>NW_028327174.1:97212251-97852534 GCF_987537825.1 Furipterus horrens | reverse complement strand
CCTCCAGCTCTCAATGCAGAACCACCTGGATTCTCAGCCTCCTTGCAAACTCCCTTCTTCCCGCAAACCGTGTGGATCTTCTCTCCTTCTCAAAACTGCATGGCGAGAGCCTCTTAAAGCAGCCTGGAGACCCCTTCTCCAAGCCACATGGAGAAGGCCCCTTCACCAAGCCACGTGGAGGGAGCACACGAGAGAGCGAGAGAGCGAGAGCCCAAGAGCGAGCGCACGCGAGAGAGAGAGCTAAAATGTCCGCAGTTGCTTATATATCCTTGACTACGTCCTCTGATGCATGGGTGCGGTAACCAGTTCTGACCATTCACAGAACCTCACGCAGGATCTGTGTGCTTTCTCCATACCGTCCCCTGGTTCAAGACTCCTCCCATCTACCTGAGGCTTTGGATGCATTAAAGCCATTTGCATAAGAAAGACACTAGCCACCAGCCTCAGGCATGTGGAGGCACTCTAAAAGCTGATTCCTTCTCCCCATCCCCCAGCCACAAACTCTGGGGATTTTTGGACTCCCCTGTTTCTGTAACAATAGGAGAATCTATGCTACTGAAATCTACAGGACACTTATTACATTAGGCCACTCTACCAAACCTTAGAGATATAGCAGCTCCATCTAATACATATAAACATACACAGGGAGGCTGCCAAAATGAAGAGACAAAGAAACATGGCCCAAATGAAAGAACAGAACAAAATTCAAAAAAAAAAAAAAAAAAAAAAAAAAAAAACCGCCTAGAGAAAAGAGAGAAAAACAATCTACTAGATGCAGAGTTCATAACACTGGTTATAAGGATGCTCAGTGAACTTGGTGAGGACTTTAACAGCATAAAAAAATGCAGTCAGCAACAAAGGATAGACTTAGTGGAATAAAGAACAATTTAGAGGGAATCAACAGTAGAACGGATGAAGCTGAGAATCAAATCAGCAGTTTGGATGTAAGGAAGCAAAAAACAACCAATCATAATGTTACAGAACCCCTGGGCTGCTCCAATTGAAAACAAACCCACTGGCTCTTTAGTTAGGGGCCCGGTGGCCCGCCGCCAAAATTATAACTCTCAATACCAGAGTTTAGTGAAAAGAAAAAGAATTGTTTATTTAACAGTTATATAGATTTAGTTATTTGCGGATTTCTGTTGTTAAGTCTTATGCTCTTTAAAACACCCACAAACACATATCCTTGCTCCCCCCCCCACTTCCAAACCAGGCTAGTTTTAGGAAAGTCAGAGAAACCGTTTCCCTACTTTCCAAACACAGTTCAGCTTTACCAGCAGCTGCCAATCATTCAATCTGATTGGGGAGGTCCTTTCTGTGCTGTGGTGCCCTCCAGCTCTCAATGCAGAACCACCTGGATTCTCAGCCTCCTTGCAAACTCCCTTCTTCCCGCAAACCGTGTGGATCTTCTCTCCTTCTCAAAACTGCATGGCGAGAGCCTCTTAAAGCAGCCTGGAGACCCCTTCTCCAAGCCACATGGAGAAGGCCCCTTCACCAAGCCACGTGGAGGGAGCACACGAGAGAGCGAGAGAGCGAGAGCCCAAGAGCGAGCGCACGCGCGAGAGAGAGCTAAAATGTCCGCAGTTGCTTATATATCCTTGACTACGTCCTCTGATGCATGGGTGCGGTAACCAGTTCTGACCATTCACAGAACCTCACGCAGGATCTGTGTGCTTTCTCCATACCGTCCCCTGGTTCAAGACTCCTCCCATCTACCTGAGGCTTTGGATGCATTAAAGCCATTTGCATAAGAAAGACACTAGCCACCAGCCTCAGGCATGTGGAGGCACTCTAAAAGCTGATTCCTTCTCCCCATCCCCCAGCCACAAACTCTGGGGATTTTTGGACTCCCCTGTTTCTGTAACAATAGGAGAATCTATGCTACTGAAATCTACAGGACACTTATTACATTAGGCCACTCTACCAAACCTTAGAGATATAGCAGCTCCATCTAATACATATAAACATACACAGGGAGGCTGCCAAAATGAAGAGACAAAGAAACATGGCCCAAATGAAAGAACAGAACAAAATTCAAAAAAAAAAAAAAAAAAAAAAAAAACTGACTAGACAAAACAGAGAAAAACAATCTACTAGATGCAGAGTTCATAACACTGGTTATAAGGATGCTCAGTGAACTTGGTGAGGACTTTAACAGCATAAAAAAATGCAGTCAGCAACAAAGGATAGACTTAGTGGAATAAAGAACAATTTAGAGGGAATCAACAGTAGAACGGATGAAGCTGAGAATCAAATCAGCAGTTTGGATGTAAGGAAGCAAAAAACAACCAATCATAATGTTACAGAACCCCTGGGCTGCTCCAATTGAAAACAAACCCACTGGCTCTTTAGTTAGGGGCCCGGTGGCCCGCCGCCAAAATTATAACTCTCAATACCAGAGTTTAGTGAAAAGAAAAAGAATTGTTTATTTAACAGTTATATAGATTTAGTTATTTGCGGATTTCTGTTGTTAAGTCTTATGCTCTTTAAAACACCCACAAACACATATCCTTGCTCCCCCCCCTTCCAAACCAGGCTAGTTTTAGGAAAGTCAGAGAAACCGTTTCCCTACTTTCCAAACACAGTTCAGCTTTACCAGCAGCTGCCAATCATTCAATCTGATTGGGGAGGTCCTTTCTTGCTGTGGTGCCCTCCAGCTCTCAATGCAGAACCACCTGGATTCTCAGCCTCCTTGCAAACTCCCTTCTTCCCGCAAACCGTGTGGATCTTCTCTCCTTCTCAAAACTGCATGGCGAGAGCCTCTTAAAGCAGCCTGGAGACCCCTTCTCCAAGCCACATGGAGAAGGCCCCTTCACCAAGCCACGTGGAGGGAGCACACGAGAGAGCGAGAGAGCGAGAGCCCAAGAGCGAGCGCACGCGCGAGAGAGATCTAAAATGTCCGCAGTTGCTTATATATCCTTGACTACGTCCTCTGATGCATGGGTGCGGTAACCAGTTCTGACCATTCACAGAACCTCACGCAGGATCTGTGTGCTTTCTCCATACCGTCCCCTGGTTCAAGACTCCTCCCATCTACCTGAGGCTTTGGATGCATTAAAGCCATTTGCATAAGAAAGACACTAGCCACCAGCCTCAGGCATGTGGAGGCACTCTAAAAGCTGATTCCTTCTCTCCATCCCCCAGCCACAAACTCTGGGGATTTTTGGACTCCCCTGTTTCTGTAACAATAGGAGAATCTATGCTACTGAAATCTACAGGACCCTTATTACATTAGGCCACTCTACCAAACCTTAGAGATATAGCAGCTCCATCTAATACATATAAACATACACAGGGAGGCTGCCAAAATGAAGAGACAAAGAAACATGGCCCAAATGAAAGAACAGAACAAAATTCAAAAAAAAAAAAAAAAAAAAAAAAACCGCCTAGACAAAACAGAAAAACAATCTACTAGATGCAGAGTTCATAACACTGGTTATAAAGATGCTCAGTGAACTTGGTGAGGACTTTAACAGCATAAAAAAATGCAGTCAGCAACAAAGGATAGACTTAGTGGAATAAAGAACAATTTAGAGGGAATCAACAGTAGAACGGATGAAGCTGAGAATCAAATCAGCAGTTTGGATGTAAGGAAGCAAAAAACAACCAATCATAATGTTACAGAACCCCTGGGCTGCTCCAATTGAAAACAAACCCACTGGCTCTTTAGTTAGGGGCCCGGTGGCCCGCCGCCAAAATTATAACTCTCAATACCAGAGTTTAGTGAAAAGAAAAAGAATTGTTTATTTAACAGTTATATAGATTTAGTTATTTGCGGATTTCTGTTGTTAAGTCTTATGCTCTTTAAAACACCCACAAACACATATCCTTGCTCCCCCCCCCACTTCCAAACCAGGCTAGTTTTAGGAAAGTCAGAGAAACCGTTTCCCTACTTTCCAAACACAGTTCAGCTTTACCAGCAGCTGCCAATCATTCAATCTGATTGGGGAGGTCCTTTCTGTGCTGTGGTGCCCTCCAGCTCTCAATGCAGAACCACCTGGATTCTCAGCCTCCTTGCAAACTCCCTTCTTCCCGCAAACCGTGTGGATCTTCTCTCCTTCTCAAAACTGCATGGCGAGAGCCTCTTAAAGCAGCCTGGAGACCCCTTCTCCAAGCCACATGGAGAAGGCCCCTTCACCAAGCCACGTGGAGGGAGCACACGAGAGAGCGAGAGAGCGAGAGCCCAAGAGCGAGCGCACGCGAGAGAGAGAGCTAAAATGTCCGCAGTTGCTTATATATCCTTGACTACGTCCTCTGATGCATGGGTGCGGTAACCAGTTCTGACCATTCACAGAACCTCACGCAGGATCTGTGTGCTTTCTCCATACCGTCCCCTGGTTCAAGACTCCTCCCATCTACCTGAGGCTTTGGATGCATTAAAGCCATTTGCATAAGAAAGACACTAGCCACCAGCCTCAGGCATGTGGAGGCACTCTAAAAGCTGATTCCTTCTCCCCATCCCCCAGCCACAAACTCTGGGGATTTTTGGACTCCCCTGTTTCTGTAACAATAGGAGAATCTATGCTACTGAAATCTACAGGACACTTATTACATTAGGCCACTCTACCAAACCTTAGAGATATAGCAGCTCCATCTAATACATATAAACATACACAGGGAGGCTGCCAAAATGAAGAGACAAAGAAACATGGCCCAAATGAAAGAACAGAACAAAATTCAAAAAAAAAAAAAAAAAAAAAAAAAAAAACCGCCTAGACAAAACAGAGAAAAACAATCTACTAGATGCAGAGTTCATAACACTGGTTATAAGGATGCTCAGTGAACTTGGTGAGGACTTTAACAGCATAAAAAAATGCAGTCAGCAACAAAGGATAGACTTAGTGGAATAAAGAACAATTTAGAGGGAATCAACAGTAGAACGGATGAAGCTGAGAATCAAATCAGCAGTTTGGATGTAAGGAAGCAAAAAACAACCAATCATAATGTTACAGAACCCCTGGGCTGCTCCAATTGAAAACAAACCCACTGGCTCTTTAGTTAGGGGCCCGGTGGCCCGCCGCCAAAATTATAACTCTCAATACCAGAGTTTAGTGAAAAGAAAAAGAATTGTTTATTTAACAGTTATATAGATTTAGTTATTTGCGGATTTCTGTTGTTAAGTCTTATGCTCTTTAAAACACCCACAAACACATATCCTTGCTCCCCCCCCCCACTTCCAAACCAGGCTAGTTTTAGGAAAGTCAGAGAAACCGTTTCCCTACTTTCCAAACACAGTTCAGCTTTACCAGCAGCTGCCAATCATTCAATCTGATTGGGGAGGTCCTTTCTGTGCTGTGGTGCCCTCCAGCTCTCAATGCAGAACCACCTGGATTCTCAGCCTCCTTGCAAACTCCCTTCTTCCCGCAAACCGTGTGGATCTTCTCTCCTTCTCAAAACTGCATGGCGAGAGCCTCTTAAAGCAGCCTGGAGACCCCTTCTCCAAGCCACATGGAGAAGGCCCCTTCACCAAGCCACGTGGAGGGAGCACACGAGAGAGCGAGAGAGCGAGAGCCCAAGAGCGAGCGCACGCGAGAGAGAGAGCTAAAATGTCCGCAGTTGCTTATATATCCTTGACTACGTCCTCTGATGCATGGGTGCGGTAACCAGTTCTGACCATTCACAGAACCTCACGCAGGATCTGTGTGCTTTCTCCATACCGTCCCCTGGTTCAAGACTCCTCCCATCTACCTGAGGCTTTGGATGCATTAAAGCCATTTGCATAAGAAAGACACTAGCCACCAGCCTCAGGCATGTGGAGGCACTCTAAAAGCTGATTCCTTCTCCCCATCCCCCAGCCACAAACTCTGGGGATTTTTGGACTCCCCTGTTTCTGTAACAATAGGAGAATCTATGCTACTGAAATCTACAGGACACTTATTACATTAGGCCACTCTACCAAACCTTAGAGATATAGCAGCTCCATCTAATACATATAAACATACACAGGGAGGCTGCCAAAATGAAGAGACAAAGAAACATGGCCCAAATGAAAGAACAGAACAAAATTCAAAAAAAAAAAAAAAAAAAAAAAAAAAACCGCCTAGACAAAACAGAGAAAAACAATCTACTAGATGCAGAGTTCATAACACTGGTTATAAGGATGCTCAGTGAACTTGGTGAGGACTTTAACAGCATAAAAAAATGCAGTCAGCAACAAAGGATAGACTTAGTGGAATAAAGAACAATTTAGAGGGAATCAACAGTAGAACGGATGAAGCTGAGAATCAAATCAGCAGTTTGGATGTAAGGAAGCAAAAAACAACCAATCATAATGTTACAGAACCCCTGGGCTGCTCCAATTGAAAACAAACCCACTGGCTCTTTAGTTAGGGGCCCGGTGGCCCGCCGCCAAAATTATAACTCTCAATACCAGAGTTTAGTGAAAAGAAAAAGAATTGTTTATTTAACAGTTATATAGATTTAGTTATTTGCGGATTTCTGTTGTTAAGTCTTATGCTCTTTAAAACACCCACAAACACATATCCTTGCTCCCCCCCCCACTTCCAAACCAGGCTAGTTTTAGGAAAGTCAGAGAAACCGTTTCCCTACTTTCCAAACACAGTTCAGCTTTACCAGCAGCTGCCAATCATTCAATCTGATTGGGGAGGTCCTTTCTGTGCTGTGGTGCCCTCCAGCTCTCAATGCAGAACCACCTGGATTCTCAGCCTCCTTGCAAACTCCCTTCTTCCCGCAAACCGTGTGGATCTTCTCTCCTTCTCAAAACTGCATGGCGAGAGCCTCTTAAAGCAGCCTGGAGACCCCTTCTCCAAGCCACATGGAGAAGGCCCCTTCACCAAGCCACGTGGAGGGAGCACACGAGAGAGCGAGAGAGCGAGAGCCCAAGAGCGAGCGCACGCGCGAGAGAGAGCTAAAATGTCCGCAGTTGCTTATATATCCTTGACTACGTCCTCTGATGCATGGGTGCGGTAACCAGTTCTGACCATTCACAGAACCTCACGCAGGATCTGTGTGCTTTCTCCATACCGTCCCCTGGTTCAAGACTCCTCCCATCTACCTGAGGCTTTGGATGCATTAAAGCCATTTGCATAAGAAAGACACTAGCCACCAGCCTCAGGCATGTGGAGGCACTCTAAAAGCTGATTCCTTCTCCCCATCCCCCAGCCACAAACTCTGGGGATTTTTGGACTCCCCTGTTTCTGTAACAATAGGAGAATCTATGCTACTGAAATCTACAGGACACTTATTACATTAGGCCACTCTACCAAACCTTAGAGATATAGCAGCTCCATCTAATACATATAAACATACACAGGGAGGCTGCCAAAATGAAGAGACAAAGAAACATGGCCCAAATGAAAGAACAGAACAAAATTCAAAAAAAAAAAAAAAAAAAAAAAAAAACCGCCTAGACAAAACAGAGAAAAACAATCTACTAGATGCAGAGTTCATAACACTGGTTATAAGGATGCTCAGTGAACTTGGTGAGGACTTTAACAGCATAAAAAAATGCAGTCAGCAACAAAGGATAGACTTAGTGGAATAAAGAACAATTTAGAGGGAATCAACAGTAGAACGGATGAAGCTGAGAATCAAATCAGCAGTTTGGATGTAAGGAAGCAAAAAACAACCAATCATAATGTTACAGAACCCCTGGGCTGCTCCAATTGAAAACAAACCCACTGGCTCTTTAGTTAGGGGCCCGGTGGCCCGCCGCCAAAATTATAACTCTCAATACCAGAGTTTAGTGAAAAGAAAAAGAATTGTTTATTTAACAGTTATATAGATTTAGTTATTTGCGGATTTCTGTTGTTAAGTCTTATGCTCTTTAAAACACCCACAAACACATATCCTTGCTCCCCCCCCCCACTTCCAAACCAGGCTAGTTTTAGGAAAGTCAGAGAAACCGTTTCCCTACTTTCCAAACACAGTTCAGCTTTACCAGCAGCTGCCAATCATTCAATCTGATTGGGGAGGTCCTTTCTGTGCTGTGGTGCCCTCCAGCTCTCAATGCAGAACCACCTGGATTCTCAGCCTCCTTGCAAACTCCCTTCTTCCCGCAAACCGTGTGGATCTTCTCTCCTTCTCAAAACTGCATGGCGAGAGCCTCTTAAAGCAGCCTGGAGACCCCTTCTCCAAGCCACATGGAGAAGGCCCCTTCACCAAGCCACGTGGAGGGAGCACACGAGAGAGCGAGAGAGCGAGAGCCCAAGAGCGAGCGCACGCGAGAGAGAGAGCTAAAATGTCCGCAGTTGCTTATATATCCTTGACTACGTCCTCTGATGCATGGGTGCGGTAACCAGTTCTGACCATTCACAGAACCTCACGCAGGATCTGTGTGCTTTCTCCATACCGTCCCCTGGTTCAAGACTCCTCCCATCTACCTGAGGCTTTGGATGCATTAAAGCCATTTGCATAAGAAAGACACTAGCCACCAGCCTCAGGCATGTGGAGGCACTCTAAAAGCTGATTCCTTCTCCCCATCCCCCAGCCACAAACTCTGGGGATTTTTGGACTCCCCTGTTTCTGTAACAATAGGAGAATCTATGCTACTGAAATCTACAGGACACTTATTACATTAGGCCACTCTACCAAACCTTAGAGATATAGCAGCTCCATCTAATACATATAAACATACACAGGGAGGCTGCCAAAATGAAGAGACAAAGAAACATGGCCCAAATGAAAGAACAGAACAAAATTCAAAAAAAAAAAAAAAAAAAAAAAAAACCGACTAGACAAAACAGAGAAAAACAATCTACTAGATGCAGAGTTCATAACACTGGTTATAAGGATGCTCAGTGAACTTGGTGAGGACTTTAACAGCATAAAAAAATGCAGTCAGCAACAAAGGATAGACTTAGTGGAATAAAGAACAATTTAGAGGGAATCAACAGTAGAACGGATGAAGCTGAGAATCAAATCAGCAGTTTGGATGTAAGGAAGCAAAAAACAACCAATCATAATGTTACAGAACCCCTGGGCTGCTCCAATTGAAAACAAACCCACTGGCTCTTTAGTTAGGGGCCCGGTGGCCCGCCGCCAAAATTATAACTCTCAATACCAGAGTTTAGTGAAAAGAAAAAGAATTGTTTATTTAACAGTTATATAGATTTAGTTATTTGCGGATTTCTGTTGTTAAGTCTTATGCTCTTTAAAACACCCACAAACACATATCCTTGCTCCTCCCCCCACTTCCAAACCAGGCTAGTTTTAGGAAAGTCAGAGAAACCGTTTCCCTACTTTCCAAACACAGTTCAGCTTTACCAGCAGCTGCCAATCATTCAATCTGATTGGGGAGGTCCTTTCTGTGCTGTGGTGCCCTCCAGCTCTCAATGCAGAACCACCTGGATTCTCAGCCTCCTTGCAAACTCCCTTCTTCCCGCAAACCGTGTGGATCTTCTCTCCTTCTCAAAACTGCATGGCGAGAGCCTCTTAAAGCAGCCTGGAGACCCCTTCTCCAAGCCACATGGAGAAGGCCCCTTCACCAAGCCACGTGGAGGGAGCACACGAGAGAGCGAGAGAGCGAGAGCCCAAGAGCGAGCGCACGCGAGAGAGAGAGCTAAAATGTCCGCAGTTGCTTATATATCCTTGACTACGTCCTCTGATGCATGGGTGCGGTAACCAGTTCTGACCATTCACAGAACCTCACGCAGGATCTGTGTGCTTTCTCCATACCGTCCCCTGGTTCAAGACTCCTCCCATCTACCTGAGGCTTTGGATGCATTAAAGCCATTTGCATAAGAAAGACACTAGCCACCAGCCTCAGGCATGTGGAGGCACTCTAAAAGCTGATTCCTTCTCCCCATCCCCCAGCCACAAACTCTGGGGATTTTTGGACTCCCCTGTTTCTGTAACAATAGGAGAATCTATGCTACTGAAATCTACAGGACACTTATTACATTAGGCCACTCTACCAAACCTTAGAGATATAGCAGCTCCATCTAATACATATAAACATACACAGGGAGGCTGCCAAAATGAAGAGACAAAGAAACATGGCCCAAATGAAAGAACAGAACAAAATTCAAAAAAAAAAAAAAAAAAAAAAAAAAAACCGCCTAGACAAAACAGAGAAAAACAATCTACTAGATGCAGAGTTCATAACACTGGTTATAAGGATGCTCAGTGAACTTGGTGAGGACTTTAACAGCATAAAAAAATGCAGTCAGCAACAAAGGATAGACTTAGTGGAATAAAGAACAATTTAGAGGGAATCAACAGTAGAACGGATGAAGCTGAGAATCAAATCAGCAGTTTGGATGTAAGGAAGCAAAAAACAACCAATCATAATGTTACAGAACCCCTGGGCTGCTCCAATTGAAAACAAACCCACTGGCTCTTTAGTTAGGGGCCCGGTGGCCCGCCGCCAAAATTATAACTCTCAATACCAGAGTTTAGTGAAAAGAAAAAGAATTGTTTATTTAACAGTTATATAGATTTAGTTATTTGCGGATTTCTGTTGTTAAGTCTTATGCTCTTTAAAACACCCACAAACACATATCCTTGCTCCCCCCCCCCACTTCCAAACCAGGCTAGTTTTAGGAAAGTCAGAGAAACCGTTTCCCTACTTTCCAAACACAGTTCAGCTTTACCAGCAGCTGCCAATCATTCAATCTGATTGGGGAGGTCCTTTCTGTGCTGTGGTGCCCTCCAGCTCTCAATGCAGAACCACCTGGATTCTCAGCCTCCTTGCAAACTCCCTTCTTCCCGCAAACCGTGTGGATCTTCTCTCCTTCTCAAAACTGCATGGCGAGAGCCTCTTAAAGCAGCCTGGAGACCCCTTCTCCAAGCCACATGGAGAAGGCCCCTTCACCAAGCCACGTGGAGGGAGCACACGAGAGAGCGAGAGAGCGAGAGCCCAAGAGCGAGCGCACGCGCGAGAGAGAGCTAAAATGTCCGCAGTTGCTTATATATCCTTGACTATGTCCTCTGATGCATGGGTGCGGTAACCAGTTCTGACCATTCACAGAACCTCACGCAGGATCTGTGTGCTTTCTCCATACCGTCCCCTGGTTCAAGACTCCTCCCATCTACCTGAGGCTTTGGATGCATTAAAGCCATTTGCATAAGAAAGACACTAGCCACCAGCCTCAGGCATGTGGAGGCACTCTAAAAGCTGATTCCTTCTCCCCATCCCCCAGCCACAAACTCTGGGGATTTTTGGACTCCCCTGTTTCTGTAACAATAGGAGAATCTATGCTACTGAAATCTACAGGACACTTATTACATTAGGCCACTCTACCAAACCTTAGAGATATAGCAGCTCCATCTAATACATATAAACATACACAGGGAGGCTGCCAAAATGAAGAGACAAAGAAACATGGCCCAAATGAAAGAACAGAACAAAATTCAAAAAAAAAAAAAAAAAAAAAAAAACCGCCTAGACAAAACAGAGAAAAACAATCTACTAGATGCAGAGTTCATAACACTGGTTATAAGGATGCTCAGTGAACTTGGTGAGGACTTTAACAGCATAAAAAAATGCAGTCAGCAACAAAGGATAGACTTAGTGGAATAAAGAACAATTTAGAGGGAATCAACAGTAGAACGGATGAAGCTGAGAATCAAATCAGCAGTTTGGATGTAAGGAAGCAAAAAACAACCAATCATAATGTTACAGAACCCCTGGGCTGCTCCAATTGAAAACAAACCCACTGGCTCTTTAGTTAGGGGCCCGGTGGCCCGCCGCCAAAATTATAACTCTCAATACCAGAGTTTAGTGAAAAGAAAAAGAATTGTTTATTTAACAGTTATATAGATTTAGTTATTTGCGGATTTCTGTTGTTAAGTCTTATGCTCTTTAAAACACCCACAAACACATATCCTTGCTCCCCCCCCCACTTCCAAACCAGGCTAGTTTTAGGAAAGTCAGAGAAACCGTTTCCCTACTTTCCAAACACAGTTCAGCTTTACCAGCAGCTGCCAATCATTCAATCTGATTGGGGAGGTCCTTTCTGTGCTGTGGTGCCCTCCAGCTCTCAATGCAGAACCACCTGGATTCTCAGCCTCCTTGCAAACTCCCTTCTTCCCGCAAACCGTGTGGATCTTCTCTCCTTCTCAAAACTGCATGGCGAGAGCCTCTTAAAGCAGCCTGGAGACCCCTTCTCCAAGCCACATGGAGAAGGCCCCTTCACCAAGCCACGTGGAGGGAGCACACGAGAGAGCGAGAGAGCGAGAGCCCAAGAGCGAGCGCACGCGAGAGAGAGAGCTAAAATGTCCGCAGTTGCTTATATATCCTTGACTACGTCCTCTGATGCATGGGTGCGGTAACCAGTTCTGACCATTCACAGAACCTCACGCAGGATCTGTGTGCTTTCTCCATACCGTCCCCTGGTTCAAGACTCCTCCCATCTACCTGAGGCTTTGGATGCATTAAAGCCATTTGCATAAGAAAGACACTAGCCACCAGCCTCAGGCATGTGGAGGCACTCTAAAAGCTGATTCCTTCTCCCCATCCCCCAGCCACAAACTCTGGGGATTTTTGGACTCCCCTGTTTCTGTAACAATAGGAGAATCTATGCTACTGAAATCTACAGGACACTTATTACATTAGGCCACTCTACCAAACCTTAGAGATATAGCAGCTCCATCTAATACATATAAACATACACAGGGAGGCTGCCAAAATGAAGAGACAAAGAAACATGGCCCAAATGAAAGAACAGAACAAAATTCAAAAAAAAAAAAAAAAAAAAAAAAAAAAACCGCCTAGACAAAACAGAGAAAAACAATCTACTAGATGCAGAGTTCATAACACTGGTTATAAGGATGCTCAGTGAACTTGGTGAGGACTTTAACAGCATAAAAAAATGCAGTCAGCAACAAAGGATAGACTTAGTGGAATAAAGAACAATTTAGAGGGAATCAACAGTAGAACGGATGAAGCTGAGAATCAAATCAGCAGTTTGGATGTAAGGAAGCAAAAAACAACCAATCATAATGTTACAGAACCCCTGGGCTGCTCCAATTGAAAACAAACCCACTGGCTCTTTAGTTAGGGGCCCGGTGGCCCGCCGCCAAAATTATAACTCTCAATACCAGAGTTTAGTGAAAAGAAAAAGAATTGTTTATTTAACAGTTATATAGATTTAGTTATTTGCGGATTTCTGTTGTTAAGTCTTATGCTCTTTAAAACACCCACAAACACATATCCTTGCTCCCCCCCCCACTTCCAAACCAGGCTAGTTTTAGGAAAGTCAGAGAAACCGTTTCCCTACTTTCCAAACACAGTTCAGCTTTACCAGCAGCTGCCAATCATTCAATCTGATTGGGGAGGTCCTTTCTGTGCTGTGGTGCCCTCCAGCTCTCAATGCAGAACCACCTGGATTCTCAGCCTCCTTGCAAACTCCCTTCTTCCCGCAAACCGTGTGGATCTTCTCTCCTTCTCAAAACTGCATGGCGAGAGCCTCTTAAAGCAGCCTGGAGACCCCTTCTCCAAGCCACATGGAGAAGGCCCCTTCACCAAGCCACGTGGAGGGAGCACACGAGAGAGCGAGAGAGCGAGAGCCCAAGAGCGAGCGCACGCGAGAGAGAGAGCTAAAATGTCCGCAGTTGCTTATATATCCTTGACTACGTCCTCTGATGCATGGGTGCGGTAACCAGTTCTGACCATTCACAGAACCTCACGCAGGATCTGTGTGCTTTCTCCATACCGTCCCCTGGTTCAAGACTCCTCCCATCTACCTGAGGCTTTGGATGCATTAAAGCCATTTGCATAAGAAAGACACTAGCCACCAGCCTCAGGCATGTGGAGGCACTCTAAAAGCTGATTCCTTCTCCCCATCCCCCAGCCACAAACTCTGGGGATTTTTGGACTCCCCTGTTTCTGTAACAATAGGAGAATCTATGCTACTGAAATCTACAGGACACTTATTACATTAGGCCACTCTACCAAACCTTAGAGATATAGCAGCTCCATCTAATACATATAAACATACACAGGGAGGCTGCCAAAATGAAGAGACAAAGAAACATGGCCCAAATGAAAGAACAGAACAAAATTCAAAAAAAAAAAAAAAAAAAAAAAACCGACTAGACAAAACAGAGAAAAACAATCTACTAGATGCAGAGTTCATAACACTGGTTATAAGGATGCTCAGTGAACTTGGTGAGGACTTTAACAGCATAAAAAAATGCAGTCAGCAACAAAGGATAGACTTAGTGGAATAAAGAACAATTTAGAGGGAATCAACAGTAGAACGGATGAAGCTGAGAATCAAATCAGCAGTTTGGATGTAAGGAAGCAAAAAACAACCAATCATAATGTTACAGAACCCCTGGGCTGCTCCAATTGAAAACAAACCCACTGGCTCTTTAGTTAGGGGCCCGGTGGCCCGCCGCCAAAATTATAACTCTCAATACCAGAGTTTAGTGAAAAGAAAAAGAATTGTTTATTTAACAGTTATATAGATTTAGTTATTTGCGGATTTCTGTTGTTAAGTCTTATGCTCTTTAAAACACCCACAAACACATATCCTTGCTCCCCCCCCCACTTCCAAACCAGGCTAGTTTTAGGAAAGTCAGAGAAACCGTTTCCCTACTTTCCAAACACAGTTCAGCTTTACCAGCAGCTGCCAATCATTCAATCTGATTGGGGAGGTCCTTTCTGTGCTGTGGTGCCCTCCAGCTCTCAATGCAGAACCACCTGGATTCTCAGCCTCCTTGCAAACTCCCTTCTTCCCGCAAACCGTGTGGATCTTCTCTCCTTCTCAAAACTGCATGGCGAGAGCCTCTTAAAGCAGCCTGGAGACCCCTTCTCCAAGCCACATGGAGAAGGCCCCTTCACCAAGCCACGTGGAGGGAGCACACGAGAGAGCGAGAGAGCGAGAGCCCAAGAGCGAGCGCACGCGCGAGAGAGAGCTAAAATGTCCGCAGTTGCTTATATATCCTTGACTACGTCCTCTGATGCATGGGTGCGGTAACCAGTTCTGACCATTCACAGAACCTCACGCAGGATCTGTGTGCTTTCTCCATACCGTCCCCTGGTTCAAGACTCCTCCCATCTACCTGAGGCTTTGGATGCATTAAAGCCATTTGCATAAGAAAGACACTAGCCACCAGCCTCAGGCATGTGGAGGCACTCTAAAAGCTGATTCCTTCTCCCCATCCCCCAGCCACAAACTCTGGGGATTTTTGGACTCCCCTGTTTCTGTAACAATAGGAGAATCTATGCTACTGAAATCTACAGGACACTTATTACATTAGGCCACTCTACCAAACCTTAGAGATATAGCAGCTCCATCTAATACATATAAACATACACAGGGAGGCTGCCAAAATGAAGAGACAAAGAAACATGGCCCAAATGAAAGAACAGAACAAAATTCAAAAAAAAAAAAAAAAAAAAAAAAAAAACCGCCTAGACAAAACAGAGAAAAACAATCTACTAGATGCAGAGTTCATAACACTGGTTATAAGGATGCTCAGTGAACTTGGTGAGGACTTTAACAGCATAAAAAAATGCAGTCAGCAACAAAGGATAGACTTAGTGGAATAAAGAACAATTTAGAGGGAATCAACAGTAGAACGGATGAAGCTGAGAATCAAATCAGCAGTTTGGATGTAAGGAAGCAAAAAACAACCAATCATAATGTTACAGAACCCCTGGGCTGCTCCAATTGAAAACAAACCCACTGGCTCTTTAGTTAGGGGCCCGGTGGCCCGCCGCCAAAATTATAACTCTCAATACCAGAGTTTAGTGAAAAGAAAAAGAATTGTTTATTTAACAGTTATATAGATTTAGTTATTTGCGGATTTCTGTTGTTAAGTCTTATGCTCTTTAAAACACCCACAAACACATATCCTTGCTCCCCCCCCCACTTCCAAACCAGGCTAGTTTTAGGAAAGTCAGAGAAACCGTTTCCCTACTTTCCAAACACAGTTCAGCTTTACCAGCAGCTGCCAATCATTCAATCTGATTGGGGAGGTCCTTTCTGTGCTGTGGTGCCCTCCAGCTCTCAATGCAGAACCACCTGGATTCTCAGCCTCCTTGCAAACTCCCTTCTTCCCGCAAACCGTGTGGATCTTCTCTCCTTCTCAAAACTGCATGGCGAGAGCCTCTTAAAGCAGCCTGGAGACCCCTTCTCCAAGCCACATGGAGAAGGCCCCTTCACCAAGCCACGTGGAGGGAGCACACGAGAGAGCGAGAGAGCGAGAGCCCAAGAGCGAGCGCACGCGAGAGAGAGAGCTAAAATGTCCGCAGTTGCTTATATATCCTTGACTACGTCCTCTGATGCATGGGTGCGGTAACCAGTTCTGACCATTCACAGAACCTCACGCAGGATCTGTGTGCTTTCTCCATACCGTCCCCTGGTTCAAGACTCCTCCCATCTACCTGAGGCTTTGGATGCATTAAAGCCATTTGCATAAGAAAGACACTAGCCACCAGCCTCAGGCATGTGGAGGCACTCTAAAAGCTGATTCCTTCTCCCCATCCCCCAGCCACAAACTCTGGGGATTTTTGGACTCCCCTGTTTCTGTAACAATAGGAGAATCTATGCTACTGAAATCTACAGGACACTTATTACATTAGGCCACTCTACCAAACCTTAGAGATATAGCAGCTCCATCTAATACATATAAACATACACAGGGAGGCTGCCAAAATGAAGAGACAAAGAAACATGGCCCAAATGAAAGAACAGAACAAAATTCAAAAAAAAAAAAAAAAAAAAAAAACCGACTAGACAAAACAGAGAAAAACAATCTACTAGATGCAGAGTTCATAACACTGGTTATAAGGATGCTCAGTGAACTTGGTGAGGACTTTAACAGCATAAAAAAATGCAGTCAGCAACAAAGGATAGACTTAGTGGAATAAAGAACAATTTAGAGGGAATCAACAGTAGAACGGATGAAGCTGAGAATCAAATCAGCAGTTTGGATGTAAGGAAGCAAAAAACAACCAATCATAATGTTACAGAACCCCTGGGCTGCTCCAATTGAAAACAAACCCACTGGCTCTTTAGTTAGGGGCCCGGTGGCCCGCCGCCAAAATTATAACTCTCAATACCAGAGTTTAGTGAAAAGAAAAAGAATTGTTTATTTAACAGTTATATAGATTTAGTTATTTGCGGATTTCTGTTGTTAAGTCTTATGCTCTTTAAAACACCCACAAACACATATCCTTGCTCCTCCCCCCACTTCCAAACCAGGCTAGTTTTAGGAAAGTCAGAGAAACCGTTTCCCTACTTTCCAAACACAGTTCAGCTTTACCAGCAGCTGCCAATCATTCAATCTGATTGGGGAGGTCCTTTCTGTGCTGTGGTGCCCTCCAGCTCTCAATGCAGAACCACCTGGATTCTCAGCCTCCTTGCAAACTCCCTTCTTCCCGCAAACCGTGTGGATCTTCTCTCCTTCTCAAAACTGCATGGCGAGAGCCTCTTAAAGCAGCCTGGAGACCCCTTCTCCAAGCCACATGGAGAAGGCCCCTTCACCAAGCCACGTGGAGGGAGCACACGAGAGAGCGAGAGAGCGAGAGCCCAAGAGCGAGCGCACGCGAGAGAGAGAGCTAAAATGTCCGCAGTTGCTTATATATCCTTGACTACGTCCTCTGATGCATGGGTGCGGTAACCAGTTCTGACCATTCACAGAACCTCACGCAGGATCTGTGTGCTTTCTCCATACCGTCCCCTGGTTCAAGACTCCTCCCATCTACCTGAGGCTTTGGATGCATTAAAGCCATTTGCATAAGAAAGACACTAGCCACCAGCCTCAGGCATGTGGAGGCACTCTAAAAGCTGATTCCTTCTCCCCATCCCCCAGCCACAAACTCTGGGGATTTTTGGACTCCCCTGTTTCTGTAACAATAGGAGAATCTATGCTACTGAAATCTACAGGACACTTATTACATTAGGCCACTCTACCAAACCTTAGAGATATAGCAGCTCCATCTAATACATATAAACATACACAGGGAGGCTGCCAAAATGAAGAGACAAAGAAACATGGCCCAAATGAAAGAACAGAACAAAATTCAAAAAAAAAAAAAAAAAAAAAAAAAAAAACCGCCTAGACAAAACAGAGAAAAACAATCTACTAGATGCAGAGTTCATAACACTGGTTATAAGGATGCTCAGTGAACTTGGTGAGGACTTTAACAGCATAAAAAAATGCAGTCAGCAACAAAGGATAGACTTAGTGGAATAAAGAACAATTTAGAGGGAATCAACAGTAGAACGGATGAAGCTGAGAATCAAATCAGCAGTTTGGATGTAAGGAAGCAAAAAACAACCAATCATAATGTTACAGAACCCCTGGGCTGCTCCAATTGAAAACAAACCCACTGGCTCTTTAGTTAGGGGCCCGGTGGCCCGCCGCCAAAATTATAACTCTCAATACCAGAGTTTAGTGAAAAGAAAAAGAATTGTTTATTTAACAGTTATATAGATTTAGTTATTTGCGGATTTCTGTTGTTAAGTCTTATGCTCTTTAAAACACCCACAAACACATATCCTTGCTCCCCCCCCCACTTCCAAACCAGGCTAGTTTTAGGAAAGTCAGAGAAACCGTTTCCCTACTTTCCAAACACAGTTCAGCTTTACCAGCAGCTGCCAATCATTCAATCTGATTGGGGAGGTCCTTTCTGTGCTGTGGTGCCCTCCAGCTCTCAATGCAGAACCACCTGGATTCTCAGCCTCCTTGCAAACTCCCTTCTTCCCGCAAACCGTGTGGATCTTCTCTCCTTCTCAAAACTGCATGGCGAGAGCCTCTTAAAGCAGCCTGGAGACCCCTTCTCCAAGCCACATGGAGAAGGCCCCTTCACCAAGCCACGTGGAGGGAGCACACGAGAGAGCGAGAGAGCGAGAGCCCAAGAGCGAGCGCACGCGCGAGAGAGAGCTAAAATGTCCGCAGTTGCTTATATATCCTTGACTACGTCCTCTGATGCATGGGTGCGGTAACCAGTTCTGACCATTCACAGAACCTCACGCAGGATCTGTGTGCTTTCTCCATACCGTCCCCTGGTTCAAGACTCCTCCCATCTACCTGAGGCTTTGGATGCATTAAAGCCATTTGCATAAGAAAGACACTAGCCACCAGCCTCAGGCATGTGGAGGCACTCTAAAAGCTGATTCCTTCTCCCCATCCCCCAGCCACAAACTCTGGGGATTTTTGGACTCCCCTGTTTCTGTAACAATAGGAGAATCTATGCTACTGAAATCTACAGGACACTTATTACATTAGGCCACTCTACCAAACCTTAGAGATATAGCAGCTCCATCTAATACATATAAACATACACAGGGAGGCTGCCAAAATGAAGAGACAAAGAAACATGGCCCAAATGAAAGAACAGAACAAAACTCAAAAAAAAAAAAAAAAAAAAAAAAACCGACTAGACAAAACAGAGAAAAACAATCTACTAGATGCAGAGTTCATAACACTGGTTATAAGGATGCTCAGTGAACTTGGTGAGGACTTTAACAGCATAAAAAAATGCAGTCAGCAACAAAGGATAGACTTAGTGGAATAAAGAACAATTTAGAGGGAATCAACAGTAGAACGGATGAAGCTGAGAATCAAATCAGCAGTTTGGATGTAAGGAAGCAAAAAACAACCAATCATAATGTTACAGAACCCCTGGGCTGCTCCAATTGTAAACAAACCCACTGGCTCTTTAGTTAGGGGCCCGGTGGCCCGCCGCCAAAATTATAACTCTCAATACCAGAGTTTAGCGAAAAGAAAAAGAATTGTTTATTTAACAGTTATATAGATTTAGTTATTTGCGGATTTCTGTTGTTAAGTCTTATGCTCTTTAAAACACCCACAAACACATATCCTTGCTCCCCCCCCTTCCAAACCAGGCTAGTTTTAGGAAAGTCAGAGAAACCGTTTCCATACTTTCCAAACACAGTTCAGTTTTACCAGCAGCTGCCAATCATTCAATCTGATTGGGGAGGTCCTTTCTGTGCTGTGGTGCCCTCCAGCTCTCAATGCAGAACCACCTGGATTCTCAGCCTCCTTGCAAACTCCCTTCTTCCCGCAAACCGTGTGGATCTTCTCTCCTTCTCAAAACTGCATGGCGAGAGCCTCTTAAAGCAGCCTGGAGACCCCTTCTCCAAGCCACATGGAGAAGGCCCCTTCACCAAGCCACGTGGAGGGAGCACACGAGAGAGCGAGAGATCGAGAGCCCAAAAGCGAGCGCACGCGAGAGAGAGAGCTAAAATGTCCGCAGTTGCTTATATATCCTTGACTACGTCCTCTGATGCATGGGTGCGGTAACCAGTTCTGACCATTCACAGAACCTCACGCAGGATCTGTGTGCTTTCTCCATACCGTCCCCTGGTTCAAGACTCCTCCCATCTACCTGAGGCTTTGGATGCATTAAAGCCATTTGCATAAGAAAGACACTAGCCACCAGCCTCAGGCATGTGGAGGCACTCTAAAAGCTGATTCCTTCTCCCCATCCCCCAGCCACAAACTCTGGGGATTTTTGGACTCCCCTGTTTCTGTAACAATAGGAGAATCTATGCTACTGAAATCTACAGGACACTTATTACATTAGGCCACTCTACCAAACCTTAGAGATATAGCAGCTCCATCTAATACATATAAACATACACAGGGAGGCTGCCAAAATGAAGAGACAAAGAAACATGGCCCAAATGAAAGAACAGAACAAAACTCAAAAAAAAAAAAAAAAAAAAAAAACCGACTAGACAAAACAGAGAAAAACAATCTACTAGATGCAGAGTTCATAACACTGGTTATAAGGATGCTCAGTGAACTTGGTGAGGACTTTAACAGCATAAAAAAATGCAGTCAGCAACAAAGGATAGACTTAGTGGAATAAAGAACAATTTAGAGGGAATCAACAGTAGAACGGATGAAGCTGAGAATCAAATCAGCAGTTTGGATGTAAGGAAGCAAAAAACAACCAATCATAATGTTACAGAACCCCTGGGCTGCTCCAATTGTAAACAAACCCACTGGCTCTTTAGTTAGGGGCCCGGTGGCCCGCCGCCAAAATTATAACTCTCAATACCAGAGTTTAGTGAAAAGAAAAAGAATTGTTTATTTAACAGTTATATAGATTTAGTTATTTGCGGATTTCTGTTGTTAAGTCTTATGCTCTTTAAAACACCCACAAACACATATCCTTGCTCCCCCCCCCCACTTCCAAACCAGGCTAGTTTTAGGAAAGTCAGAGAAACCGTTTCCCTACTTTCCAAACACAGTTCAGCTTTACCAGCAGCTGCCAATCATTCAATCTGATTGGGGAGGTCCTTTCTGTGCTGTGGTGCCCTCCAGCTCTCAATGCAGAACCACCTGGATTCTCAGCCTCCTTGCAAACTCCCTTCTTCCCGCAAACCGTGTGGATCTTCTCTCCTTCTCAAAACTGCATGGCGAGAGCCTCTTAAAGCAGCCTGGAGACCCCTTCTCCAAGCCACATGGAGAAGGCCCCTTCACCAAGCCACGTGGAGGGAGCACACGAGAGAGCGAGAGAGCGAGAGCCCAAGAGCGAGCGCACGCGAGAGAGAGAGCTAAAATGTCCGCAGTTGCTTATATATCCTTGACTACGTCCTCTGATGCATGGGTGCGGTAACCAGTTCTGACCATTCACAGAACCTCACGCAGGATCTGTGTGCTTTCTCCATACCGTCCCCTGGTTCAAGACTCCTCCCATCTACCTGAGGCTTTGGATGCATTAAAGCCATTTGCATAAGAAAGACACTAGCCACCAGCCTCAGGCATGTGGAGGCACTCTAAAAGCTGATTCCTTCTCCCCATCCCCCAGCCACAAACTCTGGGGATTTTTGGACTCCCCTGTTTCTGTAACAATAGGAGAATCTATGCTACTGAAATCTACAGGACACTTATTACATTAGGCCACTCTACCAAACCTTAGAGATATAGCAGCTCCATCTAATACATATAAACATACACAGGGAGGCTGCCAAAATGAAGAGACAAAGAAACATGGCCCAAATGAAAGAACAGAACAAAATTCAAAAAAAAAAAAAAAAAAAAAAAAACCGCCTAGACAAAACAGAGAAAAACAATCTACTAGATGCAGAGTTCATAACACTGGTTATAAAGATGCTCAGTGAACTTGGTGAGGACTTTAACAGCATAAAAAAATGCAGTCAGCAACAAAGGATAGACTTAGTGGAATAAAGAACAATTTAGAGGGAATCAACAGTAGAACGGATGAAGCTGAGAATCAAATCAGCAGTTTGGATGTAAGGAAGCAAAAAACAACCAATCATAATGTTACAGAACCCCTGGGCTGCTCCAATTGAAAACAAACCCACTGGCTCTTTAGTTAGGGGCCCGGTGGCCCGCCGCCAAAATTATAACTCTCAATACCAGAGTTTAGTGAAAAGAAAAAGAATTGTTTATTTAACAGTTATATAGATTTAGTTATTTGCGGATTTCTGTTGTTAAGTCTTATGCTCTTTAAAACACCCACAAACACATATCCTTGCTCCCCCCCCCACTTCCAAACCAGGCTAGTTTTAGGAAAGTCAGAGAAACCGTTTCCCTACTTTCCAAACACAGTTCAGCTTTACCAGCAGCTGCCAATCATTCAATCTGATTGGGGAGGTCCTTTCTGTGCTGTGGTGCCCTCCAGCTCTCAATGCAGAACCACCTGGATTCTCAGCCTCCTTGCAAACTCCCTTCTTCCCGCAAACCGTGTGGATCTTCTCTCCTTCTCAAAACTGCATGGCGAGAGCCTCTTAAAGCAGCCTGGAGACCCCTTCTCCAAGCCACATGGAGAAGGCCCCTTCACCAAGCCACGTGGAGGGAGCACACGAGAGAGCGAGAGAGCGAGAGCCCAAGAGCGAGCGCACGCGAGAGAGAGAGCTAAAATGTCCGCAGTTGCTTATATATCCTTGACTACGTCCTCTGATGCATGGGTGCGGTAACCAGTTCTGACCATTCACAGAACCTCACGCAGGATCTGTGTGCTTTCTCCATACCGTCCCCTGGTTCAAGACTCCTCCCATCTACCTGAGGCTTTGGATGCATTAAAGCCATTTGCATAAGAAAGACACTAGCCACCAGCCTCAGGCATGTGGAGGCACTCTAAAAGCTGATTCCTTCTCCCCATCCCCCAGCCACAAACTCTGGGGATTTTTGGACTCCCCTGTTTCTGTAACAATAGGAGAATCTATGCTACTGAAATCTACAGGACACTTATTACATTAGGCCACTCTACCAAACCTTAGAGATATAGCAGCTCCATCTAATACATATAAACATACACAGGGAGGCTGCCAAAATGAAGAGACAAAGAAACATGGCCCAAATGAAAGAACAGAACAAAATTCAAAAAAAAAAAAAAAAAAAAAAAAAAAAAAAACCGCCTAGACAAAACAGAGAAAAACAATCTACTAGATGCAGAGTTCATAACACTGGTTATAAGGATGCTCAGTGAACTTGGTGAGGACTTTAACAGCATAAAAAAATGCAGTCAGCAACAAAGGATAGACTTAGTGGAATAAAGAACAATTTAGAGGGAATCAACAGTAGAACGGATGAAGCTGAGAATCAAATCAGCAGTTTGGATGTAAGGAAGCAAAAAACAACCAATCATAATGTTACAGAACCCCTGGGCTGCTCCAATTGAAAACAAACCCACTGGCTCTTTAGTTAGGGGCCCGGTGGCCCGCCGCCAAAATTATAACTCTCAATACCAGAGTTTAGTGAAAAGAAAAAGAATTGTTTATTTAACAGTTATATAGATTTAGTTATTTGCGGATTTCTGTTGTTAAGTCTTATGCTCTTTAAAACACCCACAAACACATATCCTTGCTCCCCCCCCCCACTTCCAAACCAGGCTAGTTTTAGGAAAGTCAGAGAAACCGTTTCCCTACTTTCCAAACACAGTTCAGCTTTACCAGCAGCTGCCAATCATTCAATCTGATTGGGGAGGTCCTTTCTGTGCTGTGGTGCCCTCCAGCTCTCAATGCAGAACCACCTGGATTCTCAGCCTCCTTGCAAACTCCCTTCTTCCCGCAAACCGTGTGGATCTTCTCTCCTTCTCAAAACTGCATGGCGAGAGCCTCTTAAAGCAGCCTGGAGACCCCTTCTCCAAGCCACATGGAGAAGGCCCCTTCACCAAGCCACGTGGAGGGAGCACACGAGAGAGCGAGAGAGCGAGAGCCCAAGAGCGAGCGCACGCGAGAGAGAGAGCTAAAATGTCCGCAGTTGCTTATATATCCTTGACTACGTCCTCTGATGCATGGGTGCGGTAACCAGTTCTGACCATTCACAGAACCTCACGCAGGATCTGTGTGCTTTCTCCATACCGTCCCCTGGTTCAAGACTCCTCCCATCTACCTGAGGCTTTGGATGCATTAAAGCCATTTGCATAAGAAAGACACTAGCCACCAGCCTCAGGCATGTGGAGGCACTCTAAAAGCTGATTCCTTCTCCCCATCCCCCAGCCACAAACTCTGGGGATTTTTGGACTCCCCTGTTTCTGTAACAATAGGAGAATCTATGCTACTGAAATCTACAGGACACTTATTACATTAGGCCACTCTACCAAACCTTAGAGATATAGCAGCTCCATCTAATACATATAAACATACACAGGGAGGCTGCCAAAATGAAGAGACAAAGAAACATGGCCCAAATGAAAGAACAGAACAAAATTCAAAAAAAAAAAAAAAAAAAAAAAAAAAAACCGCCTAGACAAAACAGAGAAAAACAATCTACTAGATGCAGAGTTCATAACACTGGTTATAAGGATGCTCAGTGAACTTGGTGAGGACTTTAACAGCATAAAAAAATGCAGTCAGCAACAAAGGATAGACTTAGTGGAATAAAGAACAATTTAGAGGGAATCAACAGTAGAACGGATGAAGCTGAGAATCAAATCAGCAGTTTGGATGTAAGGAAGCAAAAAACAACCAATCATAATGTTACAGAACCCCTGGGCTGCTCCAATTGAAAACAAACCCACTGGCTCTTTAGTTAGGGGCCCGGTGGCCCGCCGCCAAAATTATAACTCTCAATACCAGAGTTTAGTGAAAAGAAAAAGAATTGTTTATTTAACAGTTATATAGATTTAGTTATTTGCGGATTTCTGTTGTTAAGTCTTATGCTCTTTAAAACACCCACAAACACATATCCTTGCTCCCCCCCCCCACTTCCAAACCAGGCTAGTTTTAGGAAAGTCAGAGAAACCGTTTCCCTACTTTCCAAACACAGTTCAGCTTTACCAGCAGCTGCCAATCATTCAATCTGATTGGGGAGGTCCTTTCTGTGCTGTGGTGCCCTCCAGCTCTCAATGCAGAACCACCTGGATTCTCAGCCTCCTTGCAAACTCCCTTCTTCCCGCAAACCGTGTGGATCTTCTCTCCTTCTCAAAACTGCATGGCGAGAGCCTCTTAAAGCAGCCTGGAGACCCCTTCTCCAAGCCACATGGAGAAGGCCCCTTCACCAAGCCACGTGGAGGGAGCACACGAGAGAGCGAGAGAGCGAGAGCCCAAGAGCGAGCGCACGCGAGAGAGAGAGCTAAAATGTCCGCAGTTGCTTATATATCCTTGACTACGTCCTCTGATGCATGGGTGCGGTAACCAGTTCTGACCATTCACAGAACCTCACGCAGGATCTGTGTGCTTTCTCCATACCGTCCCCTGGTTCAAGACTCCTCCCATCTACCTGAGGCTTTGGATGCATTAAAGCCATTTGCATAAGAAAGACACTAGCCACCAGCCTCAGGCATGTGGAGGCACTCTAAAAGCTGATTCCTTCTCCCCATCCCCCAGCCACAAACTCTGGGGATTTTTGGACTCCCCTGTTTCTGTAACAATAGGAGAATCTATGCTACTGAAATCTACAGGACACTTATTACATTAGGCCACTCTACCAAACCTTAGAGATATAGCAGCTCCATCTAATACATATAAACATACACAGGGAGGCTGCCAAAATGAAGAGACAAAGAAACATGGCCCAAATGAAAGAACAGAACAAAATTCAAAAAAAAAAAAAAAAAAAAAAAAAAAACCGCCTAGACAAAACAGAGAAAAACAATCTACTAGATGCAGAGTTCATAACACTGGTTATAAGGATGCTCAGTGAACTTGGTGAGGACTTTAACAGCATAAAAAAATGCAGTCAGCAACAAAGGATAGACTTAGTGGAATAAAGAACAATTTAGAGGGAATCAACAGTAGAACGGATGAAGCTGAGAATCAAATCAGCAGTTTGGATGTAAGGAAGCAAAAAACAACCAATCATAATGTTACAGAACCCCTGGGCTGCTCCAATTGAAAACAAACCCACTGGCTCTTTAGTTAGGGGCCCGGTGGCCCGCCGCCAAAATTATAACTCTCAATACCAGAGTTTAGTGAAAAGAAAAAGAATTGTTTATTTAACAGTTATATAGATTTAGTTATTTGCGGATTTCTGTTGTTAAGTCTTATGCTCTTTAAAACACCCACAAACACATATCCTTGCTCCCCCCCCCACTTCCAAACCAGGCTAGTTTTAGGAAAGTCAGAGAAACCGTTTCCCTACTTTCCAAACACAGTTCAGCTTTACCAGCAGCTGCCAATCATTCAATCTGATTGGGGAGGTCCTTTCTGTGCTGTGGTGCCCTCCAGCTCTCAATGCAGAACCACCTGGATTCTCAGCCTCCTTGCAAACTCCCTTCTTCCCGCAAACCGTGTGGATCTTCTCTCCTTCTCAAAACTGCATGGCGAGAGCCTCTTAAAGCAGCCTGGAGACCCCTTCTCCAAGCCACATGGAGAAGGCCCCTTCACCAAGCCACGTGGAGGGAGCACACGAGAGAGCGAGAGAGCGAGAGCCCAAGAGCGAGCGCACGCGCGAGAGAGAGCTAAAATGTCCGCAGTTGCTTATATATCCTTGACTACGTCCTCTGATGCATGGGTGCGGTAACCAGTTCTGACCATTCACAGAACCTCACGCAGGATCTGTGTGCTTTCTCCATACCGTCCCCTGGTTCAAGACTCCTCCCATCTACCTGAGGCTTTGGATGCATTAAAGCCATTTGCATAAGAAAGACACTAGCCACCAGCCTCAGGCATGTGGAGGCACTCTAAAAGCTGATTCCTTCTCCCCATCCCCCAGCCACAAACTCTGGGGATTTTTGGACTCCCCTGTTTCTGTAACAATAGGAGAATCTATGCTACTGAAATCTACAGGACACTTATTACATTAGGCCACTCTACCAAACCTTAGAGATATAGCAGCTCCATCTAATACATATAAACATACACAGGGAGGCTGCCAAAATGAAGAGACAAAGAAACATGGCCCAAATGAAAGAACAGAACAAAATTCAAAAAAAAAAAAAAAAAAAAAAAAAAAAACCGCCTAGACAAAACAGAGAAAAACAATCTACTAGATGCAGAGTTCATAACACTGGTTATAAGGATGCTCAGTGAACTTGGTGAGGACTTTAACAGCATAAAAAAATGCAGTCAGCAACAAAGGATAGACTTAGTGGAATAAAGAACAATTTAGAGGGAATCAACAGTAGAACGGATGAAGCTGAGAATCAAATCAGCAGTTTGGATGTAAGGAAGCAAAAAACAACCAATCATAATGTTACAGAACCCCTGGGCTGCTCCAATTGAAAACAAACCCACTGGCTCTTTAGTTAGGGGCCCGGTGGCCCGCCGCCAAAATTATAACTCTCAATACCAGAGTTTAGTGAAAAGAAAAAGAATTGTTTATTTAACAGTTATATAGATTTAGTTATTTGCGGATTTCTGTTGTTAAGTCTTATGCTCTTTAAAACACCCACAAACACATATCCTTGCTCCCCCCCCCCCACTTCCAAACCAGGCTAGTTTTAGGAAAGTCAGAGAAACCGTTTCCCTACTTTCCAAACACAGTTCAGCTTTACCAGCAGCTGCCAATCATTCAATCTGATTGGGGAGGTCCTTTCTGTGCTGTGGTGCCCTCCAGCTCTCAATGCAGAACCACCTGGATTCTCAGCCTCCTTGCAAACTCCCTTCTTCCCGCAAACCGTGTGGATCTTCTCTCCTTCTCAAAACTGCATGGCGAGAGCCTCTTAAAGCAGCCTGGAGACCCCTTCTCCAAGCCACATGGAGAAGGCCCCTTCACCAAGCCACGTGGAGGGAGCACACGAGAGAGCGAGAGAGCGAGAGCCCAAGAGCGAGCGCACGCGAGAGAGAGAGCTAAAATGTCCGCAGTTGCTTATATATCCTTGACTACGTCCTCTGATGCATGGGTGCGGTAACCAGTTCTGACCATTCACAGAACCTCACGCAGGATCTGTGTGCTTTCTCCATACCGTCCCCTGGTTCAAGACTCCTCCCATCTACCTGAGGCTTTGGATGCATTAAAGCCATTTGCATAAGAAAGACACTAGCCACCAGCCTCAGGCATGTGGAGGCACTCTAAAAGCTGATTCCTTCTCCCCATCCCCCAGCCACAAACTCTGGGGATTTTTGGACTCCCCTGTTTCTGTAACAATAGGAGAATCTATGCTACTGAAATCTACAGGACACTTATTACATTAGGCCACTCTACCAAACCTTAGAGATATAGCAGCTCCATCTAATACATATAAACATACACAGGGAGGCTGCCAAAATGAAGAGACAAAGAAACATGGCCCAAATGAAAGAACAGAACAAAATTCAAAAAAAAAAAAAAAAAAAAAAAAAAAAACCGCCTAGACAAAACAGAGAAAAACAATCTACTAGATGCAGAGTTCATAACACTGGTTATAAGGATGCTCAGTGAACTTGGTGAGGACTTTAACAGCATAAAAAAATGCAGTCAGCAACAAAGGATAGACTTAGTGGAATAAAGAACAATTTAGAGGGAATCAACAGTAGAACGGATGAAGCTGAGAATCAAATCAGCAGTTTGGATGTAAGGAAGCAAAAAACAACCAATCATAATGTTACAGAACCCCTGGGCTGCTCCAATTGAAAACAAACCCACTGGCTCTTTAGTTAGGGGCCCGGTGGCCCGCCGCCAAAATTATAACTCTCAATACCAGAGTTTAGTGAAAAGAAAAAGAATTGTTTATTTAACAGTTATATAGATTTAGTTATTTGCGGATTTCTGTTGTTAAGTCTTATGCTCTTTAAAACACCCACAAACACATATCCTTGCTCCCCCCCCCACTTCCAAACCAGGCTAGTTTTAGGAAAGTCAGAGAAACCGTTTCCCTACTTTCCAAACACAGTTCAGCTTTACCAGCAGCTGCCAATCATTCAATCTGATTGGGGAGGTCCTTTCTGTGCTGTGGTGCCCTCCAGCTCTCAATGCAGAACCACCTGGATTCTCAGCCTCCTTGCAAACTCCCTTCTTCCCGCAAACCGTGTGGATCTTCTCTCCTTCTCAAAACTGCATGGCGAGAGCCTCTTAAAGCAGCCTGGAGACCCCTTCTCCAAGCCACATGGAGAAGGCCCCTTCACCAAGCCACGTGGAGGGAGCACACGAGAGAGCGAGAGAGCGAGAGCCCAAGAGCGAGCGCACGCGCGAGAGAGAGCTAAAATGTCCGCAGTTGCTTATATATCCTTGACTACGTCCTCTGATGCATGGGTGCGGTAACCAGTTCTGACCATTCACAGAACCTCACGCAGGATCTGTGTGCTTTCTCCATACCGTCCCCTGGTTCAAGACTCCTCCCATCTACCTGAGGCTTTGGATGCATTAAAGCCATTTGCATAAGAAAGACACTAGCCACCAGCCTCAGGCATGTGGAGGCACTCTAAAAGCTGATTCCTTCTCCCCATCCCCCAGCCACAAACTCTGGGGATTTTTGGACTCCCCTGTTTCTGTAACAATAGGAGAATCTATGCTACTGAAATCTACAGGACACTTATACATTAGGCCACTCTACCAAACCTTAGAGATATAGCAGCTCCATCTAATACATATAAACATACACAGGGAGGCTGCCAAAATGAAGAGACAAAGAACATGGCCCAAATGAAAGAACAGAACAAAATTCAAAAAAAAAAAAAAAAAAAAAAAAAAAAAACCGCCTAGACAAAACAGAGAAAAACAATCTACTAGATGCAGAGTTCATAACACTGGTTATAAGGATGCTCAGTGAACTTGGTGAGGACTTTAACAGCATAAAAAAATGCAGTCAGCAACAAAGGATAGACTTAGTGGAATAAAGAACAATTTAGAGGGAATCAACAGTAGAACGGATGAAGCTGAGAATCAATCAGCAGTTTGGATGTAAGGAAGCAAAAAACAACCAATCATAATGTTACAGAACCCCTGGGCTGCTCCAATTGAAAACAAACCCACTGGCTCTTTAGTTAGGGGCCCGGTGGCCCGCCGCCAAAATTATAACTCTCAATACCAGAGTTTAGTGAAAAGAAAAAGAATTGTTTATTTAACAGTTATATAGATTTAGTTATTTGCGGATTTCTGTTGTTAAGTCTTATGCTCTTTAAAACACCCACAAACACATATCCTTGCTCCCCCCCCCCACTTCCAAACCAGGCTAGTTTTAGGAAAGTCAGAGAAACCGTTTCCCTACTTTCCAAACACAGTTCAGCTTTACCAGCAGCTGCCAATCATTCAATCTGATTGGGGAGGTCCTTTCTGTGCTGTGGTGCCCTCCAGCTCTCAATGCAGAACCACCTGGATTCTCAGCCTCCTTGCAAACTCCCTTCTTCCCGCAAACCGTGTGGATCTTCTCTCCTTCTCAAAACTGCATGGCGAGAGCCTCTTAAAGCAGCCTGGAGACCCCTTCTCCAAGCCACATGGAGAAGGCCCCTTCACCAAGCCACGTGGAGGGAGCACACGAGAGAGCGAGAGAGCGAGAGCCCAAGAGCGAGCGCACGCGAGAGAGAGAGCTAAAATGTCCGCAGTTGCTTATATATCCTTGACTACGTCCTCTGATGCATGGGTGCGGTAACCAGTTCTGACCATTCACAGAACCTCACGCAGGATCTGTGGTGCTTTCTCCATACCGTCCCCTGGTTCAAGACTCCTCCCATCTACCTGAGGCTTTGGATGCATTAAAGCCATTTGCATAAGAAAGACACTAGCCACCAGCCTCAGGCATGTGGAGGCACTCTAAAAGCTGATTCCTTCTCCCATCCCCCAGCCACAAACTCTGGGATTTTTGGACTCCCCTGTTTCTGTAACAATAGGAGAATCTATGCTACTGAAATCTACAGGACACTTATTACATTAGGCCACTCTACCAAACCTTAGAGATATAGCAGCTCCATCTAATACATATAAACATACACAGGGAGGCTGCCAAAATGAAGAGACAAAGAAACATGGCCCAAATGAAAGAACAGAACAAAATTCAAAAAAAAAAAAAAAAAAAAAAAAAACCGACTAGACAAAACAGAGAAAAACAATCTACTAGATGCAGAGTTCATAACACTGGTTATAAGGATGCTCAGTGAACTTGGTGAGGACTTTAACAGCATAAAAAAATGCAGTCAGCAACAAAGGATAGACTTAGTGGAATAAAGAACAATTTAGAGGGAATCAACAGTAGAACGGATGAAGCTGAGAATCAAATCAGCAGTTTGGATGTAAGGAAGCAAAAAACAACCAATCATAATGTTACAGAACCCCTGGGCTGCTCCAATTGAAAACAAACCCACTGGCTCTTTAGTTAGGGGCCCGGTGGCCCGCCGCCAAAATTATAACTCTCAATACCAGAGTTTAGTGAAAAGAAAAAGAATTGTTTATTTAACAGTTATATAGATTTAGTTATTTGCGGATTTCTGTTGTTAAGTCTTATGCTCTTTAAAACACCCACAAACACATATCCTTGCTCCTCCCCCCACTTCCAAACCAGGCTAGTTTTAGGAAAGTCAGAGAAACCGTTTCCCTACTTTCCAAACACAGTTCAGCTTTACCAGCAGCTGCCAATCATTCAATCTGATTGGGGAGGTCCTTTCTGTGCTGTGGTGCCCTCCAGCTCTCAATGCAGAACCACCTGGATTCTCAGCCTCCTTGCAAACTCCCTTCTTCCCGCAAACCGTGTGGATCTTCTCTCCTTCTCAAAACTGCATGGCGAGAGCCTCTTAAAGCAGCCTGGAGACCCCTTCTCCAAGCCACATGGAGAAGGCCCCTTCACCAAGCCACGTGGAGGGAGCACACGAGAGAGCGAGAGAGCGAGAGCCCAAGAGCGAGCGCACGCGAGAGAGAGAGCTAAAATGTCCGCAGTTGCTTATATATCCTTGACTACGTCCTCTGATGCATGGGTGCGGTAACCAGTTCTGACCATTCACAGAACCTCACGCAGGATCTGTGTGCTTTCTCCATACCGTCCCCTGGTTCAAGACTCCTCCCATCTACCTGAGGCTTTGGATGCATTAAAGCCATTTGCATAAGAAAGACACTAGCCACCAGCCTCAGGCATGTGGAGGCACTCTAAAAGCTGATTCCTTCTCCCCATCCCCCAGCCACAAACTCTGGGGATTTTTGGACTCCCCTGTTTCTGTAACAATAGGAGAATCTATGCTACTGAAATCTACAGGACACTTATTACATTAGGCCACTCTACCAAACCTTAGAGATATAGCAGCTCCATCTAATACATATAAACATACACAGGGAGGCTGCCAAAATGAAGAGACAAAGAAACATGGCCCAAATGAAAGAACAGAACAAAATTCAAAAAAAAAAAAAAAAAAAAAAAAAAAAACCGCCTAGACAAAACAGAGAAAAACAATCTACTAGATGCAGAGTTCATAACACTGGTTATAAGGATGCTCAGTGAACTTGGTGAGGACTTTAACAGCATAAAAAAATGCAGTCAGCAACAAAGGATAGACTTAGTGGAATAAAGAACAATTTAGAGGGAATCAACAGTAGAACGGATGAAGCTGAGAATCAAATCAGCAGTTTGGATGTAAGGAAGCAAAAAACAACCAATCATAATGTTACAGAACCCCTGGGCTGCTCCAATTGAAAACAAACCCACTGGCTCTTTAGTTAGGGGCCCGGTGGCCCGCCGCCAAAATTATAACTCTCAATACCAGAGTTTAGTGAAAAGAAAAAGAATTGTTTATTTAACAGTTATATAGATTTAGTTATTTGCGGATTTCTGTTGTTAAGTCTTATGCTCTTTAAAACACCCACAAACACATATCCTTGCTCCCCCCCCCACTTCCAAACCAGGCTAGTTTTAGGAAAGTCAGAGAAACCGTTTCCCTACTTTCCAAACACAGTTCAGCTTTACCAGCAGCTGCCAATCATTCAATCTGATTGGGGAGGTCCTTTCTGTGCTGTGGTGCCCTCCAGCTCTCAATGCAGAACCACCTGGATTCTCAGCCTCCTTGCAAACTCCCTTCTTCCCGCAAACCGTGTGGATCTTCTCTCCTTCTCAAAACTGCATGGCGAGAGCCTCTTAAAGCAGCCTGGAGACCCCTTCTCCAAGCCACATGGAGAAGGCCCCTTCACCAAGCCACGTGGAGGGAGCACACGAGAGAGCGAGAGAGCGAGAGCCCAAGAGCGAGCGCACGCGAGAGAGAGAGCTAAAATGTCCGCAGTTGCTTATATATCCTTGACTACGTCCTCTGATGCATGGGTGCGGTAACCAGTTCTGACCATTCACAGAACCTCACGCAGGATCTGTGTGCTTTCTCCATACCGTCCCCTGGTTCAAGACTCCTCCCATCTACCTGAGGCTTTGGATGCATTAAAGCCATTTGCATAAGAAAGACACTAGCCACCAGCCTCAGGCATGTGGAGGCACTCTAAAAGCTGATTCCTTCTCCCCATCCCCCAGCCACAAACTCTGGGGATTTTTGGACTCCCCTGTTTCTGTAACAATAGGAGAATCTATGCTACTGAAATCTACAGGACACTTATTACATTAGGCCACTCTACCAAACCTTAGAGATATAGCAGCTCCATCTAATACATATAAACATACACAGGGAGGCTGCCAAAATGAAGAGACAAAGAAACATGGCCCAAATGAAAGAACAGAACAAAATTCAAAAAAAAAAAAAAAAAAAAAAAACCGACTAGACAAAACAGAGAAAAACAATCTACTAGATGCAGAGTTCATAACACTGGTTATAAGGATGCTCAGTGAACTTGGTGAGGACTTTAACAGCATAAAAAAATGCAGTCAGCAACAAAGGATAGACTTAGTGGAATAAAGAACAATTTAGAGGGAATCAACAGTAGAACGGATGAAGCTGAGAATCAAATCAGCAGTTTGGATGTAAGGAAGCAAAAAACAACCAATCATAATGTTACAGAACCCCTGGGCTGCTCCAATTGAAAACAAACCCACTGGCTCTTTAGTTAGGGGCCCGGTGGCCCGCCGCCAAAATTATAACTCTCAATACCAGAGTTTAGTGAAAAGAAAAAGAATTGTTTATTTAACAGTTATATAGATTTAGTTATTTGCGGATTTCTGTTGTTAAGTCTTATGCTCTTTAAAACACCCACAAACACATATCCTTGCTCCTCCCCCCACTTCCAAACCAGGCTAGTTTTAGGAAAGTCAGAGAAACCGTTTCCCTACTTTCCAAACACAGTTCAGCTTTACCAGCAGCTGCCAATCATTCAATCTGATTGGGGAGGTCCTTTCTGTGCTGTGGTGCCCTCCAGCTCTCAATGCAGAACCACCTGGATTCTCAGCCTCCTTGCAAACTCCCTTCTTCCCGCAAACCGTGTGGATCTTCTCTCCTTCTCAAAACTGCATGGCGAGAGCCTCTTAAAGCAGCCTGGAGACCCCTTCTCCAAGCCACATGGAGAAGGCCCCTTCACCAAGCCACGTGGAGGGAGCACACGAGAGAGCGAGAGAGCGAGAGCCCAAGAGCGAGCGCACGCGAGAGAGAGAGCTAAAATGTCCGCAGTTGCTTATATATCCTTGACTACGTCCTCTGATGCATGGGTGCGGTAACCAGTTCTGACCATTCACAGAACCTCACGCAGGATCTGTGTGCTTTCTCCATACCGTCCCCTGGTTCAAGACTCCTCCCATCTACCTGAGGCTTTGGATGCATTAAAGCCATTTGCATAAGAAAGACACTAGCCACCAGCCTCAGGCATGTGGAGGCACTCTAAAAGCTGATTCCTTCTCCCCATCCCCCAGCCACAAACTCTGGGGATTTTTGGACTCCCCTGTTTCTGTAACAATAGGAGAATCTATGCTACTGAAATCTACAGGACACTTATTACATTAGGCCACTCTACCAAACCTTAGAGATATAGCAGCTCCATCTAATACATATAAACATACACAGGGAGGCTGCCAAAATGAAGAGACAAAGAAACATGGCCCAAATGAAAGAACAGAACAAAATTCAAAAAAAAAAAAAAAAAAAAAAAAAAAAACCGCCTAGACAAAACAGAGAAAAACAATCTACTAGATGCAGAGTTCATAACACTGGTTATAAGGATGCTCAGTGAACTTGGTGAGGACTTTAACAGCATAAAAAAATGCAGTCAGCAACAAAGGATAGACTTAGTGGAATAAAGAACAATTTAGAGGGAATCAACAGTAGAACGGATGAAGCTGAGAATCAAATCAGCAGTTTGGATGTAAGGAAGCAAAAAACAACCAATCATAATGTTACAGAACCCCTGGGCTGCTCCAATTGAAAACAAACCCACTGGCTCTTTAGTTAGGGGCCCGGTGGCCCGCCGCCAAAATTATAACTCTCAATACCAGAGTTTAGTGAAAAGAAAAAGAATTGTTTATTTAACAGTTATATAGATTTAGTTATTTGCGGATTTCTGTTGTTAAGTCTTATGCTCTTTAAAACACCCACAAACACATATCCTTGCTCCCCCCCCCACTTCCAAACCAGGCTAGTTTTAGGAAAGTCAGAGAAACCGTTTCCCTACTTTCCAAACACAGTTCAGCTTTACCAGCAGCTGCCAATCATTCAATCTGATTGGGGAGGTCCTTTCTGTGCTGTGGTGCCCTCCAGCTCTCAATGCAGAACCACCTGGATTCTCAGCCTCCTTGCAAACTCCCTTCTTCCCGCAAACCGTGTGGATCTTCTCTCCTTCTCAAAACTGCATGGCGAGAGCCTCTTAAAGCAGCCTGGAGACCCCTTCTCCAAGCCACATGGAGAAGGCCCCTTCACCAAGCCACGTGGAGGGAGCACACGAGAGAGCGAGAGAGCGAGAGCCCAAGAGCGAGCGCACGCGCGAGAGAGAGCTAAAATGTCCGCAGTTGCTTATATATCCTTGACTACGTCCTCTGATGCATGGGTGCGGTAACCAGTTCTGACCATTCACAGAACCTCACGCAGGATCTGTGTGCTTTCTCCATACCGTCCCCTGGTTCAAGACTCCTCCCATCTACCTGAGGCTTTGGATGCATTAAAGCCATTTGCATAAGAAAGACACTAGCCACCAGCCTCAGGCATGTGGAGGCACTCTAAAAGCTGATTCCTTCTCCCCATCCCCCAGCCACAAACTCTGGGGATTTTTGGACTCCCCTGTTTCTGTAACAATAGGAGAATCTATGCTACTGAAATCTACAGGACACTTATTACATTAGGCCACTCTACCAAACCTTAGAGATATAGCAGCTCCATCTAATACATATAAACATACACAGGGAGGCTGCCAAAATGAAGAGACAAAGAAACATGGCCCAAATGAAAGAACAGAACAAAATTCAAAAAAAAAAAAAAAAAAAAAAAAACCGACTAGACAAAATAGAGAAAAACAATCTACTAGATGCAGAGTTCATAACACTGGTTATAAGGATGCTCAGTGAACTTGGTGAGGACTTTAACAGCATAAAAAAATGCAGTCAGCAACAAAGGATAGACTTAGTGGAATAAAGAACAATTTAGAGGGAATCAACAGTAGAACGGATGAAGCTGAGAATCAAATCAGCAGTTTGGATGTAAGGAAGCAAAAAACAACCAATCATAATGTTACAGAACCCCTGGGCTGCTCCAATTGTAAACAAACCCACTGGCTCTTTAGTTAGGGGCCCGGTGGCCCGCCGCCAAAATTATAACTCTCAATACCAGAGTTTAGTGAAAAGAAAAAGAATTGTTTATTTAACAGTTATATAGATTTAGTTATTTGCGGATTTCTGTTGTTAAGTCTTATGCTCTTTAAAACACCCACAAACACATATCCTTGCTCCCCCCCCCTTCCAAACCAGGCTAGTTTTAGGAAAGTCAGAGAAACCGTTTCCCTACTTTCCAAACACAGTTCAGCTTTACCAGCAGCTGCCAATCATTCAATCTGATTGGGGAGGTCCTTTCTGTGCTGTGGTGCCCTCCAGCTCTCAATGCAGAACCACCTGGATTCTCAGCCTCCTTGCAAACTCCCTTCTTCCCGCAAACCGTGTGGATCTTCTCTCCTTCTCAAAACTGCATGGCGAGAGCCTCTTAAAGCAGCCTGGAGACCCCTTCTCCAAGCCACATGGAGAAGGCCCCTTCACCAAGCCACGTGGAGGGAGCACACGAGAGAGCGAGAGAGCGAGAGCCCAAGAGCGAGCGCACGCGCGAGAGAGAGCTAAAATGTCCGCAGTTGCTTATATATCCTTGACTACGTCCTCTGATGCATGGGTGCGGTAACCAGTTCTGACCATTCACAGAACCTCACGCAGGATCTGTGTGCTTTCTCCATACCGTCCCCTGGTTCAAGACTCCTCCCATCTACCTGAGGCTTTGGATGCATTAAAGCCATTTGCATAAGAAAGACACTAGCCACCAGCCTCAGGCATGTGGAGGCACTCTAAAAGCTGATTCCTTCTCCCCATCCCCCAGCCACAAACTCTGGGGATTTTTGGACTCCCCTGTTTCTGTAACAATAGGAGAATCTATGCTACTGAAATCTACAGGACACTTATTACATTAGGCCACTCTACCAAACCTTAGAGATATAGCAGCTCCATCTAATACATATAAACATACACAGGGAGGCTGCCAAAATGAAGAGACAAAGAAACATGGCCCAAATGAAAGAACAGAACAAAACTCAAAAAAAAAAAAAAAAAAAAAAAAAAAAAAAAACCGCCTAGACAAAACAGAGAAAAACAATCTACTAGATGCAGAGTTCATAACACTGGTTATAAGGATGCTCAGTGAACTTGGTGAGGACTTTAACAGCATAAAAAAATGCAGTCAGCAACAAAGGATAGACTTAGTGGAATAAAGAACAATTTAGAGGGAATCAACAGTAGAACGGATGAAGCTGAGAATCAAATCAGCAGTTTGGATGTAAGGAAGCAAAAAACAACCAATCATAATGTTACAGAACCCCTGGGCTGCTCCAATTGAAAACAAACCCACTGGCTCTTTAGTTAGGGGCCCGGTGGCCCGCCGCCAAAATTATAACTCTCAATACCAGAGTTTAGTGAAAAGAAAAAGAATTGTTTATTTAACAGTTATATAGATTTAGTTATTTGCGGATTTCTGTTGTTAAGTCTTATGCTCTTTAAAACACCCACAAACACATATCCTTGCTCCCCCCCCTTCCAAACCAGGCTAGTTTTAGGAAAGTCAGAGAAACCGTTTCCCTACTTTCCAAACACAGTTCAGCTTTACCAGCAGCTGCCAATCATTCAATCTGATTGGGGAGGTCCTTTCTGTGCTGTGGTGCCCTCCAGCTCTCAATGCAGAACCACCTGGATTCTCAGCCTCCTTGCAAACTCCCTTCTTCCCGCAAACCGTGTGGATCTTCTCTCCTTCTCAAAACTGCATGGCGAGAGCCTCTTAAAGCAGCCTGGAGACCCCTTCTCCAAGCCACATGGAGAAGGCCCCTTCACCAAGCCACGTGGAGGGAGCACACGAGAGAGCGAGAGAGCGAGAGCCCAAGAGCGAGCGCACGCGAGAGAGAGAGCTAAAATGTCCGCAGTTGCTTATATATCCTTGACTACGTCCTCTGATGCATGGGTGCGGTAACCAGTTCTGACCATTCACAGAACCTCACGCAGGATCTGTGTGCTTTCTCCATACCGTCCCCTGGTTCAAGACTCCTCCCATCTACCTGAGGCTTTGGATGCATTAAAGCCATTTGCATAAGAAAGACACTAGCCACCAGCCTCAGGCATGTGGAGGCACTCTAAAAGCTGATTCCTTCTCCCCATCCCCCAGCCACAAACTCTGGGGATTTTTGGACTCCCCTGTTTCTGTAACAATAGGAGAATCTATGCTACTGAAATCTACAGGACACTTATTACATTAGGCCACTCTACCAAACCTTAGAGATATAGCAGCTCCATCTAATACATATAAACATACACAGGGAGGCTGCCAAAATGAAGAGACAAAGAAACATGGCCCAAATGAAAGAACAGAACAAAATTCAAAAAAAAAAAAAAAAAAAAAAAAAAAACCGCCTAGACAAAACAGAGAAAAACAATCTACTAGATGCAGAGTTCATAACACTGGTTATAAGGATGCTCAGTGAACTTGGTGAGGACTTTAACAGCATAAAAAAATGCAGTCAGCAACAAAGGATAGACTTAGTGGAATAAAGAACAATTTAGAGGGAATCAACAGTAGAACGGATGAAGCTGAGAATCAAATCAGCAGTTTGGATGTAAGGAAGCAAAAAACAACCAATCATAATGTTACAGAACCCCTGGGCTGCTCCAATTGAAAACAAACCCACTGGCTCTTTAGTTAGGGGCCCGGTGGCCCGCCGCCAAAATTATAACTCTCAATACCAGAGTTTAGTGAAAAGAAAAAGAATTGTTTATTTAACAGTTATATAGATTTAGTTATTTGCGGATTTCTGTTGTTAAGTCTTATGCTCTTTAAAACACCCACAAACACATATCCTTGCTCCCCCCCCCACTTCCAAACCAGGCTAGTTTTAGGAAAGTCAGAGAAACCGTTTCCCTACTTTCCAAACACAGTTCAGCTTTACCAGCAGCTGCCAATCATTCAATCTGATTGGGGAGGTCCTTTCTGTGCTGTGGTGCCCTCCAGCTCTCAATGCAGAACCACCTGGATTCTCAGCCTCCTTGCAAACTCCCTTCTTCCCGCAAACCGTGTGGATCTTCTCTCCTTCTCAAAACTGCATGGCGAGAGCCTCTTAAAGCAGCCTGGAGACCCCTTCTCCAAGCCACATGGAGAAGGCCCCTTCACCAAGCCACGTGGAGGGAGCACACGAGAGAGCGAGAGAGCGAGAGCCCAAGAGCGAGCGCACGCGCGAGAGAGAGCTAAAATGTCCGCAGTTGCTTATATATCCTTGACTACGTCCTCTGATGCATGGGTGCGGTAACCAGTTCTGACCATTCACAGAACCTCACGCAGGATCTGTGTGCTTTCTCCATACCGTCCCCTGGTTCAAGACTCCTCCCATCTACCTGAGGCTTTGGATGCATTAAAGCCATTTGCATAAGAAAGACACTAGCCACCAGCCTCAGGCATGTGGAGGCACTCTAAAAGCTGATTCCGTCTCCCCATCCCCCAGCCACAAACTCTGGGGATTTTTGGACTCCCCTGTTTCTGTAACAATAGGAGAATCTATGCTACTGAAATCTACAGGACACTTATTACATTAGGCCACTCTACCAAACCTTAGAGATATAGCAGCTCCATCTAATACATATAAACATACACAGGGAGGCTGCCAAAATGAAGAGACAAAGAAACATGGCCCAAATGAAAGAACAGAACAAAACTCAAAAAAAAAAAAAAAAAAAAAAAAAAACCGCCTAGACAAAACAGAGAAAAACAATCTACTAGATGCAGAGTTCATAACACTGGTTATAAGGATGCTCAGTGAACTTGGTGAGGACTTTAACAGCATAAAAAAATGCAGTCAGCAACAAAGGATAGACTTAGTGGAATAAAGAACAATTTAGAGGGAATCAACAGTAGAACGGATGAAGCTGAGAATCAAATCAGCAGTTTGGATGTAAGGAAGCAAAAAACAACCAATCATAATGTTACAGAACCCCTGGGCTGCTCCAATTGAAAACAAACCCACTGGCTCTTTAGTTAGGGGCCCGGTGGCCCGCCGCCAAAATTATAACTCTCAATACCAGAGTTTAGTGAAAAGAAAAAGAATTGTTTATTTAACAGTTATATAGATTTAGTTATTTGCGGATTTCTGTTGTTAAGTCTTATGCTCTTTAAAACACCCACAAACACATATCCTTGCTCCCCCCCCCACTTCCAAACCAGGCTAGTTTTAGGAAAGTCAGAGAAACCGTTTCCCTACTTTCCAAACACAGTTCAGCTTTACCAGCAGCTGCCAATCATTCAATCTGATTGGGGAGGTCCTTTCTGTGCTGTGGTGCCCTCCAGCTCTCAATGCAGAACCACCTGGATTCTCAGCCTCCTTGCAAACTCCCTTCTTCCCGCAAACCGTGTGGATCTTCTCTCCTTCTCAAAACTGCATGGCGAGAGCCTCTTAAAGCAGCCTGGAGACCCCTTCTCCAAGCCACATGGAGAAGGCCCCTTCACCAAGCCACGTGGAGGGAGCACACGAGAGAGCGAGAGAGCGAGAGCCCAAGAGCGAGCGCACGCGAGAGAGAGAGCTAAAATGTCCGCAGTTGCTTATATATCCTTGACTACGTCCTCTGATGCATGGGTGCGGTAACCAGTTCTGACCATTCACAGAACCTCACGCAGGATCTGTGTGCTTTCTCCATACCGTCCCCTGGTTCAAGACTCCTCCCATCTACCTGAGGCTTTGGATGCATTAAAGCCATTTGCATAAGAAAGACACTAGCCACCAGCCTCAGGCATGTGGAGGCACTCTAAAAGCTGATTCCTTCTCCCCATCCCCCAGCCACAAACTCTGGGGATTTTTGGACTCCCCTGTTTCTGTAACAATAGGAGAATCTATGCTACTGAAATCTACAGGACACTTATTACATTAGGCCACTCTACCAAACCTTAGAGATATAGCAGCTCCATCTAATACATATAAACATACACAGGGAGGCTGCCAAAATGAAGAGACAAAGAAACATGGCCCAAATGAAAGAACAGAACAAAATTCAAAAAAAAAAAAAAAAAAAAAAAAACCGACTAGACAAAACAGAGAAAAACAATCTACTAGATGCAGAGTTCATAACACTGGTTATAAGGATGCTCAGTGAACTTGGTGAGGACTTTAACAGCATAAAAAAATGCAGTCAGCAACAAAGGATAGACTTAGTGGAATAAAGAACAATTTAGAGGGAATCAACAGTAGAACGGATGAAGCTGAGAATCAAATCAGCAGTTTGGATGTAAGGAAGCAAAAAACAACCAATCATAATGTTACAGAACCCCTGGGCTGCTCCAATTGAAAACAAACCCACTGGCTCTTTAGTTAGGGGCCCGGTGGCCCGCCGCCAAAATTATAACTCTCAATACCAGAGTTTAGTGAAAAGAAAAAGAATTGTTTATTTAACAGTTATATAGATTTAGTTATTTGCGGATTTCTGTTGTTAAGTCTTATGCTCTTTAAAACACCCACAAACACATATCCTTGCTCCCCCCCCCTTCCAAACCAGGCTAGTTTTAGGAAAGTCAGAGAAACCGTTTCCCTACTTTCCAAACACAGTTCAGCTTTACCAGCAGCTGCCAATCATTCAATCTGATTGGGGAGGTCCTTTCTGTGCTGTGGTGCCCTCCAGCTCTCAATGCAGAACCACCTGGATTCTCAGCCTCCTTGCAAACTCCCTTCTTCCCGCAAACCGTGTGGATCTTCTCTCCTTCTCAAAACTGCATGGCGAGAGCCTCTTAAAGCAGCCTGGAGACCCCTTCTCCAAGCCACATGGAGAAGGCCCCTTCACCAAGCCACGTGGAGGGAGCACACGAGAGAGCGAGAGAGCGAGAGCCCAAGAGCGAGCGCACGCGAGAGAGAGAGCTAAAATGTCCGCAGTTGCTTATATATCCTTGACTACGTCCTCTGATGCATGGGTGCGGTAACCAGTTCTGACCATTCACAGAACCTCACGCAGGATCTGTGTGCTTTCTCCATACCGTCCCCTGGTTCAAGACTCCTCCCATCTACCTGAGGCTTTGGATGCATTAAAGCCATTTGCATAAGAAAGACACTAGCCACCAGCCTCAGGCATGTGGAGGCACTCTAAAAGCTGATTCCTTCTCCCCATCCCCCAGCCACAAACTCTGGGGATTTTTGGACTCCCCTGTTTCTGTAACAATAGGAGAATCTATGCTACTGAAATCTACAGGACACTTATTACATTAGGCCACTCTACCAAACCTTAGAGATATAGCAGCTCCATCTAATACATATAAACATACACAGGGAGGCTGCCAAAATGAAGAGACAAAGAAACATGGCCCAAATGAAAGAACAGAACAAAACTCAAAAAAAAAAAAAAAAAAAAAAAAAAAAAAAAAACCGCCTAGACAAAACAGAGAAAAACAATCTACTAGATGCAGAGTTCATAACACTGGTTATAAGGATGCTCAGTGAACTTGGTGAGGACTTTAACAGCATAAAAAAATGCAGTCAGCAACAAAGGATAGACTTAGTGGAATAAAGAACAATTTAGAGGGAATCAACAGTAGAACGGATGAAGCTGAGAATCAAATCAGCAGTTTGGATGTAAGGAAGCAAAAAACAACCAATCATAATGTTACAGAACCCCTGGGCTGCTCCAATTGAAAACAAACCCACTGGCTCTTTAGTTAGGGGCCCGGTGGCCCGCCGCCAAAATTATAACTCTCAATACCAGAGTTTAGTGAAAAGAAAAAGAATTGTTTATTTAACAGTTATATAGATTTAGTTATTTGCGGATTTCTGTTGTTAAGTCTTATGCTCTTTAAAACACCCACAAACACATATCCTTGCTCCCCCCCCTTCCAAACCAGGCTAGTTTTAGGAAAGTCAGAGAAACCGTTTCCCTACTTTCCAAACACAGTTCAGCTTTACCAGCAGCTGCCAATCATTCAATCTGATTGGGGAGGTCCTTTCTGTGCTGTGGTGCCCTCCAGCTCTCAATGCAGAACCACCTGGATTCTCAGCCTCCTTGCAAACTCCCTTCTTCCCGCAAACCGTGTGGATCTTCTCTCCTTCTCAAAACTGCATGGCGAGAGCCTCTTAAAGCAGCCTGGAGACCCCTTCTCCAAGCCACATGGAGAAGGCCCCTTCACCAAGCCACGTGGAGGGAGCACACGAGAGAGCGAGAGAGCGAGAGCCCAAGAGCGAGCGCACGCGAGAGAGAGAGCTAAAATGTCCGCAGTTGCTTATATATCCTTGACTACGTCCTCTGATGCATGGGTGCGGTAACCAGTTCTGACCATTCACAGAACCTCACGCAGGATCTGTGTGCTTTCTCCATACCGTCCCCTGGTTCAAGACTCCTCCCATCTACCTGAGGCTTTGGATGCATTAAAGCCATTTGCATAAGAAAGACACTAGCCACCAGCCTCAGGCATGTGGAGGCACCCTAAAAGCTGATTCCTTCTCCCCATCCCCCAGCCACAAACTCTGGGGATTTTTGGACTCCCCTGTTTCTGTAACAATAGGAGAATCTATGCTACTGAAATCTACAGGACACTTATTACATTAGGCCACTCTACCAAACCTTAGAGATATAGCAGCTCCATCTAATACATATAAACATACACAGGGAGGCTGCCAAAATGAAGAGACAAAGAAACATGGCCCAAATGAAAGAACAGAACAAAATTCAAAAAAAAAAAAAAAAAAAAAAAAAAAAACCGCCTAGACAAAACAGAGAAAAACAATCTACTAGATGCAGAGTTCATAACACTGGTTATAAGGATGCTCAGTGAACTTGGTGAGGACTTTAACAGCATAAAAAAATGCAGTCAGCAACAAAGGATAGACTTAGTGGAATAAAGAACAATTTAGAGGGAATCAACAGTAGAACGGATGAAGCTGAGAATCAAATCAGCAGTTTGGATGTAAGGAAGCAAAAAACAACCAATCATAATGTTACAGAACCCCTGGGCTGCTCCAATTGAAAACAAACCCACTGGCTCTTTAGTTAGGGGCCCGGTGGCCCGCCGCCAAAATTATAACTCTCAATACCAGAGTTTAGTGAAAAGAAAAAGAATTGTTTATTTAACAGTTATATAGATTTAGTTATTTGCGGATTTCTGTTGTTAAGTCTTATGCTCTTTAAAACACCCACAAACACATATCCTTGCTCCCCCCCCCACTTCCAAACCAGGCTAGTTTTAGGAAAGTCAGAGAAACCGTTTCCCTACTTTCCAAACACAGTTCAGCTTTACCAGCAGCTGCCAATCATTCAATCTGATTGGGGAGGTCCTTTCTGTGCTGTGGTGCCCTCCAGCTCTCAATGCAGAACCACCTGGATTCTCAGCCTCCTTGCAAACTCCCTTCTTCCCGCAAACCGTGTGGATCTTCTCTCCTTCTCAAAACTGCATGGCGAGAGCCTCTTAAAGCAGCCTGGAGACCCCTTCTCCAAGCCACATGGAGAAGGCCCCTTCACCAAGCCACGTGGAGGGAGCACACGAGAGAGCGAGAGAGCGAGAGCCCAAGAGCGAGCGCACGCGCGAGAGAGAGCTAAAATGTCCGCAGTTGCTTATATATCCTTGACTACGTCCTCTGATGCATGGGTGCGGTAACCAGTTCTGACCATTCACAGAACCTCACGCAGGATCTGTGTGCTTTCTCCATACCGTCCCCTGGTTCAAGACTCCTCCCATCTACCTGAGGCTTTGGATGCATTAAAGCCATTTGCATAAGAAAGACACTAGCCACCAGCCTCAGGCATGTGGAGGCACACTAAAAGCTGATTCCGTCTCCCCATCCCCCAGCCACAAACTCTGGGGATTTTTGGACTCCCCTGTTTCTGTAACAATAGGAGAATCTATGCTACTGAAATCTACAGGACACTTATTACATTAGGCCACTCTACCAAACCTTAGAGATATAGCAGCTCCATCTAATACATATAAACATACACAGGGAGGCTGCCAAAATGAAGAGACAAAGAAACATGGCCCAAATGAAAGAACAGAACAAAACTCAAAAAAAAAAAAAAAAAAAAAAAAAAAACCGCCTAGACAAAACAGAGAAAAACAATCTACTAGATGCAGAGTTCATAACACTGGTTATAAGGATGCTCAGTGAACTTGGTGAGGACTTTAACAGCATAAAAAAATGCAGTCAGCAACAAAGGATAGACTTAGTGGAATAAAGAACAATTTAGAGGGAATCAACAGTAGAACGGATGAAGCTGAGAATCAAATCAGCAGTTTGGATGTAAGGAAGCAAAAAACAACCAATCATAATGTTACAGAACCCCTGGGCTGCTCCAATTGAAAACAAACCCACTGGCTCTTTAGTTAGGGGCCCGGTGGCCCGCCGCCAAAATTATAACTCTCAATACCAGAGTTTAGTGAAAAGAAAAAGAATTGTTTATTTAACAGTTATATAGATTTAGTTATTTGCGGATTTCTGTTGTTAAGTCTTATGCTCTTTAAAACACCCACAAACACATATCCTTGCTCCCCCCCCCACTTCCAAACCAGGCTAGTTTTAGGAAAGTCAGAGAAACCGTTTCCCTACTTTCCAAACACAGTTCAGCTTTACCAGCAGCTGCCAATCATTCAATCTGATTGGGGAGGTCCTTTCTGTGCTGTGGTGCCCTCCAGCTCTCAATGCAGAACCACCTGGATTCTCAGCCTCCTTGCAAACTCCCTTCTTCCCGCAAACCGTGTGGATCTTCTCTCCTTCTCAAAACTGCATGGCGAGAGCCTCTTAAAGCAGCCTGGAGACCCCTTCTCCAAGCCACATGGAGAAGGCCCCTTCACCAAGCCACGTGGAGGGAGCACACGAGAGAGCGAGAGAGCGAGAGCCCAAGAGCGAGCGCACGCGAGAGAGAGAGCTAAAATGTCCGCAGTTGCTTATATATCCTTGACTACGTCCTCTGATGCATGGGTGCGGTAACCAGTTCTGACCATTCACAGAACCTCACGCAGGATCTGTGTGCTTTCTCCATACCGTCCCCTGGTTCAAGACTCCTCCCATCTACCTGAGGCTTTGGATGCATTAAAGCCATTTGCATAAGAAAGACACTAGCCACCAGCCTCAGGCATGTGGAGGCACTCTAAAAGCTGATTCCTTCTCCCCATCCCCCAGCCACAAACTCTGGGGATTTTTGGACTCCCCTGTTTCTGTAACAATAGGAGAATCTATGCTACTGAAATCTACAGGACACTTATTACATTAGGCCACTCTACCAAACCTTAGAGATATAGCAGCTCCATCTAATACATATAAACATACACAGGGAGGCTGCCAAAATGAAGAGACAAAGAAACATGGCCCAAATGAAAGAACAGAACAAAATTCAAAAAAAAAAAAAAAAAAAAAAAACCGACTAGACAAAACAGAGAAAAACAATCTACTAGATGCAGAGTTCATAACACTGGTTATAAGGATGCTCAGTGAACTTGGTGAGGACTTTAACAGCATAAAAAAATGCAGTCAGCAACAAAGGATAGACTTAGTGGAATAAAGAACAATTTAGAGGGAATCAACAGTAGAACGGATGAAGCTGAGAATCAAATCAGCAGTTTGGATGTAAGGAAGCAAAAAACAACCAATCATAATGTTACAGAACCCCTGGGCTGCTCCAATTGAAAACAAACCCACTGGCTCTTTAGTTAGGGGCCCGGTGGCCCGCCGCCAAAATTATAACTCTCAATACCAGAGTTTAGTGAAAAGAAAAAGAATTGTTTATTTAACAGTTATATAGATTTAGTTATTTGCGGATTTCTGTTGTTAAGTCTTATGCTCTTTAAAACACCCACAAACACATATCCTTGCTCCTCCCCCCACTTCCAAACCAGGCTAGTTTTAGGAAAGTCAGAGAAACCGTTTCCCTACTTTCCAAACACAGTTCAGCTTTACCAGCAGCTGCCAATCATTCAATCTGATTGGGGAGGTCCTTTCTGTGCTGTGGTGCCCTCCAGCTCTCAATGCAGAACCACCTGGATTCTCAGCCTCCTTGCAAACTCCCTTCTTCCCGCAAACCGTGTGGATCTTCTCTCCTTCTCAAAACTGCATGGCGAGAGCCTCTTAAAGCAGCCTGGAGACCCCTTCTCCAAGCCACATGGAGAAGGCCCCTTCACCAAGCCACGTGGAGGGAGCACACGAGAGAGCGAGAGAGCGAGAGCCCAAGAGCGAGCGCACGCGAGAGAGAGAGCTAAAATGTCCGCAGTTGCTTATATATCCTTGACTACGTCCTCTGATGCATGGGTGCGGTAACCAGTTCTGACCATTCACAGAACCTCACGCAGGATCTGTGTGCTTTCTCCATACCGTCCCCTGGTTCAAGACTCCTCCCATCTACCTGAGGCTTTGGATGCATTAAAGCCATTTGCATAAGAAAGACACTAGCCACCAGCCTCAGGCATGTGGAGGCACTCTAAAAGCTGATTCCTTCTCCCCATCCCCCAGCCACAAACTCTGGGGATTTTTGGACTCCCCTGTTTCTGTAACAATAGGAGAATCTATGCTACTGAAATCTACAGGACACTTATTACATTAGGCCACTCTACCAAACCTTAGAGATATAGCAGCTCCATCTAATACATATAAACATACACAGGGAGGCTGCCAAAATGAAGAGACAAAGAAACATGGCCCAAATGAAAGAACAGAACAAAATTCAAAAAAAAAAAAAAAAAAAAAAAAAAAAAACCGCCTAGACAAAACAGAGAAAAACAATCTACTAGATGCAGAGTTCATAACACTGGTTATAAGGATGCTCAGTGAACTTGGTGAGGACTTTAACAGCATAAAAAAATGCAGTCAGCAACAAAGGATAGACTTAGTGGAATAAAGAACAATTTAGAGGGAATCAACAGTAGAACGGATGAAGCTGAGAATCAAATCAGCAGTTTGGATGTAAGGAAGCAAAAAACAACCAATCATAATGTTACAGAACCCCTGGGCTGTTCCAATTGAAAACAAACCCACTGGCTCTTTAGTTAGGGGCCCGGTGGCCCGCCGCCAAAATTATAACTCTCAATACCAGAGTTTAGTGAAAAGAAAAAGAATTGTTTATTTAACAGTTATATAGATTTAGTTATTTGCGGATTTCTGTTGTTAAGTCTTATGCTCTTTAAAACACCCACAAACACATATCCTTGCTCCCCCCCCCACTTCCAAACCAGGCTAGTTTTAGGAAAGTCAGAGAAACCGTTTCCCTACTTTCCAAACACAGTTCAGCTTTACCAGCAGCTGCCAATCATTCAATCTGATTGGGGAGGTCCTTTCTGTGCTGTGGTGCCCTCCAGCTCTCAATGCAGAACCACCTGGATTCTCAGCCTCCTTGCAAACTCCCTTCTTCCCGCAAACCGTGTGGATCTTCTCTCCTTCTCAAAACTGCATGGCGAGAGCCTCTTAAAGCAGCCTGGAGACCCCTTCTCCAAGCCACATGGAGAAGGCCCCTTCACCAAGCCACGTGGAGGGAGCACACGAGAGAGCGAGAGAGCGAGAGCCCAAGAGCGAGCGCACGCGAGAGAGAGAGCTAAAATGTCCGCAGTTGCTTATATATCCTTGACTACGTCCTCTGATGCATGGGTGCGGTAACCAGTTCTGACCATTCACAGAACCTCACGCAGGATCTGTGTGCTTTCTCCATACCGTCCCCTGGTTCAAGACTCCTCCCATCTACCTGAGGCTTTGGATGCATTAAAGCCATTTGCATAAGAAAGACACTAGCCACCAGCCTCAGGCATGTGGAGGCACTCTAAAAGCTGATTCCGTCTCCCCATCCCCCAGCCACAAACTCTGGGGATTTTTGGACTCCCCTGTTTCTGTAACAATAGGAGAATCTATGCTACTGAAATCTACAGGACACTTATTACATTAGGCCACTCTACCAAACCTTAGAGATATAGCAGCTCCATCTAATACATATAAACATACACAGGGAGGCTGCCAAAATGAAGAGACAAAGAAACATGGCCCAAATGAAAGAACAGAACAAAACTCAAAAAAAAAAAAAAAAAAAAAAAAACCGCCTAGACAAAACAGAGAAAAACAATCTACTAGATGCAGAGTTCATAACACTGGTTATAAGGATGCTCAGTGAACTTGGTGAGGACTTTAACAGCATAAAAAAATGCAGTCAGCAACAAAGGATAGACTTAGTGGAATAAAGAACAATTTAGAGGGAATCAACAGTAGAACGGATGAAGCTGAGAATCAAATCAGCAGTTTGGATGTAAGGAAGCAAAAAACAACCAATCATAATGTTACAGAACCCCTGGGCTGCTCCAATTGAAAACAAACCCACTGGCTCTTTAGTTAGGGGCCCGGTGGCCCGCCGCCAAAATTATAACTCTCAATACCAGAGTTTAGTGAAAAGAAAAAGAATTGTTTATTTAACAGTTATATAGATTTAGTTATTTGCGGATTTCTGTTGTTAAGTCTTATGCTCTTTAAAACACCCACAAACACATATCCTTGCTCCCCCCCCCACTTCCAAACCAGGCTAGTTTTAGGAAAGTCAGAGAAACCGTTTCCATACTTTCCAAACACAGTTCAGCTTTACCAGCAGCTGCCAATCATTCAATCTGATTGGGGAGGTCCTTTCTGTGCTGTGGTGCCCTCCAGCTCTCAATGCAGAACCACCTGGATTCTCAGCCTCCTTGCAAACTCCCTTCTTCCCGCAAACCGTGTGGATCTTCTCTCCTTCTCAAAACTGCATGGCGAGAGCCTCTTAAAGCAGCCTGGAGACCCCTTCTCCAAGCCACATGGAGAAGGCCCCTTCACCAAGCCACGTGGAGGGAGCACACGAGAGAGCGAGAGAGCGAGAGCCCAAGAGCGAGCGCACGCGAGAGAGAGAGCTAAAATGTCCGCAGTTGCTTATATATCCTTGACTACGTCCTCTGATGCATGGGTGCGGTAACCAGTTCTGACCATTCACAGAACCTCACGCAGGATCTGTGTGCTTTCTCCATACCGTCCCCTGGTTCAAGACTCCTCCCATCTACCTGAGGCTTTGGATGCATTAAAGCCATTTGCATAAGAAAGACACTAGCCACCAGCCTCAGGCATGTGGAGGCACTCTAAAAGCTGATTCCTTCTCCCCATCCCCCAGCCACAAACTCTGGGGATTTTTGGACTCCCCTGTTTCTGTAACAATAGGAGAATCTATGCTACTGAAATCTACAGGACACTTATTACATTAGGCCACTCTACCAAACCTTAGAGATATAGCAGCTCCATCTAATACATATAAACATACACAGGGAGGCTGCCAAAATGAAGAGACAAAGAAACATGGCCCAAATGAAAGAACAGAACAAAATTCAAAAAAAAAAAAAAAAAAAAAAAAACCGACTAGACAAAACAGAGAAAAACAATCTACTAGATGCAGAGTTCATAACACTGGTTATAAGGATGCTCAGTGAACTTGGTGAGGACTTTAACAGCATAAAAAAATGCAGTCAGCAACAAAGGATAGACTTAGTGGAATAAAGAACAATTTAGAGGGAATCAACAGTAGAACGGATGAAGCTGAGAATCAAATCAGCAGTTTGGATGTAAGGAAGCAAAAAACAACCAATCATAATGTTACAGAACCCCTGGGCTGCTCCAATTGAAAACAAACCCACTGGCTCTTTAGTTAGGGGCCCGGTGGCCCGCCGCCAAAATTATAACTCTCAATACCAGAGTTTAGTGAAAAGAAAAAGAATTGTTTATTTAACAGTTATATAGATTTAGTTATTTGCGGATTTCTGTTGTTAAGTCTTATGCTCTTTAAAACACCCACAAACACATATCCTTGCTCCCCCCCCCACTTCCAAACCAGGCTAGTTTTAGGAAAGTCAGAGAAACCGTTTCCCTACTTTCCAAACACAGTTCAGCTTTACCAGCAGCTGCCAATCATTCAATCTGATTGGGGAGGTCCTTTCTGTGCTGTGGTGCCCTCCAGCTCTCAATGCAGAACCACCTGGATTCTCAGCCTCCTTGCAAACTCCCTTCTTCCCGCAAACCGTGTGGATCTTCTCTCCTTCTCAAAACTGCATGGCGAGAGCCTCTTAAAGCAGCCTGGAGACCCCTTCTCCAAGCCACATGGAGAAGGCCCCTTCACCAAGCCACGTGGAGGGAGCACACGAGAGAGCGAGAGAGCGAGAGCCCAAGAGCGAGCGCACGCGAGAGAGAGAGCTAAAATGTCCGCAGTTGCTTATATATCCTTGACTACGTCCTCTGATGCATGGGTGCGGTAACCAGTTCTGACCATTCACAGAACCTCACGCAGGATCTGTGTGCTTTCTCCATACCGTCCCCTGGTTCAAGACTCCTCCCATCTACCTGAGGCTTTGGATGCATTAAAGCCATTTGCATAAGAAAGACACTAGCCACCAGCCTCAGGCATGTGGAGGCACTCTAAAAGCTGATTCCTTCTCCCCATCCCCCAGCCACAAACTCTGGGGATTTTTGGACTCCCCTGTTTCTGTAACAATAGGAGAATCTATGCTACTGAAATCTACAGGACACTTATTACATTAGGCCACTCTACCAAACCTTAGAGATATAGCAGCTCCATCTAATACATATAAACATACACAGGGAGGCTGCCAAAATGAAGAGACAAAGAAACATGGCCCAAATGAAAGAACAGAACAAAATTCAAAAAAAAAAAAAAAAAAAAAAAACCGACTAGACAAAACAGAGAAAAACAATCTACTAGATGCAGAGTTCATAACACTGGTTATAAGGATGCTCAGTGAACTTGGTGAGGACTTTAACAGCATAAAAAAATGCAGTCAGCAACAAAGGATAGACTTAGTGGAATAAAGAACAATTTAGAGGGAATCAACAGTAGAACGGATGAAGCTGAGAATCAAATCAGCAGTTTGGATGTAAGGAAGCAAAAAACAACCAATCATAATGTTACAGAACCCCTGGGCTGCTCCAATTGTAAACAAACCCACTGGCTCTTTAGTTAGGGGCCCGGTGGCCCGCCGCCAAAATTATAACTCTCAATACCAGAGTTTAGTGAAAAGAAAAAGAATTGTTTATTTAACAGTTATATAGATTTAGTTATTTGCGGATTTCTGTTGTTAAGTCTTATGCTCTTTAAAACACCCACAAACACATATCCTTGCTCCCCCCCCCTTCCAAACCAGGCTAGTTTTAGGAAAGTCAGAGAAACCGTTTCCCTACTTTCCAAACACAGTTCAGCTTTACCAGCAGCTGCCAATCATTCAATCTGATTGGGGAGGTCCTTTCTGTGCTGTGGTGCCCTCCAGCTCTCAATGCAGAACCACCTGGATTCTCAGCCTCCTTGCAAACTCCCTTCTTCCCGCAAACCGTGTGGATCTTCTCTCCTTCTCAAAACTGCATGGCGAGAGCCTCTTAAAGCAGCCTGGAGACCCCTTCTCCAAGCCACATGGAGAAGGCCCCTTCACCAAGCCACGTGGAGGGAGCACACGAGAGAGCGAGAGAGCGAGAGCCCAAGAGCGAGCGCACGCGCGAGAGAGAGCTAAAATGTCCGCAGTTGCTTATATATCCTTGACTACGTCCTCTGATGCATGGGTGCGGTAACCAGTTCTGACCATTCACAGAACCTCACGCAGGATCTGTGTGCTTTCTCCATACCGTCCCCTGGTTCAAGACTCCTCCCATCTACCTGAGGCTTTGGATGCATTAAAGCCATTTGCATAAGAAAGACACTAGCCACCAGCCTCAGGCATGTGGAGGCACTCTAAAAGCTGATTCCTTCTCCCCATCCCCCAGCCACAAACTCTGGGGATTTTTGGACTCCCCTGTTTCTGTAACAATAGGAGAATCTATGCTACTGAAATCTACAGGACACTTATTACATTAGGCCACTCTACCAAACCTTAGAGATATAGCAGCTCCATCTAATACATATAAACATACACAGGGAGGCTGCCAAAATGAAGAGACAAAGAAACATGGCCCAAATGAAAGAACAGAACAAAACTCAAAAAAAAAAAAAAAAAAAAAAAAAAAACCGCCTAGACAAAACAGAGAAAAACAATCTACTAGATGCAGAGTTCATAACACTGGTTATAAGGATGCTCAGTGAACTTGGTGAGGACTTTAACAGCATAAAAAAATGCAGTCAGCAACAAAGGATAGACTTAGTGGAATAAAGAACAATTTAGAGGGAATCAACAGTAGAACGGATGAAGCTGAGAATCAAATCAGCAGTTTGGATGTAAGGAAGCAAAAAACAACCAATCATAATGTTACAGAACCCCTGGGCTGCTCCAATTGAAAACAAACCCACTGGCTCTTTAGTTAGGGGCCCGGTGGCCCGCCGCCAAAATTATAACTCTCAATACCAGAGTTTAGTGAAAAGAAAAAGAATTGTTTATTTAACAGTTATATAGATTTAGTTATTTGCGGATTTCTGTTGTTAAGTCTTATGCTCTTTAAAACACCCACAAACACATATCCTTGCTCCCCCCCCCACTTCCAAACCAGGCTAGTTTTAGGAAAGTCAGAGAAACCGTTTCCATACTTTCCAAACACAGTTCAGCTTTACCAGCAGCTGCCAATCATTCAATCTGATTGGGGAGGTCCTTTCTGTGCTGTGGTGCCCTCCAGCTCTCAATGCAGAACCACCTGGATTCTCAGCCTCCTTGCAAACTCCCTTCTTCCCGCAAACCGTGTGGATCTTCTCTCCTTCTCAAAACTGCATGGCGAGAGCCTCTTAAAGCAGCCTGGAGACCCCTTCTCCAAGCCACATGGAGAAGGCCCCTTCACCAAGCCACGTGGAGGGAGCACACGAGAGAGCGAGAGAGCGAGAGCCCAAGAGCGAGCGCACGCGAGAGAGAGAGCTAAAATGTCCGCAGTTGCTTATATATCCTTGACTACGTCCTCTGATGCATGGGTGCGGTAACCAGTTCTGACCATTCACAGAACCTCACGCAGGATCTGTGTGCTTTCTCCATACCGTCCCCTGGTTCAAGACTCCTCCCATCTACCTGAGGCTTTGGATGCATTAAAGCCATTTGCATAAGAAAGACACTAGCCACCAGCCTCAGGCATGTGGAGGCACTCTAAAAGCTGATTCCTTCTCCCCATCCCCCAGCCACAAACTCTGGGGATTTTTGGACTCCCCTGTTTCTGTAACAATAGGAGAATCTATGCTACTGAAATCTACAGGACACTTATTACATTAGGCCACTCTACCAAACCTTAGAGATATAGCAGCTCCATCTAATACATATAAACATACACAGGGAGGCTGCCAAAATGAAGAGACAAAGAAACATGGCCCAAATGAAAGAACAGAACAAAATTCAAAAAAAAAAAAAAAAAAAAAAAAAACCGACTAGACAAAACAGAGAAAAACAATCTACTAGATGCAGAGTTCATAACACTGGTTATAAGGATGCTCAGTGAACTTGGTGAGGACTTTAACAGCATAAAAAAATGCAGTCAGCAACAAAGGATAGACTTAGTGGAATAAAGAACAATTTAGAGGGAATCAACAGTAGAACGGATGAAGCTGAGAATCAAATCAGCAGTTTGGATGTAAGGAAGCAAAAAACAACCAATCATAATGTTACAGAACCCCTGGGCTGCTCCAATTGAAAACAAACCCACTGGCTCTTTAGTTAGGGGCCCGGTGGCCCGCCGCCAAAATTATAACTCTCAATACCAGAGTTTAGTGAAAAGAAAAAGAATTGTTTATTTAACAGTTATATAGATTTAGTTATTTGCGGATTTCTGTTGTTAAGTCTTATGCTCTTTAAAACACCCACAAACACATATCCTTGCTCCCCCCCCCCACTTCCAAACCAGGCTAGTTTTAGGAAAGTCAGAGAAACCGTTTCCCTACTTTCCAAACACAGTTCAGCTTTACCAGCAGCTGCCAATCATTCAATCTGATTGGGGAGGTCCTTTCTGTGCTGTGGTGCCCTCCAGCTCTCAATGCAGAACCACCTGGATTCTCAGCCTCCTTGCAAACTCCCTTCTTCCCGCAAACCGTGTGGATCTTCTCTCCTTCTCAAAACTGCATGGCGAGAGCCTCTTAAAGCAGCCTGGAGACCCCTTCTCCAAGCCACATGGAGAAGGCCCCTTCACCAAGCCACGTGGAGGGAGCACACGAGAGAGCGAGAGAGCGAGAGCCCAAGAGCGAGCGCACGCGAGAGAGAGAGCTAAAATGTCCGCAGTTGCTTATATATCCTTGACTACGTCCTCTGATGCATGGGTGCGGTAACCAGTTCTGACCATTCACAGAACCTCACGCAGGATCTGTGTGCTTTCTCCATACCGTCCCCTGGTTCAAGACTCCTCCCATCTACCTGAGGCTTTGGATGCATTAAAGCCATTTGCATAAGAAAGACACTAGCCACCAGCCTCAGGCATGTGGAGGCACTCTAAAAGCTGATTCCTTCTCCCCATCCCCCAGCCACAAACTCTGGGGATTTTTGGACTCCCCTGTTTCTGTAACAATAGGAGAATCTATGCTACTGAAATCTACAGGACACTTATTACATTAGGCCACTCTACCAAACCTTAGAGATATAGCAGCTCCATCTAATACATATAAACATACACAGGGAGGCTGCCAAAATGAAGAGACAAAGAAACATGGCCCAAATGAAAGAACAGAACAAAATTCAAAAAAAAAAAAAAAAAAAAAAAACCGACTAGACAAAACAGAGAAAAACAATCTACTAGATGCAGAGTTCATAACACTGGTTATAAGGATGCTCAGTGAACTTGGTGAGGACTTTAACAGCATAAAAAAATGCAGTCAGCAACAAAGGATAGACTTAGTGGAATAAAGAACAATTTAGAGGGAATCAACAGTAGAACGGATGAAGCTGAGAATCAAATCAGCAGTTTGGATGTAAGGAAGCAAAAAACAACCAATCATAATGTTACAGAACCCCTGGGCTGCTCCAATTGTAAACAAACCCACTGGCTCTTTAGTTAGGGGCCCGGTGGCCCGCCGCCAAAATTATAACTCTCAATACCAGAGTTTAGTGAAAAGAAAAAGAATTGTTTATTTAACAGTTATATAGATTTAGTTATTTGCGGATTTCTGTTGTTAAGTCTTATGCTCTTTAAAACACCCACAAACACATATCCTTGCTCCCCCCCCCTTCCAAACCAGGCTAGTTTTAGGAAAGTCAGAGAAACCGTTTCCCTACTTTCCAAACACAGTTCAGCTTTACCAGCAGCTGCCAATCATTCAATCTGATTGGGGAGGTCCTTTCTGTGCTGTGGTGCCCTCCAGCTCTCAATGCAGAACCACCTGGATTCTCAGCCTCCTTGCAAACTCCCTTCTTCCCGCAAACCGTGTGGATCTTCTCTCCTTCTCAAAACTGCATGGCGAGAGCCTCTTAAAGCAGCCTGGAGACCCCTTCTCCAAGCCACATGGAGAAGGCCCCTTCACCAAGCCACGTGGAGGGAGCACACGAGAGAGCGAGAGAGCGAGAGCCCAAGAGCGAGCGCACGCGCGAGAGAGAGCTAAAATGTCCGCAGTTGCTTATATATCCTTGACTACGTCCTCTGATGCATGGGTGCGGTAACCAGTTCTGACCATTCACAGAACCTCACGCAGGATCTGTGTGCTTTCTCCATACCGTCCCCTGGTTCAAGACTCCTCCCATCTACCTGAGGCTTTGGATGCATTAAAGCCATTTGCATAAGAAAGACACTAGCCACCAGCCTCAGGCATGTGGAGGCACTCTAAAAGCTGATTCCTTCTCCCCATCCCCCAGCCACAAACTCTGGGGATTTTTGGACTCCCCTGTTTCTGTAACAATAGGAGAATCTATGCTACTGAAATCTACAGGACACTTATTACATTAGGCCACTCTACCAAACCTTAGAGATATAGCAGCTCCATCTAATACATATAAACATACACAGGGAGGCTGCCAAAATGAAGAGACAAAGAAACATGGCCCAAATGAAAGAACAGAACAAAACTCAAAAAAAAAAAAAAAAAAAAAAAAAAAAAAAAACCGCCTAGACAAAACAGAGAAAAACAATCTACTAGATGCAGAGTTCATAACACTGGTTATAAGGATGCTCAGTGAACTTGGTGAGGACTTTAACAGCATAAAAAAATGCAGTCAGCAACAAAGGATAGACTTAGTGGAATAAAGAACAATTTAGAGGGAATCAACAGTAGAACGGATGAAGCTGAGAATCAAATCAGCAGTTTGGATGTAAGGAAGCAAAAAACAACCAATCATAATGTTACAGAACCCCTGGGCTGCTCCAATTGAAAACAAACCCACTGGCTCTTTAGTTAGGGGCCCGGTGGCCCGCCGCCAAAATTATAACTCTCAATACCAGAGTTTAGTGAAAAGAAAAAGAATTGTTTATTTAACAGTTATATAGATTTAGTTATTTGCGGATTTCTGTTGTTAAGTCTTATGCTCTTTAAAACACCCACAAACACATATCCTTGCTCCCCCCCCTTCCAAACCAGGCTAGTTTTAGGAAAGTCAGAGAAACCGTTTCCCTACTTTCCAAACACAGTTCAGCTTTACCAGCAGCTGCCAATCATTCAATCTGATTGGGGAGGTCCTTTCTGTGCTGTGGTGCCCTCCAGCTCTCAATGCAGAACCACCTGGATTCTCAGCCTCCTTGCAAACTCCCTTCTTCCCGCAAACCGTGTGGATCTTCTCTCCTTCTCAAAACTGCATGGCGAGAGCCTCTTAAAGCAGCCTGGAGACCCCTTCTCCAAGCCACATGGAGAAGGCCCCTTCACCAAGCCACGTGGAGGGAGCACACGATAGCGAGAGATCGAGACCCTGAGAGCGAGCACGAGAGAGAGAGAGAGAGAGAGAGAGAGAGAGAGAGAGAGAGAGAGAGAGAGAGAGAGAGAGAGAGAGAGAGAGAGAGAGAGAGAGAGAGAGAGAGAGAGAAAAAGAGAGAGAGAATGCGAGCTAAAATGTCCGCAGCTGCTTATATATCCCTGACTGCGTCCTCTGACGCAGTGGGCGTTGGAAACAGTTCTGACCATTCACAGAACCCCACGTAGGCTCTGTGTGCTTTCCATACCGTCCCCTGTTTCAAGGCTCCTCCCATCTACCTGAGGCTTTGGATGCATTAAAACCATTTTGCATAAGAAAGACACTAGCCACCAGCCTCAGGCATGTGGAGGCATTCTGAAAGCTGCTTCCTTCTCCCCATCCCCCAGCAGCAAACTCTTGGGATTTTTGGACTCCCCTGTTTCTGTAACAATAACAGCAAGAAGAAAAAGAATTTTACAGCTACAAGCATACCAACATTCACATAATGGGGGTGCTAGAAGAAGAGAGAGCGAGATATTTGAAACATGTTTGAAAAAAATAATGACAGAAAATGTCCCTAACTTGGTGAAGGAAATAGACATGCAAGTCCAGGAAACAAAGAGAGTCCCAAACAAGATGAACCCAAAGAGGCCCACGCTAAGACACATCATAATTACATTGACAAAGGTTAAGACAGAGAGTCTTAAAAGGAGCACGAGAAATGTTGTTAGAACCTACAAGGGAACTCCCATAAGAGTGTCAGTTGATTTTTAAAAAGAAACTTTGCAAGCTAGAAGGGATTGTCAAGAAAAATTCAAAGTGATGGAAAGCAAGGACTTACAACCAAGATTACTCTACCCAGCAAGGCTAGCATTTAGAATCAAAGGATAGATAAAGAACCTCCCAGACAAGAAAAAGCTAAAGGAGTTCAGCATCACCAAACTGTTACAGAAACAGGGGAGTCCAAAAATCCCCAGAGTTTGCTGCTGGGGGATGGGGAGAAGGAAGCAGCTTTCAGAATGCCTCCACATGCCTGAGGCTGGTGGCCAATGTCTTTCTTATGCAAAATGGCTTTAATGCATCCAAAGCCTCAGGTAGATGGGAGGAACCTTGAACCAGGGGACGGTATGGAAAGCACACAGAGCCTACGTGGGGTTCTGTGAATGGTCAGAACTGTTTGCAACGCCCACTGCGTCAGAGGACGCAGTCAGGGATATATAAGCAGCTGCGGACATTTTAGCTCGCTTTCTCTCTCTCTCTCTCTCTCTCTCTCTCTCTCTCTCTCTCTCTCTCTCTCTCTCTCTCTCTCTCTCTCTCTCTCTCTCGTGCTCGCTCTCATGTGCTCCCTCCACGTGGCTTGGTGAAGGGGCCTTCTCCATGTGGCTTGGAGAAGGGGTCTCCAGGCTGCTTTAAGAGGCTCTCGCCATGCAGTTTTGAGAAGGAGAGAAGATCCACACGGTTTGCGGGAAGAAGGGAGTTTGCAAGGAGGCTGAGAATCCAGGTGGTTCTGCATTGAGAGCTGGAGGGCACCACAGCACAGAAAGGACCTCCCCAATCAGATTGAATGATTGGCAGCTGCTGGTAAAGCTGAACTGTGTTTGGAGAGTAGGGAAACGGTTTCTCTGACTTTCCTAAAACTAGCCTGGTTTGGTAGTGGGGAGGTAAGGATATGTGTTTGTGGGTGTTTTAAAGAGCATAAAACTTAACAACAGAAATCCGCAAATAACTAAATCTATATAACTGTTAAATATACAGTTCTTTTTCTTTTCACTAAACTCTGGTATTGAGAGTTATAATTTTGGGGATGGCAATTGGGCCCCTAACTAAAGAGCCCGTGGGTTTGTTTTCAACTGGAGCAGCCCAGGGATTCTGTAACAAAGTCAGTATTATATGAAATGTTAAAGAGTCTTCTTTAAGGAGAAGATGAAAAATGTGAAGAGTTCTGGATAGTGTGACTCAGTGAATTGAGCATCAGTCTGCAAACCAAGGGGTCACTGGATCAATTCCTGGTCAGGGGGCATGCCTGGGTTGTGGGCCAGGTGCCTGGTTGGTGGCATGCAAGAGGGAACTGATTGATGTTTCTCTCCCTCCGAAGAAGAAATATTTTTTAAAAATAATAATAATATGAACAGTAAAGTGGCAATATATATCTACCAACAATTGATTCTAAAAAACAAAATAAACAAACAAGCAGAACAAAAACAGAATCATAGATACCAAGACCATTTTGATGGTTACTAGATGGGAAGAGGCTGGGGGGATGGATGTAAAAGGGGAAGGTATTAAGAAGTACAAATTGGTACTTACATAACAGTCATGGGGATGTAAAGCACAGCACAGGGAATAGAGCAGCAAAAGAACATATACCCATGACCCATGGACATGAACAATGGTAGGGGATTGCCTGAGGGAGTGACAGGGCTGGGTAGAGGGGTGCAAAGGAGGAAAAACTGGGACAACTTTAATAGCATAAAAAATAAAATATAATTTTAAAAAAGAAAGGTCAGCTTGTTATGAGACATGAAGACAGTTTTTGAGGGTACATAATGCACCATCTTTCCAGGTTGACAGCATCTGAATAAAGTGCCCATGAAGATTCAATCCTTGTCTCTACTTATTGGTAGACACAGGCAGCACAAACACTGACTTTTATTGTTTCAATTCATGTGGGCCTCATTCAATCAGATGAAGGCCTTAACAGAACAAAGAGTGATCTCCTCACAGCAAAAAGAGATTCTGCCAGCAGAAAGCCTTAGTACTTGAACTGCAACTGTTCCTCCAGTTTCCAGCACACCAGTGTACCCTGTCAGATTTTTGGACTCACCAAGCACCCTACCTAATACATATAGTGTCCTCAAGATTCATCCATGTTGCAGCATGTGCCTGAACTTCCTTCCATTTTAAGGCTCTTTGTAGATAGCACATTTTCTTATCCGTTCATTCATTGATGGACATTTTGGTTGCTTCCACCTTTTTAGCTATTGTGAATAATGTGACTATAAACATGCATATACAAATATCTGCTCAAGTCCCTGCTTTCACATATCTGAGTGTATACCCAGAAGTGGAATTGCTGGATCATATGGTAATTCTATTTTTAATTTTTTGAGGAACTGCCATACTGTCTTCCATAATGGCTGCACCATTTTACATACCCATCAGCAGACAAAAAAGGTCCAATTTCTCCACATCCTTGTTATCCCTTGTTTGTTTGTTTCTTTCTAATTCTTTTAAAAATAATAGCCATCCTAATGATTGTGAGGTAGTATCTCATTATGGTTATTTTTTAAAAATAACTTATTTGTATATTTTATTTTAGTTTTAGAGGGGAAAGGAGAAAGAGAAGAAGAGAAACATCACTGTGTGGTTGGCTCTCACTTGCGCCCCCAACTGGGGACCTGACGTACAACCTAGTCATGTGCCCTGACTGGGAATCAAACCAGCGACACTTGGCTCGCAGGCCGACGCTCAGTCCACTGAGCCATAGCAGCCAGGGCTTCATTGTGGTTTTGATTTGCATTCCCATGATGATTAGTGATGTTAAGCACCTTTTATATTCTTTTTAGCCACTTGTGTAGGCTTCTTTTGTGAGATATATATTTTAGTACTTTGCCCATTTAAAACATTAAAAAAAATTCTCACCTAAGGTTATGTTTATTGATTTTTTTAGAGAGAGACATTATTGGTTGCCTTCCATAATGCCCTGACTGGGGAGGATCGAACCCATAACCTAGGTAAGTGCCCTGACTGGGAGTCAAACCTGCAACCTTTCAGTGCATGGAACAATTCTCCGATCAACTGAGCCACCTGGCCAGGGCTCAACTTCATTCTTTTGCATGTGGATGTCACCCTACTTTTTTTGTTTGTTTGTTTGTTTTTTTAAACTATTCACTTCTTCAGAAATTTTACCACTTACCATAGGTTTACATCTTTTATCAGTGAGGATCAAATCCATATATCCAGCTTCTATCTCTTTCCAGAACTCTAGTCCCCATTTTCAAACATTATGGACTACCTTGTGGAGTCAGTGAAAGTGGTGCAGTCTGAAAATTCAGTTTAATTATTGACTATTATGTGAGGAGACAGAATATGTCCCCCTCCCACTAGAGTGTAGCTTAATAAGCAAAAGTAGTATATCTAAGGTGGGTGGGGCAGGGGAGAGCAATAGAGGAAAAATGGGACAATTGTAATAGAACAACAACAACAACAACAGAGTAATATATCTATATGTACCCTGGACAGAAACCCTGGCTGGTTTGGCTCAGTGGATTGAGTGTCGGCCTGCGAGCTAAGTGTCGCTGGTTCGATCTTCCAGTCAGGGCACATCAGAGAAGAAAAACTCTGACTCCAAAAAACCTCCGCTGCCTTGCGGCATACCTCTTCAGGGGAAAGGCTAAGGGAGTAAACCCCGACAGAAAATCCGGAGCCGGAGTCCCTAAGGCGGTTTGACGTTGTAGTCAACACCGGCAACTCCTGCGGCGCACCTGAAGCCAAGCTGTATTGACTCCGTCTTTCCCTTGGATCCTTCAGCTGCGAAGAGAGGGGGGGTCTGCTGCATGGGCAACAGCAGACCCTCCGTATCACCCTGCCCAGGCTCTGTAGCTTCAGCTCCACTGGAGAGGACACTCCAGCGTCATCGCAAGATGTCGATTCAACACGGGAGGAGACAGATACCATGTCACTCCCGAGTCGGACTGCACAGCCATTCTCGGCGGTGCAGATAGACTCTTAAGAAGCTACACCATCATCTCTCGAGACGGACGGCTGCCGACGACGACCCTGGACAGAGTAATCAGAGAAACTAGGTTTCAGATGCAAGTATTATTAGGATGCATTTTGTACTGTTACAGGGAGAGGAGCACAGGTTTTGGGGGATGGGAATAACTTGTCTCTAGAAAGATGTTTTATAGGAGAGGTGCATTTCATGGAACTTCCTTGGTGCCTAGGTAATATGTCTCACTCAAACTCCTATGTTTTCCTTGTTTTGAGTCTATGCTCGCGAAGTAATCTTCCAGCTCACATTGGCTTCTCAAACAGAAAAAGATATTAGCTTACGCTCACTAGAAGTGGTTCCTTTATAAATGTATGTCCATTGGCAAATGTAAATTTAGTGATTATGCATCTGTAGTGAGACTAATACTTTCTGAGTTTAGTAAGATAATTCAGCTTCTGGACTGATGCTCAGTTAATATTTATTAAATGTATGAAAGCCAAGGCTTGGCTATACCCTGGAACAAGATGCCTTTGAGAGGTCCTTGCCCTGCTTATAATGTGGATGACCCTGCCCAGCCTGCAACAAACACACTAACATGTACTCCATCAAACTGTATAACTTTAAATGCCTCAAACTCAGAATAGTCATATTTCTCCTCAAAATGCACTGTTATTCCTTACCTCCTTACTTCTGCTCTTCCAATTGTCAAAGGCCTAAATCTTAGAATTTGATTCATAGTCAGGGCTCAACTTTACTTATTATTACATTTTATTTATTTATTGTTAGATTTATAACACAGCTATTTCTAGGGGATCTAAGGAAATTTAAAAGCATGGAAACACTAAAACTAAACCCCATTAATATTAGTAGTAGCTTAACTAGTTTTAGGCTTTTATAATGTGGCATGCAATGTGCTAAACCATTTGTGTTATCAAGATGATCTCATTGGACTTACAAGAATCCTATAGGATGGGCCCTATTATTATCTCCACTTTATAACTGAGAAAGCTGAGGCTCAAAGGGTTTAAACAACCTCCCAAGGCCACCCAAATAGTTAATAGTGGAGTAGGAAGCTGAATCCAAGCAGTCTGACTTTACTAGGGCATGTACTTAAAATTAGCAAAAATCTTTAGTGAGAACATTAAAAAAAATGTATCAGATAATGCTAGCCAATGAAAACAACGCACAGCATTTAGCTTTTACTAACAGAAAAGGCAAAGAGGAATACATAATGGGTTTAAACAGCTCTCACTGTCAAGTTATAGAAAGCATATTTGAATATTAGTAGAAATATTTTTCTCCCTGGCCTTGGGTTTTAAGAAGAGTTTGTTAAGGACTTTGAGTTAATTCAACAAATGTCTCAAAGAAGGCTGTTCAATAAGAAATGCAGAAGTGGTCCACATAGGGCTAACCTCTCATTTTACTTTTGGGATAAAGCCCAGAGTGTTCTGTGAGGAGTGTCACTCTCTAAAAACAAACCTTCAGGTAAAGATGAGAGGATCTGGGTTTGTAGCCTAGTATTAACTGTCTCCAACCTCTGCATTGCTGTTGCCCCTCGAGGTCCAAGTCCCTATTACACTGACTGGTTTACTGCATAACCTGACTCGTTTGCTTGCTTCTGGTCTGTCTCCCCTCCAAACTACCAGCCTAATCTTTCCAAGACATTGCTTTTGTAATTTCAGCTTCCAGCCTAATCTTTCCAAGACATTGCTTTTGTAATTTCAGTCCTCTGTTCAAAAATATTTCAGGGACATGAAAATTGCTTATAGTAGGAAGTCTAAACCTATTAGCTTGCTGTTTAAAATCTACTGATTCAACCAAACACCATGTCTTACCACCTCTTTTTCCGATAATGTTTCTCAAATTGGAGGACATGATCATACGATGGGGGTGTGGGTGTGTACACAAAGGAGGAGGGGGAACTTGGAAGCAAAAGGCCAAAACCTAGTGTATCTTCTTGAAGTGTCGAGTTTTTCAGATGACCATTACTTTAAAACACTTTTTACGCTAGAACAGAATTGTTATACAGCAGCATGCAACATTTACATGAGTTTTAAAGTTAAAACTGAGGCATCAAAGACCTTTTCAGGACTTTGGTGGGCCACATTACAAGACCCTAAAGGGTATTAGTTCCTTGTGCTCTCCAAACTACACAAGTCAGTGGTAGCTGGAAGTATGGACAAAAATCTGATTCTGGAATCAGGTTTTGTAAATTCCCACACCCTAGCTTTTACGCTGCTTCTAACACTGGCTGCTCTCTGTGAAAACTCATGTCCCAGAAACTATCCCTAACATTTTTTGATCCCACTGGGAAGTCACACGAATTACCACTGTCATTCTGGGGGAGCACTTGGCATAAAACACCCCCAATTTTCATTTCCTCAGACCAAACTGTGATGTTGTGATCAGTACATATGGTAGTCCCCTCTAACCCGTGGTTTTGATGGAAGACTCAAATGTTGGGAAATTTTAGTTTCAGGTAACAGCTAATAAGCTTAGTAATCAACGTATGTAAAAAGCTATTGTTCCAGGAACTGGAAGTACGACCCACCTTGACTCCAGGAGACCATAAGCAGTCCCACCTCTGTGCCTCTGGAGGCCTGCAGGCAATCAGGATGGTATCTGAGCCATTGTCCTCCAGGGTGACCACCGCTCAGGACTCAGGGACCACTGTCCAGGACACAGGTGAAAGAATGCTGAAACTTCTATTGGATTAACCTTTTCCCTGAATTCCAAACCCCTTACCTACAATTTTCTTCCTCTTATAAAAAGGGTCTATTTATAATGGAACTTAAGACAGTCTATTAAGGTACAAACCCACTGTCTTCTCAGATCGCAAACCATCTGAATAAAGCGCCCATAAAGATTCAATCCCTGTCTCTGCTTATTGGGTCTGGTAGGTAACAGGCAGCATGAACAATGGCTTTTCTGGTTTCAATTTTACTTTTTGAGGCTTCACTTATATGTGCTCAACTCTGGTCCTAAAATATTAAATGGGAAATTTCAGATGTAAGTATTTCATAATTTTAAATTGCATGTCATTCTGAGTAATGCAAAGAAATCTCATGCTATCTTGCTCAGTCCCTCTGGGGACATGAATCACCCATTTTGCCACCATATCCATTCTGTATTCACTCCCTGCCTATTAGTCATTTAGTAACTGACACAGTATTGTAGTGCTTGTGTGCAAGTAACACTTATTTTACTTAATAATGGCCCCAAAGCCATTCCATAACTTTAAAAAACTATTTATTTATTTATTTATTCATTTATTTATTTTTAGAAAGTGGATAATGGAGGGATAAAGAGAGGGAGAGAAACATCAATGTATGGCTGCCTCTGGCCTGCCCCCAACGTGGAACCCAGCCCACAACTCAGGCATATGCCCCTACTTGGAATCGAACCGATGACCCTTTGGTTCTCAGGCCAGCCCTCAATCCACTGAGACACACCAGCCAGTGTCACATAATTTTATTAACTTTTATTATAGTATATTTGTTACAGAGCAAAAGGAGTTTCTTTTACGTGGTGCTGTAAGAAACAAGGACATAGTGACTCCCAAACCAGTAAAAAGTCATTAGTAACAAAGGGCAAATGTAATTAAAGGGTCTTAAGGGCAAATGTAATTAGAAGGTCTCTGAGAAGGGAGTTGACAACACTGGCATATCTGCAAATCACAATAGGGACATTTAGATAACCGTGTTAGATTGTAACTCCGGAGTAACCAGTAATGGAGAAACGGGGAAGAAGGAGAGGTGAGGGGGAGCTAATCATTCTCACTTTAGGGTGGGGAAGCTAATCACTTTAGGGTGGCAATTTTAGTGTGGGGAAGATAATCACTTTCAGGGCAATTTTAGGGTGGGGAAGCTAAGACTATAAAACCAGCCATCTTTGTCTACTTAGCCGCACATTCTCCTGGCTGTGAGGGTGCGCCCGGCTCTGCAGACTCGTGAATAAAGGCCTCGTTTTACTGCTCAAGTCCTGTGTCCCAGTTTTTATTGTGGGCGTTTCTCACAATTTGGGGGCTCGTCCGGGATCCTCCGCCTGTGTGCGGGAAAGGCTCTGAGCCAAGGCGAGGAGACGCGTCCTACCCGCTTTTGGGTGGCCCGCTTGACCCAGGGCCCACCCGCCTCAGTGTCCGGAAACGACCCGAGACTTCTTGTTGGGACAGCAGTGGATCGACGCAGGGGGGAAACAGAAGCAAACACTGTGGCAACCAAGCAACCTCGTGCACGGACCAAGGTAGGAAAATAGGACTTAAGTACTGCCTTGGTGGTTGGGCATCCTTGGGAAGCTGATTGTGTGTGTGGCTGGTATGAGTGTGGAGTGCCCCTCCACTGGGTCCGTTCTCCCGTGAAGTAAGCGGCCGGAGACAGACAAAGCATCTCGGGCTTGAGCACACAAGACTGTATACAAGAAACTTCCAGCAAGCGGGGTTGAGTATACAGGGCGTGGGTAGAAATTCTCCGGTATAGGGGGATTGAGCTCATGGGGTCTGTGTTCAATAAATCTCTGGTGAAGGAGGTTGAGAACACAGCTGGATTCAGCCACGGGAATCAGCTGAGGATGGGAAATGGAAATTCTAGGCCTAGGGGTGGGAACCAAAAGTAAGGAAAAACAGACAATGGTAAATTATTGTTGTTTCCTTTGGCCAAAGGAACCCATTTAGGGGAAATCTGTCTTCTGGCCCCGATTTGGGTCTGATGAATGTTGGGTTTGTCAAGCCCTGGTCTTATATGTGTATTCAGCTTTTTTTTGGATTGTTTGTTTAGTTTTTTGTTTGTTTTTGAAGAGAGAAGAGAGGGGCATCGCTGTGTGGTTGCCTCTCACTCGTGCCCCCAGTTGGGGACCTGGCGTGCGGCCTGGTCATGTGCTCTGAATGGGAGTCAAACCAGCGACACTTGGTTTGCGGGCTGGCGCTCGGTCCACTGGGCCACAGCAGCCAGGGCCAAGCATCAGCCTTTAAGGAAGAGAGGGAATATGCTCTCTGCTGATCACCACCTACCAGCAGATCTGCAGGTCTCTTCCCTGTAAAAGAGAAAGAAAATAAATCCTGGGACCCTCTGTCCTGTCTCCCACTGCCTTATAGCCCTGGCCAGCCAGCGGCCAACTGGGCAGAGGCACTGCGGACGGAGAGTACAGACTGAAAAGGCCAGGAACACCTAGCAGATACCCAACCAGTATCCGCCCCCATGACACCTACGGCGCCGGTGGGAACTTATTCTAAATTAAGAAAGGAATTGAAACAATGTAAGCAAGACCTAAAGAACTTCCCCATTCCCTCAGAGCAGCCGGTTTCACCTTAGGGAAGTCTCCATGGGTCCAGGACATATTAGATATGTCAAATGCTCCTTCAACAAGCACTGAAGTTAGAAACTTCAAGCGCAATATGAAGCTCTTGGTAGAGGACCCCCTTGGACTGGCGGAACAACTGGACCAGTTCTCTGGACCCAGCATATACATGTGGACGGAATTAACGTCTATACTAGACATCTTCCGTGGGGAAGAGAAGGGAGTGATCAGACGGGCTGCTATTGAGGATATGGGAAAGGGAACATCCTCCTGGTCAGGGAATTGTCCCGGCCTAACAAAAGTTTCCCAGTATAGACCCTGAATGAAATAAGGGCTGGAGGATAGGGCTCAGATGAGAGACCTTAGGAGCCTCATCATCAGGGGAATCAAGAAGTCCATTCCCCAAGCACAGAATGTCTCCAAGGCATTCAAAATATAGCTCCATCAGATTCCTACAGAAGCTCGGGGACCAAATGAGGAAGTATTCTGGTCTAAATTCAGAGAATGCTATAGGACAGGGACTCTTAAAAGTCACCATTGTAACAGAAACTGGCCAAATATTTGTAAGAAATTGCAAAAAGTAAATGAATGGGCCAAATAAAGCAATTGAAAAACTCCTCAGGAAAGCTCAGAAAGTGTATGTTAGAAGAGAGGAGGAGAAGCAGGAACTTCAAAAAGCTGCAGGATATCTCTGCAAATCTAGGAACTTTTAGCTGCCAGATACTGAATTTGAGTACAGTCCTTTACCGTGTGGAAAAGAACAAGGATTGGAAGCATGTTATGGTTAAATCGAAAGCAGTAAAGGGTATTTAGAAAGTTTGTGAATGCTGCAGGAGGTCTAAGAAAAGTTGTAATAATAAAAAGGAAAGTTATGGAAGCTTTAAACCTGGGAAAAGGAAACCTCAGCTGCTTGTGTTCTGTTTATGCGCTGAAAGGAAAAATTGAGGTTTCCCAGGGAAATTTTAAAACTTCACATGAAAGAAAGGGAACCAGGAAAAGTGTAAGGCATGTAAATTAAAAGGTTTGTTAGAAATTTATAAAGGTTTTGAGAAGAAATTGTATAATTTTGATTTTCTTTTTCTTAAATAAGTCCCTTTAACATTTTATATAATAATGGTTTGGTGATGACGAACTCTTTTAGCTACCTTGTCTGGGAAGCACTTTATCTGCCCTTCCATTCTAAATAATAGTTTTGCTGAATAGAGTAATATAGGTTATAGGTTCTTGCTCTTCATGACTTTAATATTTCTTACTAGCCTCTTATTGCCTGCAAAGTTTCTTTTCAGAAATCAGCTGATAGTCTTATGGGAACTCCTTGGTAGGTAACTCTGCTTTTCTCTTGCCACTTTTAAGATTCTCTTTTCATTGTTAACCTTTGGCGTTTTAATTATGATATGTCTTGGTGTGGTCCTCTTTGTGTCCAACTTGTTTGGGACTCTGTTCTTCCTGGACTTGTATGTCTATTTTCTTTACTAAATTAGAGAAGTTTTCTTTCATTAATTTTTTCAAACAAGTTTTTAATTTCTTGCTCTTCCGCTTTTGCTTCTGGCACCCTTATGATTCAGATGTTGCTATTGTGAGAAACGCCCACAATAAAAACTGGGACACAGGACTTGAGCAGTAAAACGAGGCCTTTATTCACGAGTCTGCAGAGCCGGGCGCACCCTCACAGCCAGGAGAATGTGCGCGCCAAGTAGACAAAGATGGCTGGTTTTATAGTCTTAGCTTCCCCACCCTGAAATTGCCACCCTAAAGTGATTTTCTTTTCCACCCTGAAATTGCCACCCTAAAGTGATTATCTTCCTTGCCCTAAGGTGAGAGTGATTAGCTTCCCTGCCCTAACGCAATTAGCTCCCCCTCCCCTCTCCTTCTTCCCCATTTCTCCATTACTGGTTACTCCGGAGTTACAATCTAACACGGTTATCTAAATGCCCCTTCTGTGGTTTGTAGGTATGCCAGTGCTGTCAGCTCCCTTCTCAGAGACCCTCTTAATTACATTTGCCCTTAAGACCCTTTAATTACATTTGCCCTTTGTTACTAATGACTTTTTACTGGTTTGGGAGTCACTATGTCCTTGTTTCTAACAATTCCCCCCTGTCTCTTTTGGAAAATTGACTACTCAAACCATTCTATTTATCCCTTCAAATTTAAGGAGGATTTCTCGACTTTCTTCCTCATAGTTAGGATTCCCTTTGGTCTCTCGGAGGAGGAGATTATGAAAAGTTGCTGGCATTTGTTTAGTTAGTGCAGTCTCAATTAGCCTTTGAACCAAACCTCTGACGCATGGAATAATACAGCAGCCTAAAGCTGTTAGGACACCTGCTACCACTATGAGGGATACCAGAGCTGATGAGATCATTCGTTTCCAGTTGCCAAACCAGTTTTCTAACCATCCTGTTACGGGATTGTCAATACCTGAGTTTTCTGCCAGCTTATTTGCTAAGATAGTTAGTCCCTGAAGGGCCTTAATGATAGACCCATAAGGGGCAGTATTATTAGGGATAAAGGTGCAACACTGTCCCCCAAGCATTACACATACACCTCCCTTTTCTGCCAACATCATATCCAGTGCCATCCTGTTCTCCCAAGCCACTCAACTGGTGGCATCTAATTGTTGAGCGATTCCTTCTGTAGTATTCCTAGTATAATTGATAAACCTCTGTTGGTTATAATAAATATAGTTTATCTAATCAACAGAAGAGCACTGACTCAAACCCTGCTGCTATCTGATTTCTAGCTTTAAACTCATTTGGAACTCCTCTGGGGACCCCAATGGCGTCAATATAGATATGAGGATCAAAGGATCCACCAGGCGCCATTGACCTCTTTTTCCTAACAGGGGCAGTCTGGATCGGTTTTGGAAATGCTAGGGTAAATGGGATAGCCAATTGAACCAGGGCACAGGTTCCACTCCACCTGTCAGGTAGGATTTTCCAGAGGCTCCTCTGCCCACAATACCACCAGACATCTGCTCTGGGGATTCGGAGTGGAATATAGTTGCCGGCCCCACTGTGAAGGTGGCTCACATTTCTGGTATGAGTGCATGTTAGGAGTTCTCCCACAGGGGTACCCGAATTCGCTTCCCACCTAGAGAGGCAAGAAGAGTAATTCATGGGTCCCACTGAGTATGGAGGGAGGGATTGAGTCCCATTACTCCCTATAGAGGGAAAGAGGAGAGACAAGCTTCTGCAGGTCTCATTTCCCCATGCATTCTCATCCTGGTAGAGAGCGAGCATACAGGCCATTCCCGAGGGGTCAGAGTCCCAACCTAGTGGAAATGGTATGACCTGTGCCTGGGGTCTTCCTGTGGTACAAGCATAACAGTTGCTTTTATTCAGGGATTTAACGGTAAACTTGACCCATTCTACCCAAGCATTTGCATCCCCGTATCCAGTCTCTATCTCTAAGGTCTGTCTGAGATTTAATACCTTAAAAACTTTTACCTTGGCTGGATTATTCTGGGGTCTTTTCTGAGGTGTTTCTGAGGTCCGGCTGGGGGAAGTTAGATTTTCTAGGGAAGGAGTAGTTGTCACTAAGTAGAGACCTAGCCACCCTACTGGATCTATGCCAGATACATCCACTCCTAAGCCATAAACTCTGGTAGCCACATGGGGTTCCTGACTTAAGGCCTGTGGCTGGTTAAGTGTTAGAAGAGGGTTGCACTGGAGAGGCTGGCAGTTTGGGGGAGGAGTTTCTTTGCTTAAAGTTATTTTAGGCAAAGGAGACCAGTTTTAAAATGAAGCCCATTGACCAACCCATACTTCGCCAACCCAACCACTTAGTTCAGCCAAACTGTTGAGTCTCAGGAGGCAGCAATGCAGATGGGCTTCTTAAGTGAGGCTTGTATGTACAGACAACCACTCAGGAAATGAGATCATAGGCTTATGCCCTATGAAAACAGAAAGACACACACATGTTAATTCACACAACACAATTCACAAACCAGTCTTTAAATTTGCAAGACTGTCTTATTGGGAAGACATCCAGTTGCAAGGCATTTGATATTCTTCTTGCCTGTAAATTAAGCATTGTTTATATCACAGACCTGTTTTAACTTTCGAATGAAAACAAACTTTGAATTAAAATGAACTTTATAGACACAGTTAGCTGCACTAGTTTATAGTCTACCACTGAGCATTGTGATTTTCCTCAAATCATGATTTTTCTCCCTAAGATTACCCTCCTCGTTATTAAAGGGACTGCATTAAGTCCAGTTTTAATTTAGCCTGTTCATTTGCATAAATACAACAAGAGCAGCCATTGATAGCATAAATCTTTTAAGTCTGCTTTGCTGGAACTTACACAAGGAACCTTCAGGATTACCTTTAGTCTGCCCTCTGGGCACAGAAGCTGAGCCACATACCTGCCATCTGGCCTTGCCTGTAAAACCCATGCTTTTTACAAGTTCTTCAAGCTTTCCATTGTGCCTAAAGTTTCCTCCTAGCCATTTATCAGTGAAGCAACCTTTGTTTCTTCCCTAGAAAGATTGCCATGGACTGCACAACCACCCAAGGTGCTAGGCCTTTCCCTCATGGGCTTGCATTAGCCTAGGCATGCCTCCTTCAGGCATGACATTCCAGTCAAAGCCTCGGCTGACATTACCACCATTAGCAACTGGTCTTATTAGTTTTATGCAAAGGAACCTTATGTCACTTCTTACTTCTTTACAATGCCAAACAGTGGAGGGTTCCCGTAGGGAGAAAAATATAAAGGCGTGAAGGAAAATCCTTGTCCTTCAAAACTGCATTTCCATGCATTATACCTTCTATTACTAAAACCATACAATTTCTTCTCAAAACCTTTATAAATTTCTAACAAATTTTTCATTTACATGCTTTACACTTCTTTTGGTTCCCTTTCTTTCATGTGAAGTTTTAAAATTTCCCTGGGAAACCTCAATTTTTCCTTTCAGAGCATAAACAGAACACAAGCAGCTGAGGTTTCCTTTTCCCAAGTTTAAAGCTTCTATAACTTTCTTTTTTATAATTACAACTTTCCTCAGACCTTCTGCAACATTCACAAACTTTCTAAATACCGTTTACTGCTTTCGATTTAACCATAACATGCTTCCAATCCTTGTTCTTTTCCACACTGTGAAGGACTGTACTCAAACTCAGTATCTGGCAGCTAAAAGTTCCTAGATTTGCAGAGATATCCTGCAGCTTTTTGAAGTTCCTGCTTCTCCTCCTCTCTTCTAACATATCCTTTCTGAGCCTTCCTGAGGAGTTTTTCAATTGCTTTATTTGGCCCATTCATTTACTTTTTGCAATTTCTTACAAATATTTGGCCAGTTTCTGTTACAATGGTGACTTTTAAGAGTCCCTGTCCTACAGCATTCTCTGGATTTAGACCAGAATAGTTTCTCATTTTGTCCATGAGCTTCTGCAGGGATCTGATGGAGCTGTATTTCGAATGCCTTGGAGACATTCTGTGCATGGGGAACGGACTCCTTGATTCCCCTGATGACGAGGCTCCTAAGGTCTCTCATCTGAGCCCTAGCCTCCGGCCTGTTATCCCAATCAGGGTCTATACTGGGAAACTTCTGTTAGGCCGGGACAATTTCCTGACCGAGGGGATGTTCCCTTTCCCATATCCTCATAGCAGCCCGTCTTGATTACTCCCTTCTCTTCCCCACTGAAAATGTCTAGTATAGACATTAATTCTGTCCACATGTATATGCTGGGTCCAGGGAACTGATCTAATTATTCTGCCTGTCCAAGGGGGTCCTTTACCAAGCGCTTCATATTGCGCTTGAAGTTTCTAACTTCAGTGCTTGTTGAAGGAGCATTTGACATATCTAATATGTCCTGGACCCATGGAGACTTCCCTAAGGTGAAACCGGCTGCTCTGAGGGAATGGGGAAGTTCTTTAGGTCTTGCTTACATTGTTTCAATTCCTTTCTTTTTTTTTTTTAATGTGTTTTATTGATTAAAATATTACATTTGTGCCAATTTCCCTTCCCTCTGCTCCCCTCCACCCGGTGGCCCCCCTCCCTCCAGTTGTCCCCCCCTTTTAGATTATGTCCATTAGTTGTGCATACAGTTCCTCCCAACCTCTCTCCTTCTATTCCATTCCCTCCTACCTTGATCCCCAATTCCTATATCATCTCCCTCCCTCTCCCCACTCCCCCTCCCTGTTGACCTCCCCCCAATATGCTTCCCGTACCCACAGTTCCTTTTCCACTCTCGTTGCCTGTTTAGTTTGCCTTTGTTTCATCTCCCTAGCTTCTGTTTTTTAAACCAGTCCCTTTAACATCTCATATAACAGTGGTTTGGATCTAATGAACTCTTTCAGTTTTATTTTGTCCTGGAAACACTTTCTCTGTCCTTCTATTCTGAATGACAATTTCGCTGGATAGAGTATTTGTGGTTGTAGGTTTTGGATTTTCATTACTTTGAATATTTCTTGCCAGTCCCTTCTTGCTTGTAGGGTCTCCCTTGAGAAGTCAGCTGATAGTCTAATTGGGACCCCTTTGTACATAATTCTTTTCTTCTCTCTTGCTGCTTTTAAGATTCTCTCTTTATCTTTAATTTTTGACATTTTGATTATAATGTGTCTTGGAGTGGTTCTCCCTGGGTCCAGTCTCTTGGGAACTCTCCTTGCTTCCTGGACCTGCAAGTCTATTCCCTTCCCCAAGTCTGGGAAGTTCTCCTTTATTATATTTTCACTCAATTTTTCAAGTTCTAGTTCATCTTCCTCACTCTCTGGCAAGCCAATGATTCTTATGTTGGGCCTTTTATAGCTGTCCCAGAGGTTTCTGATCCTCTCATTGTTGCTTCCCATTTCCTCTCGCTGCATTGGTTGACTGCTTGTTCCTTCTCCATATTCCAGTTTGTTGAAATGAACTCTGGATTTTTTTTCCTCACCATCTGTCTCGTATGTGGTTTTGTTCCTTTCGTTATGAATGTTTTTCGCTTCTTTCTTATCTTTTTCCTACTCTTTTGTGAATTCTGTAAGCCACCTGATAACAATGGCCCAGAACTGAGCCTCTGACAGGTTTCTTATCTGTTCATCTGTCAGGTTCTCTATCTGTTGCCTGGTGAGTTGTGTCACCGGGATTTCTATAGTTGTCTGCCTCATTTTGACAGATGCGTTTTGTTTTCTTGGGCTGGCTATAGGGGGCAGTGCCTGCGTACGCGTCACAAATCAGCGACCGGCGCCTGTCTGCGACCTATTTCGCAGCCCTGTGGTGCTTTCTTTGGGGGCGGGGGTCCAAGATGGATTCACACAGTTATTCAGCTAGGAGACCGAGATCCGTCCTCCCGCCCCCCTGGACCTCACTGTTCAAGGCGATGTGGTGGCTGCTTTCCCCAGTGCTGGGGTCGCGCACTGCCAGGGGCTTGACTGCCGCCAGGATTTTTCGCCGCCCTGCCGCTGTCTCAGGTGCGACCGCAAACAGCACTGCCCTCTTTAACTCTTACCTGCCCAAATGGCACCGCTGGTTTATAACTTCATATGTTGGGCTTCCGTGTAGTTTTATTTTCTGGAATTTCTAGTTATCCTTTGTTTTGAAGTAGTTGTATTCCTCTCTAGTTGTAGAGGGAGACCTAGCGTGTCCGTCTAAGCCTCCATCTTGGCCGGAAGTCTCAATTCCTTTCTTAATTTAGATAAGTTGCCACCAGCGCCGTAGGTGTCATGGGGGTGGATACTGGTTGGGTATCTGCTAGGTGTTCCTGGCCTCTTCCATCTGTACTGTCCGTCCACTGTGCCTCTGCCCAGTTGGCTGCCGGCTGGCCAGGGCTATAAGGCAGTGGGAGACAGGACAGAGGGCCCAGGCCTTATCTTTTTCTTTTTTACAGGGAAGAGACCTGCAGATCTGCTGGTAGGTGGTGATCAGCAGAGAGCATATTCCCTCTCTTCCTTAAAGGCTGATGCCTGGCCCTGGCTGTTGTGGCCCAGTGGACCAAGCACCAGCCCGTGAACCAAGTGTTGCTGGTTCAACTCCCAGTCAGGGCACCCGACCAGGCCACACGCCAGGTCCTCAACTGGGGGCACGAGCGAGAGGCAACCACACAGCGATGCCCCTCTCCTCTCTCTCCAAAAACAAACAAACAAACAAACAATCCAAAAAAGCTGAACACACATATAAGACCAGGGCTTAACAAACCCAACATTCATCAGACCCAAATCGGGGCTAGAAGACAGATTTCCCCTAAATGGGTTCCTTTGGCCAAAGGAAACAACAATAATTTACCATTGTCTGTTTTTCCTTACTTTTGGTCCCCACCCCTAGGCCTAAAATTTCCATTTCCCATCCTCAGCTGATTCCCGTGGCTGAATCCGGTTGTGTTCTCAACCTAACGGACCCAGCAGAGGGGCACTCCACACTCGCTTACTTTCACACAGACCGAGATGCTTCGTTCGTCTCTGGCCGCTTCCCTCACAGGACAATGGACCCAGCGGAGGTGCACTCCGGCCGTTTCCCTCACGGGAGAACGGACCCAGAGGAGGGGCACTCCGGCCATTTCCTCACAGGACAACGGACCCAGCGGAGGGGCACTCCGGTCATTTCCTTCACGGGACAACAGACCCAGCGGAGGTGCACTCCGGCCGTTTCCCTCACGGGAGGACGGGCCCAGCGGAGGTGCACTCCGGCCGTTTCCCTCACGGGAGGACGGACCCAGTGGAGGTGCACTCCGGCCGTTTCCCTCACAGGAGGACGGACCCAGCAGAGGTGCACTCCGGCCATCTCCCTCACGGGACAGCGGACCCAGCAGAGAGGCACTCCACACTCGTACCAGCCACACACACAATTCGTACGAGCCACACACACAACTCGTACCAGCCACATGCAAAATCAGTTTCCCGAGGATGCCCAACCACCAAGGCAGTACTTAAGTCCAATTTTCCTACCTTGGCCCGTGCATGAGGTTGCCTGGTTGCCATGGTGTTTGCTTTTGTTTCCCCCTGCGTCGATCCACTGCTGTCCCTACAAGAAGTCTCGGGTCATTTCCGGACACTGAGGCGGGTGGGCCCTGGGTCAAGCGGGTCACCCAAAAGCGGGTAGGACGCGTCTCCCCGCCTTGGCTCAGAGCCTTTCCCGCACACAGGCGGAGGATCCCGGACAAGCCCCCAAATTGTGAGAAACGCTCACAATAAAAACTGGGACACAGGACTTGAGCAGTAAAACGAGGCCTTTATTCACGAGTCTGCAGAGCCGGGCGCACCCTCACAGCCAGGAGAATGTGCGCGCCAAGTAGACAAAGATGGCTGGTTTTATAGTCTTAGCTTCCCCACCCTGAAATTGCCACCCTAAAGTGATTTTCTTTTCCACCCTGAAATTGCCACCCTAAAGTGATTATCTTCCTTGCCCTAAAGTGAGAGTGATTAGCTTCCCCGCCCTAACGCAATTAGCTCCCCCTCCCCTCTCCTTCTTCCCCATTTCTCCATTACTGGTTACTCCGGAGTTACAATCTAACACGGTTATCTAAATGCCCCTTCTGTGGTTTGTAGGTATGCCAGTGCTGTCAGCTCCCTTCTCAGAGACCCTCTTAATTACATTTGCCCTTAAGACCCTTTAATTACATTTGCCCTTTGTTACTAATGACTTTTTACTGGTTTGGGAGTCACTATGTCCTTGTTTCTAACACTATGTTTAAAGTTGTCCCAGAGGTTCCTAAGCCTTTCCTTGTATTTATTTATTTATTGCATTCTTGTTTCTTCTTTCTGTTCTAATTGAATGTTTATTTTTTCTTTTTGTTCTAAATCGTTGATTTGAATCCTGGCTTCCTTCCTTTCACTGTTGGTTCCATGTATATTTTTCTTTATTTCACTTTGTGTACCTCATTTCTTCCTTTATTTTTTGCTGTACTCTATCAGTTCTCTGAGAATCCTTATCACCAGTGTTTTGAACTCTGCATCTGATAGGTTTGCTATCTCTGTTTCATTTTTAGTTCCTTTTCTGGAGTTTTGTTCTGTTCTCTCATCTGGGCCATATTCCTTTGCCTCCTCAATTTGCCAGCCCCCTTGTTTTGTTTTGTTTTTTTTCCTGTGTATTTGGTAGAGCTCCCTGTCTTATAGCATGATCTGTGTAGCAAAGGCACCTGTAAATTGTGTGGGGCAGAGCCTTAAGTAATTGCCAAGGTGGCACCACCCACTTCCCTGCTTTGTGGCTCTGTTGTGTTGGGGGACTTAGAGGGGACAATGCCACTGCCTGGCTTATGGCTATTTTCTCATTCCAGTTCCAGTCACTTCTCCTCCTTCCTGTATGTGATTGATGCTTTTCCAGTTGCTGCCCTGGGGTTTGTGTATGTTCTAAGACCATGCAGGCCCATTAAGTGGTGAATATCTGGCAGTTTCTTCCGCCACCCCAACCCCCACTTGTTTTTACAGCCAGAGGCAATGGGGGTTTATCTTCCAGGTGCTGGAACACTAGGCTGTGTGGTCCAGTCTGGGGCTGGGATTGTTTGCCTCAGGGTATCCCTCCTATTTTTTACCCACCACACAATGTGGGACTGTTTGTTCCATCGCAGCTGCAACTTGTCTGAGCCACACCACCTCTCCACTCCATCTCTGTGACTCTGCCTCTCTTATTCATCGTGATGAATGTGGCTTCTTTAAATCCTTGGATGTCAGATTTCCATATTGCTCGATTTTCTGACAGTTCTGGTTGTTATCTGATTTTGAGGTCTTGTTGTTACTTTTTCAATGACCTATGCCTCCCTCTTGACCATAATTCAAGATAACAATTTCTTGATAAGTAATAATTACTAGGAAATGACATACAAGAACAATATAAAGCTCATATTTTAGATTTAACATACAATCTTGATATATATAAAGACCAAACAGTATGCAAGGTTTTAAAACACTGTACAGCACTTATTGGAAGTGTGCATTGAGCATTAGAAACAATTAATAAATTCCCAATGTGTAGGTTACAAATAAGCAGACTATCACTGCTTGATGTCCCCACAGGAAACCTTCACTCTTGGCTTGTCCAGTGACATTGACTGGACACCTGTTACCCCTGAGAGCAGAGAGCTTCATGTTTGAACTTGATTCTGAATCTTTGCAAGTTCCTCCCTGGGGCAGGTTGAAATTTCTATAAAATCTATTTTGATAAAAGTATATGTATACAAACAAAATAGTTATTACTATTCTGTTTCACAAAGCTTCACATGTAATTCTGAGCATATTAATTAAGCCTAATTAGTTCAAAAACTTTTACAGGAGAGAGAATAAATCCTTGAGGTATTCCAGGGGCCCTCTGAAATAAGTCAAAATCAATTCTCAGTTTTAAAAATTTAAACTTTGGGAAGATTGTCAAATACACTTAACCAAAATATTATCATATAAATGTTTTGTAAAACAACACATGTTTTTGGCAATAACCCTAAAAACCATTAATCAAACTCAAAACCTTTTTTTTTTTTTTTTTTACTGTGTGGTTGCCTCTCACTTGTGCTCCCAACTGGGGACCCGATGTGCAACCTAATCATGTGCCCTGAGTGGGAATCGAACCAGCGACACTTGGCTCGCAGGCCAACACTCAATCCACTGAGCCACAGCCGCCAGGGCTTCAAAACCATTTTTAATGTCAAATATTTTGTTCAAAGATGGAGGGTAGGTAGATACACTGCATCTCACTCCATAACTAAGAAGGAATACAACTACCTCAATACTGGAGACCACCAGAAGTTCCAGAAAATCGAGCTGCATGAAAGTCCAACAAACAAAGATAGAAAGAATAAATATGCATCCAGACAGGTAGGAGAGGTGGAGCGAGGGTGGAGAGGATGTGGTGTGGTGGCTGACAGAAAGTGCAGTCACAAGTTTTAATAAGTAGGGAGGCACAACCGGGTAGTGCTCCCATCACCAGACAAGACTGCACAGCTCACAGTCCCAGTGCTGGGAGAAATAATCCTCATTGCTTCTGACTGTGAAAACCAGAGGGGGCTGGGGAAGAGGAAGAAACTGCTGATCTCTCAGCAGAGTCTGCTTGTTTAAAGAGCCCCCATGGTCCTAGAACGTCCACAGACCCACCTACTCTGGGAACCACAACCAGGGCAACAGCTAGAGAGATACCAGTCCCATACGAAAGTGGGAGAAGTGCTTGGAAAAGGGGTAAGTGCTGAGGAAGCCACATTGTTCCCTCTCAGACCCCTCCCCTCCACAGCACCACAATGTGGTGAAACAGGTTGCCCATACTGACAAATACAACATAACGGGTGCAACAGCTCTATCTAAGACACAGAGGCAAACAAATACAGGAGCATGTCAAGATGAGGAGACAGAGAAGTATGCCCAAAAGGAGGAATAGATCAAGGTTCCAGTGGGAGAACTAAACGACGAGGATATAAACAGATATAAAGTTCAAAGCACTGGTGATAAAGATGCTCAGAGGCTTGACAAGTATGCTTAAGTATGGCAAACACATAAGGGAAGAAGTGAAGGCTATGCTAAATGAAACGAAGGAAAATCCATACAAAACCAAGGGTGAAGGGAAGGAAACCAGGGTTCAAATCAATGATTTGGAATATAAGGGAAAAAAAAGTAGTCAACCAGTACAGAACAAGGAAACAAGAATTGAAAAAAATGAGGAGAGTCTTAGGAACCTCTGGGACAACTTTAAACATGCCAACATCTGAATCATAGAGGTGCCAGAAGGAGAAGAGGAAGAGCAAGAAATTGAAAGCTTATGTGAGAAAATAATGAAGAAAATCTCCCCAAATTTGGTGAAGGAAGTAGACATAAAAGTACAGGAAGCACAGAGAGTCTCAAACAAGTTGGACCAAAGGAGGACCACACCAAGACATATTATAATTAAAATGCCAAAAACTAATGATAAAGAGAGAATCTTAAAAGAAACAAGACAAAAGCAGAAAGTTACCTACAAAGGGGTACCTATAAGACTATCAGCTGATTTCTAAAAAAAAAACTTTGCAGGCAAGAAGGGACTGGCAAGAAGTATTCAACGTGATGAAAAGCAAGGACCTATAACTTATATTACTCTATCCAGCAAAGCTATTATTTAGAATGGAAGGGCAGATAAAGTGCTTCCCAGACAAGGTAGCTAAAAGAGTTCATTATCACCAAGCCATTATTATGGGAAATGTTAAAGGGACTTATTTAAGAAAAAGAAGATCAAAATTATGAATATTAAAATGACAACAAACTCACAACTATCAACAACTAAATCTAAAAAATAAAAACAAAATCCAACTAAGCAAACCAGAATAGGAACAAAATCATAGGCATGGGCATCATTTGGAGGATTAGCAGCTGGGAGGGGGAAAAAGTGGGGAAATGGTGCAGGGATTAAAAAGCATAATTGGTTGGTACAAAATTGACAGGGTGAAGTTAAGAATAATATAGGAGAGGACTTCTGGCCAAGATGGAGGCTCAGACAGACACGCTTGGTCTCCCTCTACAACTAGAAAGGAATACAACTACCTCAAAACAAAAGATAACCAGAAATTTCAGAAAATAAAACTACATGGAAGCCCAATGTATGAAGTTATAAACCAGCGGTGCTCGTCAGATGGGTAGGAGGGGTGAAATCGGAACCGGAACAGAAAGGTCGGTCGGCGCTGTTTGTGGTAGCAGCGGGGAGAGCAGTAGGGGGAGAAATCCTGGCTGCTGTCAAGCCCCGGCAGCTCTCGACCCCACTGCTGGGAAAGGCAGCCTCCCCATTGCCTCGGACAGAGAGGTCCAGAGGGCGGGGGGACAGATCCCGGTCTCCCAGTGGAGAATAATGGCAGGAATCCATCTTGGACCCCCACCCCCACACAAAGCACCACAGCGCAGCGAAAAAGGTTGTGGACCGCCGCCGGTCGCCGGGTAGTGACGAGTGTACGAGGGTCTGCCCCCTATAGCCTGCCCAGGAAGCAAAGCAAAACTCAAATCTGTCAAAATGAAGCAAACGACAATTGAAATCCCGGTGATGCAGCTGACCAGGCAGCAGATGAGGAACCTGACAGACAAACAAATAGGAAACCTTTCAGAGGCTCAGTTCAGAGCTATAGTTATAAGGTGGCTTACAGAATTAACAAAAGATTTGGAACAAGACAGGGAAGGAATGAAAGCCACTCATACTGAAACAAATGAAAACACATGCAAGACAAGTGGTGAGGAAATAAAATCCAGAGATCAAATCAACAAACCGGAATATCGGGAAGGAACAAACAGTCAACCAGTGCAGAAAGAGGAAACAAAAAATAAGGAAAGTGAGCAGAGGATCAGAAGCCTCTGGGACAGTTATAAGAGACTGAACATTTGGATTATAGGATTGCCAGAGGGCGAAGAAGAAGTAATAGAAATTGAAAAATTATGTGAAAATATAATAAAGCAGAACTTCCCTAACTTGGGGAAGGACATAGACTTACAGGTCCAGGAAGCAGAGAGAGTTCCAGAAAAACTGAACCTAGGGAGAACCATTCTAAGATACATTATAATCAAAATGTCAAAAATTAAAGATAAAGAGAGAATATTAAAAGCAGCAAGAGAGAAGAAAAGAATCATGTGCAAAGGGGTCCCAATTAGACTATCAGCTGATTTCTCAAGGGAGACCCTGCAGGCAAGAAGGGACTGGCAAGAAATATTCAAAGTAATGAAAATCAAAAACCTACAACCACGAATACTCTATCCAGCAAAACTGCCATTCAGAATAGAAGGGCAGAGAAAGTGCTTCCAGGACAAAATAAAACTGAAGGAGTTCATTAGATCCAAACCACTATTATATAAGATGTTAAAGGGACTGGTTTAAAAGAAGGAAGATCAAAACTATGAACATTAAAATGAAAACTGCATCACAAGAACCAACAACAGTATCAAGCCGGTTTTTCAGCTGTTTTGGTTTTGTTTCTCCTTTCCTGTCCTCCACCATTTTATTTCTCCCCACTTAGAAACCCTAGCTGAGTTTAGTGGTGGAGAGGGCGATGGGGGAATTTTGAAGCTGAAACTAGTCTGTCTGCCGTTCTTTCGGTGCCAAAGGAAAAATGGGAAATGGACTTTCTAAGGAACAGGAGATTTATTTCTGAGTAGTTGAACAATTGCTCGAACACTCAGAATACAATGTAGAGGGAAAAACTTTTATTGCACTTTCAAAAGTTGTCAAGGATCATTGCCCTTGGTTCCCTGATAGAGGGACGCTAGAGCTAGATGTTTGGGAAAGGGTCGGGCAGAAACTGACTTGGCTCCCAGATAGTGGAACCCACATTGGAGCTCAAAATTTGGTCACTTGGGGAATGGTTAGGGCAGTGTTGGTGCCTTTGCAAACCAGGGCTCATAAGACTGAAGAAAATATTTACGATTACCCTGAGAATGTTTGTACGAAGGACAAGGGTTGTGTTTCCCTTACTGAGGAGGAAGACGCTGATTCCGAGTCTACTACAGGACAGGGAGCCTCTGGGAGCAAACGCCCCTGAGTGGGCTGATGAATCAGATAGTTTGGGTCAGCATCTGCCCCCTCCACCGGCGAAGTTGCTTCCCTGGCCACCAGCAACTGCTACCATTCCTTCTAAAGGCTCCCATGTAATGCAAAAATGTTTGTTACAGGACATGCAAGCAGGGGATCGTGAAGCTATGCAAGCTTTTCCTATAGTTGTTAAGCATCAGAAGAGCAGTGAAAAACCTACTCACGAGCCCATGTCTTTTGAAGTATATAAGTATCTCAAGAATAGTATTAAAGAGCATGGGCTTCAATCCCATTATACCTCTGGGCTCCTCACCGCTATTATGGAAATGTATCGCATGGCCCCTGTGACTGGACTGCTTTAGTATGGACTATCCTGACTCCCATTCAATTCTTGGTTTGGAAATCTGAATATCAAGAGAACTGCTGCATGCAGGCTACAGAGAATAATGTGAGCTCGAGTCCAGTCACATTTAAAATGCTTCTGGGGGTAGAATGATTTGCTAACCCTGAGGAACAGACTAAGATGAATACCCTGGTGTTTACTTAAAGTTCACTCATGGCTCTCAGAGCATTTAAACTTGTTCCAGACACCAGGGCTAAGGCTACAGGCTCTTTTGCTAACATTCATCAAAGAGCTACTGAACCTTATTTAAATTTTGTTGACCGACTCCAGGAAGTCATTCAGGAACAGATTGAGAGTGAAGAGGCAGCCACGGCTTTACTCCTCCGATTGGCCTATGACAATGCCAGCCGGGACTGCCAGTCAGCCCTTAACTCTATATGGCTGATGGCCACTGATATTAGTCAATTTGTTAAGGCTTGTCAGGACACAGGAACAGAGGAGCATAGGGCTAGTCTTGCTGCCGCCACTACCACGACTGCAGTCACCACTGCTCTTCAAGGCAACATCAACTGTTTACATTGTGGGAAGCCTGGCCATATGCAGAAGGAATGTCTCAGCAAGAGGTAGGGGATAACCGTGGCCCCCTGCCTAAGGTATGCCCTCATTGTGGCAAAGGGAATACTGGTCTAATCAATGCCGATCTAAATATGACAAGGATGGCAAGGTTCTCCCTCCTCAGGGAAACAGGAAGGAGGGTGTGAGCTCTGGTACTCCGAACCCAAACAGGAGCCCAGCAGAAAGAAAAGATCAGCAATTGCTGTGGAACCAGGCAAGCCTCGTATTACCGACCTCTGTGCCGACACAAGGGGGAGCGCAGGACTAGACCTGGTCACCACCGGACAGCTCAGCCTAAAAGAACAGGGCATAATTGTTCAGGCCCCCATGAGAGTGTGGGGACATTTACCCAAAGGGATGGCTGGTCTGATGATTGGAAGATCTAGTTTTACTTGTCAGAATGTCATAGTCCAACTTGGGGTTATAGACTCAGACTTTCTGGGAGAAATTCAAGTTATGCTGTCTACTACCAGCTACCATGTTATAGCATCTCAGGTAAGAATTGCTCAACTTCTTCTACTCCCTTATTTTGTTCCCTATGTTCAGCAGATAGAGAGAGGGGATGGAGGCTTAAGAAGCACCAATGATCAGTTGGTGTTTTGGACAGCTTCCACTGAACTTAATAAACCCATCTTGAGGGTCTCCATTAGAGGTCAGGACTTCCATGGATTGCTGGATACTCGAGCTGATATTGCCATTATTTCCCACCAGCATAGGCCACATGATTGGCCCCTTACCGAAGCTGATATTACTATTCAGGGAATTGGAGGGGTTTCACAGCCTCTCTGAAGCCTCTGGACTCTCAGATGCTGTCATTGGGAGGGCAAGAGAGGCAGATATGTCCTTATGTTCTTCCAGCCCCCCTCAATATTTGGGGACAGGACCTCTTAACCCAGTGGGGAATTCTGATAACCCTACTGCCTTTCCCTAGTGACCACTGTTTGTGCCTCTCCTCTGCCCCTTACCTGGTTGTTGAACATGTTGGTTTGGGTTGATCAGTGGCCGCTGAAAGGGGAGAGGCTCAACCACCTCAGAAATTGGTTCAGGAACAGCTTGATGCCAATCGAATTGAGCCTTCCAGCAGCCCATGGAATACCCCAGTTTTTGTGGTCCCCAAGAAATCAGGGAAGTGGAGACTAATTCCTGATCTTAGAAAGGTTAATGAAATTTTTCAGCCAACAGGGGGCACTTCAACTGGGTGTCCCTAATCCTGCTTGTATCCCTAAGGATTGGTCTCTAATAGTCATTGATCTTAAGGATTGCTTCTTTACTATCCCCCTTGCAGAGAAGGGTAAGGAAAAGTTTGCCTTTTCTGTCCCAGTTCTTAATAACTCTCTAACTCTTCAGTGTTATCAGTGGAAAGTACTCCCACGGGGCTTGCTTAATAGTCCCACTATCTGTCAGCATTTGTTCATCAAGTCCTGCAACCTATTTGACAGCAATTTAGTGATGTTCTACTTTATCAGTACATGGATGACATCCTGCTCGCCTCCCCTACAGAAGAGACTTTGGCTCTGGTTTATACTTTATCTCAACATAATGTTTCCATGGCTGGGCTAGTTATTTCTATGTTGGGAGGATCGAGATACACCTCCCCCTAGACAGACTCTTGTAAAATATCCCCATGCTTAACATCAGGTTGAAGAGTAAGTATATCCAATCATCCATTGAGGGAGTTCGCACTGTGTTTGTTGATGGATCTGGAAAAACTGGTAAGGCTGCCATCACTTGGCAGGAAGGTGGCAAATGGGAAAATGTTGTCTCACAAGGACATTCTTCAACCCAGTGAGCAGAAATTTCTGGAGCGATTTTAGCACTCCAGCATTGGCCCTCAGAACCTCTTGATCTTGTTTATGATTCGGGTTATACTATTTATACTGTTCTTAACATTGATCAGGCATTTCTAAAAGCTAGTATCGATCCTCAGTTGCTTTCACTCTTCATTACCCTTCAAAGTCTTATAGACAAGAGGACTCATGCCCTGTTCATAACCCATATCTACTCTCACTCTGGTTTGCCAGGACCTATGGCTGAGGGCAATGCCAGGGCCAATGCTTTAGTCAGTCTTACTGATAGCTTCCAGCAAGCAGCCGACTCACATAACATTTTTCATCAGAACAGTCTGGCCCTAAGGAAGCATTTCCATATCAGCAAGTCTCAGGCAAAGCAAATTGTGCATCAATGTTCTTACTGCCAGGCCATCGGCAAGACCCTGCCATCCCAGAATGCTAACCTTCATGGCCTTGAATCATGTTCCATCTGGCAAACAGATGTAACTCACTATCCGCTTTTTGGAAAACTAAAATATATCCATGTTTCCATAGGTACTCACTCGGGCGCTCTTCATGACTCTGCCCTCACTGGTGAGTCAACACAGCACATCAAAGTCCATTGGCTAGAGGCTCTTAGTTTTTTAGGGTACCCCCATCAAATTAAGTCTGATAATGGTCCTGGGTATATTGCTAGATATGTTCAATCTTTTTTACAAAATTGGAAAATTCAACATAAAACTGGAATACCATATAACCCTACTGGCCAAATAATTGTCGAGTGAGCTTACCATACTCTTAAGACTCTCCTTAATAAACAAAAAAGGGAGAACCAGGAGTCTTCACCAAAAAATGTATTAATGATGGCTGTATATATCTATAGTTTTTTAAATTGTGATGATTCCTTACAAACCTCCATCGAAAGACATTTTGCAAAAAGGACAAGAATGGTCCCCATCCTCTGGTCCTATACAAGGACCCAATTGGAAATGGAAAATGGGAAGGACCAGGTAAACTGATAACATGGGAAAGAGGGTATGTTTGTGTTCTGTCCCCCATAGGACCTTCGTGGATTCCAGCCAAATGAGTAAAACCCTACCGTGGCCCAACAACATCCACACTGTCGCATGTGGATAACACAAAGTGACAGGATCCTGGAACTGGAGATGACCAGCCAGCCAGCGGAGGTGACGCTGACAGACAGACGTCAGAGGACCAGAACCCATTGATGGAGGGAGGCAGACCACCCGACGGGCCCTGAAGCCCCATTTGAGCCCCGTGGGGTAACATGGGGGGATTTGAAGGCTCTTAACACAAGGGCTGAGAAGGTTATGGCTGATAATGGGGTCACTGACATCCCATAAAATAGATTTCTAGCATATCTTTCTGTGATATCAGCCAATTCTACCAAGATTGTTTTGATTCTATCTTGTTGTGTCTTGGTGGTTCTGGGATGACCTCCTCAGAGAATGACCATGTGTATTGGAGCCATTTCCTTGATCCACTGATGTTTAAGCTTCATACCTGGTGAAATATGGAACCCCCACTTTTCAATAATGACACTAAATGGACTTGGGGAACAACTTGGCTTCCTCCTAATGGACCCTTAGAAGAAAGATGCCATTGGCTATGGGTCCCTGAAGGTACCACCTATGTTTCTGACCATTTACCTGTGATTCTGCCTTCTCCAAGCTGTGCGTTACTCCCCTAAAGTGGAATGCCAACCAACATTTCTGGGAAGAAATATGCCACCGTTTGCAAGGGGCATTTTCCACCAACTTGAAAGGCAAGGTTGATCAACTATAGTTGGAGTTACATCAACAACTTGAGGACATTAAAAAACTGACTGAGCAAAGTGTTTTCCAAACTTTGAATGACAACCTCCAATGGCTGAACCAAAAAACCTGGGTTGATGGACTTAATCTAAGAGTGTAGGTAACGGCAGCTGCTGGATGCCTACTTATTATTATAACATTGTGTGTTTTGAGATGTATCTTCAAATTGTTCTTGTGGGTCTGCATTCATGAGAAACAGGTGGTGGGCTTTATTGGTTTAACTACTGTCAAGGTGATATCAAACAAAGAAAAGGGAGATGTCAGGGTCCCCCTGGGAAAGTATTGAGACTTGGAGCCCCACATAGAGAGGTGAAGGAAATGAAGCCTGTAAGACCTGACTGGAAAACCAGGAAAGCTGGGTGCATACATGCCTCAATGTTATAGCCAGTGGGCCCTGGTGGGAATCAGGCCATGAGAAAATGCTTTATGTCCTTTGAATCTTGTCCTGCTCTTTCATCTCACTTGGTCAGTATTTTGTACCAGCAGCAGAGGTTTTAACTTTAACTCAAAATGAACTCAGCCTCCCTATTTTATAGCCATCTGAAGTCTTTGTGTCCAACACACCCTGACCTGAGGGAGATCTCAATGTTCCTTCAATTGTTATCCCTGAACAATATCTGTTTTCTGTAACCAGCACTGTTTAACATTGATTGATGAGCTTTATGTGCATGCTATATGCCCTTAATCTTAATGCACTCAATAAAAGACCTTGGAGGAAGACAATCGAGGCATTTGTCTCTCAGACATTTGTCGGCCTTCCCTCCCCTAGCACAGGCTGCCTGGAACGTCTTCATTTCATCTGCTACACCAGGGTATATATGTGGGTTGGGGGGTCCCCAACAACCATGGGCTGTGTGGAATTTGTGTACACTGCACATAACAGTTGTGCCATCCAGAGGCAGAAAACATACCACATGTAATACACAGAAAAACACATATGTAAAGACCACACATATGAAGACTGGACCCATAAAGACCATATACATAATTTGAATGACTAATTTTTGTAGAGAAAGTATAAAGTTTCTCTTATTTGCTTTTGACAACTTTTAAGAAGACTGGAAAGGGAATGGAAGGTCCTAAATACCAAGCAAGAAGACCTCTTGAGACTCACAATAAAAACTATAAAGACAGTGAATGAGAGGTGGAAATAAAGTCTCAGATCCAAGGAATCTAGCAGCAGGGAAGAGGTTGGGAAGGGCTGCTTTGGCCTCCTGAAAGGTCATAAACCTGGTGACAGAAGATAAAAGCTCCAGATAAAGGAGCAGGAGTCAGAGTCCACACCAGAGAGAAATAAAAGAGAGATGTGTTTACCCCATGCTCTGAGAGTGATCTTACCAATGACCAGAGCACCAAAAAAGGGGGAAGGAATAGGTCCCTTTGAACGTCAGGGATAATTGGTTCCTGACTCATTGGACCCTGTGTTCCAGATGTTACCTGGGGACAGTTGTGTGAGGTAACTCCATGTTCAGAGGGAAGACTTACCTTGTATCTGAGAACTGACAAAACACATTTTGATGAAGGATTTATTCCACAGCTGACAGGATTTATTCCCCACACTGATGAAGGCAAGAGAAAGTGTTACAGGGTGAATAAAAAGGGGTCCCCCCAAATTCCCCACAGTCTGTGGTTTGGGGAATGGGAGATGGGACTTAGTGGAGCACAGCCATTTTCCTGAGAGATGCCTAGTCTCTTAATATGTAAATAGCTATGGCCATTCCACGTGCCAAGGAGATAGGAAGGGCTTTGACCATAGAATGGTGATGAAATTCTAGAAGTAGCCATGATTGGTGACCATACCCACTATGGCACAGGCTGCAGTCATAAATTTAAAAATAAGGCAGCAGCCATTAAGTAGGAGAACACCATGTGGGTTGAAAGAGAGCAGAAGCACCTCACCAGCCAGCCATAAGTTTGGATGAGTAAGAAGGTGCCATATGGTCCTGGATTAAAAGCTGAAAAACTCTATGACACAGGCAAAACCTCCCAGATCAGGCACAAATGATTGGGAGCTGCTGGTATAGCTGAACTGTGTCTGGGAAATACAAAGCCATGGCTTCTATTTTTCTAGAGGGAAACAGTACCTCTGACTTTTCTGTTCTAAAACTAGCCTGGTTTGGCAGGGGGAGGAAAAACTATGTGTTTTGGGGTGTTTTAAACAAAGTAAGACTTAACAGCAAAAATCCACCATTAATCTAAATCTCTATAATCTATAAATGAACAATTCCTTTCCTTTTCACCAAACTCTGGTATTGGAAGTTAATGCTTTTGGGTGGCGGGCGATCAAACCCCTCATAACTGAACAGTTTGTGGGTTCTGTTTCAAAAGTGTAATGAAACAACTCCAGGTACCACCAGAATCATCAAAGAATGTCACCAGAGAGAAATTAGGTAGAAGAAGGAGTACTAGATCCTGAGGTTTCTTTCTTCATGAAGTTAAAACTTTCACAACCTTCACAAACCTTTCTGCAACTTTCACAAACATTTTTATCCCTTTAGAAATAGCCATCTTTAGAATAACTCATTTTCAATGCCTGTCCTTCAAAATTGCATCTCCATGTCTTATTTCTTCTATCATTAAAACCATACAATTTCTTTCCAACTTAATTTGAACTTTGAACTTTTAGAAACCTCAATTTCCAATGATAAAAAGTTAGCAACCAGCATTCCCTAGATTGGCTTTTATGAACACATCTCATGACCTTTAGAAACATAGGTTCCTCTATTGGCAAACATACTCTCACTTTCAAGAAACACGCTTCCAATAAAGCACAAGACATTTGTCTACAGCTCCAAATCCACTCCACAGCCTCTTTGTAATAATTAGCCAAAAGCAGGTCTAGCAATCCATGTTTCAGTATTTCATGTTATTTCAAAATACCTAGACATTCAATAACTTCAGAATTTACTAATTTAGAAATAAATAACTGAAATAAATTAATTTGTTCATATATAGCTAAGGTTTCCCCCCTTTTGATAAGAATTATCTTCCCAAAATTTATAGTTTAAAAGATGGCCTAGACAAAAGTTCTTGAAGAAGACCAGGTATTTGCATTTCAAAAAGGTAAGGAAAGAAAAGCAAGCTTCTCTAGAAGGACTTTGGTTTCATCAGGCAAAGGGGCAGAAAAGCAGCTTGAATTTCTCTGAATTAAGAGGCAGACCCAATTTTTCCCAGGATTTAGCAGCTCCCAGGTCTCCAGGAGGAGAATATAGAGTGTCTTATGGTCTGGGAGTGGGATGAGATTTTCTCCCTCTTTGGACCCTTTTTTTTGCCTAACACAGGCACAGTGGAACCAAGCCTAATTCCAAACAGGAGTTGAATGTAGAACTTTGGTTAGTCATGGAAGGAAAAGTGTCACCCCTGGCTGGGTAATATTGATTGAAAGAATGTTGCCTTAAGGGATTAGAATGCTTCTCAGCTGGAAAACAAACACGGGGATGTGGGGTAGAGGGGTGGTAGAGATTTAAACAGAATGGTCAGAGAAGTGAGGCAAATTTAAATGAAAAGGCATAGTTAGGAGAAAGAAGCATGGGATCCTTGCTGAAGGTTAAAATCTTGTCTTCTCCTCTGGAGAACTAAACCTAAGGAAGGAATCGAGATGGTGACAGTAAAGGTTGAGTTGGAGGATAGTACTATAGGTAAGAGATCATCAGTCCATGGGCCAGACATCCCGGTCACCAAGTTTGTATTGAGGCCAGGCCGTATTGCAATAGAGAGTCAAGCGCTTGGGCTTGAGGTTGGTAAGTCTCAGAGCCTTCAAGTTATATCCCAATGGGGAGTCCTTGGGCGGTGTTGATTATTGCCCATGGTGAGAACTATGAAAAAAGGAAGGGTATTTCAGGAGCTAGAACAAATGAGGGGAGGGAAAGTTTGAAAAGGGCATCCCCAAATCAAGTGACCTAGAGATCTGCAGCCAGAGCTGAGTGTCCTGGAGCCTGAGGGCAGACCGAACATGAGGATCTGCCTCAGAGCCAAGTGCCCCTGAGCCCCAGGAGCAGACCGAACCCAGCATAGAGACAGTTGGAGATGTCCCTCCCAGCTGAAACCATGGGAAATTGATAGACCCAGCACCAGAGTTTACGACAATGACAATCATAACAACACCGGAATGAGGGGATAGCTATCATTTTTGATAGGGTGTTTTCATCCCGAGATCCAGAGAGATTTACCAATTAATGGCCATGAAGGTGGATGAGGAGGAGGCTGTCTGCAGAGTCCAGAAAGATGGAGAAGGGTTAGAATTCTCTCTCCAAACCTCGCAGAGATGGGGTTAGGGGTTTAGCTCTGGTGGAGCTTTCACTGCCCACTGCTCCTCTAGTCACAAGTCTCAGGAGGCTGGAGGAGAGGGAGAAACAGAGAATGCCTCTGTATGGCCAACCAAGATGTTAGGGTGGTCAGTGATGTGGGTTGTGAAAGAATTCACAGAGAGAAAGTGCAAAGAGTAAGGTTTTTATTCACTCTCCAAGAAAGGAGAGGGGCGTGGTGTGGAGAGATAACCAGCATTGAGGGGTAGGGGCTTTGAGCTTTATTAGATTATAATTGGATTAAGGAAGAGTGGGAGGGTTGACATTGTGTGGCCATTAGGCTGTTGAGGTTATTGTAACAGGAAGCTGCAGTTTGTTTCAAACTTATCTTCTGCCTGTGGCAGTAGGGAGCAGTTAGTTCTGTTCTTGTTTTCCAGTAATTTCCAGTCCTGGGGACATAAGTTCAGAAGAAAAATGGCAGTCATATTTAACAAGGTCATAGGCCAACCAAGTGATTAGAGAGTTGGATCTTTTAATCTCACCCACAGACTTCCTGGCAGAGGAGAATGGCTATAGATTGAGTTCAATCACCAGTGAACAATAACTTAATCAACATGCCCATGCAATGAAGCATTCACAAAACCCCAAAAAGACTAGATTCAGAGAGCTTCCAGGTTGGTGAATACATGGAGGTACTGGGTAAATGTGATGGAGGACTCAAATGTTGGAAAATTTTAGTTTCAGGTAACAGCTAATAAGCTTAGTAATCAATGTACATAAAAAAGCTATTGTTACAATAGCCAAGTGCTGGAAACAGCCTAAGTACCCATCTGTAGATGAGTGGATTAAAAAACTGTAGTACAGTTACACAATGGAGTACTATGTAGCAGAAAGAAAGAAGGAACTTCTATCACTTGCAACAATATGGATGGAACTAGAGAGAATTATACTTAGTGAAATAAGCCAGGCAATGAAAGAAAAATACCATATGATATCACCTAATACAGGAGATTAAAGAACAACACAAACAAATGAACAAAACTTAACCAGAGGTATGTAAACAAGGAGTAACTAACAGTGACAAGGGAGTAGGGGGGAGGGAGAGAAGAGGTTAAGAAGGGGAAGGGTCTAGTCAAAGAACATGTATAAATGACCCATGGACATGGACAACTTAGTGGTGACTGACTGTGGGAGAAGGAGTGGGCAGGGTGGGGGGAAGCAGTAGGGAAAAATGTGAGACAATTGTAATAGAAAAACAAACAAACAAAGATTTTTAGTGAGGGAAAAAGATAAAAGCAAAATAAATTAATAAATGAGCCAGCAACACCCCTCCCTCCAAAAGAAAAACCCTCACATGTAGGACAGTGAACAACAAATAATTTAAAGTACAGAAATGCAATTTTAGCGAATATTAGGACAAGAATTTTCCTTCACATTGTATATTTTTCTCCCTATCTGAACCCTCCAGAATTTGGCATTCTGAAGAAGTAAGCAATGATATAAGGTTCTTTGCATAGAACTAATAAGACCAGTTGTTAATAGAGGTTTTGTTGACCACAACTTTGACTGGAATGTCATGCCTAAAGGAGGCATGCCTGGGTTCTGGTTGTTGCCAAAAAGCCTGAGGAACTGGGATTGACTTTTGAAGGTAATAAAAGCCCACGAGAAAAAAGGCCTGGTACCTTGGTTGGTTCTGTGGTCCATGGCAATCTTTCCAGGGAAGGAACGAAGGTTGCTTTCCTGAAAGATGGCTATAAGGGACCTTAAAGCACAATTGAAAACCTGAAGGAACTTGGAAAAGACAGGTGTTTACAGGCAAGGCTGAATGGCCGGTATGTGGCTCAGCTCCTGTGCCCTGAAGGGCAGACGAAGGTCACCCTAAACGTTCCTTGTGTAAGTTCCAGCAGAGCAGACATAAAGATCACATGTGATCATTTACTGCTCTTGTTGGGTTTATGCAAATCAACAGGATAAATTAAAACTGGACTTAATGTGGTCCCTTTAATGAGAAAGAGGATAATCTTAAGGAGAAAAATTGCGATTCAAGGAAAATCACAATGCTCAGTGGTAGACTATAAAATAGTACAGCTGACTGTCTTTAAAGTTTGTTTTCACTTGAAAGTTAAACAAGGTCCATGACATTATAAAGATGCTTAATTTACAGGCAAGAAGAATGTCAAATACCTTGCAACTAGATGTCTTTCCAATAAGACAGTCTTGCAGATATAGAGACTGGTTTGTAGGTTATCTTACATAAATTAACATGTGTGTTCTGTTTTCATAGGGCATAAGCCTATGATCTCATTATCTTAGTGATTGTCCGTATGTATAGGCTTCACTTAGTCCTGTCTGCATTGATGCCTCCTGAGACTCAGAGGTTTGGCTGAACTAAGTGGCTGGGTTGATAAAACAAGGGGTGGTCTGTGGGCTTCACTTTAAAACTGGTTTCTCTTTTTTATCCTAATGGTTTGGACAGAAAGGGCCCAGAGGTCTGAGAGGGGGGAAACCTAAAATATTTCCCTTAGCCCAAACTAAGTATAGTGGGCAAAAGGCTTTTGGACAGGTCTGACATGCCTTGCACACCTTCCTTCAAAGAGCCTTTTCTTTTCCCCCTAATAAGGGACATTGAAAAGTTAATCCCTGCATTTTGTCATCTAGTGGTTATGGATTGAGTGATGCCTTTTAAGCTTGTTGCCAAATATGTTTCTCCCAGAATACAAGGATGCCAGCCTGTTAAACCAAGCATGCCATGGTCCAGAGACAGCCAACTGACCTGGAGTCTGCAAGATCCTTCCCCATGTGGGAAGGCCACCCTCCCCTCCACACCCCCACTCTTATTAAGGATTTCTGGACCCAAGAGTAGGTAAGACGACAACCATGTCCAGCTTGAAGCAGCTAGAGGAGCACGAGACCTTTGATCATTGTCCTTCATAAGATTATAAAGGGTCTTAAGTCTGGGGGGGGGTTGTTATTTTTTATTGTTATAAAAAATTAATTAATTAATTTAAAAAGAAGAAGAAGAATATAGGAAGGGGTGAAGCCAAAGAACTTGTATGCATGACCCATGGACATGAACTAAGGGGGGGTGGGATTGCTGGGAGAAGGGAGATACTGGGCGGAGGGAAACAAAGGGGGAAAAATTGGAACTATTGTAACAACATAATCAATAAAATATACAAGAAAAAAAGCTATTGTTTCAGGAACTGGAGGTATGACCCACCTTAACTCGAGGAAACCATAAGCAGTCCCACCTGTGTGCCTCAGGAGGCCTGCAAGCAATCAAGATGGTATCTGAGCCACTGTACTCCCGGGTGAGATGGCCACCACCGAGGACACAAAGACCACTGTCCAGGCACAAGGACCACCACCCAGGACACAGATGAAAGAATACTGCAGCTTTTATCTGATTTATTTTTTCCCCTGAATTCCAGACCCTTTACTGCACTTTTCCCCTCATAAAAAGGGTTTGTTTATAATGGAACTTAAGACAGTCTGTTAGGGCACAAACTCGCTGTCTTCTTAGATCAAAGACCATCTGAATAAAGTGCCCATAAAGATTCAATCCCCGTCTCTGCTTATTAGGTCTGGTAGATGACAGCATGGACACCGGCTTCTCCAGTATGCCCAGGGTGTGCAGGAGCTCCGCAACCCTTTCCACATACCTTGCCCCATTCACCTTTTTCATCTGGCTGTTCCTGGCTTACTGCCTTTTAAAATAAACTGGTGTTTGAGTAAGTAATATGCTTTCCTGAGTTCTGTGAGCAAATCAATTGAACCTGAGGAGAAGGAGATCATGAGGACCTCCAATCTATTGCCAGTAGGTCAGAAGCACAGGTAACAGCTTGGACTTGTGATTGGTGCTCAGGTAGAACTAACTCCTTTACCTGTGGGATATGACAATATCTCCAGATAGTGTAAAAAGCAAGTTAATTGCTTGGTGTTTTTGCAAAAAACACACATTGGACATACATTCGGGAAAGTTCATAGGAATCATTAGTTCAATGTTTCTATTGAACAAAGGAGAACCCAAGTCAAGGGAAGTGAATGTGATGTGGTTTGTCTTCTTAACTAGAAGGTGAGCTCCCCAGTGGCAGGGGTGGTGCTTTATCTTTTTTTTTTTTTTCCCCCTCAGGATTATGCCTGGCACTGAGTAGGAACAATTGCCTAAACCTGTCTTCTAGAGTGCTTTCACTTACCTAATCTCAGACATTAAGACTTTATTGAGGACTTCCGGTCAAGATGGATGAGTAGGTAAATACTGTGCTTGATTCCTCCCACAATCACATAAAAATTAAGAGTAAGTTATAGAACAATCACTCTTGAGAACTACCTAAAGAGTAGCTGAACGGAACTCCTATAACTAAGCATATAAAGAAGAAGCCACGTTGAGACTCGTAGAAGGGCAGACATGAAGCAAGCTAGTCCCAAACTCATGCATGGTGGTTGAGAATTGGGAGGGATATCTCGGCTGTTGAGGGGCCCTCTTAGCAGCAAGGGGGTCCCAGCCCCGCCCCAGAGGCAACAATACCAGGAAGTGGAGTCCCCATAACAACTGGCTGTAAAGACAAGCGGGGATTGCATCTAAATGAGACAGAGGGCAGCAGGAGCCCCAGGTGCTCCCCTTAAAAAAATTTTTTTTTAAATTCTCACTTGAGGACATTTTTCCATTGCTTTTTAGAGCAAGAGGGAGGGAGGGAGAGAAACATCTATGTGCAAAAGAAGCATCTATTGGTTGCCTCCCATTCATACCCAGACTTGGCATTGTACGTGTCAGGGTCTGGGACTGAACCAGCAAACTGGGTATGTGCCCGGACCAGGAATCGAGCTCACAACCTTCCAGTTATGGGACAATGCTCCAACCAACTGAGCCACACTGGCCAGGGCCCAAGTGCTCTTCTTGAAGGGCCCATAAATGGACTCACTCACAAACTCACTTGCTCTCAGCTCTAGTGCTGGGACAGCAGCTTGAGAAGTGCCAGGGACATACAAGGAGGAGCTGAATTGACTAGCTTCAGAGTGAGGACTGGAGGGGAAGGGGCTGGGCAGCTCTCTCCTGGGATAGAAAGGCACCTTTGTTCCTTTGTACTCCACCCACCCGGCAGGCAGGCATGGGTGGGTGCCAAATCTGAGCTCTCCATTAACTTAGCTAATACTCACTACACCCTGGTAATTACCGGAGATCCCGCCCAACTCACACTCCTGGCTCAAATGCCTTTCAGCAGCTTTTCCACATATATGGCCTGACTCAACTCATGCTGTAGATTTTTCTAATATCTCTCAGAGTCCACAAACCCCAAACAAGCAGCAGCTGGCCTTGTTGTGCCGTATACCTCTTGCTAAGCAGCTCCAAATCCAGCACAAGTGGTGAGCATTTCAACTTGCCTCAAATTCCCATCAGGTGGCCTCAAACTTGGCATGAGCCACAGCTAGTGTTGATTCAAAAGTAAGTTCAAATAGGCAGCCACAAACATAGTACAAGTGGCAGCCGACTTTGATTCATAGCATGGCTTCTCCCAAGAGTCTCAAGGCCAGCACAAGTGGCAACCAACCACAGATCACTTTGTAGCTCCTACCAGGTGGCCCACTGGGCAAAAATGGCAACTTACCTTGGTCAGCATTGGCGCTCCTCCTAAGAGGCTCCATAACCAACGCATCTGATGGCCAGCTTCAGACCAAACAAGAGTACCACCCAGCCACCTCCACAACTACACACCCTACTAAAGTGACTCTTGCCCCTCCCTGCACAACAGCTTGTCTGCTGAAGTCACAGACAGTCTTTGCAGCTGGTCATCCCAAGGGCCAATCCCACCCACTGATGTGTCAACAGCAATCAAGGCTCAACTATAACAGGAGGGCACACATAACCCATACAAGAACATACTTGGAGCACCCAGCTCAGGTAAACAAGGAAAGCTCACCACTGGGCCTCACAGAACACCAGCTGTAATACATAAGGCCACTGTGTTGCACAGGAGATCCTCAGACCTCATTCATCCTATAACTGAAAGTTTCAAGCTCTTACCAGCCATTCCCTATTCCCCCACCCCCAGGCAGCCTCTATGCCACTGTCTCTATGAGTTTATTTTATTTTTTTAGATTACACGTATTAATGATACCACATGGAATGTGTTTGTCTCTGTCTGGCTTACATCATTCAGCATAATACCCCCAAGGCCCATCCATATTGTTTCGTAGTTGAGTAATGTGCCATTTTATATGTACATGTCACATCTTCTGTACCCATTCATCCATTGATGGACACAGGTTGTTTTCACATATTGGCTCTGGTGCTAATGCTGCAACAAACCTGGAGGTGCATGTAGCTCTTCCAAGACCTGTTTTCATTTCATTTAGATAAATACCCAGACCTGGAATTGCTACTTCATGTAATGGTTCTATTTGTAACTGTTGAGGAACTGCCATACTGTCTTCTGGAGGAACTGATTGGACTTCACTCAGGGTTGGTATGAGCAGATTAGAAACATGGACATGATCCAAATAAAAAATACAAGTTTGGGTACATCCTGAATGTCTCATCCAAGTTCAAATGATGGATCAAAAGCAAGACTCATAGCCCAAAGGTGGAAACAATCCAAGTGTCCATTAGCCCATGGATGGATAAACAAAATATGCTTTCTATAATGGAAATTATCTATCGTACAAAAAGAAGGAAATTCTGATACATGCAACATGCATGAATCTTGAGTCATTATGTTGACTGAATAAGCCCGAAATAAATGAACAAACACTATATGATTCCACTGATATGGGGTCCATACAGTAGTCAAGCTCACGTGGACAGAAAGTAGAAGGGTGGTTACCAGGACCTGGGGGAGATGGATGAGGAGTCTCTATTTATTGGGTGTAGAGTCTCAGTTTGGGAAGATGAGAAAGTTCTGGAGATGGATGATAGTGACTGTAGCACAACAAGGTGCATGTGTTCAATGCCATGGAATTTAACCTTTTCTGTGGTTAAAATGGTAAATTGGTTATGTTATTTCACCACAATAAGAAAGGGAGGGAGGATAAAAAGAAGGAAGGAAAGGTTTCTATACCTATGAAAACAGGAGAGGTAGGAGGTTGGCAGGTGGTTCAGGAAAAATCATCCACTGATCCTGCAGCATGACGGGTTAGTCAGTGTCTTTTCTGCATCTGCACTCCCCACCTTCACAGAGAACATCATGTCCTGTCTTGAACAGGAGATCTTACCCATTAGTCTTCCTGTGCATGTGACATTTCATTCATAGGATACATTAGTGATAGTGAAATTTCTGGCTCAAGAATGATACGTAGGCTGAAAATGCTGATAGATAGACCAGATTCTTCATTGGACTTGAGGGGCAGGCTTTGGGTGATTCATGGACTCCCTCAAATTATAGACACCATCTGAAGCATGTGAGTGCATGTGCATCTTTCTAGGATTTTAGGTTTTCACAACGCCCCTTGGAATGAAAGCTGCCTGAGGGTTGAGGACACATTTCCGCTGCTGCAGAATCCTGAACATCATTTCTGTAGACATTGAGCTTTGCCAAATCCCGTGTTTGGTGGTGTTGTGTTTGTTGTTTTCCAAAGTACATGTACCACTCTAAATTGATTATTTTAATGATATCAATTTATTTATTATTGTAGAGGGTCAAAGCTTGGAAGAGAGTAAGAGAGGGAAAGAAACACTGATGGGTGAGAGAAACAACAACCAGTTGCACAGGTACCCAAATGGGGACCAGCCTGCAAACCAGGCAAGTGCTTTGACTGGGAATCAAACAGGTAAAACACTCACTTTGAGGGTCGATGCTCAACACAATGGGCCATGCAGGTCAGGGCACCAAATTCAGGGTTTTAAAGTAAATTGTTACTTGACAGGGCCAGGTACCCGGGAACTTTTTTACACTCTTATCCCACTCTTGAAAGGTCTTAGCATTTCTGCTTTCCCTACATGTCCTTGTCACTTCCCTCTCCCACCAGGCTACACTCTGAAATGGGAATGGGAAAGAAGATGTCCCAACACATTTCAAGTTCATAATGGAGACAACAGAGCATCTACTGGGAAGGAGGTAGAGTGATGCTGACACTTGAGGACAACTCTGGAGGCTGGTCTGAGGTTGTAGGGTCAGTATCAGGAGATACTGTTTACCCTGACCTCCAGGAGAAGTAAGTCCATGCATGGCAGTTACATGTATATATGGCAGTTACGTATATGGCAGTTACATATGTGTGTTTGAGTCTTTCAAACTGGTTGCTGGGTTGGAATGACCAATGACATCAGAGGCTTCTGAACCTCCTGATTGGAAGGATCCAACTCCGTGGTGCTAGGCAGTGGAGGTGGGCAACAGCCTATTCTCTCCAGTCCTGTGATCACCCACATTTCCTGAAAGAGAAGAGATTGAAAGAAGTCATGGCTGGCACCAACCCAAGTTTCAACTCTGACAACCTGAGCCCAAAGCCTAGTGCCTCTGGGTACCCCCTGGAGTTGAGAGTGATTCAGTTGAACCCAGGACAATCAGGTGAGGAAACGGGGCTGAGAGATTCGACAGGGTTGACATTAAGGAGGAAGTGGGGCCTGAGTAGGGTGTGTGTGAAAGAAAGGAGAGATTCAGAGCACCAGAGACTGGGGGAGACTACAGGAGCTGGGGACCAGGATATCCCCATGAAAGGAAAGCCTGGGAAGCAAGCAAGGAGGGCTAGGAGATGAAATTCAAAGATGAGAGAAGGGAAGGAAAGAAACAATGAGGGTTCTTTTATCCCCCTTCAATGGGAGAAACAACCTCAAACAAGAAAGAATTTTGAGGAGAGATGAAGAACAACAGAAAGGTGAATTTGTGGGGTGGGGGTAGTTGGACATCACCAAAGGAGGGAGATGAAGAGATGGCTGGGGAGAAGGCCAGTAGTCTGTGAGACTGGAGAGAATGGAGGAGTTGGTTCTTAGGGGTGGGGTGGATAGGTGGGGTGGAGGAGTGGTCGGATTTAGGTGACCAGTAGCTCAATTCCAAAGGCAAACGCCTTATATTGTACCCTGGGTTCTTTATTCAGGCCCCTGTGTGAATTCCAGCCGCCCTGCTCGGACCACTGGAGCAAAGAGGAAGAGGGAGCGGTCAGCAAAGCGGGAAGCACAGGAGACCGCTCCTGGGCCTAACATCTGGTTGATAGAGGAACTGGGTGGTCTGAAAATGAAATTGAGAAGAAAGCAAGTGTCCACGGTACTGCTGGAACACCATGAGGCTTTTGCCAGGTTGCTCAGTAAGAAGATACCCTGGAGAGCACCCTTCTATCCTATTCTTAAAAAACAACTTTTCTTTAATGCTTTATGGATTATGCTGTTACAGTCATCCCAATTTCTTTTCCCTTTGTTCCCCTCCACCCAGTGATCTCCCCCTCTTGTTGTCCCCTCCAGTCCATGCCCATTGGTTGTGCATATAGTTCTTCTCAACAGCTTCCTGTCTACTCCACTCCCTCCTACTATGCTTCTTAATTCCTACATCATCTCCCTCCCTTTTCCCCCTCACCCCTCCCCGCTGACCTCCCCCCAAAATGTTCCCCATACCTATAATTCTTTCCCCACTCTCGTTGCCTACTTAGTTTGTCTTTGTTTTGATTCCCTAGCTTCTGTTGTTGATTGTTGTGATGCAGTTTTCATTTTAATGTTCATAGTTTTGATCCTCTTTCTCCTAAACAAGTCCCTTTAACATTTCATATAACAGTGGTTTGGATCTGATGAACTCCTTCAGTTTTACTTTGTCCTGGAAGCACTTTCTCTGCCCTTCTATTCTGAATGACAGCTTCGCTGGATAGAGTAATCATGGTTGTAGGTTTTTGCTTTGCATTACTTTGAATATTTCTTGCTAGTCCCTTCTTGCCTGCAGAGTTTCTTGTGAGAAATCAGCTGAGAGTCTAATTGGGACCCCTTTGTGCGTAATTCTCTTCTTCTCTCTTGGGGCTTTTAAGATTCTCTCTTTATCCTTAATTTTTGACATTTTGATTATAATGTGTCTTGGTGTGGTTCTCCGTGGGTCCAGGTTTTTGGAACTCTCTGTGCTTCCTGGACCTGTAAGTCTATTTCCATCCCCAGGTTAGGGAAGTTTTGCTTCATTATTTTTTCACATAATTTTTCAATTTCTAGTTATTCTTCTTCACCTTCTGGCAACTCTGTGATTCAGGTGTTGGTCCGCTTATAGCTGTCCCACAGGTTTCTGAGACTCTCCTCATTTTCCTCACTTTTTGTTTCCTCTTTCTGCACTGGTTGACTGTTTGTTCCTTCCTTATGTTTCGATTTGTTGATTTGATCCCTGGTTTTCTTTCCCTCACCACTAGTTTCATATGTGTGTTTGTTCATTTCAGCAGGACTAGCCTTCATTCCTTCCCCGTCTTATTTAAGTTCTGCTGTTATGTCTGTAAGCATTTTTATAACCAAAGCTCTGAACTGAGCCTCAGAAAGATTATCTATCTGCTGGTCCGTTAGATTAGATATTTGCTGTCTGGTCAGCTTCGTTACCGGGGTCTCTATCATGATCTGTACCATCCTGACAGTTTTGTGTTTACCTTTGCTTCCTGGGTGGGGCTGTGACACCTCCTACCCTATAGGGGGTGGAGCCCCGTGCACTCATCACAACCAGGCGTCCTGTCTCACCACATTGTGGCGTTTTCTGTGGGGGTGGGGATCCAAGATGGATTCCTGCTGTTCACTCTCTGCTGAGAGACCAGGAGCCTCCTCCTCCATTGTCATGCCCTCCAGCCCTCACAGTCCAAGGCCATGGGGGTCTGCCTTCCCCAGCGTTGGAATCGCAAGCTGACAGGTTTGGTCTGCAGCGGGGGTGCTTCCCAGGTGTTTCTCGCCTCCCCTTAAATATGTGTGTCTATCCCTCCACCATTGCCACAGCTGCCGCCACCAACACAGCTTCACCCCTCCTACCCGTCCGGACGAGCACCACTTCTTTATAACTTCATACATTGGACTGCCATGTAGCTTTGTTTTCTGGAACTTCTAGTTATTTCTGGTTTTGCGGTAGTTGTATTCCTTCTTAGTTGTGGAGGGAGACAGAGTGTATCAATCTAGGCCTCCATCTTGGCTACAAAAAAAAAAAAAAAATCCCAAAACAAAAAACAAAAAAAAGCAACTTTTAATAACTGTACTTTTCCAACAGAAAAGAAATCCCTGCTAGTTGGTGCGCTCGCTTTCCTAGGAGGGCTCCCTATTGATTCTCACTGGGGACAGTGATGAGGATTAGATTAGACTTGAAAAGGGTTTGCACTTGGGATGAGATGGCTTGTATTGTACCTTCTGAGACTCTTAGCTCTGACTGGCCTTTTGAATCTAAATACCTTCATGTGTGTAAGGGGAGATAATGAGGCCATCTTCATGCCCTGATGTGCCTATCAACAGAGAAATGACGGAATGGCTATGGTGTCAGCAGGGGTGCATCCGTGTGTGATGAGGGAGCAGCACTGATTCCTTAAGATCTGAGTTATGCAGATATGCTGTCACCCTCCTGTCACTCGGTCCCCCCAGGCTGGGTGGGTGGGGGTGGTGTCACCCCTACTTCCTTGCCTGGGGAACAATCTCCTGTATCGCTCCTCCTGGCAGCCTCACCCTTGGCCCCAGTCCTTAGCCTTCCCCAGGAGGGGCACAGTTACCCACTTGGCCCTGGAATGCTTCCATGGCAACTCTTGTTGCTGTCGTCAAGCTAACATATGCGCTCTCTTCACAGGGGATGCTGTTATCAAAGGGTTCCTCGAATGGGATGTGAGGCTGAGAATGTCAGATAAGGTAAGAGGTATTCCTGCTCTACCACTGATCCTCCGATGCAGGGGGCAGTTTCCTGAGCCCACAGTTATGTCTCCAACTGGATGCCTTGTCACCACTTGCCTTCGGGGGCCCAGGTGTTTCTTGCAGTGTGGATGGGATCCCTGCCTCTACCCCTGCTCCTCTGGGATCTGAGCCCAAGGCTTGTCCCTACAGTTGTTGGCACATCGAGTCCCCTTTTCTCTCAGCTCCTGGGGACTCCCCTTTGCCCCAGCTTCTCAGAGATCCTCCTGATGCTGGCTGTCCCAAACACACACTCTGAAACCCTCAGTGCTTGCCATCCTGGGAGCATCAACCTTTCCCTCATACCGCTGTTCTTCCTCTTTCACTAAGTGAGTCCTTGTGTATGTTTCCTCCCTCTTTCCGCCAGTACCTCCTGACAATGGTTGTGGCCTACTTCAGCCGTGCAGGCCTCTTCTCCTGGCAGTACCAACGAGTCCATTTTTTCCTGGCCCTGTGAGTATTGTGCAGAATCCCATCAGTCATTTTCATCCTCTGGGGATCGCAGGGACAGGAGTGGGTCTCCAACCTCTCATCTATTTTTACCCTATTTCTTCTGTGTACTCTGCATATGAACTTGATAGGACTGTAGTATAGTGTTTCTTATACTGTTCTTAGGAAAAGCTAACAACACTAATGTCAGTTAAAAGACTGAAGAAAACAAAAGAAAACATAAAAGTGTCCTAAAGATTTGACTCCACCCTTCCCCTGAGTAAATAGGCTTGAGACAAACCATTTCTAAGTCTTCTCCCCCACATCCTGCCACACCTCTTAACAATACCAAATGTAATGGTCCTTCTCCTCAACTCAGACCCTCATTATATAATACAGATCTATTGTGAAATGCTCGCCCCGTGTCCCTGATCAGCTTGCTCAATTGTTTGGAGTGTCGGTCCAGTCCCCCAAAATGTTGCGGGTTCAATCCTGGTCAGTGCTCCTGCAGGAGCAACCAATTCATGTTTCTCTCTCACATCAATGTTTTTCTCTCTCTAAACCAGTACACATCTCCTCAGCTGAGGAGAAAAAACAGTAAGACCCAGGGATGTTTCTTATGAGCCTGCCTGAATATACTTCTAAACACAGGTCTAACCACTTCACCATCCCCCCACCGAACAATTCCACTGGCTAATTTTGTTCTAAATAGAGACCAGAGTTCTCATTTTGAAATCAGCTCTCTCTACAATCTCCATCAAATTTGTTTACCACCCTGACATTCCCTTCTTCGTTTCACACTCTTCCTAACACCCTTCCCTGATTGTATATTGTATTTTCTGTCTTAGTATTTTTACACATATGTAATTGAAAGACATGATTTCTCCTTAAACTAACTCAAACACCAAAAGCTTCGGACCCTCTGACTTCTGCACCCCAGTAGCAAAAGTTAAAAATTTAAAAAAAAATTTTTAAAAAATCAATGGCTTCTTAAAACACTCAGCACTATTCTTTTCATGTTGCAAAGTTGACATTATATTGAGTCTCTGAGGTAATCAGTTTTGCACTTGACTAGAAGACAAAGCATTCAGTCATTCATTCTATAAAACCTTATAAAGTGTATCTCCAGTGCCAGGGAATGTGAGAATGGGAGAATTCAAGAAGGGCTGCTGAGTGACTGTGCCAAGGAACCAAGTCCTCTCTGTCATTTGATAGGAAATGATGAATACTGAAATAGACCAGTTTGGTCCCTGCCCACAGGAGCTGTCTAGGGACTTAGACTACAGAGAGACAGGTGTGTGCACACACAGCAGGTTCAAGGAAGGGGGTGGGCTTCCCTACTGAATTATTGTATCTGTATCTTCAAGGTATGAGAGGGGCTCTTCAGATCCTTGCTCAGCAGGGGCTTCTTTTTTTTTTTACAGCGGTTTTATTATTCAACAGTATCCCATTTGAATCCTGGTTTTGCCACTTCTGACTTCCATGACCACTGGGCCACTTAAAGTTTCCCAGCCTCAATGTCATTATAATGGGATTAGAGAGATGAAACACAACCTCCTATTAGCGTGGTTGCAAGGTTAGAGATCATGGATGTGGGGGGCCTGGCAAGAGCCTAGCTTATTAAAAACTTAATATGTGTTGGCTGTTCTGATAGAAAGGACTGGGCAGGATTTCTCTGCTCAGGGTGAGCGAAGACCTGCTTCCCCAGGTCTGTGAGCCTAAACTGAGCATTCTTTCCTTTTGGTCCTAATGGTTGTTTTATTTTTTGGCCCTAATGGCCATTTTAATTTATTTTTTGGTTCAGTCTCCATGCGGCTTTTCCTGTAAATTCTTGTTTATAAGACTTCTGTCCAGCTAGCCTTCAGTTGGCTATTCAGGTTGATTCTTCTACATTTTAGTTATAATTCCAGTTTGGTCCTGGGAGGAGATGAGTGTAACTTCTACCTACTCTACTGCCTTCTTGAATCCTGATTTTTTTTTTTTCTTTCAAGATTTTATTTAATTATTTTTAGAGCGAGGGGAGGGGAGGAAGAATGCGAGGGAGAGAAACATCAATGTGTGGCTGCCTTTCACACGCCTCTAACTGGAGATATGGCCCAGAACCCAGTCATGTGCCCTGACTGGGAATCAAACCTTCAGCAGTGGCTTCTTGATGACTGGGAAGCACTCTGTGACCCCGGATGGTGCTCCTGTGGGTCCTGTGTGCAGGTGATCCAGTCTGTGTCCTTTCTGGGAAGCTGACTTCAGGCAGGGGTCCTTTCCATCCTGCTCCCAACTGACACCCTGATGGCTTTCCTCAGCTACCTGGCCCTTGATATGGAAGAGGATTACGCCCCTAAACAGGCCATTTTTTCCTTCCTCTATGGGGACAACAACTGCTCCCGGCGTCCCTTGTTCCACAAACTGCGATTTCAATTCTTTCGCTCAATGGGCTGCAGGGCATGGGTCACCAAGGAAGAGTGCGAAGAGGTAGGTGGGCTGTGGAGATTTGGTGGAGGGGGGTGCCAGACTAGAGAGAGAAGGGATTGTGGGGCATCACAGCTGGGATTCGAGGATGAGAGAGATTTGGGGGCCAGACAAGAGGAGGGACATGGGTCCACCCGGAGAGTCCTCACCTTTTCAGGGACTGTTTGTCTTTCCAGATCCAGGCCTTTGATCCTGAGCTCTGGGTGTGGGGGCGAGATCGTGCCCTCCTTTTTGAGACCCCAAAGGCTAAGGTAGGTTTGAAGGAAGGTAGGGCCACAGGTACAGAAGGAATGATTTGTGGTCTCTTTAGGGAATATGAGACATTTAACTGCAGGACCCATGATCATCAACCCCACCCCTGCCCATCACCCTCCCATACACTGTGAAGTACACCTGCCAGGCACACAGCCAGGCACTGACACAGCTGCCAGCCACAAGCTGACAACTACGCCCAGGAACCTCAGTGGCATGGGTGTGTGCCAGGACTCAGGATTTGGCTGACATCATTTTAATCAAAGCAACTGGGCCCAAGTAACAGCTTTGTTGAAATATTGAGTTTTGCGAAAAGTAAGTTTCCAAATTTTTCCATATACTGTGTTTTTACTTCTTGCTGTTAATTCACTTGGGCCTAACATCCTTCAGGAATACCAACTATAGAAACTTATCTACAAAAAGTAAATGTGTAACAGTAGGATATTACATGGTACAGTTTCTATATCCAACAATAAAAAATAAATCATGACTAGTTCTATCTTCATCCAAATTTACTCTCCAACAAATTGCTTATGGCCACAGTACTGTGTTCTTCATTTCTCCTGGCTCACCAGTTTCTCCATTTGCACAAGTCTACCTTTTCCCCTCAAGTTAATGGTCTCAGAGGTTGGTCAGAATGAGCAAAGGTTGAAAAATACTAGCTCTGCCAAGGCTCACTATCATATACACCTTAGACTTAAAGCTTTGGGCAGAGCAACAGGCACAGATTTGGTTTCAGCCTTGTGAACTAGCTATCTCAGACCCTTCTGGATGCCATAACAAAAGACCACAGACTGGGTGGCTTATAAAGCAGAGGCATTTCCTTCTCCCAGTTCTGGAGGCTGGAGGTCTGAGATCAAATGCTGGCACAGTTGGGTTCTGGTGAGGATCCTCATCTGTGACGCACTCAGGCAGCCAACTCCCTGCTGTGCACTTACATGGTGCAAGGGGCGAGGTAAGGCTCTGGGGTCTTTTCTAAGGACAATAGTCTCATCCATAAGAGCTCCACCCAATAACCTAATCACCTCCCAAAGGCCCCTACTTATTCTTTTTAAAATATCCTCTCCTGAGGACGTTTCTTGATTTTAGACAAAGAGGAAGGAAGAAAGAGGGACAAACATCGAGGTGAGAAGGGATCAAACCCAAAGCCTAGATACGTGCCCTGACTGGGGATCGAACCTGCAACCTTTTGGTGTATGGGAAGACGCTCCAACCAACTGAGCCACCATCACCCTAGGCATTATGAATTTGGGGGAACACAAGCACTGTGACTGTAGCACTAGCCAAGAGTAGACTAGGTATTATGGTTAAATTAGAATCCAGGGTGAGTGTTAGGGAGCAGGCCTCTGCTCCCACACTTTGTGATGTTGATGTGTCAGTAACGTTTGTAGTGTGATTCCAAGTTCAGATTTTGACGTGTACAAATGGACCATTGTGAATAAGGCAAAGCAGAACTCTTCTGATGTGTGCTGCTCCCTGAACAGGATCACATCGAGTCCTTGCTAGGAAGCAGGTTCCTGGGTATATTAAGTAATTTTTGGATTCAGGGTCATCAAACTTCAACAATCATAATGGGGACTTTTGGCCAAGATGGAGGCCTAGATAGACACACTGAATCTCCCTCCACAACGAAGAAGGAATACAACTACCTCAAAACTAGAGACAACCAGAAGTTCCAGAAAATTGAGCTGCATGGAAGTCCCACAAACAAAGATATAAAGAAGAAATAATCCAGACAGGTAGGATGGGCAGAGAGGATGTGGTGTGGTGGCAGCGGCAGCAGTAGCGGTAGCGGCAGGCCGGCAGAAAGCACAGTCACATGTTTTAAAAAGTGGGGAGGGACATCTGGGGAGCGCTCCCAGCACCAGACCAGACCCTGAAGGTCACAGCTCCAGTGCCAGGGTAAATAAAGCTTCATTGCTTCTGACTGTGAAAACTAGTGGGGGTTGGGGCAGAAGAGACTACTGGTCTCTCAGTAGAGGCCGCTTGTTTTAAGGGCCCCCGTGGTCCTAGAACATCCACAGACCCACCCACTCTGGGAACAACAGCCAGGGCAGCAGCTAGAGAGGCTCCAGTCCCATACGAAAGTGGGAGAAGTGCCTGGAAAAGGGGCAAGTCCTGAGCAAGTGGCATTGTTCTCTCTCAGACCCCTCCCCCACATACCCCACCACAACGTGATGAAACGGGTTGCCCTGTACTGATGAAAACCTAAGGCTCCACCCCTTACAACGTAACAGGTGAGACAGCTCTACCTAAGATACAGAGGCAAACAAACAAAGAAGCCTGTCAAGATGAGGAGACAGAGAAGTATGGACAAAAAGAGAGAACGGATCAAGGTTCCAGTGGGAAAACTAAATGATGAGGAGATAGCCAACCTAACAGCTGCTGAGTTCAAAACACTGGTGATAAAGATTCTGACAGGCTTGACAGATATGCTTAAGTACTGCAAATGCATAAGGGAAGAAGTGAAGGCTATGCTAAATGAAACGAAGGAAAACCCACACAAAACCATGGTGAAGGGAAGGAAACCGGGGTTCAAATCAGTGATTTGGAACATAAGGAAGAAAAAACAGTTAACCAGTACAGAACGAGGATACAAGAATTGCAAAAAATGAGGAGAGGCTTAGGAACCTCTGGGGCAACTTTAAATATGCCAACATTCAAATCAAAGGGGAGCCAGAAGGAGAAGAGGAAGAGCAAGAAATTGAAAGCTTATGTGAAAAAATAATGAAGGAAAACTCACCAAATTTGGCAAAGGAAATAGACAACTCCAAGAAGCGCAGAGAGTCCCAAACAAGCTAGACCCAAAGAGGACCACACCAAGAAACATCATAATTAAAATGCCAAAGGTTAAAGATAAAGAGAATCTTAAAAGCAGAAAGAGAAAAGCAGAGAGTTTCCAACAAAGGGTTGCCTATAAGACTATCAGCTGATTTCTCAAAAGGAACTTTGCAGGCAAGAAGGGACTGGCAAGAAGTATTCAAAGTGATGAAAAGCAAGGACTTACAACCAAGATTACTCTATCTAGCAAAGCTATCATTTACAATGGAAGGGCTGATAAAGTGCTTCCCAGACAAGTTAGCTAAAAGAGTTCATCCTCACCAAGCCATTATTATATGAAATGTTAAAGGGACTTATTGAAGAAAAAGAAGATCAACACTATGAACATTAAAATGACAACAAACTCACAACTATCAGCAACTGAATCTAAAAAATAAAAACAAAATCCAACTAAGCACACCAGGATAGGAACAGAATCATAGATATGAGGATCATGTGGAGTGTTATCCGCTGGGAGGGGGAAGGGGCAGAAGTGGGGAAATGGTGCAGGGATTAAAAAGCATAATTTGTTGGTGCAAAATAGGGGAAAGTTAAGAAGCCAAAGAACTTATATGCATAATCCATGGACATGAACTAAGGAGTATGGGATTGCTGGAGGGAAGTGGGGTACTGGGTGGAGGGAAGCGAAGGGCAAAAAAAAAAAAAAAATTGTGACAACATAATCAATAAAATATACTTAAGGGAACTTGTGGCAAAGATGGAAGCCTATACTGACAAGCTCCATCTCCCTCCACAACTAAGAAGGAATACAATGACTGCAAAACCAGAAATAACCAGAAGTTCCAGGAAATAAAGCTACATGGAGGTCCAACTTATGAAGTTATAAACAAGTGGTGTTTGTCCGGATGGGTAGGAGGGGGGAAGCTGGGGCAGAGCTCTAGATTAAGCTGTGCTGCCAGTGGCAGCTGCAGCGATGGTCAGCGGGACTGCAATAAGCACAGACAGCTGCATTTAAGAGGAGGTGAGAAGCGCTAGGGGAGGACCCCTGGCTACAGACCAGACCCATCAGCTTGCGATTCCAATGCCAGGGAAGGCAGACCCCCATTGCCTCGGACTGTGAGGCCCAGAGGACGTGGGGATGGAGGAGGAGGCTCCTGGTCTCTCAGCAGAGAGTGAACGGCAGGAATCCATCTTGGGCCCCCGCCCCCACACAAAGCGCCACAGTGTGGTGAGAAGGGTAACCCGGTAGTGAGGAGTGCACGGGGCTTCGCCCCCTATAGTGTAGGAGGTGTGACAACCCCACCCAAGAAGGAAAGGTAAACAAACCTGTCAGGATGGCAGGGATAATGATAGAGATTCCAATCACACAGCTGACTAGAAAGCGAATACACGAATCAATGGACGAACAGATAGATAATCTTTCTGAGGCTCAGTTCAGAGCTGTAGTTATAAGACAGCTTACAGAAATAACAGTAGGACTTAATCAAGATGGGGAGGGAATGAAGGTTAGTCCGGCTGAAATGAACAAAAACGCATACGAAATAAGTGGTGAGGGAAGGAAAACTAGGGATCAAATCAACAAATTGGAACATAGGGAAGGAACAAACAGTCAACCAGTGCAGAAAGAGGAAACAAAAAGTGAGGAAAATGAGGAAAAGCTCAGAAACCTCAGGGACAACTATAAGAGAGCAAATATCCGAATTCTAGGATTGCCAGAAGGTGAAGAAGAACTAGAAATGGAAAAATTATGTGAAAAAATAATTAAGCAAAACTTCCCGAACTTGGGAAAGGACATAGACTTACAGGTCCAGGAAGCACAGAGAGTTCCAAAAAAACTGGACCCAGGGAGAACCACACCAATACGCATTATAATCAAAATGTCAAAAATTAAAGATAAAGAGAGAATCTTAAAAGCAGCAAGAGAGAAGAAGAGAATTATGTACAAAGGAGTCCCAATTAGACTGTCAGCTGATTTCTCAAAGGAGACTCTGCAGGCAAGAAGGAACTGGCAAGAAATATTCAAAGTAATGCAAAGCAAAAACCTACAGCCATGATTACTCCATCAGCGAAGCTGTCATTCAGAATAGAAGGGCAGAGAAAGTGCTTCCAGGACAAAGTAAAACTGAAGGAGTTCATCAGATCCAAACCACTGTTATATGAGATGTTAAAGGGACTTATTTAGGAGAAAGGATCAAAACTATGAACATTAAAATGAAAACTGTATCACAACAACCAACAACAGAAGCTAGGGAATTGAAACAAAGGCAAACTAAGTAGGCAACGAGAGTGGGGAAAGAATTATAGGTATGGGTAACATTTTGGGGGGAGGTCAGCAGGGAGGGGGAAGGGGGAAAAGGGAGGGAGATGATGTAGGAATTAAGAAGCATAGTAGGAGGGAGTGGAGTAGACAGGAAGCTGTTGAGAAGAACTATATGCACAACCAATGGGCATGGACTAAGGGGGGGGGCGACAACTGGAAGGAAGGGGGTCCCTGAGTGGAGAGGAGAAGAGGGAAAAGAAATTGGGACAACTGTAACCACATAATCAATAAAACATTTAAAAAAATACTTTAAAAAATCATAATGGAAAAATAATGGTTTGAGAATGGTGCTAAGGATGAAGAATTAGAGATAAAATAGGACTTATAGGTTAGTCTAAACTCTGGCTAAAAGTGACTGAGAATTTAGATTATCTTCCTATCTGGAGAGCGGCCTGTTTGAAATGTTTCTCTCTCTTACTTCTAGGTCGCTGAGCCCAGGGGAGATTCCAGTGCTCAGCAGGAAGTGAATCCAGGCACTAATGACAGGCAGGAGGAAGGGAAAGAGGAGCCTCCTGTGCAGACAGTCTAACAGAGCCCAAAATATTCTCCAGTCAGGTGGACAGTTATCATGTTCTGCTCTTCAGAACACAAGAAACCAGGGCGTTTTCAGGTTTTACCCCTTCCTCAGTCAAAACCCAAATTTTCAGATAATTTCATTCATATCTCCTGAGGCAGAAGCTGGAAGTCCTGTTTTTCACACACTTGCTTGCAACAGTCTAGAGCCACCTGAAGGTGGAGTTTAGGTGTCAACATGAGAGGAAATACTTGAAAAGTATAAAATTAGAGCCATAAGAGTGTGATAGTTGTATGTATGCCATAAATTTTATTGATTTTCAAAATGTTCCCATAAGATCATATTTATTCTCATATTTAATATTTATATACTTTTGTTAGTTTTGAAATAGTCATAGTTTTGAAAACATGCTGTTCCTATTGAGTTTATTATGACATAACTGTTATACATAGGTACATTGAATTTTGTTTACACTTTCAGGAGGGGTTTTTGTGGTTTTATCTGTTGTATAATATTAATTATCTTACAGCTGTGTGGGCAGTTCCCCTATATTCTCATTAATATAAATTTTTATTGTTTGGTCTCTGTTATTGAGTCATGGGAATTCATTGTAATTTTTTAACTAGCCTGTGTGACATGTCTGTATGTTATTTTACATCACTGAAGAGCACAGTGCAATGCCTCTCTTGAGGAAATACAATAAAGATGAAGTTCTCACCTTTGTGATGTGTGTCATTGTACCAGTTTGACTAGCTGTTCACTGTCAAGTGACAATGAAGCATCATGGGGTGGCGATTACTCAACCAAACTTCTTTTTTTTTTTAAATATGTTTTATTGATTATACTGTTACAATTGTCCCAATTTCTTTTCTTTCTGCTCCCCTCCACCCAGTGACCCCCTTCCCTCCAGTTGTCCCCCGCTTTTAGTCCATGTCCATTGGTTGTGCATATAGTTCTTCTCAACCTCTTCCTGTCTACTCCATTCCCTCCTACTATGCTTCTTAATTCCTGTCCCATCTCCCTCCCTTTCCCCTTCTCTCCCCCGCTGACCTCCCCCCAAAATGTTCCCATACCTATAATTCTTTTCCCACTCTCGTTGCCTACTTAGTCTGCCTTTGTTTCAGTTCTCTAGCTTCTGTTGTTGGTTGTTGTGATATAGTTTTCATTTTAATGTTCATAGTTTTGATCCTTTCTCTCCTAAACAAGTCCCTTTAACATTTCATATAACAGTGGTTTGGATCTGATGAACTCCTTCAGTTTTACTTTGTCCTGGAAGCACTTTCTCTGCCCTTCTATTCTGAATGAGAGTTTTGCTGGATAGAGTATTTGTGGCTGTAGGTTTTTGCTTTGCATTACTTTGAATATTTCTTGCCAGTTCCTTCTTGCCTGCAGGGTCTCCTTTGAGAAATCAGCTGATAGTGTAATTGGGACCCCTTTGCACATGATTCTTTTCTTTTCTCTTGCTGCTTTTAAGATTCTCTCTTTATGTTTAATTTTTGACATTTTGATTATAATGTGTCTTGTAGTGGTTCTCCCTGGGTCCAGTTTTTTTGGAACTCTCTGTGCTTCCTGGACCTGTAAGTCTATGTCCTTCCCCAAGTTAGGGAAGTTCTGCTTCATTATTTTTTCATATGATTTTTCAATTTCTATTTCTTCTTCTTCGCCCTCTGGCAATCCCACAATTCGAACGTTCATTCCCAGAGGTTTCTGAGCCTCTCCTTGTATTCCTCTCTTTTTGTTTCCTCTTTCTGCACTGGTTGACTGTTTGTTCCTCCCTATGTCCCGGTTTGTTGATTTGATCTCTGGTTTTCATTTCCTCACCACTTGTCTCATATGTGTTTTCGGTCGTTTCAGTATGACTAGCTTTCATTCGTTTCCCGTCTTGTTCCAAATCTTTTAATTCTGTAAGCTACCTTATGACTATAGCTCTGAACTGAGCCTCAGTAAGATTTCCTATTTGCTCATCGGTTAGGTCCCTCATCTGCTGCCTGGTGAGCTGCGTCACTGGAATTTCAATCATAGTCTGCTTCATCCTGACAGTTTCTTCCTGGGCAGGCTGTAGGGGGCGGAGCCCCGTGCATTCGTCACTACCCGGCGACCAGCGACCTTTTTCATCACTCTGTGGCACTTTGTGTGGGTGTGGGGGTCCAAGATGAATTCCTGTCATTACTCTCCGCTGAGAGACCAGCTCATAGTCCAAGACAATGGAGGGTCTGCCTTCCCCAGTGTTGGAATCGTGAGCTGCCAGGTCTCCACTGCAGCCAGGATTGCTCCCCTGGCATTTCTCGCAGTCCCGCCCCTATCCCCACTGCTACCGCAGACAGCACAACCTGACTTTTCTGTCCCAATTCCGATTTCGCCCCTCCTACTGCTGGTTTATAACTTTATATGTTGGGCTTCCATGTAGTTTTATTTTCTGGAATTTTAGGTTATCTTTGGTTTTGAGGTAGTTGTATTCCTACTTAGTTGTGGAGGGAGACAGAGCGTGTCAGTCTAAGCCTCCATCTTGGCCGGAAGTCTTCAACCAAACTTCTTAACTCTGAAAAGTAACCCTGAATTGTTTTGCACGTCAGTAGGAAAAACAAGAGGTTGAGGCAGATCCTAAGCTAGAGCCTGAGAGCAGGAGAGAAGGGCACGATATTGAGGTAGAAGAATGGGAAGAGCAGAGAGAAGGAAGAAAGCACCAAAGGCACCTAGACAATAACCTGAAATTCAAAATAAAGCAAAGGTGACTCCACAGGACCTGCTTTCTTGGAAATTGACTGTGACAGGCGGACCGCCAGGCACGAAAAGATACCCCCCTTAATAGGAGTCCTTTTCACAACCTCCAATTGCAGCTTCATGTGGTTGAAGGACAATTGAGCCTGCGGTGGGGTAGGAACCATGGGAGAGAAATGAAGGTATCAGAGAAATTCTGGAGAAAAACAGGAGAGAACAGAGGAAGTAAGTCTGTTAAGTGGGATGGGCGTCCAGAAGGAGGGGCTAATAATGGCAACACTGGGTCCTGGAGGAAAGCAAAGCGTCCTGGGAGATGGTGTCATCAGAGAACGCTGGAATGGTCCCACATAGCAAGTTCCCATGTCCCCAGGGTGTGCCTCTCTCACAGCACAGAGATGTGTTTTACCTAACAGGGAAGCTCACCCGAGATTTGGTGACTCGTGTTTTCCTTAGGGTTACAGTATGAACGCAGAATCTTTTCAATCACTGGCCACGCGGTTGAATTCAGCCTCCAGCCCCTTCTCTTCCCCAGAAATTGGGCTCTAATCCATGACCTCTAATCACAGGGTTGGTATTTCTGGCCTGACTGGCCCCCACCCTGAGTCACCTTCTTAGCATGAACCCAGGTGTGCTACAAGGGGACCAGTACAGTTCATAGGCACTTTTATCACTCAGGAAATTCTGAGGATTGAGGGCCTTCCTCCAAGGAAATAGGGTCAAGGGCTGGCCAAAATGTTCATTACACAACACATGGAGCATGGCCGGGAGCTCTGTCAGAGCTCAGGTGGTCGGGGAAGGTAAACAGGTCTGGGTGCAGGAGCGATTTTGGCTGTCGCTATGGCACAGGAGACAGAAGCAGCTGAAGAAGTGGGCAGTGAAATAATGGGGTGCTCACAGGCCATTGGAATAGCATGGGAGGTGCACAAATTTAGGACACGGGGGCAGCTAATGACATGTGAGTAACCGAGGGAGGGGAAGCCAAAGAGAAAATATGGCTGTGTGCCAGGTGTGGGATTCTTTTTCCCAACAAGCAGGGAGCGGGAAGGAAGTAATCCCAGGTCAGTATTCTCTGTTGTCACAGAATTCTATTCACTAACATTTCAAATAAACATGTCACTTACAAGTGAGCATGTACATCCCTTTCCTTTATCAGCCATCTGTAGACACTGATTCTAAGATGTAAACTCTTAAGGTAAGAAAAGGACTAGGGCTATGGGGCACCTTACGCAGTGGTGACATTACAGACAGTTCTCTAAATTATGGGGAAACTGGAGTTCAGGATCTGGTGGACAGTCTTCTCCACACAGTGTCTGCACAAAAGGAGTATGGGAGTTCCTTGTACAATCCTTTAAACTGTTGGGTCAATTTGAAGGTTTATTAAAAATTAAATGTTGAATAAAAGAGAATTATATGAAATATTTACATGAAGGGAATGTTTCAAAAACATGAAAAATCGAATGTGAAGTGATTCAAAGATGGACTCACTTAACCATCAAAAAGAGTAACAACTTTGACATACCAAAATACTCAAAATTCATTAAAACTCATGAGTGAACAACAGTAACAAAATGAAACAGACATAAAATGCTGTCCCTTAGGATTTTGGAAATATCTTTCTTATAGGAACCACAGAACCCAGTAGAGAAGATATGGTTTTCTTTAGAAAAGCATTCCAGCTAATAAGGGAAAAAAGATGGTAAAGGAGCTTATTACCATTTCATTTCCCCTGATGAATTAGTGGATCAGGGCAATGAACATCAACCAACAGATGCTAACATCTCACAACAAAGACAGGAAGATATACAGGCCTCCAAAAGAAAGAAGACAAATGTCATAGACAATGGTCTTGCCAAAACAACTAAACCTAAATCTGAGTAATTTTGGATCTAACTACCAACTTTACCAGGCATACAGGCAATTTTTTTGAAAAAGTAAAATTAAAACAGATGGCAATGCAATCAACACAATCCAGACTGTGGGAAACTGAGGCTAAACAACCCAATTTCTTCAAAACACAAATTACAAAGAAATAACACAAGAGACATAAAGGGGGAGCTACTATGAAAAGTTTAAAAACCTATCTACTAACTGAATATAAGGACTCTCTATCTGTATCCTGACTGAAAAGAACAAACCAAAAACCATTTAGAAACTGTAAAAGTTTCAACACTGGATATTATTTAAGAAAGAATGGTATCGTGGGGTATCCCACCCACTTTTCCACAGACCTCTTTCATTCAAAGATACATACAAAAATACTTATAGGGAAAATTTTTAAGTGCATTTTAGTGATTATGTTGTTACAGTAGTCCCAATTTTTTCCCCTCTGCCCCCCTCTGCCCAGTATCCCCTTCCCTTCAGCATTCCCATCCCCCTTAGTTCATGTCCATGGGTCATGCATGTAAGTTCTTTGGCTTCACCCTTTTCTATATTATTCTTTATGTTCCCCTGTCTATTTTGTACCTACCAGTTATGCTTCTTGATCCCTGCACCATTTCCCCATTTTTCCCCTTTCCCCCTCCTAGCTGATAACCCTCCTAATGATCCCCATACCTATGGTTCTGTTCCTATCCTGGTGTGCTTAGTTGGATTTTGTTTTTATTTTTTAGATTCAGTTGCTGATAGTTGTGAGTTTGTTTTCATTTTAATGTTCATAGTGTTGATCTTTTTTTTCTTCAATAAGTCCCTTTAACGTTTCATATAATAATGTCTTGGTGATGATGAACTCCTTTAGCTTTATCTTGTCTGGGAAGCACTTTATCTGCCCTTCCATTCTAAATGATAGCTTTGCTGGATAGAGTAATCTTGGCTGTAAGTCCTTGCTTTTCATCACCTTGAATACTTCTTGCCAGTCCCTTCTTGCCTGCAGAGTCTCTTTTGATAAATCAGCTTATAGTCTTGTAGGCACCCCATTCCTAGGTAACTCTTTGCTTTCCTCTTGCTATTTTTAAGATTCTCTCTTTATCTTTAACCTTTGGCATTTTAATTATGATGTGTCTTGATGTGATCCCTTTTGGGTCTAGCTTGTTTGGGACTCTCTGTGCTTCCTGGAGTTGTATGTCTATTTCCTTCACCAAATTTGGTGAGTTTTCCTTCATTATTTTCTCACATAAGCTTTCAATTTCTTGGTCTTCCTCCTCCTGGCACCCCTATGGTTTGGATGTTGGCATGTTTAAGGTTGTTCCAGATGTTCCTAAGCCTCTCCTCATTTTTTCAATTCTTGTTTCCTCATTCTGTACTGGTTGACTGCTTTTTTCTTCCTTATGTTCCAAATTATTGACTTGAACCCTGGATTTTCTGTTGCTTCATTTAGCATAGCATTCACTTCTTCCCTTATGCATTTGCCATACTTAAGTATATCTGTCAAGCCTGTCAGCATCTTTATCACCAATGCTTGGAACTCTGCATCTGTTAGGTTGGCTATCTCCTCATCACTTAGTTTTCCCACTGGAACCTTGATCCATTCTCTCTTTTGGGCCATATTTCTCTGTTTCCTCACCTTGACAAGCTCCTGTGTTTGTTTGTCTCTCTGTTTTAGGTAGAGCTATTGCTCCTGTTATGTTGTAGGGGGCACAGCCTTAGGTATTTGTCAGTAGAGGGTGGTCTGTTTCACCACATTGTGGCACTGTATGTGGGGTAGGAGTCTGAAAGGAAACAATGCCACCTGCTCAGCATCTGCCCCTTTTCCATGCACTTCTCCCACTTCTATATGGAACTGGAGCCTCTCTAGCTGTTGCCCTGGCTGTCGTTCCCAGAGTGGGTGGGTCTGCGGATGTTCTAGTACTGTGGGGGCCCTTTAAACAAGAAGACTCTGCTGTGAGACTGGCAGTTTCTTTCTCCGCCCCAACCCCCACTGGTTTTCACAGTCAAAAGCAATGAGGCTTTATTTTCCCCGGAGCTGGGACTGTGAGCCGTTCGGTCTGGTCTGGTGCTGGGAGTGCTCCCCAGATGTCCCTCCCAAGTTTTTAAAACGTGTGACTGCACTTTCCGCTGGCCTGCCGCTGCCGCCGCTGCTGCCACCACCACACCATGTCCTCTCCGCCCTGGCTCTGCCCCTCCCACCTGTCTGGATGAGTATTTCTTCTTTATATCTTTGTTTGCTGGACTTCCATGCAGCTCGCTTTTCTGGAACCTCTGGTTGTCTCTAGTTTTACGGAAGTGGTACTCCTTCTTAGTTGTGGAGGGAGACACAGCATGTCTGTCTAGGCCTCCATCTTGGCCGGATGTCCAGAAAAACTTTTTAAAGCAAAGCAAAGGGAGAAAATATCAGGAAGAAACAGATGTGAGAGGCACATGCATGGTCACATGAGGAAAAGGACTGGAAAATGTGTCCATTGGATTTGAATGTAACTAGGTCAAGACTAACCTTTACCAACAGATGCGGGAAAGCAGTAAGGACAAAGCCAAGACACTGAGAACTGAAGTGGGAATGGGAAGTGAGGACATCTTTACTAGAGAATATTTTTATCCCTGGATTAAACAGTATAGATGGAAATGTATCTATCTGGAGGACAGTGTTTTGGTGCCTGGAACAATCATAAGCACCAAGTTCTCCTTGTGCAGGACGACCTCTGCTTACAAAAGCGAGTATAAGCCACATACTGCAATGACTTCCTGGTTATGACAAAAGCTATCCATATTACATCAGCTTTATTAAAGAAAACTTTCTAACTCCTGAGAAATCTTTACAACCCACAAATAACAAAAATAGTTGTCCTTCTTGTAGTCTATATAAAACATGTCACGGATGACAATTTCCTTTTTCTATGACTGTCAAGGACATTGGTCCTATTAGCATTTCAACTTCCATGGCCCTAAAGTATGCTATCGATATATGTGAATTTGACAAAGATTCTCAGTGCTGACCTGACACTCTACCAACTGCATTTTACATAATATCATTTATCTATTTCTGTGTTCCCATGTTTAAGCAGAGGTCCTTCTGAATCTCCTCAAATGCATTACCAAGCAAAGTGGGAAAACTCACCCGGGATCCATGCATTTTCTGGAAAAGTGTAGAGATTGTGAACAGTGTACCTAGGGGAGATGAAACAAGTAATGAAGTCATGAACCTCTTGCATAACAGCCAGCAAAGAAAGCTCAATAAAATGACAGCCTGTGAACACTCAGAAGGGCCCAAAAGAGTGACAGAGGAGAAATACACACCTGAGCCAACATAATGCCAAAGGCATCCCAGGCAAGTCCACAGCTTGCTCTCTTTGGTGAGTGGAAACATTGACTCCTGTTTCAAACAGTTGGCCACCCCTAAATAAAAAATGAAAAAAATTTCTGTTACACTGTTGACATACTTTCTTACTGTTGCTTTCCATTTCTAAAACTCAAAGAACCCACAGGTACACAGAATAAGAGCTCTCACATGTGGGATTAATGTGCATCCTGAGGCAAGGCTTTGTTTACCTGAGTAAACTCAGTTACTGCAACACTTAGTCTCTTATTAAGAAAACGGTAGTACAGAGGACAGAACACCTGGGCTGAGGGTGAGTCCTGTTATCAATCCCACCTACAGGCCCAGAGACTGCGGACAATCACCGCCCTTCTCAGGCCCCATCCTGTCCTGTCACCTAGGCAGCAGGGGCTGACCCTTGCAGACTTATCCTTGCTGTGGGATGCCCAGGGCAGATCCAAAGGGAATCAGCATATGCTTAAATCAGAGGTCAAAGGTCCTGATGGATGTTTAGAATCACATTTGGAACTCAGGAAGGGACTGAGGCGGAGGAAGGGGTGTTGAGGTGTACAGGTAGGAGGACACAGCAAATCCACAGCTTAGGCTGTGATCCTCCAACCCCCATGAGACAGAGAAGTCACAAGTCCCAGGGGAGCTCCCATTCTAGAGAACCTGCCCCTGACCTCCAGCCCACACACGCCCAACTTCAGGAATAGGTCAAACGCTAGGGAAGACAGAACACACTCTCCTGTCCTTGGTCTCATGCTGGTTCCCCCATCCTTACACACCACTGTGTGGTAAGATCAACAACTGACCCGAGGCTGCAAAGCCGCCACCACGAAGAGCCGGATCGTGACCTACAACTCACTCAGGAGGACAGCCCCCACTGTTCCACACGCCTTGCGGGATGCAGCAGGCCGACCAGCTGGGCCTGGACACCGCCACTGCCCCAGTGCACACGGACCGCTCCCACGGGCTCTGGGATAGTGCTCGGGGCCCCGCTAGAGACACCGCCCACCTGTGCGAGCCCTGCCCGCACCGCTGCGCGCCCACATGGTGGCGACACCACCAGACAGCGTCCAGCCATCAACACACCGTCATCCTTGCCCAGTGGAGGCCAAAGCCTGGGGAACCCGGGCAGGGCTGGAAGCCACAGCAGCGTGGGGGCCGTTCGCGTGCGCAAACACACGCACCCTACGAGCTGCACATGCGTAAAAGGACGCTGCTGTCCGCCTTCCAGGTCCTTCTCAAGCAAGCAGAAGAAATACCAGAACTCTACTTCCCGCACATCTACGGCCCTCCAGTTAGGGAAGGCCTTAATTGAACCTGCCTCTTTCAGCCCTTAAGTGGTGTTGAGCTGAGAGGACTGGCCCTCCCCGGACCCTGCAGGCCATTTCCCATTGGTCTTCACTCCTGTGAAAAGGAAAAGTGTCTGTGTGACTGCATCTTGTGGTCTTGGTTGTTTCCTTGCTCTGAGACTTTTCCTGTGAGAACAAACGGCATTCCCTCACAACAGGGCCAGGTGAAGGGAGGCGCATTTTGAGTTCACTTAACTCTAGAGGTTTCACTAAAATACTAGGAAACAGTAAACACCCACTCCTGCTGTAAACTAGTATTACCAATGTGTGTATGGTTTCTCCAAGGAAGGAGAAGATCACAGAAACAAACGTTTTCTAGATTACACACCTAATGCTTAAATACTGTAAAAAATCAGAAAATACAAAATTAAAAAAAAGAAACGCATACCTGGTGTCTCACCTCTCAGGGAGAACTGGGTTTCTGTCAGGCAAAAGTATCACTCAAAAATTACATTGTAAGGACCCCTCTTTGTGGTAAAATAATACAACTTCATTTGCAGCCAATTGTTGGCTTTTGTTGTATGTTTTATTGATTATGCTGTTACAGTAGTCCCAATTTCTTTTCCCTTTGCTCCTCTCTCTGCCCAGCATACCCCTTTCATCCAGAAGTCCCCCCCGCCTTAGTCCATGCCCAGGGGTCGTGCATATAAGTTCTTTGACTTTACCCTCTCCTGTACTATTCTTTTTTAAAATAATTTATTTATTTGTGTTATTTATTAATTTATTTTTAGAGAGAGAGGAAAGGAGAAAGAGAGGGAGAGAAAAAAATCACTGTGTGGTTGCCTCTCAGTTGCCCCAACTGGGGACCTGACATGCAACCTCGTTATGTGCCCTGACTGGGAATTGAACCAGCAACATTTGGTTTGCAGGCCGATGCTCAACCACTGAGCCACACCAGCCAGGGTTTCTCCTGTACTATTCTTAACATCCCCCTGTCTATTCTGCACCCTCCTGCTATGCTTCTTAACTCCTGCACACCAATTGTTTCTTAAAAGCTGAATGAGGTGGGCAGGATTAAAAATATAATCACTTGCCAACCCAGAAAATCAACTCCACAAATGTAGAGATTTAAAAAAGAAACTTTTGTTTGTTGTCCTAACCATTAAACCATATGGAGATTGCAAAGAGAGAAATGAACCTCATCTATTCCTACAGCTCGGCAGGTAGGATCATTAAGGACATGCTCTCGAATTCAACATTAACTTGTCTCATGTGAAAGGACAGCATCATTTTCTATACATTCTTTCACAGTCCACTACAAATTCACTGGTAATATGGTGTAGGGAACCGCTCCTCGTGGTTTAGGGAATTGTAGCCCCGGTCTGAGCATGACTGCCACTGGCATTCCATCTGTGCTTGTCTTTAAGTCTCAACATAAGGCTGCGCATGGAACATGACTGTAAACCACTCAGAGGGTTTCTATGAGAATTAGATTTAAAGAATCCTTATTGTGCTTTAGAACTTGCTCTGCTTTCTTTATCTACAATATAACATAATCTCTAGCAAGGAATGTATGAAACCTTGCACCTAATGCCAGTGTGGTGTCAAGATGTTTGATAGACCCTGACACAGACTGGTCACTGTACCCTCTGTACTAGTACATGAAATCTGTTACTGTCAACTGTAATCCTAACTCCTCCAAGCTATTGATGATTCATGAATCTTGACCTTATATCTCTCATGCGTATCCTCCTCAATAAAAGGCATTAGGGAAGAAGGTCTAATTGCTGTTCTCCACTAGAGAGGCAGCCACCTTCCTTCCCCGAGACATAATGAAATGTCCTGGGTAAAACTTTGTTCTGCTGTGGTCACGAAGCCTCTGCTGGACAGAGCAACTTCCAACCGAGCCTAGAGTGTGTGAGGCACATCCACCTCAATATGGGTCTCCATTTGTTTGAGTAAATTGCCTTTATCCCAAGGAAAAAGGAAACCTCCCCTACTTCCATGACAAGCAAGTAGTGCCTAGCCCAAAGTCCCCAGGTCACAGACAGAGGGACATTGTCCTCCTTGAGCATGACCTGCGGCATTAAGCTAATCCCCCACCTAACCTGTGCCACCCAAAATATGCTTTTGGAAGTGGCTGCTGCATGGTCAGAATAGATCTTCTCCAGCTCTTGCTGCCATTGAGTGTGACCTGTGCCTGAATTCTCACTGATGGAAGACTGGGGTGTGAGTGACAGTGGCCACATCTTGGGCTGGGCCAGGAAACCCGCAGGGTGCATTTCTCTATGCTCTTTTCTACTTTCACCAGGTAAAGGATGAAAGCTGTGCAGAATACCTTTGAAGGCTTACCATAGAGATGAACAGAGTGCCCATCAGCCTGCGTTCCCTGACTTCAGTTCTCACCCCCGTGTACACTGACCAGTGCTCAGTGGAAGTCCAAGGTGCCCTTTGCACCTTATTCCCCTCTGGTTTTCTGCCCAGTGAACCTCCGCTGCTGTGACCCCTTGGCAGTCAACTCTGTCCCTTTGGCTCAGAGATATGCTGGGCTCCCCAAGAGCCTCATCCCTGTACAATGGCCTAGACTCACCTTGGGCAGTGACTAGACACTCTCAGGAATCCCCTCTCTTTGTTTCTCCAAATAACTAAAAACTGTCATTTTACATATTTGCCCTTTTGAAAAATGTGTTTCAGCTAGATGGGTCATCTGGATCCCATGATTCCATCTTGGACAGAAGCAGCAGCGACCCACTTATTACTGTGGCTTCATGAAGGTATTTTGTTTTAGTAGAAAATGTAGATATTTCCCTAAATATGTCATCTATCTTTTTAAAATTTATTTATTTATTTTTTATTACAGTTGTCCCATTTTCCCCCCATTGCTTGCCCTTCCGCCCACCCCTTCTCCCATAGTCAGTCCCTACCCCGTTGTCCATGTCCATGGGTCATTTATACTAGTTCCTTGACTAGACACTTCCCCTACTTATCCCCTTCTCTCCAACCCCCCTTCCCCCTGGTCACTGTGAGTCTGCTCCTTGTTTACATGTCTCTGGTTCAATTTTGCTCATTTGTGTTCTTCATTAGTTTCCTATATTAGGTGATATCATATGGTATTTGTCTTTCATTGCCTGGCTTATTTTGCTAAGCATAATATTCTCTAGTTCCATCCATGTTGTTGCAAATGGTAGGAGTTTTTTCTTTCTGCTGCATAGTATTCTATTGTGTAAATGTACCAGTTTTTTGATCCACTCATCTACAGATGGGCACTTAGATGTTTCCAGCACTTGGCTATTATTGTAAATAGTGCTGCTATGAACATAAGGGTGCAAAGGTTCTTTTGAATTGGTATTCAGGATTCTTCAGGTATAATCCCAGCAGTGGAATTGCTGGATCATAAGGCAGTTCCCTTTTTAGTTTTTTGAGGATGTTCCATACTCCTTTCCTTAGCGGCTGCACCAGTCTGCATTCTCACCAACAGTGCACTGGGGTTCCCTTTTCTCCACATCCTTGCCAGCACTTGTTGTTTGTTGATTGTTGATTATAGCCATTCTGACTGGTGTGAAGTGGTGTCTAATTGTAGTTTTCATATGCATCTCTGATGGCTAACTGGTGTTGAGCATTCTTTCATATGCCTATGGGCCCTCTGTATGTCCTCTTTGGAGAAATGTTTGTTCAAGTCCTTTGCCCATTTTTTAATTGGGTTGTCTGTCTTCTTGGTGTTGAGTCTTACAAGTTCTTTATATATATTGAAGATCAATCCCTTGTCTGAAGTACTATTGGCAAATATGTTTTCCCATTACTGTTGGCTACCTTTTCATCTTGCTGATGTTTTCTTTTGCTGAGCAGAAACTCTTTAGTTTGATGTAGTCCTATTTGTTTATTCTGTCCTTTATTTCCCTTGCCTTAGGAGACATATCAGCAAGAATATTGCTATGTGGGATATCTGAAAATTTTCTGCCTGTGTTTTCCTCTAGGACTTTTATGACATCACAGCTTACATTTAAGTCTTTCATCCATCTTGAGTTTATTCTGTGTATGGTGTAAATTGGTAATCTAGTTTCATCTTTTTGCATGTCCCTGACCAGTGTTCCCACCACCATTTGCTGAAGAGTCTCTTTTCACTCCATTTTATGTTCCTTCCCTTTGTCAAATATTAGTTGACCATACAGACCTGGGTTTATTTATGGGCTCTCTATTCTGTTCCATTGACCTATATGTCTGTTCTTATGCCAGTATCAGACTGTTTTGATTACAGTGGCTTAGTATAGTTTGATAACAGGTATTGTGATTCCTTTTACTGTGTTCTTCTTCCTCAAGATTGCTGTGGCTATTCAGGGTGTTTTTGGTTCCATATATATTTTTGAAGTATTTTGTTCTAGGTCTGTGAAATATGTCACTGGTATTTTATTTTATTTTTTTTTAATGAGTAATTTTATTTATTTATTTATTTATTTATTTATTATTTTTTTAAAATGTTTTTTATTGATTATATTGTTAAAACCGTTCCAATTTTCTCCCCCTTGCTCCCCTCCACCCAGCACCCCCTCCCCCAGCAATCCCCCCCAAGTCCATACTCCTGGTTCGTAAAAATTAACTATCCCCCCCCCCTCAAATATTAGGACCCTTTGTAATCTTGTAAAGGACAATGGGCGAAGGTCTCAAGCTCCTCTAGCTGCTTCAAGCTGGACATGGTCGTCGTCCTACCTTGGGTCCAGAAAACCCTAATAAGAGTGGGGGTGTGAAGGGGAGGGTGGCCTTCCCACATGGGGAAGGATCGTGCAGACTCCAGGTCAGTTGGCTGTCTCCGGTCAACGGCGTGCTTGGTTTAACAGGCTGGTGTCCTTCTTGTGTTCTGGGGGCAACAGATTTGGCGAAAAGGGTTAAAAGACATCATTCAATCCATAACTACTAGATGACAAAAGGCAGGGATTAATTTTTCAATGTTCCATATTAGGGAAAAAAAAAAAAAAAAAAAAAGGCTTCTTTGTAAGAAGGTGTGCTAGGCACATCTCACCTGTCCAAAACCCTTTTGCCCATTATACTTAGTTTGGGCTGAGGTAAATAGTTTAGGTTTTCCCCCTCTCAGACCTCTGGGCCTTTTCTGTCCAAGCCATCAGGATTGAAAATAGAAACCCATTTTAAAGTGAAGCCCACAGACCACCCCATTCTTCCCCAACCCAGCCATTTAGTTCAGCCAAACCGTTGAGTCTCAGGAGGCAGCGCTGCAGAGAGGATTAAGTGAGGCTTATGCGTACAGATAATCACTCAGGTAATGCGATCATAGGCTTATGTCCTTTGAAAACAAAAAACACGTGTTAATTTATGTAACATAACCCGCAAACAAGTCTCTAAATCTGGAGAAGAAACTTTTAAGACGGTTAGTTGCCCTGTTTTATACTCTACTACTGATCATTGTGATTTTCCTTGAATAATAATCTTTCTCCCTAAGGTTACCCTCCTTGTCTTTAAAGGGACTACATTAAGTCCATTTTTAATTTATCCTGTTCGTTTGCATAAATATAACAAGAGCAGCAAATGATCACTTATGATCTTTAGTTCTGCTTTGCTGGAACTTACCCAAGGAATATTTGGGGTGACCTTCAGTCTGTTCTTCAGGGCACAGAAGCTGAGCCACATATCTGGCATTCATCCTTGCCTGTACACACCTGTTTTTTCCAAGTCTTTCTGGTCTTTCCTTGTGCCTTAAGGTCCCTTCTAGCCATCTTTCAGGAAAACAACCTTCGTTCCTTCCCTGGAAAGATTGCTGTGGACCGCACAACCAACCATGGTACCAGGCCTTTTATCTCACGGGCTTTTATTACCTTTGAAAGTCATTCCCAGTTCCTCAGGGCTTTCTGGTAACAATCTGAGCCCAAGTATGTTTCCTTTAGGCTTGACATTCCAGTCAAAGACTTGGTCAAAAAAAAAAAAAAAGAACCTCTGTTGGCAACTGGTCTTATTAGTTCTATGCAAAGGAACTTATGTCATTACTTACTTGTTTAGAATGCCAAACTCTGGAGGGATCAAATAGGGAGAAAAATATACAACGTGAAGGAAAATCTTTGTCCTAATATTCACTGAACTGGCATTTCCATTCTTCATATTTTCATTTTTCCCCCACTAAAAAATTTTTTTGTTTGTTTTTCCATTACAGTTGTCTCACTTTTTTAGCCCTCTTGTTTCCCTGCACCCTGTCCCTCCCCTCCCCCACATTTAGTCCCCACTCAGTTGCACCTGTCTGTGGGTCATTCATATATATATATATTTTTTAACTTGACCCATCCCCTTACACCTTTCTTTTCCTCCCCCCCCGCCCCCCTTGTTACTGTTAGTCTACTTCTTGTTTACATACCTCTGGTTCAATTTTGCTCATTTGTTTGTGTTGTTCATTAGTTTCCTGTAATAGGTGACAGCATAAGGTATTTTTCTTTTGTTGCCTGGCTTATTTCATTAAGCATAATTTTCTCTAGTTCCATCCATGTTGTTGCAAATGGTAGAAGTTCTTTCTTTCTTTCTGCTACATAGAATTCCATTGTGTAAATGTACCATAGTTTTTTGATCCACTCATCTACAGATGGGCATTTAGGTTGTTTCCAGCAGTTGGCTATTGTAAATAGTGCTGCTATGAACATTGGAGTGCATAGGTTCTTTTGAATTGGTGTTTCGGGATTTTTTGGATATAATCCTAGCAATGGAATTGCTGGTTCAAAAGGCAGTTCCATTTTTAGTTTTTTAAGGAAATTCCAAACTGTTTTCCACAGTGGCTGCACCAATCTGCATTCCCACCAGCAATGCACCAGGGTTCCCGTTTCTCCACATCCTCTCCAGCACAAGTTGTTTGTTGATTTGTTGATGATTGCCATTTTGACTGGTGTGAGGTGGTATCTCATTGTGGTTTTAATTTGCATCTCTCTGATGGCTAGTGATGTTGAGCATACTTTCATATGTCTATGGACCCTCTGTATGTCTTCTTTGGAGAAGTGTTTGTTCAGGTCCTTTGCCCATTTTTTAATTGGGTTGTCTGTCTTCTTGGTGTTGAGTCGTATGAGTTCTTTATATATTTTGGAGATCAATCCCTTGTCTGAGATGTCATTGGCGAATATATTTTCCCATATGGTTGGTTTCCTTTGCATCTTGCTGATGTTTTCTTTAGCTGAGCAGAAACTTTTTAGTTTGATGTAGTCCCATTTGTTTATTCTTTCCTTTATTTCCCTTGCCTTAGGAGATATATCAGTGAAAATGTTACTATGTGGGATATCTGAAATTTTCCTGCCTATTTTTTCCTCTAGGACTTTTATGGTGTCACGGCTTACATTTAAGTCTTTGATCCATTTTGAGTTTATTCTGGTGTATGGTGTGAGCTGGTGGTCTAGTTTCATTTTTTTGCATGTCCCTGTCCAGTTCTCCCAACACCATTTGTTGAAGAGGCTCTTTTCACTCCATTTGATGTTCTTTCCTCCTTTGTCAAATATTAGTTGACCATATGAACCTGGGCTTATTTCCGGGCTCTCTATTCTGTTCCATTGATCTATATGTCTGTTTTTATGCCAGTACCAGACTGTTTTGATTACCGTGGCCTTGTAGTATAGTTTGATATCGGGTATTGTGATTCCTCCTACTGTGTTCTGCCTCAAAATTGCTGTGGCTATTCGGGCTCTTTTTTGGTTCCATATAAATTTTTGAAGTATTTGTTCTAGGTCTGCGAAATATGTTGCTGGTATTTTAATAGGGATTGCATTGAATCTATAAATTGCTTTGGGTAGTATGGACATTTTAATGATGTTGATTCTTCCCATCCATGAGCATGGTATACGCTTCCATTTATTTGTATCTTCTTTAATTTCTTTCTTCAGTGTTATGTAGTTTTCTGTGTACAGGTCTTTTACCTCTTTGGTTAAGTTTATTCCTAGGTATTTTATTTTTCTTGTTGCTATGGTAAATGGGATTTTTCTTTCAGTTTCTATCTCTGAGTTTTTATTGTTGGTGTATAAAAATGCCTTCGATTTCTTAATATTGACTTTGTATCCTGCTATTTTGCTGAATTCACTTATTAGATTGAGTAGTATTTTTGTGGAGTCTAAAGGATTTTCTATGTACACTATCATGTCATCTGCAAATAATGACAGTTTTACTTCCTCTTTTCCAATTTGGATGCCTTTTATTTCTCTTTCTTGTCTGATTGCTGTGGCTAGAACTTCCAAGACTATGTTGAATAGGAGTGGAGAGAGCGGACATCCTTGTCTTGTTCCTGATCTCAGGGGGAATGCTCTCAGTTTTTGCCCATTGAGTATGATGTTGGCTTCAGGTTTCTCATATATGGCCTTTATTATGTTGAGGTATGCTCCCTCTATTCCCATTTTGCTGAGAGTTTTTATCATAAATGGGTGTTGTACTTTATCAAATGCTTTTTCCGCATCTATTGATATGATCATGTGGTTTTTGTCTTTCATTTTGTTTATGTGGTGTATCACGTTTATTGATTTGCGAATATTAAACCATCCTTGCATCCCTGGGATGAATCCTACTTGATCGTGGTGTATGATCTTTCTAATGTGTTGCTGGATCCGGTTTGCCAATATTTTGTTGAGGATTTTAGCATCTATGTTCATCAGTGATATTGGTCTGTAGTTTTCTTTCTTTGTTGTGTCTTGACCTGGTTTTGGAATTAGGGTTATACTGGCTTCATAGAACGAGTTTGGGAGTCTTCCCTCTTCTTGTATCTTTTGGAATAGTCTGAGGAGGATAGGAGTTAGTTCTTTCCTAAATGTTTTGTAGAATTCACTTGTGAAGCCATCTGGTCCTGGGCTTTTGTGTGCTGGGAGTTTTTTGATTACTGCTTCAATTTTGCTAGCTGTTATTGGTCTATTCAGACTTTCTCCTTCTTCTTGATTCAGTTTGGGCAGACTATAGTTTTCCAGGAATCTGTCCATTTCCTCTAGGTTGTCAAATTTCTTGCCATACAGTTGTTCGTAATAATTTCTTATAATTCTTTGTATTTCTGTGGTATCAGTTGTGATTTCTCCTCTTTCATTTCTGATTTTATTTATTTGGGTTCTCTCTCTTTTTTTCTTGATGAGCCTGGCTAAAGGCTTGTCAATTTTGTTTATCTTTTCAAAGAACCAGCTCCTACTTTTGTTGATCTTTTGAATTGTTACTTTAGACTCTATGTCATTTAATTCTGCTCTGATCTTGATGATTTCCTTCCTTCTACTTGATCTGGGTTTTGCTTGTTGTTCTTCCTCTAGTTCTTGTAGCTGTAGGGTTAATTTTTTTATTAGAGATTCTTCTAGCTTTTTTAGGTAGGCTTGTATTGCTATGAACTTTCCTCTTAAGACTGCTTTCGCTGTATCCCATAGGTTTTGGGTTGTTGTGTGTTCATTATCATTGGTTTCCAGGAACTTTTTGATTTCTTCCTTGATGTCATTGTTAACCCATTCATTATTTAATAGCATGTTATTCATTCTCCATGAGTTTGAATGTTTTTGAGTTTTTTCCTTGAGGTTGATTTCCAATTTTAAGGCATTGTGATCTGAGAAGATGCTTGATATAATTTCAATTTTCTTGAATTTATTGAGGCTTGTTTTGTGTCCTACCGTGTGGTCTATCTTTGAAAATGTTCCATATGCACTTGAGAAATATGTATATTTTGCTTCTTTGGGGTGTAAACTTCTATATATATCGACTAAGTCCATTTGATCTAAAGTGTTGTTCAGTGCCTCAATATCTTTGGTGTTTCTTTGCTTTGAAGATCTGTCCATTGTTGACAATGGGGTGTTAAAGTCCCCTATGATGAGTGTGTTGCTGCCTATATCTTTCTTGGAGTCTTTCAAAATTTTCCTTACATATTTGGGTGCTCCTAAGTTGGGTGCATATATATTTATAAGGGTTATATCTTCTTGATGGATTTTTCCCTTAAGTATTATGAAATGCCCTTCTTTGTCTCTTTTTATGGACTTTGCTGTGAAATCTGTTTTGTCTGATATAAGTATTGCTACCCCGGCTTTTTTTTTCATGTCCATTTGCTTGGAATACATTTTTCCATCCCTTTACTTTCAGTCTGTGTAGATCTTTTGTTCTAAGGTAGGTCTCTTGTAGACAGCATATATGTGGGTCATGCTTTCTAATCCATTCAGCTACCCTATGTCTTTTAATTGGAGCGTTTAATCCATTTACATTTAAGGTTATTACTGATAAGTACTTATTCATTGTCATTTTCCCCCTTTGTACTCGTGTTCTTCTCTGTTTCTCTCTGTTTCTTTATCTTCTTAGAGCAGACCCTTTAGCATCTCTTGCATTGCTGGTTTGGTGGAGATGTATTCTTTTAGTCTTCCTTTGTCTGAGAAACTCCTTATTTCGCCTTCCATTTTGAATGAGAGCCTTGCTGGGTAGAGTATTCTTGGTTGTAGGCCTTTGTTTTTCATTGCTTGGAATATTTTTTGCCATTCCCTTCTGGCTTGTAGTGTTTCTGCTGAGAAATCTGAGGATAGCCTTATTGGAGCTCCCTTGTATGTTATTAGTTGTTTCCCTCTTGCTGCTTTTAGGATTCTCTCTTTGTCTTTGGATGTTGCCATTTTAATTATGATGTGTCTTGAGGTGGGCCTGTTGGGGTTCATCTTCATTGGGACCCTCTGTGCCTCCTGGATTTGCGTGACTCTTTCTCTCCTCATGTGAGGGAAGTTTTCTGTCATTAGTTTTTCAAAGAGGTTTTCTATCCCTTGCTCTTCTTCTTCTCCTTCTGGAATTCCAATGATACGGATATTGTTACGTTTCATGTTGTCCTGCAGCTGTCTTAGAACCTCTTCAGTCTTGTTCAGTCTTTTTTTCATTTTGTTGCATTGTCTGGGAGTTTTTGTGTACGTTGTCCTCCAGCTCGCTGATCCGATCTTCTGCTTCCTCTAGCCTGCTTTTAATTCCTTCTACTGTGTTCTTCAATTCAGAGATTGTATTCTTCATTTCCTCCTGGCTCTTATTGATAGCTTCCATGTCCTTTTTGATGCTGGTATAATTCTCAGTAAGTTCCTTATAGTTCTTCTGGAGTTCACTGTAGTTTTTCTGGAGTTCTTTGTAGTTTCCGCTGATCTCATTTAGCTTCTCCATAATCCATGTTTTAAATTCTGTATCTGATATTTTGCTCCCCTCTATTTCATTTAGCACTCTTTCTGGGGATTCTACCTTTCCTTTTGATGGGGGGTTGTTTCTCTGTCTCCCCATTTTTGTGATTCCTTTTGTTTGTTGGTGCTTCTTAGAATGATCAGTTCTTCCTGGATCTGCCTCTGGTAGCGTCAGATCATGTACCAGACTGGCCCTAGGCAGCCTGTTGGAGACTTCCAGGGATCTACTGCCTTTGTCTCTCTTCTTTAGTTGTTACTATACTCAATCTGTGATCAGCTGTCAGGCTTAAGGACTGTGGGTGTGGCAACTTAATTCCTGTAGGCAGGGCTTTTATTTCCCCTTAGTATGACACCACTTGGAGGGGGATGGTCTGTCTGCTGTACTGGGGCTGAGTCAGCACTGGCTGGTCCTGGGAGGGGGTTAGTGTAGCTTCCACTTACTCCTCCGCCCTCCTGGATCTCCGTCTGTGTTGTCCTTGATGATATTTCTTTAATCTGTCTGGTTGTATTTCAGCTACTTTTTGGTGGATCTTTTTCTCTGGTTAGTTGATTGAGAGTCACTCTGCCCACCTTGTCTTGAGATCTTTTGTGAAGGTGCTGCTAAAACATAATTACACAACCCAGGCAAGAAACCCACACCCTCCAATGTCTCCCCCAAATACAATCCCACTATAGGCTGCAAATGAGCCCGTGTTAATATACTTGTGGAGATACTGGGACTCTTATTTCATAGGAGAAACAGAAAGGAGTTGTTTTAAATGAAGGAAGGGTAATTTTTGAGCTGGAAGTTGATAGAGTATTAATATTAGCAATTGGGATCAAGGTTATGTAAGAGAGCAATTAACACTTACACTGTCTGTTTGAAAAGGAGGGGAGGGTTACAGTGTGGAGTGTGAAAGTGGAAGTGTATAGTATTAGGATTATATAATCGGTATATACTATATGATTAGCATGGGAGGTAGGGTAGACACAACAGACATCCAGGTAGACAGACAGCCAGAAATTGAAAGAGAGGGCTGGGGAGATTAGAAGGTAGGAAATAGATTGAGAGAGAATTTTTTAAGGATAAAAATACAGAGTAGAAAATAGCAAGACAGGAAGGGAGAGAGGAAAGAGAGAGAGAAAGTAGAGAAGAGAAGGGTAGGAGAGAGAACGAAAGAAGAAGGGGAGGTAGAAAAGAGGGGACTGGATTAAAATTCTTTTTTAAATTATATATTATAAAAAAGATTAGGAGATTAAAACATGATATAAAGTTGCAAGATAGAGAGAAAAGGTGAATATATAGAGAGAGGAATAGGAGATAGGAAAGCAAGAGGATTTGGGAGGAAAAGAGCTCAGAGGAGGGAAGGAAATCAGGAGGAAGAGGAGATATTAGGGAGGGGAGGATTGAAATTGAAGAGTTGGCAAAAGATAGGATGAAGGAGAGAAATACAAGAGGTAGGGAAAGAAGTGGGGGGATGGGGTAGAAAAAGAGAAGGGGTAAGAATGGGAGAGTAAAGGGAGAGGGGGATAGATTAGAATTATAATTTGAATATTAAGAGATTAGAATATAAAGTGTAATAGGGAGAGAGAGAGATTATGTATAGGGAGAGAAGGAAAATAAGGACAAGAGATGAAAGAAAAATGAATGTAGACTGAAGGGGGACAAAATAAAGAAAGAAATTTAATAAAGTTGAAGGTGCGTAGCGCAGAGAAAGGAGAGGGTGAGAAAGGGAGAGAACTTAAAATTATAAAATTAACTGAGAATAGGATGCAGGGGAGAATGCTAAGGAGAGAGAAGGGAGGGAAGGAGAGGGGAGAAAAGGAGTGAGAATAAGAAGGGACTGACGGTAGGGGTAGTTAGAGAGAGAGTGAGAGATAAAAGAATGAGGATTTTAACTCAATTCAACTTTTATGCACAGTCTCTAGGTATTTTTCGTTTGTTTGTTTTTTGGTTTTTCCTTGCTTCCTTCCTGAGTCTGCTCCTATTCAAAATTCCATGAGTTTCAAATCTTTTCTGGTTGGTTGGCTGGCTGTGGGAGGGTTCTGCTTGATTCTGGGGTTGCTAGTCTTTTTTTCTCGTAGGCCTACCACCGCTCTGCTGTGAGCTGCCTTTAGTTGTTCCCTCCTGAGGCAGCCTCAGCCCTCCTCAGGCTTGTCCAGCTACTCCTTCCCTCTGTTGGTCCAGCCTGTGCCCGCCAGCAATCCCCGCCCTGCCTCCAGTCCTGTCTCTATTCCCAGGCTACAGCTTCTGCTCTCTTTCCTGTCTATATGCCTGCGCACCCTATCTCTCTCCCTATCTCAAGATCGTCCTTTTGTTCTGCAGGACTCTGGCACAGTCGGTCAAAGTGCCGGGCCCAGTGGCCCTTTCCTGCCCAGGGCCTCTCCCCTAGTCTGGAGCTTTGCAGTGGCTTTCCTGCCTGTGCTCTTCTCCTTGCCCCAAAACTTTCTCTATTCCGAGCTACCGCTTCCGCTGGCTTCCCTGTCTATCGGCCTGCGCACTCTATCTTTCTTCCCGCCACAGCACCGTCCCTTTGTTCTGTGGGACTCTAGTGTGGTCGGTCAGCGCAGCACTCTCCTTCCCCGGAGCTCTCTGCCGGTCTGGAGCTCCGCAGCAGCCCTTCCCTGCGGCCCCTTCTCCTTGCCCTAAAACTGTCTCCCCTCCAGAACCTCCGCCTCCGCTCTCTTCCCTACTTACACACCCTGCACGTCCTATTTCTCTCTTAGCCCCAAACCCGCCTTTTGTTCTGTGGGATTCTAGCGCGACTAAAGAGCTAACACTGATTTCAAGAACACAGTTCTCCCCTGGTCCGGAGTTCCGCAGCAGCTTTTCTGTGCTGCCATTCTCCTTGCCCCAAAACTGCTCCTTTGTTCTGCCCTAGCGCAAGTGCTGGGCGCGCCCGGGATGCTGAGCTTTCCGTCGGAGGTTGCAGCTGAGGATGTTTCTCTCTAGATTCAGATCACACAGTTTCTCCCAGTCCTGATTATTCACTGTTCTCTCCCTCCTCTGGCTTTTTCGGCCAAATCCTCTCCCTAACTCCCTACAAGAATTCACTCCCGGCTAGTGAGCTCTCCAGCTTGATACTGCAAATGCACGGAGTTTCAGAATGACTCTGCCTGCAGTTTGTGATAAACCCCTCCACCCCCCTCCACGCTGCTCCCACGATCTCCTCCCCGTTCACGTTATCAGATATTCCCACTCACTCAGTCATTCCTCCCCGAGTTTGTTCCTCCTGGATTGTCTCCTTAACAGGAGCGAGCTGAGAACACTGTTCCTACTCCGCGGCCATCTTGGTCCCCCACCCTGTCACTGGTATTTTAATAGGGATTGTGTTGAATCTATAAATTGTTTTGGGTAGTATAGAGATTTTAATGATGTTGATTATCCACATCCATGAACATGGTGTATGCTTCCATTTATTTGTATCTTCCTTAATTTCTTTCTTCAGTGTTGTGTAGTTTTCCAAGTACTGATCTTTTTCCTCCTTCGTTAAATTTATTCCTGGGTATTTTATTTTTCTTGCTGCTATAGTAAATGGGATTTTTTCCTAGTTTCTACCTCTGATATTTTATTGTTGGTGTACAGAAATGCCTTCAATTTCTGAATATTGACTTTGAACCCTCCTATTTTGCCAAATTCACTTATAAGGTCAAGTAGTTTTTTAATGGAGTCTATAGGGTTTTCTATGTACACTATCATGTCATTTGCAGATAATGATAGTATTACTTCCTCTTTTCCAATTTGGATGCCTTTTATTTCTCTTTCTTGTCTGATTGCTGTGACTAGAACTTCCAAGACTATGTTGAATAGGTGTGGAGAGAGTGGACATCCTTGTCTTGTTCCTGATCTAAGGGGGAATGCTTTTAGTTTTTGCCCATTGAATATGATGTTGGTTTCAGGTTTCTCATATGTGGCCTTTATTATGTTGAGGTATGCTCTCTCTATTCCCATTTTGCTGAGAGTTTTCATCATATATTGGTGTTATACTTTATCAAATGCTTTTTCAGCATCTATTTATATGATCATGTGGGTTTGTTTTTCATTTTGTTATGTGGTGTATTATGTTTATTGATTTGTGAATATTAAACCATTCTTGCATCCCTGGGATGAATCCCATTTGATCGTGGTGTAATATTTTTAATGTGTTGCTGGATGTGGTTTGCCGATATTTTGGTCAGGATTTTAGAATCTCTGTTCATCAGTGATATTGGCCTGTAGTTTTCTTTCTTTGTTGTGTCTTGACCTGGTTTTAGAATTAGGGTAATACTGGCCTCATAGAAAGAGCTTAGAAGTCTTCCCTCTTCTTGGATTTTTTGGAATAGTTTGAGAAGGATAGGAGTTAGTTCTTCCCTAAATTTTGTAAAATTCGCCTGTGAAGTCATCTGCTCCAGGGCTTTTGTGTGCTGGGAGATTTTTGATACCTGCTTCAGTTTCACTGGTTGTTATCAATCTGTTTAGGCTTTCTGCTTCTTCTTGATTCAGTTTTGGAAGATTATATATTTCCAGAAATTTGTCCATTTCATCTAGGTTGTCAAATTTCTTATCATACAGTTGTTTGTAGTAATTTCCTACAATCCTTTGTATTTCTATGGTATCAGTTGTGATGTCTCCTCTTTCATTTCTGATTTGGTTTATTTGGGTCCTCTCTTTTTTTCTTGATGGGCCTGGTTAAAGGCTTGTCAGTTTTGTCTATCTTTTCAAAGAATCAAATGCTGATTTTATTGATCTTTTGAATTGTTTGTTTAGTCTCTATGTCATTTAATTCTGCTCTGATCTTGATGATTTCCTTTCTTCTGCTAGCTCTGGGCTTTATTTGTTGTTGATCCTTTAGTTCTTGTAGCTGTATGGTTAGGTTTTTTATTTGAGATTCTTCTATTCTTCTTAGGTAGGCCTGTATTCCTATGAACTTTCTTCTCAGGGCTTCTTTCACTGTGTCCCATAGGTTTTGGGCTGTTGTGTGTTCATTATCATTTGTTTTCAGAAATTTTTTTGATATTTTCTTTGATGTCATTGTTAACCAATTCATTATTTAATAGCATGTTTTCATTCTCCATGAGTTTGAATGTTTTTGAGGTTTTTCCTTGAGGTTGATTTCCAGTTTCAGGCCATTGTGATCTGAGAAGATGCTTGATATAATTGCAATTTTCTTGTATTTGTTGAGGCTTGTTTTGTGTCCTACCATGTGGTCTATCTTTGAAAATGTTCCATGTGCACTTGAAAAGAATGTAATTTTGCTTCTTTGGGGTGAAAAGTTCTATATATACCAATTAAATCCATTTGATCTAGAGTGTTGTTGAATCCTCAATATCCTTGGTGTTTCTTTGCTTCAGAGATCTGTCCATTGTTGACAATGGGATGCTAAAGTCCCCTACTATTATTGTGTTGCTGTCGATATCCTTCTTGTAGTCTTTCAAGATTTTCCTTATAGATTTGGGTGCTCCTATGTTGGGTGCATATAAATTTATATAGGCTATATCTTCTTGATGGATTGTCCCCTTAAGTATTATGAAATGTCCTTGTCTTTTTTTATGACCTTTGTTGTGATCTGTTTTGTCTGATATATGTATTGCTACCCCAGCTTTTTTTTCATGTCCATTTGCTTGAAATACTTTTTTCCATCCCTTCACTTTCAGTCTGTGTAGGTCTTTTGTTTTGAGGTGGGTCTCTTGTAGGCAGCATATATGTGAGTCATGTTTTCACATCCATTCCACTACCCTAGGTCTTTTGATTGGAGCATTTAATCCATTTACACTTAAGGTTATTATCGATAGGTATTTATTCATTGTAACTTTTCCCCTTTGTACCTGTGTTCCTTTCCCTCTCTTTTTTCTTCTTCTTAAAGCAGACCCTTTATCATCTCTTGCAATGCTGGTTTGGTGGAGATGTATTATTTTAGTCTCCCTTTGTCTGGGAAACTCCTTATTTCATCTTCCATTTTGAATGAGAGCCTTGCTGGGTAGAGTAGTTTTGGTTGTACGCCTCTGTTTTTCATTGCTTGAGTTATTTATTGCTATTCTCTTCTGGCTTGTAGTGTTTCTATTGAGTAATCAGCTGATAGCTTTATTGAGGCTTCCTTGTATGTCATTTGCTGTTTTTCTCTTGCTGCCTTTAGGATTCTCTCTTTGTCTTTAAATGTTGCCATTTTAATTGTGGTGTGTCTTGGAGTGGTCCTCTTTGGGTTCATCTTCATTAGGACCCTCTGTGCTTCCTGTACTTGTGAGACTTTTTCTTTCCTCATGTTTGGGATGTTTTCTGCCATTACTTTATAAATCAGGTTTTCTATCCCTTGCTCCTTTTCTTCTCCTTCTGGTAACCCTATGATATGGATATTACTACATTTCACGTTATCCTGCAGCTCTCTTAAACCCTCTTCATTCTTTTTCAGTCTTTTTGCATTTGGTTGCATTGTATGGGAATTTATTCCTACGTTGTCCTCTAGCTCACTGATCTGATCCTCTGCTCAACTTAGCCTGCTTTTGATTGCTTGTACTGTGTTCTTCAGTTCAGAAATTGTATTCTTCATTTCCTTCTGGGTCTTATTGATATTTTTGTGTCTTTTTAATGCTGGTATAGTTCTCAGTAAGTTCCTTGTAGTTTCCCTGGAGTTTGTTATAGTTTTCTCTGAGTTTTTTTAGTTCATTGAACTTCTTCATTACCATTATTTTGAACTCCATGTCTGATAGTTTGCTTGCCTCTATTTCATCTATCTTTCCTTTTGGGAATTCCTCCTTTCCTTTTGCTGGAGAGTCATTTTTTTCATCTCTGCATTAGGTGGCTCTTCCTGTTTGTTTCTGCTTTTTAGGTTGATCTGCTTTTATTTCCTGTCTTTGTGATGTGACCTTCTTTGGTAGGAATCTTGTGGGATTCAATGGTGCAGGCTCCTTAATCTCCTGAACTTGATGCTCTTGGGATGCCCTTTTTGCCTTTTGTTTGGACTTTCTAGTAGTATTTTGGTTTTTGTTGTTGTTGTGTTGCTCTTTGGTGGGTCCTTCCCTCTCATTAGCTGACTGAGAGTCACTCCGCCTACCTTGCCTTGTAAACAGTTGTTGAGCTGCTGCTAAAACAAAGCCACAAGTCCAGGAAAGAATCCCACACTTACAAAGATATCCCCCACCCTCAATCACTGTAGCAACAGTAAATGGGCCAGTATTAATAAGGATATATAGAGAGCAGGCGACAAAAAACTCCTATAGAAGATCTCAATTGAATTGGTCTCTAGTATCTTTTTTTTTCCCACTTTCTTCTCTTTCTGGATCAACCCCTGATATCCCAGTCTGGATCTAGGCAAGCTATTTGAACCTACTAGTGTTCTGTTCCTGGTGAGTGTCCCTTTTGGTTTATTTTTTGCCTTAGTCGCCCTGTAATCTGCAGTCAGACTTAAGCACCATGGGGGGGGGGCAGAGCCTAGTAAATTATCTGGGAGGGGCTGCTGCTCATTCTACAGCTGATGCCACTGGAGGGGAGTAGTTTGCTTAAGAGATTTCTCCCATAGCACTGGGGATGAGTCTGCACTGGGATCCAGTCTGCTGCTCCCCCAGCTCTTTCTCCAAAAGCAACACCCAAAACTTTTCCAAAGCACCTCTAGTTCACCTCACCCTTCTTCAGCTGCAGCCCAGGTCAAGTGAGGCGAGTGAACTCCCTCAAGCTGGCCCATTTATTCTCTTTTTAACTTAATTGTTTAATTTTTATTTTCTGTCATGGATACACTTTTTACTTTTACACTTTCAAATCTTTCACTTTCATTCACACTTTCATCTGTTTTGACACTGTCCTTAAAGAAACCTTTCCCACCTTTAATCATCTCATTTGTTGCCTGTGTTTTCTCCTGTTCACCTTTTCTCTTCAGTGGATCAATTCTATAATAGTAAGATAACTGGCACCTGATTTCAAGACTTGTAAACCAGTCTTCTCAAACTCAAAGTTGCTTTCTAAGGGTTGACTTGTATGGCCATGGGACACAGGTTGACATGTGGCCATGCCCTCCCCACCGGTGGGGACTCCTGGGGCAGCTTGGCCCTGGAAGCTGTGGAGGAGCCCGGGACTGTGCGCCTGATTGATGAGATCTCGTCCAACTCGGAAAGTTCACAACTTCACCCAAAAGTGACATGCAATCCCTGCACCTCCGATGCACAGACTGTTTAACTTTCAGCTTTACTGAAGTATAGCTAGCGTATGAAATGATATTTAAAGTGTACATCATGGTGATTTGATGTATATGTACATTGTGAAAGGATTCTCCCCATCTGGTCAACATATCCATCACCTCATGTATGTACCTTTTGTTGTTGCTATTGTTGCTGTTAATTTTGGTAGAAACACTTAAGTTCTACTCTCTTGGCCAGTTTCAGTGATACACAACAAAGTGTTATCAACCATAGTCACTGTGTTGTATGGGAGACCCTCAGACCTCATTCATCTTATAACTGAAAGTTTCAAGCTCTTACCAGCCGTTTCCTATTCCCCCGCCCCCAGGCAGCCTCTATTCCACTGTCTCTTTCTATGAGTTTATTTATGTCTTTTTAGATTACACATATTAATGATACCATGCAGAATATATTTTTCTCTGTCTGGCTTACATCATTTAGCATAATACCCTCAAGGCCCATCCATATTGTTTCAGATGGCTGGATTCCCTTCCTTCTCATAGTTGAGTAACATGCCATTTTATATGTACATGTCACATCTTCTGTACCCGTTCACCCATTGATGGACACAGGTTGTTTCCACATCTTGGCTCTGGTGAGGTGACATAGCAGATCTACCTAGTACATAGAAACAAACACAGGGAGGCAGCTAAAATGAGGAAATAAAGAAACAAGTCCCAAATGAAAGAACAGGAAACAACTCCAAAAAACGAACTAAATAAAATGGAGACAAGCAATTTACCAGATGTGAAGTTCAAAAACACTGGTTATAAGGATGCTCAGTGAAATTAGGGGAAGAACTGGTGAACTCAGTGAGAACTGCTACAAAGAGAGAAATCATTCAAAAAAAAAAAAAAAGAAAAGAAAAGAAATGAAGACTACAAAAACTGAAATGAAGAATACATAAAAGGGAATCAACAGCAGATTAGATTAAGCAGAGGCTCGCATCAGCAACCTGGGGAACAAAGTAGCAGAAAACATCCAATTGGAAGAGCAAAAAGATTTTAAAAAACTTTTTTTTTTAAACGAAGGATAGTTTAAGGGACCTCTGGGATGACATCAAGCACACCAACATTCACATCATAGGAGATCCAGAGGAGACGAGATAGAGCAAGGGATTGAGAACCTTTTGAAGAAATGACTGAAAACTTCCCTAACCTGGCAAAGGAAATAGACAAACAAATCTAGGAAGTGCAGAGAGCCCCAAACAAGATGATCCCAAAGGCGCTCACACCAAGACACATGATAATTAAATGCTAATTGTTAAAGGCAAAGAGAATCTTAAAAGTAGCAAGATAAAAGCAGTTACTTATATACAAGGGAGCTACCATAAGGCTAACAGCTGATATCTCAGCAGAAACTTTGCAGGTTAAAAGGAAGTGGCACAAAATACTCAAAGTGATGAAAGGTGAAAACTTACAATTAAGATTACTCTACCCAGCAAGGGTATCATTTAGGAGCACAGGAGAGATAAAAAGCTTCCCAGACAAGAAAAAGCTTGAGGAGTGCATCAGCTATAAGCCAGTTATAAACAAAAAATGTTAAAGGAACTTCTTCAAGGAGAAAATATAAAAAATATGAATAAGGAAATATAGGAAAGTAAAACTTCTCACTAACAAAGGCAAACAGTAAAAGCAGCAAATCAACAAACTATAAAACTAGTATGAAGGTTAAAAGCCACACATAGGAAGAGCATGTGTAATTACAATAATAAGTTAAAGGACACACAAATATACATATACAAAAGAACCAAAATAATGACAAAAACATAAATGTAGGGGGCGGTGAGTAAAAATTGTAGTCACTTTAGAATGTGTTCAAACTTCAATGATCATCAACTTAAAATAAACTGCTATTAACATAGCTTGGTATAGCACATTATTAACCACAAATCAAAAATCAACAAAAGATATATAAGAAATAAGGAGAAAGAAATCTAAGTACAACACTATTCAGAAAGTCATCAACATGTAAGAGAAGAGAGCAAGAGAAAAACGAAACTGAGAACAACAAAAACAATCAGAAAACAATTAATAAAATGGCAATAATTAAATACCTATCAATAATTACTCTAAATGTAAATGGACTAAATGCTCTAATCAAAAGAAATAGGGGACTGAAATGATAAAAAGGAAAAGACCCATACGTATGTTAGCCACAAGAGACTGACTTCAAATTGAAAGATATACACAGACTGAAGATAAGGGGATGGAAAAAATATATCTTATAAAAATGGGAATTTAAAAAAGATGAGATAGCACTACTTACATCAGACAAAATAGGCTTTAAAACAAGGGTTGTGACAAGAGAGAAAGTGAGGCGTTTCATAATGATAAATGGGTCAACCAATAAGAGAATATAACTCTCGAAAATGTCTATATGCCCAATATAGTGGCACCTGAATATGTAGAGCAAACATTGACAGGCATAAAAGAAGATATTGACAGTAATGCAGTAACAGTAGAGGTTTTTAACACCTCATTGACATAAATGGGTAGATCATCCAAACAGAAAATCAAAAAGAAAACAGTGGCTTTAAATGACACATTAGACCAGAAGGACTTAATAAATATTTTTAGGACATTTCACCACAAACAGAAGAATATACATTATTTCCAAGTGCACATGGAACATTTTTTCTGGAATAGACCACATATAAGGTACCAAAACAAGTCTCAATAAATTTGAGAAGACTGAAAACATACCAACCATCTTCTCTAATCATAATGGTATAGAACTAGAACTCAATTACAAGAAGAAAACTAAAATACACAAACAAGTGGAGGCTAAATAACATGATACTAAACAATGAGTGGGTTATCAATGATTTCAAGGAAGAACTCAAAAGAGATCTTGAGAAAAATGAAAATGAAAACAAATGACCCAAAATCTATGGGACACAACAAAAGCAGTACTAACAGGGAAATCTACAGGCCTACCTCAAGAAACAAGGAAAATCTCAAATAAACAATCTAGCTTGACACCTAAAGGAACTAGAAAAAAGAAGAACAAACAAATCCCAAAGTGATAGAAGAAAGGAAATAATAAAGATCAGAGCGGAAATAAAATAAAGTCTAAAAAACAACAGAAAAGATCAATAATCCAACAGCTGGTTCTTTTAAAAGATAAACAAAATTGATAAACCTTTAGCTAGACTCACCAAGAAAAAAAGAGGGCCCAAATAAATAAAATCAGAAATGGAAGAGAAGTGACAACCAACACCACAGAAATACAAAGGACTATAAGGAAATACTATGAACAATTATATGCCAACAAATTAAACAACCTGGAAGCAATGGATACATTCCTAGACATATAAAATCTTCCAAGGCTGAATGAGGAATAAACATAAAATCTTAACAGATCGATAACTCTAACAAAATTGAATCAGTAATAAAAAAAACTCCCAGCAAGCAAAAACCTTGGACTAGATGGCTTCACAGGTAAATGTTACCAAACATTCAAGAAACTAACACCTATCCTTCTCGAACTATTACAAAAAATTCAAGAGGAGGGAAGACTGCCAAGCTTATTTTACAAGGCCAGCATTATCCTGACTCCAAAACCAGATAAAGACACTGCAAAAAAAAAAAAAAAAAAAAAAAAAAAAAAAGGAGAAAGAAAGAAAAGGAAATTATAGGCCAATATCTTTGATGAACATAGATACAAAAATTCTCAACAAAATATTAGCAAACTGAATTCAGCAATATATGAAGAAGATCATACAACTTGATCAAGTGGGATTTATTCCTGGATGTCAGGGTGATTGAATATCTGCAAATCAATTAACCTGATACACCACATAATGAAATATAAAAATCATATTATTATATCAATAGATTCAAAGAAATAATTTGACAAAATCTGACATCCATTCATGATAAAAACTCTCAGCAAAGTGGGCATAGAGGGAACATACCTTAACGTAATAAAGGTCATACATGACAAACCCAAAGCTAACATCATGCTTAATGTTGAAAAGCTAAAAGTTTTTTCTTTAAGATCAGGAATAAGACAAGGATGTCCACTTTCACCACTTTTATTTAACATAGTATTGGAAGTCCTAGACTCAGCAATCACACAAGAAAATGAAATAAAAGGCATCGAAACTGGAAAGGAAGAATAAAACTGTCATTATTTGCAGATGACTGAATACTCTATAAAGAGAACACTATAAAGAATACACACACACATACAAACACCCACACACACACAAATTATTAGAACTAAAAAATGAATTCTGTAAAGTTGCAGGACACAAAATAAATATTCAGCAATTGGTTGCATTTTTATCCATTTATAACAAACTATCAGAAAGAGAAATTGAACAGAATCCCATTTACAATTGCATCAAAAAATACCAAGGATCCTTGGCTGGTGTGGCTCAGTGGATTGAGCACTGACTGGTGAACTGAAAGGTAACCAGTTCAATTCCCAGTCAGGGCACATGCCTGGGTTGCAGGCCAGGTCTCCAGTTGGGGGTGTGCAAGAGGCAACTGATCGATGTATCTCTCACACATTGATGTTTCTCTTTCTTTTTTTCTCCCCTACCCCTTGCCCTCTTTCTAAAAGGAAACAAATAGTATATTTTAAAAAACTCAGAAATAAAAGAAATACCAAGGAATAAATTTAATCAAGGAGATAAAAGACATAAAAGAAATATATTGAAGAAGTACAAATAAATGGAAGGAGGTAGCATGATCATGAAGAGAAAAATTAACACTGTTAAAATGTCCATATTACCCAGAGCAATATACAGATTCAATGAACTACCTATCAATATAACAATGGCATTTTTTTCAGAACAAATACTCTTAAAATTTAAATGGAACCACAAAACCTGAAAGAAAAACAAAGTTGGAGGTATCATGTTACCTGATATCAAACTATACTACAAGGCTATAGTAATCAAAACAGTATGGTATGGCATTAAAAACAGACATAGATCAATGCAACAAAATAGCCTAAAAATAAACTCATGCTTATATGGTTAATTAACCTAAGGCAATGGAACAAGAATATACAATGGGGTGAAGACAGTCTCTTCAATTAATGATGATGGGAAAACTGGAAAGATACATGCAAAAGAATAAAACTGAATTGTTTTCTTATATCACATAGAAAAGTAAACTCAAAATAGATTAATGACTCAAATGTAAAACCTGAAAACATAAACCTTCTAGAAGAAAACTTAGGCAGTAAACTCTTTGACGTTGGTCTTAATAACTTTTGTGGGGGATATGTCTCCTTGGGCAAGGGAAACAAGAAATAATACACAAATGGGACTACAGCAAACAAAAAAGTTTTTGCACAGCAAAGGAAACCATCAACAAAATGAAAAGAAACCCATTGAATGAGCGAACATATTCACCAATGATATATCTGATAAGTGGTTAATATCCAAAATTTATAAAGAACTCATACAAGTCAACACACACACACACACACACACACACACACACACACACAGACACGCACGTACGCACGCATTCCAATTAAAAATTGGGCAAAAGACCTGAATATACATTTCTCCAAGGAGGACATACAGATGGCCAGTAGACATATGGAAAGATTCTCAATATCACTAATCATCAGAGAAATGCAAATTAAAACCACAATGAGATTACTTCACACCTGTCAGAATGGCTATCACCAATAAACCCACAAATATGTGCTGGTGAAGATGTGGAGAAATGGGAATCCTCATGCACTGTTGATGGGATTGTAAACTGTTGCAGCCAGTGTGGAAAACAGTATGGCGGTTCCTCAAAAATTTTAAAATAGAACTACCTTATGACCCAGCAATTCCATTTTTGGGTATTTATCCAAAGGAATTCAAGACACTAATTGGAAAAGATATATGCAGCCCTATGTTCATTGCATCATTATTTACAACAGCCACAAAATGGAAGCAACATAAGTGTTCATCCAGAGATGAATGGGTAAAGATGTGGTACATATATAATGGGATATTACTCAGCCATAAAAAGGAATGAAATCTTGCCATTTGTGACAACATGGATGGACATAGAACGTATTATTCTAAGTGAAATTAGACAGAGAAAGACAAATACCACAAGATATCGCTCATATGTGGAATCTACAAAACAAAATGAACAAACAAAACATAAACTCATAGATGCAAAGAACAATTAATGGTTGCCAGATTTCCCAGATGGGAGAGGATTTGGAGGATGGGTGAAAAGAATGAAGGGATTAAGAAGTACAAATTGCCAGTTATTATTATGTATAACAGTCATGGATGGGGGGTGTAAAGTAGAAATCAATAACATTTTAATAAGTATATATGGTGTCAGATGAGTACTGGATTTTCAGGGTGATCACTTCATAAATTATATGAATGTCTAATCAGTATGTAGTACTCCTGAAACTAATATATTTTATGTCAACTGTAATCGGGAAAAAAAAAAAACACGTCAAAAATCACAGCAGAACCCATGCACAACGCAGTAGAAGTGTGTACCCTACATTTAGAGGTAAAAGAACAGATTCACACATATTAAGGCCTGACAGTAGCGGGGACCCTTACACAGGTGTCTCAGTTCTCGGGTACAGCATTTTGGCCCTCTGGTGCTCGGTAAGTACCCGACAGTTTGATCAAGTCAGGCAACTCTAGAGCGCTTAGTACACCTAGCCCTAATTGGCAGAGGATCAAACATCCTGCGCTGGGCAGGAGGACGGAGGAGGTCCGGTATTAAACTCATGACTTGCGTTCAAAAAAGAGGGTCAGAGACCAGTGTTCCTAGGGCCGGAAAACAACTCCGCTCTGAGCCCGCCGCGCAAGCTCAATGGAGCAAAAAGAGAGAACACGCCCAAGTCCCCGTGTGAGCATGCGCAGTGGCGCAGGGGCGTGGCGGCGCTGCACGCCCCTCTAGTGGCTGGTGTCGTGGAACGGAGCCGCGAAATTGAATTTGGTGACGTTCGCTCTAATACTTCACCAGCCTGCCCTGAAGCAAAGCTGTCCGGCCCGGAAATAGGGTGAGCACGGTGTCGCGTGGTAACAAAGCTTAGGACGAGGAGAAACGAAGTGAGAAAGGGTAAACTTCGGTGTAAACGCAAAACCAGAGGCTTGCAAAGGGGTGGGGGGGAATTCGGGAGTGGGAAAAACACTTCCTGACCTTTAGGGGCGGAACCAACGTATAATTGACAGGAGAGAAACCAATGCTAGGGGAAATGAGAGGCGAATGAGAGCGGGATCTGCAGTTAAACTGGAGCGGTGCTTTGGTTTAATAACAGCTAACACATTTTTCATAATTTATGAAAGCTCAGTGCTTTTCATCAATTATTTTGTTATCACTACAATCTTATGCGTATGCGCTTTTACCTGGCTTTCTTTTACACACGAAGAAACTGAGGATTAAGGGTAGTAATTTAGGCACGAATACAGCTGAAATCCCAAATTTGGCAGTCTGACCCCAGAGCCCTACTGCTAATGGCTCTGCCCTACTGTCTGCCCTTCAGAAAATCAAGGTGGAGTGAGGTTCAAGTCAAGAGGATTCGGGTGAATGGAGTTGACCAGGTTGTTGGAGGATGTGTCATGAAAAATGGAAAGAAATACTAATAAGTAGCAGTTTTTTCCTACACAGTGTGAGAGCTTTGAGGATGGAGCTGGGAGGGAGACGGAAGAGGAGAGCAAGGTTATGGGCCAGGCCACGTCCCCAGCTGGGGGAGCATTGCAGCTGTGCTGCATAATTTGGCTCTGGACTAACAGTCGGTGTAGAAAAACGTCTTCTTTTGGGGCCGTGTGTCTCCCAGGCGTGTGAAGTTAAAGCATTTTAGAAGTTTAAAAGCAGGATAGTGCCTGGAACATAGTTGTTTCTGTTTTCTCTGGCTTCCATAAAAAAAATACCATACGCCGGGTAGCTTAGACAACAGAATATTTTTCTTAACAGCTCTAGAGTCTGAGAAGTCCAGGACCAAGGTCCCAGCCTATTCAGTCTTTGGTGAAGACCCTCTCCCTCTTTTGCAGAAGGCTCCCTTCTTGTCCACACATGGCTGGTGAAGAGATGATTATGACTTAATTTAATCTTAATTACCTTTTTTGTTTAATGTTAATTACCTCCTAAAAGTTCTGTATCCAAATAGAATCTCATGTTGGGAGTTAGGCTTTAGCATGTGAATTTGTGGGAGGGTTGGGACACAGTTTAGTCTGTAACAATAATTTATGCCCAAGTAAATATGAGTGATAATTGAAGACTAAAGAAAATGAACACTTACAGGACTAGCATGTACCTGAGGTTCTTTCACATTTAATGAGCATAAGGTTTTCTGTGCTAGTATGTGCCTTAGCACTGGTGGGGAATTCTAGGGAAAACTTGTGTGGAAGGTCATGGTTGTCCATACAATCAACCTGAAGAGGTCAGAAAAAGCAACACCAAGATCCTTAAAAGGTGTGCTTAGTGTATCCACTATTCATGTATTTATCAAAAACCATTTTAAAAAAATCCTCATCTGAGGATATGTTTATTGATTTGAGAGAGACAGAAAGGGAGAGAGAAACATCAATGTGAGAGAGAAATATTGATCAGCTGCCCCTCATAGGTGATCTGACCAGGAATCAAACTCACCGCCCAGGTATGTACCCTGACCAGGAATCGAACTGCAACCTTTTGGTGTACAGGATGAGGCTCCAACCAAGTGTACCACCTGGCTAGGGTTAAGCCCTTCTCTAACTTCTCACTTAGCTTGTGCCGCTTCTGGAATAATGAGACCCATAATTACCACCCACAGGGAGTGAAATTGTAATTATTCTCTTTCTGTATTGTTTCCTGTTGTCATTCTAAAGTTCGGTAACCAAGTCTCTTCACTGTACTTACCCTGGTGAGAGGGAAGAGTGAGGAAATACAAAAGCAGGGGCTCAAAGGTCTGGCAGATGTGCCTTCAAAGCTTAGGTTCAGGCAACTGCTAATTGACTGTGGGCAAATTGCTCAACATTTCTGAGTGTCAGTTTCTTCATCTATAAAATAGAGCTTATAAAAATACTGGCCACACAGGTTTGTTGTGAGGTTATATTAAAACAGTTTGAAACAATCAAAGAACTGTCCCTTCAACTAGGTATTTAAGTCATGGGACACCCTCCACCCTCACCTCTGAAGAACAGAAACCTCCACCTACAGCCCCCATGCCAAGCTGGCTATTTATTTATTTATCACATTTTTATTGAGTGCCTTCTAGTTGCCAAAGGTCCTGGCTTTCTGAGTGCTAAGGGCAGGGAAGAAACAAGACAGACAAGGTTCCTTCTATTAGGCAGTTTACGAGGTCTGTCCAGAAGGTACCCAGCCATGTAATATGAAAAACAGAAATTTACTGAAGAAGATACAGGATACATGAGACATTGTGCACAGGACAATGACACTTCAGCCCCCTTCAAAGAAGGCACCTTGGGACCTCTCACAATTCTTCCAATCACCATCAGCTGCCCCGTCGTATTTTCCTGACTCTCATTTATGATCTGAAATCTCTTCCCTTTCAAAAGTGGTTTTAGTTTTGGGAAGAGCCAGAAATTGCAGAATGCCAAATCTGGGCTGTAGTGGGGCTGAGTCACCTGGGTGACTTGATGTTTTGCCAAAGAACTCTGCACAAGACATGATGCATGAGTGGGTGCGCTGTTGTGATGAAGCTGCCAATCACCAGTTGCCCTCATCTGTGGCCTTCTGAGTCCTCTGAACAGTTTCCGTGGAGGAATGTTCAAGCTTAACGCAAAATTTGATGCAGATTCGTTGCTCTACTCGCTCAGTCATTTTTAATGCAACAGCCATGCAGTACATGTGCTCACTCAGTGGTCTCTACCGCCCTCACTGACTAGTACATTGAAGCTGTCATTATTCACACATGCACATTCCGGTCCCCTCTCCTTGGCTGCCAGGTTACATTGATTTCACGCAACTGTTCTCGTTATATTAACAATGGTTGGAATTTTTTTGGATAGGCCTTGTGTATTCTAGTGGGGGAAACTAAATAAAATATTGTGTTGGCCAAAAAGTTCATTTGGTATTTTCCTAAGATGGCTCCAGTAGCACTTAGTTGTTTTTAACTTCATTTGAAACAATTTTGTTAGATTGTGCTATGACAGCTGTTGTATTGGGGTGCATTAAAAAAAACACATCACAATTGGTGAATTTTTGTGTCCCCATTTTAATACTGAAGATGGAAGAAAATAAGCAACATTTTGGCATATTATGCTTTATTATTTCAAGAAAGGTAAAAACGCACCTGAAACACAAAAAAATGATTTGTGCAGTGTATGAAAAAGATGCTGTGACTGATAGAACATGTCAAAAGTAGTTTGTGAAGTTTCGTGCTAGAGATTTCTCACCGAACAATGCTCCACAGTAGGGTAGACCAGTTGAAGTTCATAGCAATCAGATTGAGGCATTAATTGAGAACAATCGATGTTCTGCCATGCAGGAGATAGCTAACATACTCAAAATATCCAAGTCAATAAAGTTATTGGTGAAAATGAAAAATGCGTTTTTTATTTTATGGGAAAAGACTACATGAACTTCTTGGCTGGCCCAGTTAGTTGAGAATGCTAAGAGCTATGAAGAAATTAAATATAGGATATTGAAATAAAAGTGACTTAAAGTAGGGCCTGTGCGTGTGTGTACGTGCATGTATTTTGAGGGAAGGTATTAGACCTCTACGATGGCGAAATAGAGGGAGAGGCTTCTCTGAGGAGCTGAGCTGACCTAAATGCTGAGGATGCATCATTCCCTGAGGTGGGGGCCAGCGTGGAAGTGGGGAGGGCAGCAAGTGCAAGGCCCAGGCTGATTAGAGCAGGCTGGGTGCTTTACTCTTCTGTAGGCTGACCAGTGAGATCTGTCCTAAAAGGGCAGGAGGTGCTGATCAGATATTTCTCTTGGGTTTTAGAACTAAGAAACATGAAAAGAATTTTCACTTGGTAGTGGGAGCTGAAGCTAAAAGGTACAGAGGGCTGAAGGACCATGTGCAGGCTGAAGCTTTGAATGAGCAGTAGCTGTGAGTAAGAAGAGGAAGCCAGTGGCTCCATCTGGCATGAGAGTGAGCAGGAGAATGAAAATCCATGTCTGTCTACTTGGTGAGGTTCTGGGAGCTGCCTTGAGATTTGAACTAGTCAGCCGTTCTAGTCTGCAGGAACTCCCACCCTGTCCATGGCTTCTGTTTTTGGTTTCTCCAGATAGTGTCAATTCTTAATCTCTCAATAGGTATCTTTTCAATAAATCTCCTTTTTATGTCTGTTGGCTATCTCCTGCAGCCAGTTCAATTTGACTAAAACAGTCATAAGGACCTGTGTTTGGATCCCTGGTTTTCCTCTTAAGTAGCTGAGACTTTGAACAATTATTTCATTTCTGTAAGTATTTATACTCAACAGTTGTATCCTTAAGTGTTTTTCAGATTAAATGAGATAATAAAAATAAAAGGACCTGTAGAGTGTTTAACACATAGGTGATCAAAATTCGTCACATTCCTTTTCTTCTTCCCCTTCGGGTTTTAATGGTTATTTGATTACATGCTTCCCTCTCATATTGAATTGTCCATGTTTTTTAAAGTCACATTTCTTATAGTTAATCCTTCCACCTCTGTATTTGAACTGCCCCTAAACTGTAACTGGAAGGACATTATGGCAACTGCCTTTCCCCTCATGGTGAATTGACACTGCCGCTGGGCTTATTGAGGCTAGTTAGGTAACAAAGGTGTGAACAGTTTTAGGTTTATTAAAATTTGTACTCATAAAATATGGGCCTGCTAAATAGTTTGGAGGAGTGACTTCCAAAGTGAAGAGTGTGGGACCAGGAAGGAAGAGTCAGTCCTCCAAATGGTGACTCAAGGAAGGAAGTATGCAAAAGCTATCTCGGAGAAATCAGGTTCCAAAGAGGAGAGAAAAGATGACTTAAGGAGGGAGCAGAAAGGTTTTCCTTAGACCTTGCAAAGAAATGCTGTGGTCTCAGTATTTGGAGCTCTTCCAGCCACACTTAGTCTTTGTGAAGAGAGCTCTGTCGGTCTGGGGCCAGACAAAGCTCTTGATTCTTCAGGCCAAACATTTTGTGGAGGCAGCTCTGGTTTGTACTGGAAATGGAGGGTAGGATGAACTAACAAGCAAACTAAAGGTATCTGCAAAATAGGAATATATATGTTAATCTGTGCCATGTAAGAAAAGCTGGAATTGTACTTGTAATTCTCTGCCTGTGTGTCATGATTTTACTTACAGGTCTTCCCAACAGGATCAAGGGAAGCAACTTTGTCATGCAAATGCTGCCCTGTGGAAAAGGGAGAGAAGAATGCTGCAGAAGTGATTACACACAACATCTTTGATCCCAGAGGAAATCTCCTATGTAATAGAGGCATTACAAGAGTATCCAAGCAGCAAAAGCATTTCAGGTGAAATGGCAGGGAGTTTCTGTATAGGGGCTTTCCTAGGCTACCTTCTTCTAGAGCCATTTGTGATAAATGTCGCCAGATGGATTGCATGATTTGATTATAGCTTTGTGGGGGTATGCACAGGATGGAGAGAACATGGTGTCTGCAGAAAAAAACGAACAGCCTAAGGAGAAATTCCAGAACCAGTACTGAGACTGTCCTTAGGAATTGTTCTAGATTTCAAGCCAGTTCTTTCTGGCTCATCAGAGAACTATGAGATTTTTTTTTTACCCCCTAGGACCATGGCTGATAAAACCCAGGAGATTGGTGGCATCCATTTCCCTTTTCCCTTCACACCCTATTCTATCCAGAAAGACTTCATGGCAAAGCTATACCAGGTGTTGGAGGCTGGCAAGATTGGGATATTTGAAAGTCCAACAGGCACCGTAAGTAAAAATAGTCAAGCCCAAGAGGGCTCTGGGAGACCCCAATTGCAACCAGTCAGAGGCTTATTTACCCATGCAGAGATTTCATGGTTTGAAGTTGGGCAAAGTAGTTCTCTCAGTTTATTTTTCTGACTAATGCTCATTTCCCTCTATTAAATTGTTAGAACATACCCCAGGGTCTAAGGAAATTTAGGCTAAAGGCAAATGAGAATTTGAATGGCTGTGGAAGCATAGCACTGAAACTTCCCAGATTTCTCTGTGCACACAACTGCTTTGATGTTGAGCAAAATAGAAATTACTTTGGCTTCTTCATGTATTGATTATACTGATTTAATCTCCAGGAGCTAGGTTACTGAGTGCTGGAGGGATCCAGTCAGGGACCCCTAAGTTTTTTCTTTCTGGTCTGGAATAAGGGATTTATTAGACATTAGCCATTGAGGATTGCTAGAGCTGTGGTGATCAGTTCCTGCTTCTCTCTTGCACTTTATTCGTTATCTTTTATAGCAAGTACTCTGTGATAGTGAAATGTATGTGTTGATGGGAAGGTCCCTCAACTGGGCTGTGACCTTCTGGAGGATAAGGGCCTTGTGGTCCTCACTTCTGTGTCCCTGTCATCTAGAAGAGCTTGGCCTTTTTGGTCCACAAAAAGCTCTTATATAAGTGAGTGTGTTGAACGAATGAATAAAAGGAAGTGAATCATTCCTTTTCTCATACTGATGGAAATGTGTCACTCTCTTGAAATGACATGATCTCCTAGGACAGGAAGAGTGCAGACTGGGGTACTGTATTGTTCCGTTTTGTTCTTTCATATATGTGTAGTGAGTAGGAGAGAACAGGTCCTCCCAATGGATAAAATGTGGGCCATGAATTTAATGTGCAGAGGGTTTTTTAAAAAAAAAATAGTGTTCTACTAGCATTTTTACCTTCCATTGAAACCCAGTGCAGTATGACTTCTTCCCCACCAACTCACCAAAATATTTTTTAAGATCAGTAGTGACTTCCTGGGTAATAGATCTGGATATCTAAAGTCCTTATTTTGACCACTCTACAGTGTTTGACTTTGTTGAACATGTCCTCCTCCTTTGTTTAAAGCAATATAAAAATTTTAATCAAAGAATGGTGCATGTTATTTAAAAAGTCAAATTTATCAAATTTGGTGGGCAGGTGCTTTTAATTCTTTTGTCTGTTTCTTAAGAAATATACTTGCATAGCACATTTTGAAATTATAAGCTATGTGCTGCTATTTTTGATTTATTGATTTTAGTCATTGGTACCTTTTGTGATGGATAAGATATAGTTTTCTTACCATTTCTTTTCCCTCCCTGTCTTGATGTGGTTATCTGTTTTTAGTCTCTGCTAAGTCACTATACTATGGTTGTTTTTCCTTGAATAATTTTGTTTTTCTAGAGTTAATAACTGTCTTTTAAAAGTTTGTTTAAAAAGTATATGCCAATTTCTCACACATCATCCAGTGGTCTCTCAACATGATACGGGATTCCACGCTGTTCAAAAGTTCTGCACCCATGAATTCAACCAACCTCAGATCAAAAATATTTGGGAAAAAAAGCTACCTTGTTGCTGACGTTTTCTATGTAGTTAGGCCTATGATGGTTGCTGAACATGTACAGACTTGTTTTCTTGTTATTATTCCCTAAGCAGTAAAGTATTGCAATTACTTATATAACATTTACATTATATTAAGTATTATAAATAATCTAGGCATGATTTTAAAGTATACTGGAGGATGTGCATAGGTTATGTACAAATACTAATTTGTTTTATACAAGGGACGTGAGCATCTACAGATTTTTTGTGTCCTTGGGAGTCTTGGAACTAATCGCCTGTGGATACAGAGGAACAACTGTAGAGCGTTCCTATGAAACCGTTCAGAAGCCAAAATGGCACAAAGTGAAGAATATCTTCCACTTCCCAAAAATTTACTTTAAGCAAGTCCGTGTTATTCCACTTTGCTTTTACGAAAGACCGAAGTTTGCCTAATGCAAACTTTTGGAAAGCAGGGGATACCTGTATTCTGTACATAAAATTATTAGTCTGCTAGAGCTGCCACAACCAAATACCATAGACGGGGTGGCTTAAATGACAGAAATTTATTTTCTCACAGTTCTGGAGACTGGAACATCCAAGACTAAGGTTGCAGCGGGCTTTGGTTTCTGGTGCGGACTCTCTTCCTGGCTCTCAGACTGCCGTTTTCTAGCTGTGTCCTCACTTGGCAGAGAGATTGATCTTTGGTGTCTCTTTCCTTTTTATAGGAACACTACTGGTTCTTTCAGATCAGGGCTTTACCTTTATGACCTCATTTAACCTTAATCACATCTTTAAAGGCTGTGTTTCCAATATGGTCATAAGGGGGTTAGGGCTTCAACAAAATTTGGGGGGTGGGGGTCGGGCATGGTTCAGTCCATAGCAATAATCAATTCCATTTTACCCTGGAGACTTCCTTGAAGTCCTCCATACGTTTGTTCTAATTTGAATTAGTTGCTCCTTAGACCTACTTCACAGCTATTGCTTTATTGAAAAAAAAGTTAATTTTTTTGAGGTTAATTGACATATAATAAAATGTATACTCTTTTAGGTCTACAGTATCAATGAGTTCTTTATTTTTAAAAAGTTTTTTAAATTATTTATTTTAAAGGGAGAGAGACAGACAGACAGACATCGATTTGCTCTTCCACGCATTTTATGCATTCACTGGTTCCTTCTTGTATGTGCCCTGTCCAGGGAATGAAACCACAACCTTGGTGTAGCAGCACGACGCTAACCAACTGAGCTACCCTGCCAGGGCCTCAATGAGTTATGATAGCTGTAAATACCCATATCATCACTACCACCACCACAAATAAGATGCAAAATCTTTCCATCACCCCAGAAAGTTCATTGTACCTCTTCCATTCCCACCTCACCCCAGCCCCAGGAAGTCATTGATTCAGTTTCTGTAGATTAGTTTTATCCTTCTACTATTTCATAAAAATGGAATCATATAATATGTGCTCTTTTGTATCTGGTTTCTTTCACTCAGTCTAATATTTTTAAGATTCGTTCTTGTTGTTTTGTGTGTTTTTTCCTTATTTTTTTCTGTGTTAGATTCTTTGTTTCTTGGATTTCTTATCTTCTTGGTTTTCTTCCTTGTTTTGATAGAGAATCTTCCTGAGAAGGGCTGTATAGGAGGTAAGTATTTAAAACTTTGCTGGTTTGAAAATGTATTAATTCTACTTGGTTGGTATTAATAGTTTGGCTAGGTATATAAGTCTAGGTTCAAAATAATTCTCCCTCACAATTGCTCCCTCTCTGCTAGTTTCCAGTGTTGCTGCTGAGAAGTCCAGTGGCAACCTGCACCTTAGTTCTTGGTGACCTGACCCCACCTCGCCCTCCTAAGTGTTCAGGACCTTCTCTTTATCCTTTGGGTTCTGAAATCACAGGTCAGTGGGCCTGCTGTGTTCATGTTTCATTCCTTGTGCTGGCTACTTGATGAGCACTTTCCATCTGGGGACTTCGACCTCTCATTTCTGCAACATTTTCTTATATTTGATAATAATCTTCTTGGCACTCACATTCATTGGCTTTGGACCTCCTGATTAACCTATAATGTTTTCTTCTAATTGCCCATCTCTTTGGGCACCATGGTTTGTTTTTGTTTTGTTTTTGCTTTAAATTCTACTTTATCAATATTTCTTTAACTTTATTGCCCAGTCTTTCTGTTCAGTTTATTTTGGCTGTCATTTCTTATATATTCAAGAACTTGTTCTTATTCTATAGTGTAAAAAAAAATAGTGTCCTGTTCTTGTTTCATGGAAACGCTGTCTTCTGAAGGTATCATTTACGGTAGTTTGAAGTTTTTTTCCATTGCATTGCCTTTTCCCATCCCCTCAATCCCCCACCACGGTTTTGGGTTCTATGGTTTGTTCTGAAGCTTTCCTCAAATGTCTGGCAATCCATGGCTGTCTTCTGTTGGTGTTCAAGAAAACATCACAACAAGGCTGAGTGAAAGGTCTGTGGTGCAGGCTGGCTGTGGACCCATGGGCTGAGTCTCTCTGTTGGGGCTTCCAGTTGTCAGTACTGTATTTGTAGAATTTTCTCTAGAGCCATCCAGCAGTTTTTCCAGAGAAACGTCTCCTCTGAATTCTTGCCCAGCGGGTCTGAGCCTGACAGCCAGTATTCTCGAGGGTGTCCTGGAGACATGGCTATAGGTCCACGGTCTCTTGCTCAGTGCTCTGCTCTCAGCCCAGCCCCCTTCCCCATGCTTCACTTGACCTGCTGTCTCCAGGGCCCTCCTGGCTCAGCTTCACCAGAGAATAAAAGTCCTGTCTTCTGTGAGGAGTGGGACTGCAATTGGGTATCTATTTTTTTGTTGTTAAATTTAAAAAAAAATTTTATTGTTTATGCTATTTCAACAAATCTTTCAAAAATTTATGTGAAACCAAAAAAGACCCTGAAGAGCCTTTAATAAAAATAAAATTGTCCCAATTTTTTCCCCTTGCCCCTCTTTACCTAGTCCCCCTACTCCCTCAGGCAGTCCCTACACCATTGTCCATGTCCATGGTTCATGCATATATGTTCTTTGGCTGGCTAATCTCTTCACCTTCTTTCAGCCAGTTCCCACCTCACCCCACCCCTCTTATAGCTGTCAGTCTGTCCCATGTTTGTATGTTTCAGATTCTATTTTGCTTGTTACTTTTATTTTGTTCAATAGATTCCATCTGTAAGTGAGATCATATGGTATTTGTCTTTTACTGACTGGCTTATTTCACTTAGTGTAATAGTCTGCAGGTCCATTCACGCTGTGGCAAAAGGTATGAGGTGCTTTTTCACTGCTGCGTAGTATTCCATTGTGTAAATGTACCACAGCTTTTTTATCTGCTTGTCTACTGATGGGCACTAAGGCTACTTCCAGATTTTGGCTATCAAAAATAATGCTGCTATGAACATGGGGGTGCATATATTCTTTCTGATTGGTGTTTCGGGATTCTTAGGATATATTCCTAGAGTGGAATCACTGGGTCAAAAGGCAGTTTCATTTTTAATTTTTTGAGAAAACTCCATACTGTTTTCCACAGTGGCTGCACTAGCCTGCATTCCCACCAACAAAGCACTAGGGTTCCCTCTTCTTCACATCCTCACCAGCACTTGTTGTTTGTTGATTTATTGATGATAGCCATTCTGACAGGTGTGGGTTACCCCACTGTGGTTTTAATTTGCATCTCTCTAATGGTTACGGATGTTGAGCATTTTTTTCATATGTCCATGAGCCCTCTGTATGTCCTTGGAGAAGTGTCTATTCAGGTCCTCTGCCCATTTTTTAATTGAATTGTTTGTCTTCCTGGTTGAATCATATTCAGTACTTTATTTTGGAGATAAAACCCTTGTCCAATGTATCATTGACACATATGTTCTCCCATACAGTGGGTTCCCTTTTCACTTAATGATGGTTTCTTTAGCTGTGCAAGAGCTTTTTAATTTGATATAGTTCCATTTGTTTATTTTCTCCTTTGTTTGCCTCGCTCTGGGAGATATATTGGTAAAAATATTGCTACACAGGATATCTGAAATTTTACTGCCTGTGTTTTCTGCTAAGATTTTTATGGTATCATGACTTAAAGTTAAGTCTTTTATCCATTTTGAGTTTATTCTTGTGTATGGTGTAAGTTGGTGATCTAGTTTCTTTCTTTTTCTTCTTTTTTTTTGCACGTACCAGTCCAGCTTTTGAAACACTATTTATTGAAAATACTGTCTTTACTCCATTGTATGCTCTTGCCTCCTTTATCAAATATTAATTGACCACAAAGGCTGGGCTCTCTGTTCTGTTCCATTGACCTATATGCCTGCTCTTATGCCAGTACCAGGCTGTTTTGATTACAGTGGCCTTATTGTGATACCTTCAACTTTGTTCTTCTTTCTCAAGATTGCTGAGGCTATTTGGGGTCTTTTTTGGTTTCATATAAATTTTTGTTTTTTTCTTTATTTTTTTGTGGTGGTGGTGGTGGTGTTTCATATAAATTTTTGAAATATTTGTTCTAGATCTGTGAAATATGCCCTTAGTATTTTAATGGGAATTGTATAGAATGCTTTGGATAGTATGGAATATGCTTCCACTAATTTAGATCTTCCTCAATTTCTTTCTTTAGTGTCCTATAGTCTACTGAGTACAGGTGTTTTACCTCCTTGGTAAAACTTATTCCTAGTTACCTTATTTTTGTTTGTTGTTGTTGCAGTAGTAAGTGGTATTGTTTTCTTACTTTTTCTTTCTGGTAGTTCATTATTGGTGTATAAAAATGCCATCAATTTCTGAGTATTGGCTTTGTATCCTGCTACTTTACCAAATTCATTAGGTCTAGTAGTTTTTTGGTAGAGTCTATAGGGTTTTCTATGTACAATATCTTGCGGTCTGTAAATAATGACAGATTTACTTCCTCCTTTCCAATCTGGAAGCCTTTTATTTCTTCTTGTCTGATTGCTGTGCTAGGACTGCCAGTACAATATTGAATAAGTTGTGTAAGCAGACATCCCTATCTTGTTCCTGATTGTAAGAGAAATGCTTTTTGTTTTTGCTCATTGAGTATGATGTTGGCTGTAGGTTGTTCATATATGGCCTTTATTATGTTGAGGTATGATCCCTCTGTTGCCACTTTGCAGAGTGTTTTTATCATAAATGGGTGCTGGATTTTATCAAATGCTTTTTGTGCATCTATTGATATGATCATGTGATTTTTTATCTCCATTTTTTTATGTGATATATCATGTTTATTGATTTATGAATATTATACCAACCTTGCATCCCCAAGATAAATCCCACTTGCTCATGGTGCATGATTTTTAAAAAATGTGTTGCTGGATCTGTTTTGCTAATATTTTGTTGAGAATTTTAGCATCTATGTTCATCAGGGATATTGGCCTATAATTTTCCTTCTTTTTTGTGTTTATCTGGCTTTGGAATTAGGATTGTATACAGGCTCCATAAAAAGAGCTTGGAAGTCTTTCCTCTTCTTGAATTTTTTGGAATAGTTTGAGAAGGATAGGAGTTAGTTCTTTGAATGATTGGTAAAATTTGCCTGTGAAGTCATCCAGTCCAGGACTTTTGTTTGCTAGGAGTTTGTTGATTACGGCTTCAGTTTCATCAGTTGTTATCAGTCTAGTCAGGTTTTCTGCTTCTTCCTAATTCTGGTTTGGAAGATTATATGTTTCTAGAAATTTATCCATTTTGTCCAGGTTGTCAAATTTCTTGTCATATAGTTGTTCATAGTACTTTCTTACCATCCTTTGTTTTTCTGTGATATCAGTTGTTACTTATCCTTTTTCATTTCTGATTTTATATATTTGGGTCCTCTCTCTTTTTTTGTTGATGAGTCTGGTTAAAGGTTTGTCAATTTTGTTTATCTTTTCAAAGAACCAGTTCCTGAGTTCACTGATCTTTTGAATTGTTTTTTAAATCTGTGTCATTTATTTTCACTATGATCTTGATTATTTTCTTCCTTCTACTCACTCTGGGCTTTGTTTGTCATTGTTTTTCTAGTTGTTTTAGGTATAGGGTTAGATTGTCTATTTGAGATTTTTCTTGCTTCTTGAGGTAGGCCTGTAATGCTGTGAACTTGCATCACTGGATTCCTTTTCTCTGTCCCATAGATTTTGAGTGGTTGTGTGTTCATTTTCATTGTTTCCAGGTAATTTTTTATTGCTCTCTTGATCTCATTGATAACCCATTCATTATTTAATAACATCCTATTTAGCCTCCATGAATATGAATGTTTTTGAGTTTTTTTAAATTGAAGTTGATTTCTAGTTTCACGCCATTGTGATCCAAGGAAATGCTTGATATGATTTAAGTCTTTTTGACTTTGTTAAGACATATTTTGTGTCCTAACACGTGGTCTATCTTTGGGAATGATCCATGTGCACTTGAGAAGAATGTGTTTTCCTGCTGCTTTGGGATGAAATGTTCTGTAAATATCAGTTAAATCCATTTGATCTAGTGTGTCGTTTAAGGCTGCTGTTCCCTTGTTAATTATTTTGTCTGAAAGATCTATCCAATGGTGACAGTGGGGTGTTAAAATCCTCTACAATAACTGTATTGCTGTCAGTCTCTTCCTTAAATTCCACCAAGATTTTCTTTATATATTTAGGTTCTCCTATATTGGGTGCATGTATGTTTACAAGGGTTATATCCTCTTGTTGGATCAATCCCTTTAGTATTATGTAGTGACTTTTTTTAAAAATCTTTTGTTATGGCCTTTGTTTTGAAGTCTGTTTTGTCAGATATAGCATTGCTACTCCAACTTCTTTTGGTCTCCATTTGCACGTAATATTTTTTCCCCATCCCTCACTTTCAGCCTGTGTAAAAATTTTGTTCTATGGTGGGTCTCTTGTAGACAGCATATATATGGGTCATAGTTTCTTATCCATTCAGTTATACTATGTCTTTTGATTGGAGCATTTAACCCATTTATATTTAAGGTTATTACTGGTAGATACTTATTCATTGCCATTTTTTTTTCTTTATGCCTATATTCTTTATACATTTCTTCTTCTTAAAGCAGTCCTTTCCACATTTCTTGCAATGCTGGTTTGGTGGTCATGAACTCCTTTAGCCTTTATTTGTCTGGGGAACTCTTTATTTCACCTTCCATTTTAAATGATAGCTTTCCTGGATAGAATATTCTTGGTTGCAGGTCCTTGCTTTTCAGCACTTTGAATACTTCATGCCAGTCCCTTTTGCCCTAGAGTTTTTCTGTTGAGAAATCAGCTGACGGCCTTATGGGAGCTCCCTTGTAGATAACTTTTTTTCTTGTTGCTTTTAAAATTCTCTCCTAGTTTTTTAAACTTTGCCATTTTCATTATGATGGGTCTTGGTATAGCTCTCTTTGGGTTCATCTTAAATGAGACTCTATACTTCCTGAAGTTGTATGACTTTTTCCTTCACCAGGTTGGGGAAGTTTCCTGTCATTTCTTCAAACAGGTTTTCTATCCCTTGCTCACTTTCTTCTCCTCCTAGTACCCCTCTGATGTGGATATTGTTATGTTTTATGTTGTCCCAAAGTTCCCTTAAACCATCCTTATTCCTTTTAATTCTTTTTGTTGTTGTTGCTCGGATTGGGTGGTTTTTTTCTACCTTGTCTTCCAAATTGCTGATTTGATCCTCTGCTTCATTTACCCTACTTTTAATTCTTTCTAGTGTAGTCTTCATTTCAGATATTGTATTCTTCATCACTGACTATTTCTTATTTATGTTTTCTATGTCCTTTTTTATGCTGATGTAGTTCCCACTAAGTTCCTTGTAGTTTCCATAAAGTTCCTTGAGCATCCTTATAGCCATTACTTTGAACTTTGTGTCTGATAAATTGCTTGCCTCCATTTCATTTAGCTCTTTTTCTGAAGATTCCTCCTTTTCTTTCTTTACAGAATTGTTTCTTTGTCTCTCCATTGTAGTTGCTTCTTTGTGTTTGTTTCTATGTAGATAGATCTTCTTTGACTCCTAGTCTTCATGGGGTGGCCTTAAGTGATGGGAGTCGGGTGGGACCCAGTGCGCAGTGTTCTTGATTTCCTGAGCTGGATTCTCTAGGGATATCCCTTGTGTACATTATGTGGGCTCTCCTATTGTAACTGGGCCTTGATTGCTTTTGACCTGTTTGTGGGTGATATCTCCCCTCTGGCTGGCTGATTGGGAGGCTCAACTGCAACCATGTCTTGCAAGCTGTTGTGCAGGTACTGATGAAACAAAACAAAACAACACACACACACATACACACACACAAACACAAACCAAAATGACAACAACAATAGCAAAAACGAAAGAGAAAAGAATGAGAAAAAATATTAAAAGAGAAAAAGAATATGACAAAAGGAAAGAAAAAAGATTATGAGAGAAAAGAAAGAAGAGAAACAATAAGAATAAGAAATAGCAGGAGAAAACTGAAAAAAGAAAAAAGAGAGAGAAGTCTGCAGTCAAAACGTTGACAGGGTTGGTCTTCTGAGGGCAATGAGAGAAGGCCCTGTTCAGGCCCATCTCCTTGGTTTGTAGATGGCTGTCTTCTCCCCGTAGCTCACCTTCCTTCCAGCATGCGTCTGTGTCCAAATTTCCCCCCTATTATGATGTTCAGCTTCCAGTTGTGGAAAAGATAAGAACCATTGCCCAGGCTGTTTGTGAAGCCAGAGATATTGGACTCTCTCATGGGATGCAATTCAGAATTGATCGTTAGGTGCAACAGGGTTTTAGAAATGTGCCCATCTGCATGCCAAAGACCCATCTTTCTCACCAACCCAACCAGAAAGGTGTACCCTGGGATTTCATTTTACCCATTAGTGATGTCTGCACCAGCATAGGCTCTGGGTTCATTTATGTTTTGGTTGGAACAATAACACCATGCCCGGACTGCCTACGCGGCCCTGCTTTTACGACATAGACCTTGATACGGAAACAGAGCTAGTGAAAGGTTGTTCTAAATGAATAAAACTCAAGCTACTCCTTGCCTTTTGGCCTCCGTTGGAGAAGAAAGTGAATTTGAAATATACTTGTTACGCAATGCTGGAGAAATGGTGGAAAAGGCCAAAGATTTCTTCCTTCTGGATGAATTCTGTTTGCAGCCGAACATCATGTTCAGTCAAAGGGACCTCCACCAAGTTTGAAAGAAACAAGTTTGCTTCCGGTTTCTGCAGAGTTTGCATTATTTCCTGCTGCTTACCCTTGAGAATGGTTATTGTATGGGGACGGTAGGGTAAGATTAAAGGAGCCTGAACTGAAAGGCAACATTTTCTAAAAAATTTCCCCTTTTTATAAGGACACCAGTCATATTGGATTCAGGCCCTACTCATCATAATTAAATATATCTGCAATGACCCTGCTTTTGACTGAGGCCACATTTTGAGACACTGGGAGTTGGGAGTCTGATATATGAATTGGGGGAGACACGATTCAACCTATAGCACAGACCCACAGGGAAAGCTCTGGTCTTTAAATCAAGAATTGTGTTCACCAGTGTAATAGGTTTGCTTTAACAAAGCTCTGAACCCTGGGACTCGTGGGGACTGATCATGTTCTACCTGCGCACCCGCAGCTTTAGAGTCAAGTGTGGCTCCTCCTCAGCACATGGGTGGGATTTCATGCTCTGCATTTTTGGGCCTTAATTCTGTGGGGAGGCTATTTATCTAATTTCTCACTTTCTTCTAATTACGTTAACTTGCAGTAGTTATGTGTAACCTGATACACCACTTTTAAATTCTTTTAGGAACTGTGAGCTGTGTAATTAAGCAAAGAGCTTCATTTTTATTTCTTCCTTCCTCCTCCTTTTCCTGGCTCTTCTCTTGCTAATTTCCTTCCTTTACTTCCCCAGGCTGGTCTTAGAGCACCCTCTAATATTTAAAGCCAGACCTTCCTTGAAGCTTTAGTAAAATGGAATAGGTCGTTTGGAAAGCTTTGTTTTTTTGTTCTGCATTTCTGAAAACATTTTCTTTCCTGTAGGGAAAATCCCTAAGTCTTATTTGTGGAGCCCTTTCCTGGCTCCGTGACTTTGAACAGAAGAAACGTCAGGAGGAGGCACGCCTCCTTGAAACTGGAACTGCCCCCTTGAATGATGGGAAGGACCAGCCCCCCTTTATTTCATCCTCATGTCAAGAGACCCCAGACACTCTGAGGCATGCCGGAGAGCCTGACTGGGTTACGCAGTTTGTGCAGAAGAAAGAAGAAAGGGACCTGGTGGATCGACTAAAGGTGAGATCCGCAATGATGAGAAGTGGCAGTGACATAGGAAACAGGACAGCATGATTAGTTGGGACTTAGATATCACGTGTTCTCTGCCTTTGCAGCGCCTCTCAGCTCTCCTGGCAGCTTTCTTGAGTCAGTGGGGCTGCGTGCACCCTTGCTGTCTTTTTAAGCTGATGTCAACAGGCCTTCTTGAGACAAGGGACTGGCAGTTCCCATTCGTTACCCGCCTGGGAAAGGACCCTTTCTCTCTGTTTGCATTGGCAACATGGTTTTGTGGCTACACACTCAATTAAGGAATGCATTTCATTGAGAGTGTGTGGCTTTGGGAGGGAGTATACAGACTTCCTGTGGTGAGCAGTGAGCAGTGAGCCTGGGACCTGGTGAGGTTCAGGGTTGTGATGAGCGCTGGCCGAGGGAGGCGAACTACCCTGTGTGAAGAGGCACTATGCTGAGCAGCCTCAGACTCTTTAAGAAAGGCCTGAGTTTGGGGCTTCCCACTGGAGTCTCCTTTATGGCTTATTTACCTTTTAGAAGGAGCAGATCAGAAGAAAGAAGCGAGAGGAACACCTGCAGCGGCTCCGTCATAATACGCAGCTCAAGTATGCAGCCAAACGTGAGGTAAGAGTCATCTTCTGGAGTGGCTATGTGGGGCCTCAAGGTGTAGCTCCTATGGGTGAGTGGCCAGGACCTCGGGCTCCTCTCCTTGACCTCCACTGGCTAAGTTCTTATCACCCAGTGGTTGGGCAGCTTAAGCCAAGGCACTGATACCAGTAAAACATCAAGGCCCATGTTAATGGCATGTGTGTGTGTTGTCCTGGGGGTAGCCACACTGAGGCAACTCTGTCAAGGAAATGAGTTTGTTCTCTTTCCCCACCTGCAATGCTTCTGAACAGAGACTGGAAGAAGAAGAGACCGAGCGTCTCCTCCGCCTCAGCAGGGACTTATTGACGGCAGGAACAGAGACTGAGCCGCTGCAGCAGCTGGCATCTGGGGAGGAGGAGCTGGTCCTCTCTGAGTACGAGAGTGATGAGGATAAAGGAACAGCTAATGGGTAAGGTAGCACTTATGCTCCACCCACCGCCCTGCCGAGTCTACATGGGGACTCCCTGGGAGGCAGCTCCTTCCTCATGCCCAGAAAGAGGCAGGCTTTTTTGTCACTCTTAGGGCATCTGAAAGGATGGAATGCCAGACACTGTCTCTTTTCTCTAAGCCAGGCTCCTCCTTAGGGTGTCTGAGTGATAATGACAGTGATAGCCAGCCCTCTCTCTCTGCCAGGCACTGGCTGCACGTGTGTTAACTCCATTATTTTCACAACAGTATTCGTGTCTTCCTTTATTTTATTTTTTTAATTATATTTTATTGATTATGCTATTACAGTTGTCCTGATTTTTCCCCCTTAGACCCCTCCACCCAGCACCCCCACACCCTCAGGCAATTCCCCCACCACTGTTCATGTCCATGGGTCATGAGTATAAGTTCTTCGGCTTCACCTTTTCCTATGCTGTACTTTATATCCCAGTGGCTCTTCTGTAACCACCTATTCGTGCTTCTTAATCCCATCACCTCTTCATCCATTCCCCCACACCCTCCTCCCATCTGGCAACCATCAAAATGCTCTCTGTATCCATGATTCTGTTTCTGTTCTTCCTGTTTGCTTAGTTTGGTTTTTAGATTTGATTACTGATAGATGGGTATTTCTGCCATCTTATTGTTCATAGTTTTGATCTTCTTTTTCTTAAATAAGTCCCTGTAATATTGCATATACAGTAGTCCCTCTATATCGCGGTTCATTTATCGCAGCCTCACTATATTGCAGGATTTTTAAGAATATTATATTTAATTATTTATCATGGGTTTTTCACTATATCGTGGGATTTTGCAGTACTGTATACGTATGTTTTTAAAGTTACATAGGTTTAAGAGTGTATAATATGTTTGAGAACATAAGTAGTGTTTATAAAAGTGTGGAAAAGGTTAATAAGGGAGTGAGAAAGGTTAATAAGGGCCTGGGAACAGTTTATAAGTGTTTGGGAAGGGTTTATAAAGCCTTAAAATATATATAAATACTAAAATAAACGTAAGGTTTCCAACTTCGCGGATTTTCACTTTTCACGGGGGGGCGGGGTGGGGTGGCTCTAGAACGTAATACCCGCGATAAGTGAGGGAATACTGTAATGATGATGATTTGGTCATGATGAACTCCTTTAGTTTTTTTCTTGTCTGGGAAGCTCTTTTTCTTCCCTTCGATTCTAAATGATGTCTTTGCTGAATGGAGCAATCTTGGTTGAAGGTCTCTGCTTTTCATGACTTTGAATATTTCTTGCCAGTCCCTTCTAGCCTGCAAAGTTTCTATAGAGAAATCAGCTGACAGTCTTATGGGAACTCCCCTCTAGGTAACTAACTTCTTTTCTCTTGTTGCTTTTAAGATTCTTTCTTTATCTTTAACCTTTGGCATTTTAATTATGATGTGTGTTGAAGTGGGCCTCTTTGCATCCATCTTGTTTGGAACTCTCGGTGCTTTCTAGACTGGCATGTCTTATTTCCTTCACCAAGTTAGGGAAATTTTCTTTCATTATTTTTTCAGATTTCCAATTTCTTGCTTTATCTCTTCTCCTTCTGGCACCCCTATTATGCAAATATTGGACCTCTTGAAGTTGTCCCTGAAGCTGCTTGTACTATCCTCATTTTTTTGGATTCTTTTTTCTTCTTTTTGTTCTTGTGATTGGTTGTTTTTTGCTTTGTTATGTTCCAAATCATTGATTTGATTCTCAACTTCATCCACTCTACTCTTGTTTCCCTGTAAATTGTTCTTTATTTCAATTAGTGAATCCTTCATTTCTGACTGGATCTTTTTTTATGCTGTTGAGGTCCTCACTAAGTTCCTTGAGCATCCTTATAACCAGTGTTTTGAACTCTACATCTTATAGATTGCTTATCTCCATTTTGTTTAGGTCTTTTTCTGGAGTTTTGATCTGTTCTTCCATTTGGGTCATGTTTCTTTGTCTCCTTGTTTTGGCAGCCTCCCTGTGTTTGTTTCTATGTATTAGAGCTGCTCTGACTTTGTGTCTTGGTAGTGTGGCCTAATATAGTAGATGTCCTGTAGTGTCCAGTAGCATAGCTTCCCCTATCATCCAAGCTGGTTACTAGAGGTTGTGCCCTTCCTGTGGGCTGGTACACCCTCCTCTGTAGTTGAGCCTTGATTCTTGTTGGTAGATCAATGGGACGGATTTACCTGGGGCAGTCAGCTGCAAGGACTGGCTGTGACCACTAACCACCACCCTCTGCCCTACATGGAGGATCAGCTATGCAGAGGCTGGATGATGGTGCTCCAATGTGGTGGGTAGATGTCCACCACAGGCTCTGGTGTTCCCCGGGTGGTACAGGGCAAGGTCAGCCCCTACCTGTGTTTTTCCCGGGGCCGTGCTGCCTGAGTTATAAAGCAATCTGAGATGGCTTCTACTTGTACTGGGTTTGGAGATTTTCAGGTGAAGCCAAGCTGTGAATCTAGGCTGGCTACTACTAGGGCCCAGTCTGGGACTCACTGAGGCCAGCTGTTGCTTGCTTGAGAGGATTTAGGAAGTTGTGAAGCATGAGCCATGACCAGCCATTCATAAGGAAAAACCACTTGGGTGGGCCCATTAAGTTGGGTGGGGCAGAGTCCCAGGCTCTGGGGAACTGAGAGAAGTCCAATTTGTTGAAGGTTGGATAGTTAGGGGAGAGTAGCCTTTGATTATAGTCAATCATTGAACCTAGGCTTTGGGAATCGTCGTCGTCGTCGTCGTCGTCGTCGTCGTCGGCAGCCGTCCGTCTCGAGAGACGATGGTGTAGCTTCTTAAGAGTCTATCTGCACCGCCGAGAATGGCTGTGCAGTCCGACTCGGGAGTGACACGGTATCTGTCTCCTCCCGTGTTGAATCGACATCTTACGATGACGCTGGAGTGTCCTCTCCAGTGAAGCTGAAGCTACAGAGCCTGGGCAGGGTGATATGGAGGGTCTGCTGTTGCCCATGCAGCAGACCCCCCCTCTCTTCGCAGCTGAAGGATCCAAGGGAAAGACGGAGTCAATACAGCTTGGCTTCAGGTGCGCCGCAGGAGTTGCCGGTGTTGACTACAACGTCAAACCGCCTTAGGGACTCCGGCTCCGGATTTTCTGTCGGGGTTTACTCCCTTAGCCTTTCCCCTGAAGAGGTATGCCGCAAGGCAGCGGAGGTTTTTTGGAATCAGAGTTTTCCTTCTCTGGGCTTTGGGAATACCATGTCCTTTTTCTGTCCTCTCCTGAGCGGCAGTGGGAGGGTGGCTTTGCCATTAGCCTGGGGCATCTCTGATGGAGAGAGCAAGTGAGCACCTGCTGCTTTGGTGGAACTTCACTACTGGGATGTGTCTGTGTCCTTCCAGCTCAGAGATCAATCCTCAGTTCTGTTCTTGTTTGTTTAAGTCTAGGGCTGGTTGCTGGCATGTGGTGGATACTCAGTAAATGTGTCTAATTGACCTGAGTTCTCTGAGGAGACTGTTCTTTTTGTACTTTGTTTTCTCCCCCAGATTAGAGGAGGATGAAGATGACCTGGAGGAAGAACACATAACTAAGGTAAGATGTCATGTCCTGGGCTTTCTGCTGTGATTAGTCTTAAGTCCAGGGTCCCCAGGGAGAATGTGGGAGTCCCTCCAGTTTCTTCTCACCCTGCTGTAGGTGAGGAGCCTCCAGTCCACTGACTATATCTCCCCAGACCAGACCTTGGTCTCCAGGTGCTCACTTGGCAGGCTGGGCTGGGCACCTAGGGAGACCTGTCCTGAAGCAAAGCCTGGGCTCACACACCCCAGGGCATCGAAGAGCAGGCATTCTGGGCGGAGGATCCGAGGTTTCTCTCTCCGTTAGGGGTCGGGGAAAGCCAGAGCTGGTCACAGTGGGAGTTCCCTGCCCTTTGGATACCTGATGGCATGTTCCTTTTTTGTTCATACTTCTATTTGCATGGAGTGCTATGAGGCATGCATGGTGCTGACACGTCTCAAGTTCAAATCATTTCGTTTCATTAATGTAAGAGTTTTTGTTTTCTCTGTTGAGATTAGATATTTCCACCACTATTTTCTCTTTTTCTCTCCTCACCCTTCTAACTCGTGGCAGAGTACAGAGAGAGCTTGTTCAGCTCGGTCTCCTTTACTGCCAGCCCCATTCTCCAAGCCCTTTGGGAGATGTGTGTGGAACAGCCTCCCTCACACATTCCCCAGGATCTTAGGACCCTTTTCCATTGTCAAGAGTCACCATTCGGGGAAATACCCTTTCCTGAGATGATCAGGTCCTCCAGAACAGGTGGCTTAGAGGCTGAGCATGACTGATGGGAAGAGTCCCATCTTGTGGGCGTCCTCTTGAACTTCAGGAGTTGAGGGTGAGATAGGGAGGCCCTGGACCCCATATTTGCTAAGATCTTCTGTGAAGCAGAGTCACCTTGCTTTAGGTGTGTGTATTTGTGGCCACTCTCCGTTCCCTCAGCTTGTCAGGCCATGGCATTCCTGGATGTGCAGAAAATATCTGAGGATGTTGTAGTCTCTTTGAAATCCCCTGCTTTTCCTTGGGGCAGATTTATTACTGCAGTCGGACACACTCCCAGCTGGCCCAGTTTGTACGCGAGGTACAGAAGAGCCCCTTTGGCAAGGACACCCGGCTCGTCTCCCTCGGCTCTCGGCAGGTAGACAGAAGCAGGGTGTCTCTGCCCACATGCCATCTGCTTCCTTCCCTGTGCCTTTGTCTTTCTCTTCCAAGCATAGAAGGATGGGTCCAAGGCAGGCTGAGCTGGGGGAGATGGCGCCTTCCCTGGCCTTGCTGGCCCTTGGAAGATGACAGAGGGGCACTGGCTGGGAGGCCCTGGTGGGCTGCTGTGTCATTTAGACAGCACCGTTTCTTTAAGTCTTTCTCCTCTGCCTTATAGAATCTTTGTATAAACAAAGAGGTGAAAAGCCTGGGCTCTGTGCAGCTGATCAACGACCGCTGTGTGGAACTGCAGAGGAGCAGACATGGTAGTCACCTGTGCCCTTGAGCTAACGGAGCAGCTTCTGCAACCATCGTGTGGCCTTGGACAGTACTGGGAGTGAGGGGGCGGGAGGGGACACGGGCCGGGGCCACAAGAAATACAGAGAGTATCTTAATGGAAATGATAATTTCTTCCTAAAGATCCTCTGCTTGGGAAAAAAGTGTTTTTGCATCCTGAGTCCAGTGTTAATTCCAAAACCCTGGCTTTGAACACAGAGTAAAATATCAGAATGTTATGAGATCAGAATTAATAGTTCATGGAAGGGTTTTATAGACTTGACTTTCCAGGCCTGCTCCTGGCCACAGGACAGTTACCATTCTTTCTGTCTTTCCCCCATGCTGGGGCCACCCACAGAGAGTAAGAGCAGAGCCCAGGGCGAGGAGCTCAAGAGGAGAAGGAAAGAGTTCCGGGCTGCCTGTCCCTTCTACAACCATGGGCAGCTGCAGCTCTTCCGGGACGAGGTCCTGCTGGAGGTGAAGGACATTGAGCAGCTGGTGGCCCTGGGGAAGGAGACTGGGGCCTGTCCCTACTACGGGAGCCGGTTTGCCATTCCAGCGGCCCAGGTGAAGACTGTGGAGGGTTGGGCCCTACCTCATGGCTCTTAACTGCAGCCTAGGCCATGAGGGGATCCTTTACTCCTCTTAGTTTGGAAAATGTCACCGGCCATGGTTGGACTGACTTACACACGCACACTGATGACACATAACACACTCTCCTAGTACAGAGGGTCACAGGAGGCCCCGGGTCCCTTCGTAACTCTGGGCTGCAGAGACTGTTGGCATTATAGTGGGGACAGCAAGCAGATCAGGGCCAGGAAGGAGTGTGCATTCCTAGCTGAAACCACAGTGAGAGATGTCAGGGCAGAAACTGAGAGGAGTGGAGTCAGGGAGCTACAGAACAGAAGTCTATTTCCAAATGCCTTCCAGAGTCACTGTCCTAACTGTGTACATGCCTGCAGCATTTGAGATTCCTACTTTTTAGACTAGCCGTATGGAGTATAATTTAAACAGAGAAAAACTGCCACTGTGACAGGTCAAAACTGATGTGATTGGTTTTTGGTATGACTTAACCATTTTCCTCCTACTTCCTTTATACGAATGACTTTTGGAAATAGGATATTATTTATGGAGAATTCTGTATAATCAAGAAAAGGTTAAAGTCAATTTTAGAAGTTTCAGGGAACTATATTAGTAATAATTTCACATGGCACTAACTGCTCATCAGCGTGTTCCCCCGTGTGTGTGTGTGGCACTCACAGAGAAACCCGGAGCCTCCCGGCGGTCCTGTGCCCTCCTCGGGCTCTGTGCCAGCGGAGGGTCAGTGCTGTAGGCACTGTGCACCAGTACAGTTGTCTGTCCTGCCGTTTTTATGATCAGGCACTTTTTACCTCATTTTTGCTCTTATGGTATCCATTGAGATAGCTAAGGCAGGTACTTTGTGTATTCTACACATGGGGACACTGGGTCCAGAAAGGTTAAGTGATTTATCTGTTTTCTCACAGCAAGTGAGGAATGGAACCGGTATCAAAACCTGCATCCTAAGTTGCCAGTTTTCTGCATTTTCACTTTGTTTATCAGTATTCTTTTAACTGGAAAATCATCATAATACCATAGCCCCTAAAAAATTTACAGAGTGTTTTTATAATAGTTTTGTTGCCCCAACCCTACCCCTTAATGCTATCTTGACATGGAGTTTATCAAGCCCATTTTGCAGATGAGGAAAACAAGGCTCTTAGAGGGTAAGTGACTTTCTCAGAATCACAGCTGGGAAGTGGCAGCTCCTGGACCAGAACCCTGGGCTGCCTCTGGTACACCAGTGGTTTTCACAGCGTCTTGAGGAAACTCGGGTGCCGCAGGGGCTACCTTGGAGGCACGGCTGAGGCTAAGCAGTAGGGGGGTTTCACGCTTCTCCCCCATTCCCATTCAATCAGCAGTTAGATCAGCTCCACTTTTGTTTCATGTATTTGATGTTCAACGTAGAACTTCAGAGGAAAGAGTCTTGCTGAAAGCACAGTATGATGATATGGCTTTCTCTCTACACATGTTCTGGGCCGGAAATAAAACTTCACACCAGGAACTTGGAGTAGGCGGGGTGAGCCTGCTGTGGAGGGACCCCGCCACCACTCGGGGCCGCCATCTCTTCCTCCCAGGTGGTGGTGCTGCCCTACCAGATGCTGCTGCATACGGCCACCCGGCAGGCCGCAGGGATCCGGCTTCAGGGCCAGGTAGTGATCATTGATGAGGCACACAACTTGATTGACACCATCACGGGCATCCATAGTATGGAGGTCAGCGGTTCCCAGGTAAGGATGTTCCTCTTGACTACCTGGGCCTGGGATTCCTCCAGACATGGAGCTTGGTAGAGGTGGTGCACTGAGTCAAGGCAGTGGCCTCATTAGAGGCTGACTCTGGCTTCCAGCAGATCTCAGAACTGTGGGCATCCATCTAGCTCAGGCAAAGTGGCTCATTTCCTTGATCTTCACTGGCCTGTGTTATTCTGAGTCCCTTTAGCCCAGGATGCTACTAACTATTGTTCATAATCCAGGATAATAGCATGAGAGAAGCAGAGTCCGCATGTAGTTGGATGTTATTATTATTGATATTGCTTTGAGGGGATTTAACTGAGGAATGGTCAAGATTTCTGAAAACTGCTATTTATTTATTACCTATTTATTATGTGCCACACCTACTGTGCATTGGGCTGATATTCCTGTTTTACATTGAGAACTCAAGAGATGCAGAAAGGTTTAAGCAGTGCCTAAGGTCACACAGCTAGTAAGTGGGGAGCTGGGATTTGACCACTGGTTTCTGACCCTGAAACTCACATGACATCCGACCACCTCTACTGACCAGTGCCTGGGTTGACATTAGGCCAGGATGGGAGGGTTACCTTGAACTGTTCCTCTTAGTACACAACATGTGTTTTTCCAACTCAGTAAAAACTAGCAGGGAGCTTCATTACTTGGGAGATCGAGCCTCTTGCCATTTCCCCTGGCACAGAGTGGACACTGCCGGAGAACATACTTCCTTTCCCTCCATCTCAGGTCCCACCAGCCTACGTACCTTTGAAAGCCATCCCTTTGTCTGTTCCCAGCCCCTCTCTCCTCACCCTGATTGCCTGCTGTGTGTCCTGGGCTGGCGTTTTCTAGGCATAGTCTGAGATGTCACTGGCCCAGCCCTCGGCTGCTTGCCCAGAGTTGGGTCTGCCTTCACGCACATCTGTTCTCTCCCCAGCTCTGCCAGGCACATTCCCAGTTGCTTCAGTACATGGAACGATACAGGTGAGACATGGCCTCCTGAGGGCGAAGGGAAAGTCCCGCTCAGCCTCAGCACCCCTGAGTCAGCTTCTGAGCCGAAGCACTGAGGTTGCCCTCTTGGCCGGGCTCTGTGTGGATGGCCCTACGTGCTGCTCATCTCCTGGTTCACCGTGGTGTGTACCCCACGTGTACCAAGGATGCTCAGGACACAGCAGCTGCTCTGAAGGCCTTGGACTATGACTGACCTCATTTTCTGGGAGATTATTTGTAGCTTGTGAGAAGTTTGAAAGACCAGACAGAAAGGCTTGGGGCACTTAGAAGGGAAGTTGCTCTTGGAGTAACCCCACTTGCTGTCCATTGGTTTGTCCTCAGGAAGCGTTTGAAGGCCAAGAACCTGATGTACATCAAGCAGATCCTGTACCTGTTGGAGAAGTTTGTGACTGTACTGGGTGGTAAGGAACCCCATGCCCACCCGCCTCTGGCCTGGTCAGCTTTCTGGACCTGGTTCCCTGGATGCTGTCAGGACTTCTGGGTTTTCTGTGTCCTCAGATGGTCTTGGCCATTCATTAAGAAAATTCTTATTTTTTATAGCATAGTTGAATTGTCTGACATAGGTCTTTTTTTAGAACCCTGATTTATTTGCCACTGTTCTGATGTGGTAATAATAATATACTATAAGTGTATGGTATTTTGTATAATAGTGATAGCAGCTGGGAGTGCTCCAGTGAGAAAGCAGCGCAGGCGAGCCAACCCTCAGCGATAGAGGAGGAAATGAAAGCTCAGAGCAGAGGAGTGGCCTGCCTCTGGCTCCTGAGCCCAGTGAGAGGAACTGGAATCTGCTGGCTCCAGGTCCCATGAGTCTCTCCAACATTTGGTGCAGCACCCCTTTCCTTCCTTGGCGATCCCTCTGAAAGCTTCCATAGAAGCGGAAGTCAAGAATGCCAGCGGGGTTTGTTCTGCAGGGATTTTGTCTCGTGTTGGGGCTCTTCGCTTCCATCTCTGCCTTGCCTGTCAGCACAGCCTGGGCACGTCCTGTTTGCACCTGCATAAAATGGGCTGGTCACTCTGTCCCTACCTCTTTGGAGGAGGTGCAAAAAGAATGAATCATGTGTAGGCAGACTTTGAGGCTTCCTGGGACCTCCTGTCCTCAGTGGGGTCTATGGATTCTAAAAAGAGCGAAAACCTGTTCAAATACAAATGTTCTTTTTTGACTAGTACATTATGGAGTGAGAAGATTGGGGGGCTTGAGGACTACCATCCTGACCTGTTTGAATTCTCTTTTAGGGAACATTAAGCAAAATCCCAATACACAGAGCCTCTCACAGACAGGTAAGTGGGTGGCCCTCATGGGCTTGGAGCTGGTCTGAGCCAATTCTGATCTTCCCTCTGGGACCCCAAAACCATGGTCTTCAGAGCAGGACTCCAAGGCTCTTATTTGTTTACTCTTAGGGACAGAGCTGAAGACCATCAATGACTTTCTCTTTCAGAGCCAGATCGACAACATCAACCTGTTCAAGGTAGAGGGTTTACCTGTTCACGTTAGCACATCTGTTGTCATCCTTACCACCACCTGTGGGTAGAACACTATGTTAACACTGTGGAAGGAATAAAAAGTAAATTCCTTCTGTCCTCAAGCAGTCCAGTGGGCTGAGAATCTATAGCATAGGCATGTCATTAACTCTAAAAAAAAGCAGTGGGTCAGCAAGAAAAAAATCCTCAACCTAAGGTCAGAGGGTCATAGAGATTAGGGAGAAAATGGTGCCTTTCTTTGTACCTAATAAGCACAAGTAGAGACGCAGGGCTCTCTGCCTCACTCCATCTTCCTTGGGGCACATTGTTTCCCCTGGGCTGGTGGGCAGAGCAGGAAGTTAATTCTGTGAGTGTGATCCTGCTGTTGGGCTGAGGTGAGCGAGGACACAGCTGGGCCACTCTGCCTGACCTTTCCGCCGTGGTTTGATTGCAGCCTCAGTTCTTTGCTTGCTCCGGGCCCACATGCTCGGTGCTCCCCCAGGTAGGGTACAGCCACTGTTCTAGAGTCAGAACCTTAGTAATTCTAGTTGACTAACAGTAACGGGTCAAATACTGTGTTTGAGGCCGTGCACCAGGTTCTGTGACTCCAGGGCAGGGTGTGGCACCACCCTTCCAGAGCAAAGGAAATTGAGGCTCAGTGAGGTCCTCTGGAGGACGAAACGCACCAGTGGCACATGAGTCCACAAATGGGGTGTGGCAGAGCCAGCATGTGAACCCAGCTGCGCGGGCTCAAGACCCTGCTTCCTTTCTATCCCGACTTTCCTTTTTGAACCAGCTGGCCCCTGGCTTACCCATTTTGATCATGGTTACTGCCTCTGTCCCCTTCAGACAGGCTGGCAACCCTGTCATTTCTGAGTCCTTTCTTTCTCCCCCTTTGTCCCACATTCCAACTGTTGCCAGGCCTCACAGCCTGAAATAGCGGTTGGATTTATCCCACCTTTTCGTTTCCATGCCCCCTACTTCAGTGTGACTCTTGTTCCTCTGCCTTCTTTCTTATCTTCTTGATTTCATTGTTTCCCTTCTAATGGCTTTTACAAACTACAGACTAGTGACTCTTAATTGAAAGGTACTGTTCTTTTCAGAAATCTTTAAAGGCTCCAAAGTCATCGTCTTGCATTCCAAGCTACATGCTTACTAAACTGCACTCCCGGCATCCCCTGAACAAGCCCCAAGCTTTACCTCCTTTGTGCCTTTGCTCATAGGAATTTTTTTTTTTTAACTGACTCTTAATCCTTCAAGGTCTAGCTTAGGTCCTGCCGTGTTGAAGGAAAGCAGAGGGGGGCGTAGCTATCACCGAGCACCTTTAGAAGGGTTGGAGCCGTGCAGGCTTCTTTGTAGGGAGGCCGTGTCTGAGGCCTGGCAGAGGCCCCCGTGAGGGAGAGGGCTGGGTGGTGTAGGGACGCTGGGGGAGGAGTGACCTCAGGAAGCAGGATGACACCGTCGGCCTCACGAGGCTCTGGGCTCCTGGAGCGGCGGTGGTGAATCATGCTGCCTGGGTTTTGGAAAGGGGTTCTTGTTCGGTGTTCTGGCCTGATGAAGGTTTCCGTGCGCCTACACTGGGTGTGGTGTTGCAGGTGCGGCGCTACTGTGAGAAGAGCATGGTCAGCAGGAAGGTACAGCTGCCCCTCCTTGGGACCCGGGCGGGGTCTGGCAGCACCTCTGCTTGCTGCCCTCACACAGTCACCCTTGTCTCCGTTGTCCTCTCTGCGGAGCAGCCTTGCCAGGGTGGGGAGGGGCGGCCAAGAGGCCGGTGTTGGGGGTGGAGCTGCGGACCAGAGATAAGCTGATCCTCCACCCTGGTCTCCCTCAGTGCTGCCTCCCTCATTAGTCCCCATTGCTCTCATCCCTGCTCAGCTGGTTGGCTTCACAGAACTGTATGGGGCCGTCCTCGCACCCCACAGGGAGCAGCCCAGACTGGCTGGGTTCCAGCACTTCCTACAGAGCCTGCAGCCTGGGGTGGCTGAGGGTGAGTCAGGAGGGTGGGAGCTGGGCCGCACACTCTGGGCATGAATGTTCCTTCCTCACACGTGGACCGTCTTCCCGAGAAATGCGTTAGCCCAGCTGCAGAGCAGCCCTCTGCCCTCGTCCGTGGTCCCAGACTCTTCCCTCTGCTCTGTGCAGCTCCCACAGGCCCTGTGGAGGACGGGGAGGCCAGAGCACTGCGGCCCGCTTCCCCGCTGATGCACATCGAAGGCTTCCTCACGGCTCTCACCACTGCCAACCAGGATGGCAGGGTCATCCTGAGCCGCCAAGGTAATCTGAGGAGGAGCCAACCTGGAGCTGGGAGGCCAGAGCATGAAGGGAACCTTTTCTTCCACCCCGGCATGCCCCTGGGTCAGGACAAGGAAACGGTGGTGATACCTGGCCTCCTGTGACTTGGGCAGGCGGTAGGGGTAGTAAGGAGGGTGCAGACGTGCTGGGATGGTCCGTCATCTCAGGCAAGGATGTGAGAGAAGCCATGTAGCCTCGTAGTTAAGGTTGAGTCTTGGTTCCATCACCGACAAGCTGCCTATCTTGTACCAGTTTCTTTGTCTCTGAACCTCAGTTTCCTCATGTGAAGGGAGATACCTCAGGGTCACCCTGGACATTAAATAGGATTTAATTTAAAGAGAAAATGCTATCAGTTGTGCCTCCCGCATGGACACAGCTGGAGATTCCCTCTGCCTCAGACAGATAGATATGTCTGTTGTACCTGCCCCCTTCCCATGTAGCTTTTATTTGTCTCTTTATCAGGCAGCCTCAGTCAGAGCAGCCTCAAATTCCTGCTGCTGAATCCAGCTGTGCCTTTTGCCCAGGTGGTGAAGGAATGCCGGGCAGTGGTCATTGCAGGGGGCACCATGCAGCCGGTAAGGACACCAGGCCCAGCCCTTTGTGCCGGGTCTGGATGGGACAGTGACTGGGGAGGGGCACTCAGCCAGGCCTCTTCACCTCATCCCTTCGGTTCCCAAACCAGAAAGGGGCTGGCTTGAGCAGGCCAAGCAGTGTCCACCAGGTGGCATTGCTGTACTGTCTCACTGCCCAGGCCTTCAGGCTGTGGGGACAGTGGGCACTGCCAGGCTCCGGTGTGTCCGCAGCAGTGGCATCACACTGGTCCAGAGAAAGCCCTTCTGGAATCCCTTCTTCTCCCTGAGTTGCCTTCGTGCCAGGTCCTTCCTGTACCCACCATAGATATAACCTTCCCTCTCTTATAAATTTAAATTTAAATATATTTTTAGAAAAGTATTATATTTTCATTGTAGAAAGCAGAGACAGACCAAAACAGGAAAAAGGATCATAATTTCACCAGCAAAAGATTCATTTTGTTATGCATATCATTGTAATAGTCTTTGCATAACTTCTTCAAATACACATGCATATTTTTAAAAATAAAAAATAATGGTACAATATTATCAGTATATGCTGTTGTTAAAATTTTTTTTTCCCCCACTCAGCAACAGAATGTCCTACATGTTTTTCTTGTTGGCAAATATGCATTTATTCTGCCATAGCCTAGCTATACTGTAGCCTATTACATGAATATATTTTATATAACCACTCTTCTTCTGTTAGATATTTAGGTGATTTCTAGTTTCTCTCTAGAGTGGTAAATGTAACCAATCTATGCACAGTGGTTATTTCCTTCAAAGGCGTCCTAGAACAGGACTTAGCGCACGTCCTCAAGGAACTGGTCCCCAACTTCAGCCATCTGTTTGGTCACCCCTGTAGCTTTTATTATTTTTTCATTCTTTCTTCTCTGTAGACTTGTATATTGTTATTTATTCATGTATTAAAATAGTTTATAGTCCTTATGGCTTTTGATGCTCAAGTTGTCTCAGACATGGCCCGTGGGAAGCACCTTGCTGCCTCCAGCCCTTTGGATGTGGCCCCCTTAGCCTAGGAAGGCTTTCTTGCTTTCTGGAGCAACAGAAATACCCCAGCCTACCTGAGGCTTTCATTGTCCCGGAACTGGAATCATTCATGTCTCCTAGTTTCTTTGACTGGAGATGGGTACACAGAAACTAAGATCTGGGTGCTGGGGTGTTTCCAGTGTTCCTGAGCTATTATAGTATTCCCTCACTTATCGCGGATATTACGTTCTAGATCCCCCCCCCCCCCCCGCGATAGGTGAAAATCCTCGAAGTAGGAACCTTACATTTATTTCAGTATTTATATATATTTTAAGGCTTTATAAACCCTTCCCACACACTTATAAACTGTTCCCATTCCCTTATTAACCTTTTCCACACTTTTATAAACACTACTTATGTTCGATCTTCCAGTCAGGGCACATCAGAGAAGGAAAACTCTGACTCCAAAAAACCTCCGCTGCCTTGCGGCATACCTCTTCAGGGGAAAGGCTAAGGGAGTAAACCCCGACAGAAAATCCGGAGCCGGAGTCCCTAAGGCGGTTTGACGTTGTAGTCAACACCGGCAACTCCTGCGGCGCACCTGAAGCCAAGCTGTATTGACTCCGTCTTTCCCTTGGATCCTTCAGCTGCGAAGAGAGGGGGGGTCTGCTGCATGGGCAACAGCAGACCCTCCATATCACCCTGCCCAGGCTCTGTAGCTTCAGCTCCACTGGAGAGGACACTCCAGCGTCATCGCAAGATGTCGATTCAACACGGGAGGAGACAGATACCGTGTCACTCCCGAGTCGGACTGCACAGCCATTCTCGGCGGTGCAGATAGACTCTTAAGAAGCTACACCATCGTCTCTCGAGACGGATGGCTGCCGACGACGACTTATGTTCTTAAACATATTCTACACTCTTAAACCTACGTAACTTTAACAACATACGTATACAGTACTACAAAATCCCGCAATATAGCGAAAAATCTGCAATAAATAATTAAATATCATATTTTAAAAAATCCTGTGATACAGTGAGGCCGTGATTAGTGAATTACGATATAAAGAGGGACTACTATATTGTTTATAGGCCTTTTCAGTACAGACCTAGGAAATATATTTTCAGACATCTTGAGTCCATATTGATATTTTAAAATCAAAATCAATTTATTTGACCGTATGCTGCATCTCTTCTTTTGAGCTTAATTTTTGCTTTCGTGTTTAAAAATATGTTTTATTGATTATGCTATTACAGTTGTCCTGATTTTCCCTCCTTTGCCCCCAACTCCACCCAACACTCCCCACTCCCTCAGGCAATCCCCCCACCATTGTTCATGTCCATGGGTTATGCAATAAGTTCTTTGTCTACTCCACTTCCTGTACTGTACTTTACATCCCTATGGCTATTCTGTAACTACCTATTTGTACTTCTTTTTTTTTTTTTAAGTATATTTTATTGATTATGCTGTTATAGTTGTCCCAGTTTTTTTTCCCTTTGCTCACCTCTGCCCAGTACCCTCTTTCCCCGCAGCAATCCCGCCCCTTTTAGTTCATGTCCATGGGTTGTGCATGTAAGTTCTTTGGCTTCACACTTCCTATACTATTCTTAACACTCCCTTCTCTATTTTGTACCAACCAATTATGCTTCTTAATCCCTGAACCATTTCCCCATTTGTCCCTCTTCCCCCTTCCAGCTGATAACTCTCCAAATGATCCCCATGCCTATGATTCTGTTCCTATTCTGGTCGTTTGCTTAGTTTGTTTTTGTTTTTATTTTTTTAGATTCGTTTGTTGATGGTTGTCATTTTACTGTTCATAGTTTTGATCTTCTTCTTCTTCTTAAATAAGTCCCTTTAACATTTCATATAATAATGGCTTGGTGATGATGAACTCTGTTAGCTTTACCTTGTCTGGGAGGCACTTTATCTGCCCTTCCATTCTAAATGATGTCTTTGCTGAGTAGAGCAATCTTGGCTGTAGGTCCCTGCTTTTAATGACTTTGAATATTTCTTGCCCGTGCCTTCTAGCCTGCAAAGTTTCTATAGAGAAATCAGCTGACAGTCCTATGGGAATTCCTCTATGGTAACTAACTTCTTTTTTCTTGCTACTTTTAAGATTCTATCTTTGTTTTTAACCTTTGGCATTTTAACTATGATGTGTCTTGGAGTGGGGCTCTTTGCATGCATCTTGTTTGGAACTTTCTGTGCTTCCTGGACTTGAATGTCTATTTCCTTCATTAAATTAGGGAAGTTTTCTTTCAATGTTTTTTCAAATCGATTTCCAGTGTCTTGCTTTATCTCTTCTCCTTCTGGCACCCCTATTATGCGAATATTGGACCTCTTGAAGTTGTCACTGAAGCTGCTTATACTATCCTCATTTTTTTGGATTCTTTTTTCTTCTTGTTGTTTTTCTGATTGGTTGTTTTTTGCTTCCTTATGTTCCAAATCATTGATTTGATTCTCACTTCATCCACTCTATTCTTGTTTCCCTGTAAATTGTTCTTTATTTCAATTAGTGAATCCTTTGTTTCTGACTGGATCTTTTTTTATGCTGTTGAGGTCCTCACTAAGTTCCTTGAGCATCCTTATAACCGGTGTTTTGAACTCTACATCTTATAGATTGCTTATCTCCATTTTGTTTAGGTCTTTTTCTGGAGTTTTGATCTGTTCTTCCATTTGGGTCATGTTTCTTTGTCTCCTTGTTTTGGCAGCCTCCCTGTGTTTGTCACTATGTATTAGGCAGAGTTGTCTTGATTCCCTCTTTTGGTAACATGGCTTAATGTAGTAGGTGACCTGTAGTGTCCAGTGGCATAGCTTCTCCTGTCGCCCATGCTGGGTACTCAAGGTGCACCCTTTGTGTGGGCTGAGTACACAATCACCTTGTAGTTGAGCCTTCATTACTGTTGGCAGACCAATGGGAGGGATTCACCCAGGCCAGACAGCTGCAAGGATTGGCTCACTTACCACCCACCTCTGCCTTCCATGGAGGACCAGCTTTGCAGGGACAGGGTGGTGGTGCTTCAGCATGGTCTGTAGCTGTTCACTGGCTGTACATGTCCTAAGGTTTCCCAGGTGGTGCAGGCCAAGGTCAGCCACCACCTGTGCTTTGCCTGGAGCCATGCTTCCTGAGCTATATAGCAATCTAAAATGGCTGCTACTTGTGCTGGGCTTGGAGATCCCAGGTGAAGCCAAGCTGTGAATCTAGGCTGGCTATTGCTAGTGCTGGGCCCGGGCCTCACTGAGACCAGCTGTTGCTTGTTTGATAGGATTTAGGAAGTTGTGAAGCAAGAGCCAAGACAAGCCATTCATATGGGAAAGCTGCTTGGGTGGGCCCTGAATTTGGGTGGGGCAGAGTCTCTCGGGGTCTCCAAGACAGGTCAAACAGTGTTTGACAGGTTGATGGAGTCTCAATTACGGCACCAGCTTGCCAGCTCAGTGATGGGGGGCAGGTGGGTTCCGAAAAGGGACAGTGGCCTCTGCTGGCCTTGATGCTAGACACTTCAGTTTCTCCCTGTATACCGCTGGTGCCTTTTAAGCTGGTACCTTGGTGCTAGAGCTCAGAGGGAGTGAGTATGACTAGGTGAGTCCATGTGTGGGTTTTTAAAGAGGAACTGCTTGGGGTTCCAGCAGTTTCTTCCACCAGCTAAATCCCCACTGGTTTTTGCAACCAGAAGTTCTGGGGATTTGTCTTTCTAGCACTGGAACCCTGTGCTGGGGGGCCTGGTTTGGGGCTGGGCCTCCTCGCTCCTGAGGTATCTCTCCTGCATTTTTATCCCCCACACGTGCGTGTGGAACCAGCGCATTCTACATCTGTGCCTCTCCTACCCGTCTGGATGGATGTGGTTTCTTTAATTCCATAGTTGTTAAACTTCTATTCAGCTCGATTTTTGATAGTTCTGAGTGATGGTTGTTCTATATTTTAGTTGTAATTTCAACGTGGTTGTGTGAAGAGGCGAGCCATGTTTCCTAGTCACCATCTTGACTGGAAGTCCCATTGGTTTCTGAAGTTAACACAATTACTTGTTTGCTCTATCCCACAATATACTAAAAATAGTGTCAAAAATATAATACCAATATTCTAACAATAAACTGTTGATTAAAAATTTATTTCTTTGCTTTTATTTTTTGCCCTTAGATTATATCTGGTCACTAAGGATATATGGTCACTAAGGATATGAAGTCATGCCCTGGCCGGTGTGGCTCTGTTGGAGTATCATCTCATAAACCGAAAAGTTGCTGGTTCAGTCTCCAGTCAGGGCACATATGAGAGGCAACCAATCCGTGTTTCTCTCCCTCTCTCTCTCTCCCTTCCTTCCCCTTTCTTTAAAATCAATAAGGAAGTCCTCGGTTGAGGATTTTAGAAAAAGGGTGTTAAGTCATTTGATATCAGGCTTTTCTTTGTGTGCTTATGTTGTAAATTTAATAGCTAGGCTTTCTTTTTGCAGTTTGTTTTCAGTTTAGTGTTTGCCTTTTTGTTGACTTAATTCTATTTTTAGAATATGTAAACATCGGTATGGTTCAAAAATTGAAACTATGTAAAAAGTTTCAGAAAGTCTCACTTCCATCTCTTTCCAACCTGTTCCACATTCCTGTAGGTGAGCATGTTTTATTAGCTGCTAGTCTATCCTTCCACCTTTTTCTTTTCTTTTACAAAAATAAGCAGATGTATTTCCTTATTCTTTTTTTTTTTTTTTTTCCTTACATCAAAGGTGGCATACTCAGTTTGTATGTGCTAGTATGTTCTGGTGATCACTCCATGTCAGCACACAGGGATGGTCTGCATTCCTCTGGTTGGCTGCATACTTTTCCATTGGTGGATGTAGCATAGCGCAGTGAACCAGTGCCTGTGGAAAGGCAGTCTTGCTCTCACAAATAACAAGAAATATCCTTGGGCACGTGTTACTTAGTTTGTTGAGCCATATCTTCAGGGGAGACTCCTGGATGTGGAATTGCTGGGTTAAAAAGTAAAAATGTATCCAATTTGTTAAGTATTGTCCAGTTCCCCTCTGCCTGGAGTAGTGCTGTTCTGTACGCCACCAGCAGTGTATAGGAATGCCTGTTTCTCCACAGAGTGATCAAACTTCTGGATTTTTGCCAGTTTGATAGGTAAAAAACCTGGATGGAGCTCTTTAAAAATATTCCTCCCCCTAGAGATTCGTATTCAGTAGTTTGGGCTGGGGGCTGGCCGTATGTATATATTTTAAATTCCCACTCCTGACTTTGTTGCATATCCAGGGCTGGGAATCACCGCTGAATTTGCCAAATTTCCTTTGCTGTTACTGCAAGTAGTTTAAATGAGACGGTCAGCACTGGTGTCAGTAAATTGTTTTATCCTTTTTGCTAATTTGTTAGCAGCCTTTCCTTTTCCCTCTTTTCTGTTCTTATGTACTGGCTCCCTCCTCACCCTGACTTCTCTCTTTCCAAGTGATTCTCTCCCCATCCCTGCCAAGGCCCCTGCTTGCTAAGGTCCCTGTCCCTGGACCTCTGGGAGGTCACAGAGCCTTGATGTTGTGGTCTTCAGGTGTCTGACTTTCGGGAGCAGCTGCTGGCATGTGCTGGGGTGGAAGCTGAGCGACTGGTGGAGTTTTCCTGTGGTGAGGATCCGTGTCCAGGGTGGAATGGGTCACATAGTCACGTTATGGCCCTTTGTTCTCATACTTGAGCTATATGCTGTTAACAGGCCTAGGGGGCTGATGGGACCATGGGATGCTCACTGCCTCATGAGCTCACCACCTCTATACTCTGTGCTCCCCACATCTACATGGGAGAGGCCTGAGCACTGCTGTTTTATTGTGGGAACAGGATGGGTGTGTGTGTTATAAATTGCTGCTCCTAGTCCGGAAGACACAGGCTGGGCAGAGCTCTTTCTGGCATCTGCCTTGCAGAACAGTCTATACCTCCAGTTTTCAGCTCCTCACTGGGTCTCCCCAGGTCACGTGATCCCTCCAGACAACATCCTGCCCCTTGTCATCTGCACTGGGCCCTCCAGCCAGCAGCTGGAATTCACACACCTGAAAAGAGAGCTGCCTCACATGGTTCGTACCAGCCAACCTGCTGGCCTCACAGAGGCCTTTGCTGGGGTGGGAGAGACATTGCGGGGGCAGGCGGGGGTAGGCGGGGCACGCTGGCCAATCCAGAGCTGGCACAGCATGAACAGTATCTAGGTGTTTATCAGGGAAGGTCTGAGTTTTCTCACCCCCGACCCCTTAGGCTGCTAAGTAACTTTTCTTGACACCTCCAGTCATCCCTTTAGGATGAAGCTCATGAGAAAGTGACTCATCTCCTTTGGTTCTCTTACCATTTGGTTATATCGGTCCCTGCCTGGCAGGGATGCAAGTGCTGGGGCACTTCTCTTGTGGCACGCCTGGGGTTTTCAGTGCCTGATTTGTCACAGATGGTGCTTAATCCCAAGTTGCCCACAGGACACTGGGAGCTGGGGAAGGGAGGCCTGGGTGCACACCAACAGCAGGGGTCGCTCTGCTGTGCTAGCACTGTGGTGCGTGTCACATGCTGCCCGTCACCAGGAGCATCAGTTGGGTGTTTGGTAGGGAGGGTGGCACATTCCAGTCTGTGATTCCCAGGTAGGGGGTGTTACCAAGATGTAAGCCTCCCTGACCGCATTCACCTGTGGGCCTCTCTACTTGGCTCTGAGCCCTAAAGTTCGGAGCCTTTGTCTGGCGTGGCTTCAGGAGTGGCCCCATGGAGGGCCCCTTGTCTTCCTTTCTTAGATGGATGAGACAGGTCGCATCCTCTGTAACCTGTGCAATGTGGTCCCTGGAGGGGTGATCTGTTTCTTCCCCTCCTATGAGTACCAACGCCAGGTCCATGCCCACTGGGACAAGAGTGGCCTGCTGGCCCGCTTGGCTGTCAGAAAAAGGGTGAGTCACCCCTCAGCTGGACCTCCCATTTGCGGGGACAGTGCACCCAAGTTCCTCCTGGGATTTCTCATGCACATCAAACTAGATGGTTAGGCCTCATGTATGGGCGCTTCTCCCACCATTTCTAATCCCCGATGACTGCCCAGAGGAGTCCGCAAAGCCCTGGAGTTCTTCAGGCTGGAAAACAAGGCCTGGAGCAGACATGTGACCTAGGCATCCTGAAACCCTGTTCTGGGAAACATCTCTTTACCTTCAGATATTTCAGGAACCTAAGAGAGCAAACCAGGTGGAACAGGTGCTGACAGAATATTCCAGGTGCATTCAGGTGAGAGGTGGAACTCAGGTTTGGGTCCAGACGTGTGGGTTTGGCCACTGAAAATGACTGGACAGTGTCCCAGCTCTGGGTGGTTCCCACAGGGCCAAGTTCAGGCAGGAGGCACGGTGACGGGGGCCCTGCTGCTCTCGGTGGTCGGAGGCAAGATGAGTGAAGGCATCAACTTCTCTGACAGCCTTGGCCGGTAAACAGTGGGCTCCGCATCTCCTGGGACTCTGAAACCTGCCCACCCCTCACTCCAGACAGCGCTCCCTACCACCCCAAGCCCTTTGCAATCTGCTGCCATCTGAGTGCACCTGGGCTGACCGCGCAGGTTGGCAAGCTGCGTGGGGAAGTGATTCCGCAGCTTTGGGTTTGTCCCTTTGAGGCCAGGTGAAAAATTAAACAGACCGTAACTTGATTGAACTCTATTCCTTGGCCTAGATTGACCTCTTGGCCGAAAACCCCTTTCCAGGTGGTAGGGATAGGGTGGGGAGGGAGAGGTGGAGCCTCCGAGCACTGCTCGAGGACTGCAGGCGTGGTAGACGTAGCAGTTGTGACATGCGGATGAGGACCCGGCCCTTTGACCTGGGCCTGGAGAACCCCAGGTGCCTTTGGCTCCCATGTGCCTTCACCCCAGGTGTGTGGTTATGGTGGGCATGCCCTACCCCAATGTCAAGTCTCCAGAGCTCCAAGAGAAGATGGCCTACCTGGATCAGACCCTTGTGAGTACCTCCAGTGTTCCGGAGGCGGGTGGGGCAGAGAGAGCTCTGTAGCCTCTAGGACTGAGGTTTGCTGGGACTTCCGACTGTCCCTTGCTGTGCCACTGTTTTCTGTTTGCTCCTCCATATCCTCTTGAGCTTCCTATGACATCATCTATCATACCAGCCACTGGCATTGTGCCCATGAAGCCAGCTCATCTTGCTCAAAGCCTGGCAATGTCCTTTTCTCAGAACACTAAACAGGATGCAAGAAACAGTTCTGATTGGTCATCTCCTTTGCCCTTCCCAGCCCCGAACCCCAGGTCAGCCCCCACCAGGAAAGGCTTTGGTGGAGAATCTATGTATGAAGGCTGTCAACCAGTCTATAGGTAAGCCTGGAACTGTTCCTATCAGGATGAATAGCTGGGGTGGGATGGATGAAGAGTGAGCGACAGGACGGGGGTTTTACTTGCCATCTCGTGAGTCCCATGGCTGAAGAAGGGAAAGGGACACAATAGAAATGTTCTGTCAGGACGGTAGGTTTAATCAGAGCCCCAACCTGTCCCCATCCAGGCAGGGTCATCAGGCACCAGAAGGATTTTGCCAGCATAGTGCTCCTGGACCAGCGATATGCCCGTCCACCTGTCCTGGCAAAACTGCCAGCCTGGATCCGAGACCGTGTGGAGGTCAAAGCCACCTTTGGCCCTGCCTTTGCTGCTTTGCGGAAGGTCAGCCCTGCCTTTCCCTTTCCCTGAGAACTCCCCACCAAGACCCCCACCTAGTGTTTCATTGTCTTTCCCTGTCTTCCCAGTTTCATCACGAGAAGTCTGGCCTTTCCTGAGGGATGGCCACACTCGTCTGAAGTGAGGACCAGCCCCCTTCTGGAATCACTGGGCTGCTGAGACCCAGGAATAGGTGCCGAAGCCAATAGGCAAAAATTAGGTTAATCCTGAACAGTGGGTCCTGGTCATCCTTGGGCCCCTCCCAGAAACTGGATTGTCCCTCCTGTTCACCACGGGCCCAGCCGAGCTCGCTGGGCTGCCGTCCTGGGCGGCTGTGGAAGCTGCGCCTTCCACTGCAGTGACTGTCCCTGCTCGTTTCTCAGCACCCACTTTATCAGAGGTGAGGCGGAGCAGGCTTCTGCCGCCTCCCTTTTCTCCTCTCCCCTTCCTAGCTAAAATTAGCTGTTCGAGACCTTTACCCCTTCCTCAGAATGAAGGGCGTTCCCCATTTCCAGCCCCCTGGTGTCCAGCACTCTTCGGCCCTCGAGCTTCTGGTTACCCCATCTGACTGCCATCTGGGAATTAGGCACCATCTGTGACCAGTTGGGCACCGAAGTCCTTTGGAACTGGGAGGAGGGCCCCGCCTGCTGGCCTCACTTCCTGACTGCCGGCCGCTCCCTGACCTGTTCACAGCCCTCCACAGCATCCTTATCTCCCCGGATTGGTCCCAGGCTCTGCAAGTCAGTAGCACCTCTCTCCCGCTCAGCCACTTGAGCAAACTCCAAGACACTCTTCCCCTGGCATCAGCAGTTACACCAAGGGCCATCAGGCTCTCAGCATGACTATTTTTAGACACTGTGTCTGTCACTGAGACATTTTTTCCTGTGTGAAAATATCCTCCCCTCCACCTGCAACAACTGCCCCCGTTGACTGCACTTCTCTCCCTGACCCCAGAGGAAGGGGCGTTGGTCCACTCGGCTCCCTGCCCCGTTACCTGAGACCAGTGGGAGCAGAAGGACAGGCCCCGGCTCGGAGAGGTTGGCACTCTGCACAGCTATAGTTCCTTCATTAAAAGTGCACTGTTGGTTATGCTCAGTTCTGCGTTATATTTCTTTATTGATCTGTGTGCTGCTCTATCTCAATGTTCAGGGCAGAGAAGAGCACACTAAGTGAACAAGGGGATGGGGCACAGGCCAAGAGCGAGGGACCCTCCCCAACCCTCAGAGCCAGCCTCCCTGCCTGCCTCTTGATGATGGTCCAGGCACAGACCTGGGGTAGTCCCTCCATGATCCCCATCCTTGCAAGGGCAGCAGGGGCTGAGAGACCTGCAGGCCAAGGAGCCCCTCCCAGCTGTTTCCATGTGAGGGCAGGAGCCTCTGCCTGGGTTTGGGGAGGAGGAGGAGGAGGAGCTGCTGAGCCCCTAGGAGTCCCAGTCATCTTCCTCCTCTCCAGGAGGCTGCTGCGGGGGAGGCAGAGGCGGGATGGAGTCTGACATTCGAGCGAAGGCTCCTCCTGGTCCCTCGCTGGCCCCGGTCCCAGGTCCTTTCCCAGAGATGCCTGGGAGGGAGGAGGTGAGGGTGAGGGGGGGCACTCAGAAGCTCCTGGAGACTTAGCAACAGGAAAAGGCAGAACGTGCAGGGTGCACAGCACCCCAGGTCCCGGGGAGGGGCGGTGCTCTGCCTCCTACCTTTGCGCCTCAAGACCAGCTTGTTGAAGAGATCTGACATCAGGTCCCCACCTTGGCCTGTGGCTCTCACTGCAACAGGAAAAACAATGGGTGAGGAAGGAGGAAGGGACCAAGAGTGAAACGTGCTCTCAGGTGACCACCTCAGGGTTCAGTCACATTTGTCCTTTTCCCTCATTACTGACACACCCAGCGCTCTCCAGTCACCATGTCCCCACTGTGCTGGGAGCTTCCGTCTGTTAGTGGACGCAGCACCAGGGCACTGATAAGAAACCGGCTAACATGTGAGTAGCACTGTTATAGCTGCCCTGTGATACAAGCAGGCAGGCGCGAATGAGCAGCCCTGAGTGGTTGGGCAACTGGCCTGGGTCACAGTGCAAAGCTCAGAAGCAACGCTGGGACTCAAACCCAGGACTGTTGCTTCACGCCTGGGTGTTTTATGCCAACGTCGTAGCAGAGTAATTGTAGCCCCAAGAGGCTTAGAGAAGCAGGACTGAGCTACCAGGGCCTCCTGTTTCTAAAATATCTCAGGTCCTGGCAACTGGCAGAGAATGAGAAGATTCTCTTTTGTGGTTGGAGTTGGATGAGGCTCTATCCCCTGCCAGCTTAGAGAGGAAAGTTCCACTAAGCAGGCTCCAAAACCCAGCAGGAACCCACTGCCCAGGCAGCTGAGACAAGCAGGTTAGGGTGGCCACCCAGGGTTTCCAGCAAACACCCTGGGGAAAGCAGGGGGCTGGCCTTCCGACACTGGCAGCTGGCAGAGGCGGCCCTTTGCTTCGAGCCCTCCCGGAGTGGGCGCAGTCCCGTCACCTTGCTCCTGCTCCTTCTGTTTCTTCTTCTCTAGCTTGCGCTCCTTGACACTGCGCAGCTTGGCCTTGCCGATGCCCCCCGCCTGGCGGATGGACTCCAGCAGAGTGGCCCGGCCACTGGAAGGGTCCACCACCTCCTTGGGGGCTCCCTGGACTGCAGCTGGGGGTGGGGAAGGAAGGCTGCTCAGGCAGGGCTGGGCTGCGGGACAGCCCTGCCCAGCGTGAGGTTCTGGGGGTCCGGAGGAGCAGCCAGCAGCCTGGCTCTGAGGAGGGGCCTTCCTCAGGGGGAAGCCGGCTGGTGAAGCCTGGATGCTCACGGCCGCCTGAGCTCAGGAAGTCACGTGTGCAGGCGCCCAGGCCTCTCTCCAATCCCACCCAGCTTAGGTGCCACCTGCAGAGGGGCCCCTGGGAGTTACTGATATGCTGAATATGACACATGATCCAGCACGGAGTTTTTGTGCCGCTTCTGGACGGTGGAGATGGCTGGAGATATATCAAAACTGAAATTCTACAACTTAAGGGACACAGGGATACTTTGTTGCTGTAATTTTCAATTATTTTAGTACCCACCCCCCTTTTTCCATTGGTTTAAGTGGGAATGGGGACCCACAGCCCCATCCGTCCAGGCTCCCCAACAGAGCTCTATGGACACGGTCTGAAAACCACTATTTTATAAACCCAATGGAGCAAGATTTAAAATTACAACTATTCTGAAACTCTAAAATTTATGACCACTTAAGCAAACTACAGAAAATCCTTCAGGGATCCAGAAATGGAGAGGCACCCTCAAAGGGAGCTCCCTGCCCCCACCCCCACCCCCCAATGCGCTCCTGGGCCCCCTGCCTCCCCTACCTGAAGAAGACCTGCTGCTGTCGTCCTCTTTGCCATCCTGACCTGGAGAGGCCACAGTCTGCGGCGGGGGTGGGGGCGGGGGAGCGCTGACCAGTACTGCTGGAGCTGGGGGAGGTGGTGGTGGGGGTGGTGGCGGCGGGGGTGCTGTTAGCACCCCATCTTCTAGGTCTGCAATAAGTGTGAGAAACATGAGGCATCTGAGGAAGAATGTGGCCCAGCTCCCATTCCCGGCTCTCGCTCACCTGGCTGGAAAGGCGCAGCCAGCTCTGTGTGGAAGGCGGGCAGCTCTGGAATGGGGCCTGGGGCGGAGGGGGCGATGCCGGGGCCCAGGTCAGCGCTGTACATGAGGTCGTCCGCGATGCCCGGCAGGTCAGGCAGGTAGCAGGGCACGTCAATCTCGGGCACTTGGCCCAGGTCAGGCACATAGAAGTAGTTCTCTGGGACCTGCAGGGTCGGGTGGGGGTACGTGAGCCGGCAGCTGCAGTTTGACCTTGGGGCCGGCAGTGGGGCCAGGATGGGATAAAGGGTTCACCGGGCCCCTTGCCTGAGAGAGACTCTGAGTCCCTCTGAATGGATGAAGAAACTATTCAGACACTCACCATCTGAGGAAGGAAGGGAGGGGATTTTCTCTGAGGAAAATTGCCCTTGTTTCTTTATTAGCCAGGGTTTTTATCTACTTTCTACATGGGAAATGCATAAGAAAAACATGCAGCCCTTCACCAAATGGTTGGGAGTAATAACAAAGGGAAATGCAGATCAATACAGGGTTGAAGCGCCCAGGTATTTTACACAAGTTCAGAAACATTTACTTAATGGTCTGTTTTTCACATCCTACTGACAAGAATTTGGGGCTATTTAGAGAAAAACAGGGCAGGTTCCCTTTTCCTTAGAAGCCACTTTTTATTTCTATTCTATCTTTAAAATCTCCTGGAGGGTGGGATTCATAGCAAGCCTGGAAGACAACCTGCTGGCCAAGGGCCCAGGGGGGGCGGCTCCACACAGTGGTCAAAGTCTTTTGAACCATGCCTGCCTGTCTCCCACACTTGCCTAGAGAACCCTGGGAGGGCCCCACCTCGTCCAGCCGTCCCTCTCCACCCGAGCAGCATCTGTGTCTACCTGTTGCTCCAGCTGCTCTCTCTTGCTGATGGACAAGGGGGCATCAAATAGCTTCTCCTCTGTCTCTGTCCCCAGCATCACGTGGGTCTTTGTTACAGCACCAGCCAGGGGGTCCAGGAAGACATACTTTTTGTACCTGCAGAGGTGGGGTGGAGGTCAGGCCATCTATCATCTGTTCTAGGCCCATGCTCCTGATCTTTTCCCACTTCATCAGGGGCCACGAGTAGTTTGTACCATGGACTCCCAGGCCTTACAAGGCAAAGCAAACGACCTGGCTCTGCAGGCTGCAGACTTCTGCTGCACTTGAGTCTGAGGCCCCTTGGGTCCCCCCCTAAGCCAGCCAGGCCTCCCACTACACCTCACTGGCCCTGCTTCTGGACATACAGGTTCTCGGTCGTGTTGAAGAGCAGCAAGGAACTGATGGAGCTGATGTTGCTGGGAAGACCCCCAAGCCCCTCCTCAGCCTCGTCCTCAGGTTCCAACTTGGTGTTCACACACACAGGGAAGTATTTCAGCTTCTCCTGGGGGGTGGGGTGTGTGTATAGAATGTGACAAAAGGATGGAGGGTTTCAGAGCCAGACCAGTGACCTCCACCCCTCCCCATCCGAATCCTCTTGGGGGGACAGTACCCAATGGTGGCCTTAGTTCCTCCCCCACATCCAGGACTGCCATTGGTCACTCCCTGTGGTGTGTGACCTGAGTGTGCCCATCAGACCTGACGGGCCCGCTCATCCAGGGAGCGGTGCTTGCTCTGGATTTTGTGGCGGGGGCGTCTCTGCAGGTCAAAGTCCTGGGCACCCATGAAGATGGAACTGTGTTCCTGCAGGTGCTCGGGAGCTGGGTACTTGGCACTGGAGAACACCTGCAGACGCACGGAGAGTCTGACATTACTTTTCAGGGGCCCTGAAAAGTGCCAGAGAGCCCAGGGTTGGGCTGGGGAGATTCTGAGGAGGAGGAAAGCTTGAGGTGTGGCTGGACAGTGCAGGTAGGGCCCGGGGCAACCTCAGAGGCACAGGGATATGGTAGAGAATGGGATATCTGCGACTGCCCACCAGCCACAGGGACACATGGGCTACCTTGATGGCTTTCTTGCTGCCCTTGATCTTCTCAATCTTGGCCTGGGCCAAGGAGACCCTCTCCCCAATGGCCTGCAGCTGGCTCCGGCTCAGCTCCACTCGCTGGGAGATCCTGCCACGGGAAAGAAGACAGGGGCTGGGGGCTGCTCCTCAAGCCACCGCAGCCTCTCACACACCTCTGGCTTCCAACAGCAAACCCGCAAAAAACCAGGGGCGTGAGCAAGGGTTCTTAAAATAACAATGTTACCTGCTTATTAGGGTCAATCTTGAAACTGCCCAGGTGACCTCTCAAGGATTATCCAAACTGAAGGGTCTAGGAATGCAGTGTATTAAGTTCCTTAGAGCTCTGGGTAGGGGTAGCAATTACCCTAACCCCAAGTTGGTGCCTGAAGGGACCTGGTTCCTGGCCCCCAGAGTGTAGAGCCTCAAGCTGGGGCAAGCAGAGACAGAATCATCATGACTGAAATGGACACGCCTATTTACAGACAAGGAAATCAGAGTTCAGCAAGGCTGAGTGACAGGCAAGGCTGGGCCTAAATTCAAGCCCTAGGCCTGTTCACGGGGAACCGCCCTGACACAGGATAAACGGCTCATGTCAATACCTCCACCAAGTCCTGACCAAGGTTCTCATGGTTATGGTCTGGCTGCTCACGGGCTTCCACCCCCTCCTTCGACCCTGATCAGTCGGCTGCAGAAACACTCACTGCCTTGCCATTCCCTGAACATGCCAACCTCACGCCAGTCATGTGGCGTTTGCATCAAATGGAAGGCCGCCCGAGATGCCACGCGGCTCACTCCTCCCCTGCACTGAGCCCCCTCCCTGCTGAAGCCGTCCTGACCACAGAATCTGAAGACGCACCTGCCACTTCCCAAGCCCCACCCCGCTTCACTTTCACACAGTGCCACTGCGCATCCTGTGTCTCTTGCCTGCGTGTGCTCCGAGGGACTGGGGACTCTGCCTTGTTCCCTGTGTATCCCCAGTGCCTCGAACAGTGCCTGGCACCTGCACAGGCCCCTCCGTGGTTGCTGAACACTAACACCCACATGCCCTAAACATAAATGCAGACAAGCCTAACGCTGTCCCCACATTACTCAGCAACAGCAAGGGGCTTCTCATTACAGTGTTAACTCTCTCGTGTGCCAGTCTGTCCTCCCCCCGAGGCTCCCCCACCTCCAAGAACATCATTTCCTGCCACGACCACCACGTTCCACATTCAGAGCAGTCACATCTCTGCATTCTCCTGGGGGGAGCGAGCCCACAGTGAGGCAGGAGGAATGAGGCAGAGTTGCAAGGTGAGTGCGTGGGGACAGGTGGGAGGATATGGCTGGGCGGCAGAGGGGCCTCAGCGTCTCTGCGGTGGGAGACTGCAGGCTGGGGGACTCTGAGATTTCTCTAAAGGCTGAAAGGAACAGCCGACTCTGGCCCAGCCTTCCTAAGCTATCTCCACCACTCTAGACGGTCTTGGCCCCTGAAGAACCCACCTGTCAGCCAATTTCACAAATTAGGGACCTCCGTCCTGATGAAGTCTCCCCATTACTCCCAACTCCTCATGCGCCAGAGGTGCAGCATGAGGTGGGGGCTGAGGTACAAGCAGGCACCCAAGGCAGCTTAGTTCTCCTTGACAGACTGGTCTGAGTGGGGCAGCAATGCAGAGCAAGAACAAGTGCGCAGTTTCCTTCCAACAAGAGAACGCAGAACTGCCCATCTTTTCCCGCATTAGCTCCAGCTTTCCTGGCAGGCAGAAAGGTCTTCACCCACCGGGCAGGGGAACTCCACCACAAGCTGCTTCCTCTAGTTCCCACCTCGGCCACTCTGGCCCTGGGGGCTGGAGCCTCCCCAGTGGTTCTGTAAGCACTCCGCTCAAAGTTGGCGTGGAGAGAGAGGGACAGCAGACCTGGACACGGACAAAGGCTACTCTGTTCTGCTTCTTCCACTAAGGAGAGAAGGGCTGGTTTCTTAGAACTATAAACATCAAGCTTAACAGTGGACCCTGGCAAGTTTCCAGAATGGATTATTAAATAGAGGGTCTGTAAGCATTGAGAAAAGGAAGAGACAGGTCCCAGGGCAGCACTGTTCTAAATCCACAGCATTTCTTTCCTTCACAGGGTTCTTAGTCTGGTGGATCAGGAGAAAACCTAAACACAGTGCGTCTTGACTCAGCAAGGCTTCTGATGGCTTCTCACACAATTCTGCAGGCAAGATCGGGCTGTGGGTGTTGGAGGAGAATCCACTTAGGAAAATCAGGGCTGAAAACTGGACTGATTTCAGCCTTGCACGAAGGCCTCTGGCAGGGCCCCATCCAGCTCAGTCAACACTTGATCAGCAAACTGGGGATATCAAACGGGGGAGGGTCAAAAATGGTCTGCATGAAGGAATCAAGACTCAAATAATCCTGAGGCCGGAGGGATGGAATGTAAGCAACAAGATAAAGCTGACAAGGAGTGAACATGAAGCCCAGCATTTAGGTTAAAAAGTCAGGTGCACAAATACAGAAGATGGAGTTTGAGCAGCAGTTCAGGGTGAGAAAGACCTAAGGTTCTGGTAACCATAAACTCAGTATGAGCTAGAAGAATGTTAAGCAGCTTAAAAAGGAACTACAATCTTAGAGTACACGACTCCTAGTTCCTCTCCTAACTCCTTTCAATTATCAGGGAGCACCCACTCTCTTAAAGGCACTGGAGCAAAAACGGGGCCCTGAGTGAATGAACTGAATCTATGCCGGGCACCAACCGATCTTATTCACAGCTGTGTCTCCTTAAACTGGATCCACATTTTAAGAGGACTCTGAATTCTATTCTAGACTATTCCCTTACTACTGCTGTGTCTCCAGCACGGGACAGTGCCTGACATGGAACAAACACTGGCTGAATAAAAAGTGACCCGTTAACAAACATCCAAAGGAGGGTAATGAGGATGGTACTGAGCAAGAAACTCCCACCACACGGTAACCGAAGGATGTCTGGCTACAGATGAGGTGATTTCGGGAATATGGTAATTCCCTCCAAATATAAAAAATATCACAAGTACTGTCACGTGGAAAACAATCAGGCTTCTGTCACCCCAGAGGGCAGCTCTAGGACCAGTGGGTGGAGTTACAAGGAAGCCGACCTCCATTCTGCATAAGAACTCCTTAACAAAGAGCTGCAGAGCTTTGCAAAGCAATCAGACACCAGCTGGAGACCACCAGCCAGGAACGCTTCAAGGGAGGTGCCTTCCTGAGGCAGGGGAGTGGAAGACAGGATTTCCAGGGTTCTTTTCTTATCCAAAATCCTCTAAGTGCAGTAATGGCTGGTCTTTTGACAAAGCTCATAGACAGTCTAACCTCTTACAGTCACGCGCCAGGATGCCGAGAACACAGGCCACAGATGAGAAAGCTTTCCCTTCATGTGCCATCTCTACCGACTGGCGGGGACGGTCTGGCAGGCTGTGTTAGGAAGGACTGTTTGGCCACACTGGGGCTGCCACCCAGTGCCACAACTGGTGAGCAATGCCCACCCTGAGGGCGGGGCATGGTGGCAAAGGGGCAATTGTCTGCCACCCCTGATCTACAGCCCCTGGCTTGGCGGCCAGCTTCAAAGTAGGTCGGTTTCCAAGCTCATCACTGAAGCCACGTCCCTGTAACATGTCTGCTCAGACCCTAGCGGACGAAGGGCTGCCCCCGTCAGCATCAGGGACAGACCTGCCCCTAGGTTTGCTCAGAGCCTGGGACAGAGATGGATCAGATAACACACATCTGCTCTCAAGGAGATTCCAGTTTACTGGGGAGATAAATAACTGCAATGTCCCACAGACCAGGGTTAACATCTATTCGGTAGCAGGGTGACCTTGGACAAGTCACTTAACTGGCCTGTGCCTCAGCTTCTTCAGCTGAGAAGTAGGAATAGGAACTTCTGCATCATGGAATTACTGTAAAGGCTAGAAATGAGTGAATGTATGTCTAGTGTTCCTGTACTAGCTGACATCCTAAGTGCTCGGTTGACATCTGCTATGACCTCCCATAAGATGGAGGGAGGGATGAGGAACTCTAGGCATTCAGGGAAAGAGGCAGTGTTGGGGAGGCATAGAGAGGGAAATTCCAGGCTGGAACGGGCACTTTGCAAGAGAAGGCTCTGCAGGGCGGAAGGGAGAGCAACAGTAAGCAGCTCCCCTGGCTGGGGTGGGAGGGGTTCCAGGAGGCACCCAGGGACCACTCTCCTCCTGGTGTGACCCCAGGAGGGGCATAGGTTGGCCAGGCCAGTGGTTGGGCTCCCTGTCCCACCACCTCCAAAGCTGACCCTCTACCCCTTCCTATAAAGCCAGGCAGGCCCACGGCCCCTGCAGCGCTGCAGGCTCCTCCCTGCGGGAAGGGAAGAAGCACCCATTCCTGCCCCATAACTGCTGCTTCTCCTCCCCTTGCCTGTCCTGTCCCAGGCACAGCAGACCCTGAATCTGGGTTCTTGCCTTCACCTTTATCTTCTCCACTCACAGGGATAATTAAGAATGATCTGCTAATTATGCAGGCAGCTGACTGAGTGCTTCCTAACCTTGGGAGTCACCAGGCGCCAATCGCTAGAGAGAAAGGGAAGGATGGGGCTGTGTGGGGCTGACGGGACAGCATCCCAACTTCCACATGCAGAATCCGTCCAGCTCCTCTCCCTATGCCACCGCAACGCCCTCTGCCTCATCATCTAGGTCTTGTGAAGCAGGTGACGTCTCTGGGCAGATATGTTGGGCCTGGATTCTCCCAGGTGCAGATGGGGGCAGGTGAGGACCAGAGAGATCTGCGAGGCAGGAAGAGAAGCCAGGGGAAGGAAGGAGAGGTTCCAGGAGAGCCTGAGAGGTACTTGTCATTCTCTCCGGTCTCTGCACAGCCCCCACTGCGGCAGAGCAGGAGGGAGGAATGCCAGCTTGGAATGCTGATTTTCCATGAGCTCACCTACCTGCAGAACTGGGCCCAGGCCTGGGCCTGAAATGGGAGGAGACAGAAACTATCTTCTCAGCAAAGTTTACAAGCAGGGGGAACACGTTTACGGGGGGAGATTTCCGAGCTGGCATCCCCTCCCCACCACAAAAGCCCACGAGGAATGGAAGGCCCCCTTGCTTGTTGATTGCTACAGGATGGGAGTGGGGCACAAGAAAGGGGCTAGGTCTAGGCCCAGCCATCCCTGACCCCTCCCTTTCCTCCTCCTTATCCCCATTCTGTCATCCTGCCATCAGGTCCCCGTTGAGTGTCCCTGCCCGCAGCTCCCCTGGACTGCAGCCTTACCCCTTCCACGCCCTGACCACACTCACAGCCTCCAAGGTGTCCCTGGAATCCACTCTCCCCCCTTCCTGTCCACTCTGTGACCGCTGCCCAACGAGCCTCCCAAAACTCTTTTGTCCCATCACCTCTGCTCAAACACCTGTCCAGGCTCCCTGACACTCCTGGCTCAAGATCAAAGCCCTGCCTTGTTTAGAGAAGTCTCCATGGGCCCTGACTTACCCCAACTTCTCACTCTGCCCCCCTCTCTCCCACTCCTCTGCCATGGAGCACCCCCACAGCACTGCAGAACAGAGAGAAGCCAGGAGCAAGGTCCCTGGAGAGGGCATGTGACCGGAGGGGTAAGTGAGACTCACAAGTGCATGGCAAGTTACTTTCCACACCCTGTTCTGTTCTGCAGTGGGGAGCTGAGAGTATGGGACAGGCAGCAATGAATGCCCTCTGGAAGCCGGGAAACACCACACTCTGGCACACAGCCTGCTCCACTATCTGGCCTCTAAGCCTCTGGCACACATTTCCAGACCCCACCAAAATGGCCTGCGGGCCCACATCTCCCGTCCTGCCTAACCACAGCCTGTTCCCCCGGTGGCCTAGTTCATGCCCCTTTCCTTCAGGAGGCCTTCCCTGCCCATGTGTAGGAGGCATGTGGTTCTCCTTGCTACCATCTACTTCCTCCTTATTCAAGTAACAGCCCCTGTTTCCATCACTCTCACAGGCTCAGTCCCTGGACATCAGGTGGGGCTAAACCCAGGGCTTATGGTAATGCATGTGACCAAGGTCTGAGCCAGTCAGTGTCATGCCTCCCCTGCCCCAGCAACTGGCTCTCACATAGACATGAGAACCAAGAAAAGCCAATGGGGAGTTCCGAGGCAATGCTGGACCATAACTTGAATCTAGGAGCTCAGACCCTACTGGTGTGACATTGCCACCCAAGGGCAAGGCCTATCTGGGAATGGGGCCAACCCAGAGGCAGAGAGCCGGGATGGGGTGAAAGCAAAACCAGGTCCCGATGACATCATTTACACCTTTCAGCTCCAAAGCCCGCTCTACTGATTGGTTACTTCTTGCTTAAATTGGTTTGGGGAGTTCTGATTGATAAATATGTCATCAATTTTTATTTCTCTCTTCTCTAGATCCCAAGAGGCCTACACATTTCATGCTATGCACCTAAGAAACAGCCAGGATCTACTGCTCTACCATTCTAAATTTTAAGATCCTTGAGGACAGGAACCATGCCATACATATCTTCAGTGTCCCTCAGGGTCCAGCAGGTTGGGTATATGGTGGGAGACCAATGGGATGACCTGGAACCTGGTTTTGAGGGCTCCTGAGAGGCGTGCTCCCCTCCCTCAGACACTCGGAGGGCCCATGCCCACTCTCAACCAACTCACCATCCCTGCCCAGGAGATGGTTTTCCTGCCCTCTCCTCACCCCATGAAACTATCTACAGGTGCCAGATACCAGGGAGATTAAGGATGCTGAAACTCCAAAGCTCTCCTTAGAGAAAGGCAAGCACACAGCCACAATCCTGGTGAGGAAACACAAATATTTCTGGTGGACTGTTTTAGGCATCCGTTTCAATCACTGGGCATGGGGTGGCCATAATCTGGAATGACAGCTCTTAAAGGCCTGTGTTCTCCTGCTTATGTGTTCCTTGGGCATAGTAAACACAAAAATAAGCACGAAGGGGGCACCTAACCCTTTCTATAACAACTGATAGCAGGTTAAAGGAGGTCCACCATAGGCAGCAAACGAGCAGAAATGTTATTAAGAGTGAACATTTACTGCATGCTTAGTAATTACATGCCTGCCAGTGTAATTCCTTTGCAAGTTTTAATTCATGTAATCTTCACAACAATTCTATTAGGAAGGCACCATTATTATCACCATATCATAGATGAGAACACTGAGGCTTAGAGAGTTTAAGTAACCTTCCCAAAGCTATGGAGCAAGCAGATGAGGAGGCCAGGTGGAGCCCAGGCAGTCTGCTTCAGAGTCAAGCCTGACCCACATGAGGACCACCCCCTGGTTACATTTCTATTCTGGGCAGGCTTGGGGCAGGCAGGTACGTCAGTGGGAAGGTAACAGGCAGAAGAGTCCAGAGGATCTGGTGTTTATACCAAGTCCAACTGAAGACAATGACCCCATTTTCTGCTCCCAGTGAGGAAGCCTTCAGGAAAAGGTGGACCCCCAGCTGATGGAAAAGGAAGAGGTTGCCTGGTGATGCAGAAGGGGATTCCTGGACTGGGGAGGAAGTAGGGCGCAGGGTGGGGAATGACTTGAACCATGAGATGGACCTGAGTCAGGCAGTTAAGTACTTCACACGGGGCGGGATAAAGGGTTCCTATGTGAGACATGATGGGGGCACCCACGAAGCAGACCTAAGCCCATCCCAGGTTGCTTATGGCCACAGAAAGAGAGGACAAAACCTGGGATCTTTGCAAGGCAATAGCAAACACCATTCACTCATGTTAAATGACACTGAAATAAAAAATCACTACAGTATAGCCCAAGACTGTGCTAGATTAGTGCAGGAGGTAACAAAAAGCTGCCACTCACCAACTCAAAATTGGCCATGACCCCTCAGGCCCTCCCTCCACCCCAGCTCTCCTCACTCTCCTCACCCCAGCCACACTGGCTTCCGTTCAGGTCCGGCCCACCTTAGGGCTTTAACTCATGTACTTCTTTTTTTCTGGAACATTCTTCTTCCCAATCTACCCATTCACAGTAACTCCCTTCATCCTTCAGATTTCACCATAAATCTTTTTCCTTACATACTCCTCCTCTCATTCCCCCAGACCGAGTCAGGCCTCCTGTTAACTCTCATAGCACCTTCCCTTCCCTTCACAGAAAGACAGTAAGAACTCTAGAGTCTGGAGCCACAAGACCAGGGTATGACCCCTGGCTCTGCCACTTGGGCAAGTCTCTTAGCAAATCTGTGCCTCAGCTTCCCCATCTATAAAATGGAGATAACAACAGTAGCTCCTCATAAAGTTGTTGTGAGGGTTAAGTAAATTAATGCATGGCTAATGCTATATAAATATTAGTTATTACAAAATTATTTAAAAATAGGTCTTATCATAACTGTAATTAAAAAACTAACATGTAATTGATTTATTATAGTCTATCTCTGCTGCCAGAGTATGTCCTCTAGCTGGACAGGACGTTGCCTTATTCAAGTGGTAACTACGGAGAATAGCAGCACCTTGCACACAAGAAGTGTTGAACAGGTATTTGCTAACTGCAGGAGTAAGTGAAGGAACAGGGCCCCCAGGGGGAGGAAGAGGATGAGTTAGAAGAACAGTGCCACCATCAGGGCCTGTGGGGCCACAGGGAACCCAGAGAGCTCAGTGGGACAGTAGGTAGTTCTTCTGAGAAAACACTTCTAAGTTATGCGCCTTGGGCACAGGGAAGCCAACCGCCTCCCTGCCCATGACCAAGAATCAGCAGAAAGTCCACTCCTAGGGGGTGCCTTCCTGGGAATTGAAAGAGAATACTGCCCAGGGCAGGGAGAAGCCCCTGATCAGGTGGCGATGGGCAGCAGCACCCACCTGCTAAAGATGTCTCCGGAGACCTTCTGTAGGTACTGCAGGGCATCTGCTATCTGCTGGATGGCTTCCTCCCGCCGCAGGTCTGGCTGGATGAGAGGTACTGTGTAGGTCTGACCTGCCAACGAGTGCTGGGTCCTCATGGGAGTCATGGTGCCTGTGGGTGGGAACCAGAGTGTCAGGGCTGCCCCACACTCACCCACGCCCACCTACCACAGGGCGAGGTAACAAGGGAAGAAAGCACAGCCCCTCACTCAACCGTCTGCCATAGGGTCAGCCTGTACAGGTGGGGAGTTGGGGACACAGCATTTGGAGGGTGGCCAGGCTCCCACAGGAGCTGAGCTGCTGCCGCTTATTGAGTGAATGAAGGAGTGAAATTGGTAGGGACAATAGAGCCCGATGAGAGGGGTTCAGAGAAGGTGGAACATGACTGACCCCATAAGGTGCTTGAAACCCTGCTAGGTACATACCCTCATTATACATTATCTCATTCCAACCGCCTAAGCCTAGATGAACAAGAAAGAAACCCTTGCTGCAGAGTGAAAGCTGCCTGGAAGCAGAGGATGAATTTTGGGGCAAAATTATGTGTTAACTGCCTAATGGTACTCAGGTCTGGAAAACCACAGAGAATGTGGACTCCTGGGTTCTACTCACTTTGGCCTCTGAGGAACTCAGTGCTTCTTCCTGAGATAGGACAGGCAGTGGCTAGTGACTCCAGGTACAGGTGTTCAGGCTCTGCTCACCCAGGCGAGAGCTAAAGGGGCCAGGAGGAAGAAGGGGCATGTGGGGGTGGGAAACAGGAAGGAAAAATACTCCTCCAAATTGTAAGACAGGACAGAGTCTATTTATACTGGATTTAATTAACTCCACTCCCTGGTGCCACTAAAGCAGCAATCACACTGCAGAAGGCACTGATTTGATTGGCAAGAGATGCACCAAGCAGAATATTAAGGCACCGGGCCCCTATAAATAGGCCTAAGCACAGCCTCTTGGTAGAAGATGGTGAGGAAGACATTAATCAGGCCTGGCACTGTGCCCCAGATCTGTTTTCCTAGGCACCATGTTAAGTATGGCAGGGAGGGCTAAGGAGGCTTCATTTGGGCTTAAACTGCTGTGTGACCTTGTGTCAGTTGCTTGCCCTTCCTGATTCTATTTCCCAGTCTACAGATTGAGACTGGCACTGCTCTCTAAGTGGATATTCCCAATATATCCCACCAACATCTTCATCAAGCATGTGTGCTTACCCCTCTACTCCCTCTGCCAGCTTTCCCAGCCCTTCCTTCTACCCTACTTGTCCTCTCCTACCCTTCCCAGGCCAGCACCATTCGTCCTCTCAGATGACTTCTGCTTTCCAACTTGTTTCCTAGCAATGACATCCTCAGCTTCTCAGACCTGAACCTGCCTTGAATCCACATCTCTGTGCGTATGTACACGCACAAGGTGGTAATTCAGACACAAATCTCCTGAAAAAGGAAGTAACGGTAATGGATCAATTCAAGGATGAAGAAACTGGCCTGGCCCATGTGGCTGAGTTGGTTGGAGCATCATCCCATAACTGAAAGCTCACAGGTTTGATCTCTGGTTGCGGAGCTTATGAGAAAGCAACCAATTGTTTCTCTCACACTGATGTTTCTCTCTTTCTCTCTCCCTTCCTCCCTCTCTAAAGCAATGAAAAATTGTCCTCAGGTGATGATAAAAAACAAACAGGATGAAGAGACTGAGTACAGCTGGTTGGTTGTTTACTCCTTCTCTCTGCAAACATCTACTGATTAACTATTAGGTGCCCACCATGATCACAACAAAGATGAATAGGAAACTACAGTAGCCATGGAGACAGTCTCAAGGACAATTAAACAGCATGTGGTAAGTGCTCTAATCTGGCCATGAATACAGTGTAGGGGCATACTGAGGAAGGTGTAATAAACCCCTTCTCCCTTTAGGTGATTCAGAAAGAGCCTCTTGGCAGAAGCTGAACCTCCCTAATAAGCGCAGGGAGAGCATTCGAGGTAAAAGGAACAGCTTTAACAGAGGTTTATAGGGTAATGGCAAGTGGTCTCGAATGGTGGTATAACTATCCTTGGCCAAGTACCCAGAAAAAGAAAGATAAAGAAAGGTCACATTGTAAAAAACACTGAATACCACGGCAAGGAGTCTGGACTGAAATCCTTAGACTTGTGCTATCCAATATGGTACCACTGGGTACATGCGGCTATTGAGCACTTCTGAAATGTGGTTACTCTGAGTTGAGATGCAGCATAAATATAAAATATACACCAAATTTCAAAGACTTAGTAAGAGAAAAGAATGTAAGATATCCTATTAAAATTTTAGCAGCCCTTATTCACTGGGGATACATTCTAAGGTAACCCTCACCCCCAATGGATGCCTGAAACCGCAAGTAGTTCTGAACCCTATATATACATCACATTTCTTCTATACATAACATCCCTATGATAAAGTCTGACTTATAAATTAGGCACAGTAAGATATTAACAATCATAAAATAATTGTAACAAGATGCTAAAATAAAAGTTAATATGAATGGCTTTGGGGCAATTATTAAGCAAAATAAGGGTTACTTGAAATCAACCACCGCCAATACTTTGACAGCTGATCTGATAACCTAGTTGGCTACTAAGTGACTAAGGGGTAGGGGAGCATCTACAGAGGGGCCGCTGGACAAAGGGATGATTCACATCCCAGGCAAGGCAAAGCAGGACTGAGTGGGACACATATTAGATTTTATCATGCTCCTCAGAATGGGTGCAACTTTATTATTTCCGTAATTTTCCGTTTTAATATTTCCAAACTATGGCTGACCTGAGGAAACTGAGACCGCAAAGAGCGAAACCGGGGATGAAGGGAGGGGGCACGAGTGTATATAGTGATTACATGCTGAAATGATCAAATTTTAGCTCTGCCTAAATAAAATATATTACTAAATTAACTGGTTTCTTTTTACTTTTAGAATCACATATCTAGCTCACATATTTCTAATGAACCAACATTATCTTAGAGAATCTGGTAAAAACTATGGACGCTTTCAGAAAAACGAGCCTCCACCACACCCGTCTCTCATAATGCTGTTTGTAATTTCGGAAGTGCATGAAACCCTTGCTGCAAACCCCCCCCACCCCCCGACCACCTAGCTCCCAGCGTCTATATCCCAGGGCAAAAACCTATGCTGCAGGCAGTGTGGCATCAACTAAGAGGGGCCAAGGAAGTAGGGGCATAGAACCGCCTCAGCCAGGGTCGGGAGCTGCAGAAGGCCTGAGCGGTTCCTGCAGCCCGGTTGCTAGAGCCCAGCCCGACGGCGGAAAAGCACGTGAGGGCTTCGGGGCGGGGCCTAGAGAGGAAGTGAGGGCTGCGGCCTGCAGCTCCGATCCCGCTGGTCCAGCCGGGCCCTACCGCGCCCGGGCCTCGGCCTCCCTGCGGCGGGAAGGGTCGGGACTAGGGCAGGGCTCAGACACTCGGGGAGAAGGGCCCAGGACCAACAAGGGTGGAGTCCCGTCTTACTGGTGGGCAGGGCCCCGGCGCCGCTTCCAGGCGAGCAGCAAGGAGAACGGCACGGTCGGAAGTCAAGCCGGGCGCGGGGTCCGCGGTCCCATCAGCCTCTGGCGAACGCTCGCTCGCGCTTGGCCGCGCGGAAGCTGCGGTCTCCGCCCGGCCCTCCCGGAGCCCCTCCTTCCCGCCTCTCCGCCCTCCGCATCCGGGCGCCGGCCACGTTCGCCCGTCCGGACAGAAGCGCTGTCCTGCCGGTTCCGGCGGCCTCCTCCGCTCCCCAGCTGCGCGTGCACCGCGCCCGCTCTGTCCGCTGCGCGTTTGCTGGGCCTGCGCTGCCGGGTTCCGGCGCCGCCGCCGCTCCGTGCTCTGCCTCTGGGCGCTGGCTGGGTCCCCCAGTTCTGGGCCCCCGCGCGGAATCCGCACTCGGAGCTGCGTGCGGACCCGTCGGCACCCGCCTCCCCACGGCCCGGACCTGCGCTGTCCGCGGCCCAGCGCTCAGGGACGCCGTTGTTTTCGCCCGTGTGCTTCCTGGGCCCGACCCCCAGCACCGGCGTGGACACAGCCCCTTCCCCTCCGGCCGGACACACTTGACTGATTTAATGCGCCTTTTAGCAGGCTCTTATTTTCTTGTCTCGACTTTTGTGGGCCGTTCTCCCCATAGAACTCACTTGGTTTCCATCCCCCTTTAAAAACTAAGTACATGTCAGTCACAAAAGGAGAAATACTGGATGACTCCACTTGTATAAGGTAGCCAGAAGAGTCAAATTCATAGAGGCAGAACGTAGAATGGTGGTTGCCAAGGACGGGGAAGCAATTTGGGGTGGGATAGGTTGAGTTATTGTTTAACGGGTTCAGTTTCTGAACAAAGATTCTGTTTGACCAAACTTTAGTCATAGAGGCTTCCACTTCCATCTCCGAATTTTAGCGGGAATTCCTGACCCTCTATATCAGCTCAGCCTCCCTATCTAACGAATTCTTCATCCCAACCGGATACCCGAGGTGATATCTGGTCCCCGTAACCTGCCTTCAGCAGGAATCCTTTCAAGTCATTTTAGCAAAAAATTACCACATGCTTAGTAATTTTCCATCCAGGACCTCTACCTCCTTTCTTGGATGTAAATCCCCTACTTGTCCAAGCTACATTCAGAGCTGACCCAGGTTCTACACTGAGGTCTCTTACCCTGTCGCAAATTCCCGACGAAACTTTTCATCACTTAACTGCTGTGCTACTCAGGTTTTCTTTTTCTTTTTCTGTTATCTCTGGTTCTCTTTGACATGTCGGTTTGGGAAGATGAGAAAGTTCTGGAGGTGGATAGTGGTGTTGGTTGCACAACGTGAATGTATTTAATGTCACTGAAGTCTACACTTAACAATGGTTAAAAATGTTAAATTTTGTTATGTTTGTGTTACCACACAAAAATAACAAGGTAGATATTTTTTAATAACAAGATTTTTAAAAAGTTAAATATATAAAGGAAGCATTAGTTGAGAGATCCTGCAATAGTCCCTCCTGGAGTTCATTGGCTTGTCTTAGAGTTCTTGGCCCCTCTCTTTTGGGGTTGCCAGAGAAACATACAGGACAGCAAGTTAATTTAAACTTCAGGTAAAATGTACATACTTAAACTAATATATGAGGTCTGTCCAGAAAAAGTCCAATCATTGTTAATACAATGAGAACGCAACATTGACGTAACCAGGCAGCCAAGGAGAGTGGGCGGGAATGTGCATGTGTGAACAATGACGACTTCACTGTACTAGTCAGTGGGGGCAGTAGGCGCTGTTGAATGAGCATGTGTACTGTGTGGCTGTTGCATGCATTCAAAATGAGTGAGTAGAGCAACGAATCTCAATCAAATTTTACATTAAGCTTAAACATTCTTCCACAGAAACTATTCGGATGATTCAGAAGGCCACAGTTATGGGCAACTGGTGATTGGAAGCTTCATCACAATAACGCACCCACTGATGCATCACATCTAAGGGAGAGTTTTTTGGTGAAACATCAAATCACCCAGGTGATTCAGCCTCCCTACGGCTCAGATTTGGCATCCTTCAACATTGGCTTTTCCCAAAACTAAAATCACCTTTGAAAAGTAAGAGATTTCAGACGAGATTCAGGAAAATACGACAGGGCAGCTGATGGCGATTGGGAGAACTGTGAGGTCCCAAGATGCCTGCTTTGAAGGGGACTGAGGCGTTATTATCCAATGTACTATGTTTCTTGTATCTTGTATCTTCTTCAATAAATGTCTTTTTCATATTATATGGCTGGATACCTTCTGGACAGGCTATGTATGTAAAATTTTACATACTTTATATTATATGTGTATATACATTTGTATATATATGAGTATACATCTCAAACTAAACACGGGACATACTTATACTAAAAAATTAGTTATTTCTTTTGAAACTGAAAATCACTTAGGCATTTGATATTTTTATTTGCTAAATCTGGCAACCCTACTTTCTTCCTAATACTTTGTGAGTCTTGTCCTCCTTCCCTGCCCCTCCTTCTGTGGGGGTTAGGTTGAATTGTCTTTTTTGACAGGAACATTTTGCAGTATCACCAGCTGTGATGTATGTTCTCCACACTGTGGTATCCACCTGTATTATAGACCGAATATTTGTGGTCTCTTCCACACTCAATTCACATATTGAAGCCCTAACCCCAGTGAGATGGTATTTGGAGATGGAGCCTTTGGGGAGGTAATTAGGATTAGATGAGGTCACGAAGGTGGGGCCTTCATGTTGGAATTAGTGCCCTTATAAGAAGAGACACCAGAGAGTTTGCTCTTACTTTCTCTTCACCATGTGAGGATGTAGAAAGAAGGTGGCCATATGCAAGCCAGTGTTCTTCTCAGGACCAAATTGACTGATACCTTGATCTTGGATTCCCCAGCATCCAGAACTGTGAGAAATATTTGTTTTTTTAAGTCAGTCAGGCTATGGTATTTTGTTCTTAACTAATACAACCTGCTAACACATTTCCCCCTTCACTCCTAGAGCAGTGACTAAGTGGTCAAAGGTACCCAGGGACTTTTTTAAGAAGAAGGAAAAATAGATTTAAAATATGAATAATAAAATGACAATAATTACATAACTATTAACAATTATTTTAAGTGTAAATGGATGAAATACTTCAACAAAAAGGCATAGGGTGACTAAATGGTTAAGAAAACAAGACCTTACATATGCTGCCTACAAGAGACTCACTTCAGATCAAAAGACACAGAAGACTGAAAGTAAAGGGATGGAAAAAGATATTTCATGGAAATAGAAACAAAATAAAGCTAGGGTAACAATGCTTACACCAGGCAAAATAGACTTCAAAACAAAGACTATCATGAAAGACAAAGAAGGACCCAGCCATTCCACTTCTGTATTTACCCAAAGAAACCCAAAACACTAATTTGAAAAGACATGTGCATCCATATATTCACTGAAGCATTATTTACAATAGTCAGGATATGGAAGTAACTTAAATGTCCATCAGTAGATGAGTGGGTAAAGAGGAAGTGGTGCATACATACAATGAAACTTGCCATCTGCAACAACAAGGATGGACCTAGAGAGTATTGTGCTCAGTGAAATAAGTCAGACGGAGAGAGACAAATGCCATACAATTTCACATATATGTGGAATCTAAAAAACAAGTGAACGAACAAAATAGAAATCCATAGGTACAGAGAACATTTTGATGGTTGTCAGATGGAGGGTGAAGACAGGTTATAAAAGGGGAAGCGATTAAGAAGTACAAATTGGCAGTTACTGAATAATCATTGTGGATATGAAGTACAGCTTGGAATATAGTAAATAATATTGTAACAACCATGTGTGGTGTCATATGGGTACTAGACTTATCAGGGGATCACTTCATGTTATATAAATGCCTAATCACTATGCTGTATACATGAAACTAATATAACATTTTATGTCAACTGTAATTGAAAAGTAAAAAATTATGTTAGAAAAGTAAAGATAAAAATCTCCAAGTAGATGGATTGCAAAGACATTTGACCTCCGCCACTCAAACTGCAGTGGGAATCCTTGACCTCACTCTGGATAAAGAAAAGCTGAATGTCATTCTAATCTCTGGGCACTAAGGTCCTGCTTACCTTTGTTGGCCCCTTGTGTCATTCCATTTATATGAAATATCCACAATAGGACAGTCCTGAGAGACAGAACGTAGACTGGTGGTTTCAAGAGCTGAGGAGAGGGGAGAATGAGAAATGGCTACTTAATGGGTACAAGGTTTTATTTTGGGGTGATAAAAATGTTTGGAACTATATAGAAGTAGTGGTTGCACAACATTGTGAATGTACTAAATGCCACTGAATTGTTCACTTTAAAATGGTCAATTTTATGTGACTTTCACTTCAATTTAAAAGAAAAAAAGAAAATGATGCTGGGAGTAAGAAGTGCTGTATGCGCACTAGGCCAAGTCTGTGTCTTATCCTTTCCTACTCTCCTTGGTGTGGAGAATGCACTGAGTGTGATGTGGAATCAGAGAATGCAATAACTTGAAAAGGCCTCAAAGGTCAGAAAGCAATGCTCCACTGACAGCAGAGCGTGGGGACAGGAAGGCCTCCCACTGGCTGAGGGTTTTTCTGTGTGTCCTCCAGGGATACCATTTTCTTTCCTCGGAATGAGGATGAGGAAGACACAACAGTGTTCCCTTGTCACCATTCTCTCAGCACTCATCGTTGAGTGCTTGCTCTGTGCCTTCAAACAAGTCAGGGAGACAGACACTTGACCAGATGATTGCCAGAGTGTGATTGTGTTTTGATGGGAGCCATGGAGGGAAGCACAGGGCACTCTGGAGCATGGAGAAAGGCACACATTCAGTTCAGGCTGCTCACAGTCATGCTTTCAGAGCTTAACATGTCACAAGTTTCTAGTTTCCACATTACAGGAGAACCAGAAGTAGACAAAACAGGGCTGCTATGGTGGCTCCGTGGTGCCTTGAGGAAGCTGGAATCTTCTTCCTACTCTGCCTTGGCACATGGCTGTCCTCCTTATGGTGCAAATATGTGCTCCATTCCTGGGCATTGCAGCTGACTTCCAGATGGGAAAAAGGAAGCACATAGGAAAACATAAAAGGCAGATATGAGCCCAATCTACTCCTTTTCTTTAAAAAGCTTCTCTTAAGATTCTTCACCGAGAAACTTTCTCTTACATCTTATTGGCCTGTACTGGGTCACATGACTGCTGCTGCCTGGAAGGGTGTCTTGTGAAATAAGTATTGCCAACTTGGTATATTACTGCCCTGAATAAAATTTGGATTTCAAGAAGAAGAAGGGGAGGACAGAGGGTAGTCACTTGTGCGGTGTCTGCTAGATACACCTAACCTTTCCTGGAGAGGTTAGAGGTTGCCCAAAAGTTTTATGGAAGGTGTGATGCCAGAGATGATAAAGGGTAAGTAGGAGTTTCCCTGGTGAAGCAGGGTGAGGTTATAGGCATTCCAGGGACATGCAACAACAAGAGTATATTAATTAAGGTAAGGCTAACTGCTGCAACAAACTAAAAACTGTATAATGGCTTAAACATAATGGAAGTTTATTTCTCACTAATGGAACAGTGGGTGAATTTCCTTCACACTTTAATTTAGGGACCCGCTTGCTTTCCATCAATGGCCCTACCATCTGAAAGACGGGGCTTCCAAGGTAGAAGGGGAAAGAGCATGAAGATCATGTGGGAGGTTTGACGGAACAGGCATTGAAGCAGCACCTATCACTCTCATTTACATTCCATTGGCTAGATGGAGGCTGGGAAAGATAGTCTATGTTCCCAGGAGGAAGAGCTAGCCAGGTGCTACTACAATGATCAGGAGGTGAGAAAATGCACAGTTTGGTGTGGAGTGGGAACTGAATGAGACCATAAGTAGTTTGGTGTTGAACTTCAAGGCAGAGAGGGGAGGGGATGAGATTAGAGAAGTAAACAGGAACCAGACCACAACACTCGGTACCATTTTTGGATCCCCACTCTGCCAGGCAATGAGTTCAGTACTTTACATACATAATCTCAATTACGATAGCGTGTCTGACCTGTGGAGGAGAAGAGATCTTCTCTCTGTATTTGTTTTGCATAACAATCCTATTTCCTAACAAGTGTATAAAGCTTCATTTGTGCACAACACATGTACATATACAATATTGAATACTTATAAAAATTTGGGGAGGAAAATATTCCTGTCATTCTTATGTACAGTTGGAGAAAAGCAAGGCTTTGAGGGAGTTAAGAATTTATCCAAGGTCAGATAGGGCCAGCTCTTTATAAGCACTTTCACCACTGTTATTACATTACCTCTCAAAGAGGATGTCATGTGTCATAGTAAGGAGTCTAGACTTGAGTCATCTCTTTCTGTTGCCAAACCTGGGCTCCCTTAGATTTCCTCAGACTTACCTGTAATACAGTGGAGGGGGAGCAGAAAGGGCTTTGTAAAACCATAAAAGCATCCTTCTTTGGTCAGCACCTGGCTCCCAGGTGAGGAAGGTCTCCATTCTCAGAGGGAGGGGACGGGGAACTTTAGTGCCCTTCTCTGTGCTCAAAATGACCCACCTGAGGGCCTTACAGCTCTCCTACTGTTAAAGGGTGAAACCTGGTTCTTGCTGACACCATAAAGAATTACAGATCGGCAAATCTATTAGCAAGCAAGCAGGGTTTACTGTGATATGTTCTCATGGAAGAGAACGGGCCTTGCCTCGGAGGTGTATTAAGGCATAGGTTCAGGGCAAAGCAGGGTAAGGGCGGCCAAAAGCCAGGGTGGCAAGCCTGTGCACCAGGTCATTTCTTCTGAGGACTTATATAGTTGGTGGGATGAGGGTGAAGAAGTTACATGTTGATTGACAGGTAAAGGTGATACCAGCTTTGGAGGGGGGTGAATACCCAACAGTGTTAACAGGCTTCTTCTCTGGGGCACTGTGAGCCCTTTCCAGCCTTTCTTGTCTTGGGGTAAAATCACAGTTTCAAGGCTTTCTTTTCCAGACAGTGGAGACGATACACAGAATGTCAAGGACTGCCCTCCTCCCATGTTAGCATGGCGTTTCTTGTGATGTTGTAACACCTGGCAATAGTATCAGACCAGGCTCAGGACTGCTGAGCTAGTGGGTGAGACACGTCTCCCTCCTCCTCCCCGCCTTGGTATACTATCCATTCTACCTAAGTGCCAAAGGCATTTCCTGGTAACCAGGACATTAGATGCTGGTCAGCAACTGCAGCGCAGTCTCAGAGATCTTCCTGTGTTATCTTCTGCCTCACTGCCACCCTCAAGTCTACAGCTGTGGGACAAGGTCAGGGGGAGCAATCACAGGGCAGCAGGCAGTACTGACTTATCCCTTAGGTATCATAGACACAACATTTTAAGGACCCACAAAAATATTTTAATTAAATCAGAAGAAAAAATAAATTTTAGATTGAAGGAGATATTCTAATATATAATATTAACATATTCATCTGTGTGCCAACATAAAGTATTATTTTAAATATTGTTTTTATATAGAATAAGGTCCCCACAAAGGCAATGTGCTTAGTGTATGAAAGTCATAACGAGGTTGGTGTGTGAAAGTGAAGGGTGACGGGGGAAAAAGAGGGGTGTCTGTGTGTGTGCGTGTGTGTTTTCAAAGCAAAGACTGAGGACTCAGGACTTTGGGCTTTCAATTCTCCAGCTCTTAGATTTAGAGTCGCAAGCTGCTAGGGTCCACCTCACTGAACCCCATGGACTATGACATGCTCTTAGGAACCTGGAACCTAGAGCCTGGTACCCGCTGCCCTGCATGGATGTGCATTCCCGAAGTTGTGCCCCTCCCCACCTGATACAGTGTCCACAGCTCTGAAACCTCACTAATGTGGGAGCTGGGCACAAGGCAGTGGGACTAATCCTTGAAATAGCTCAGGGAGGATTACCCCACCTCTGAGCAGCAGCATGGCAGGCTCATTTTCAGGAAGGGGGAGGCCAGCGCAGGGTGGCTGCCCAAAGTAGGAAGGCTGTCGAAGGCAAAAGCCCAGCAGAAGCTTCTGGGTGGGGTATGACAAGGAGGGGGTCTTCAGGGATGGATTAACTCTCAGAGGTGAAATTATGCAAGTAAAACCAATTCTAGCCAGAGATCTGAGGTCCTCAGAGGTGGGCTAAGTCTCAGAGGTGAAATTATGCAAATAAAAGCAATTCCAGCCAGAGGTCTGAAGCTTGAAAAAACCCAGCTTGGGGGAAAGAATTTTAAATTATAAAAATTTTAAAGTATGAATGTGAAATAATCCTTTAAGGTGCTTATTTAACAACCAAATCATTCCAACACAGTGAAACATCCTCCCCATTCTCCCACCTCCACACCCCAACAGGCACCTTCTCTCCCACTCACACCACCACCCATGCTCAGGTACCTTCTCTTTTCCTCTTTCTCATTTTATAAACCAATCAAATTCTGAAATCCCACCTCCTCCAGCAGGTGACAGGAAGATGAGATCCAATTTCCTGGGGCCTTCTGATCCTGAAATTGTGTGAATCTGACTAGGATAGAAATAATCAGTATGCAGATTGGCTTCCTGTGTGCTAATGTTTATGCATAGAGATGATAACCTAGCTCAGAGGACCAGGTAAATTAAAAGTGGGCCAGGGGAGCCAAGGATGGGTATGCGTTTTGAGTGACTCCTGCAGGATGGAGATGGGGGTGCTGGGAAGCAGGGAAGGCAGTAGGGTCAACTGGATAGAGATTCTGAGCACAGCAGGATCTGGGTGAACTGGTTGACTGAGAAAGCAGAAGCTGAGTGATGGACCTGGGGCCCAGAGAAGAGAGGCCTTTGCTCTAGGAGCCACTAGTCACATGTGGGTATTGAGCACTTGAAAGGTGGCTTGTGTGTGCCACTGAAGAGCTGAATTGTTAGGATGCTTAATTTTAACTAATTTAAAAGTAATTTAAAAAATTGTATTCCATTCAGTTATTGGAAAACATAAGTATGTGTGAGACAAATTGGGTATGTGAATTTACTTTTTCAATCTAGCTTTGTGAAATCTAAATACAGACCACATATTCCCAATAAAAAATTAGCGTCCAAATTGAAATGTGTGTTTAGGACTTAGTATGAAAATTTTTTTCAAGTACCATGTTAACAATGTGTATATGATTACATGTTGAAATGATAATAGTTTGAATGTATGTGTTAAATAAATATACTATCAAATTTAATTTCACCTTTTAAAAAGTTTTTAAAATGTGGCTATTAGAAATTTTAAAATCGCAGGTGCTCACATTACATTTCTAGCAGACCACTTTTCTCTAGATGTAAAGGCCGCTGGAGAGACCTAACTCTGGCTTCTGGTGGAAGTGAAGAATTAAAAAGGTGGGTGCAGAAGGTTCTCGAGGGTAGAGCCAAAGGTAGCTCGGTGGTGGGAGCTGGGGTAGGAAGGGAGTGGAGGCTGGTGGGCGGGTAGAGACAACCGACCTGGCAACATTAAGAATGTGTTTCACGGGGCAGGCCGTGTCTGTTCGTTTACATCGCGAAGCTTAGGTATCGCTCAGCGCCCCCTAGCTCTGCAGCCCTGAATACGTCCTGCGCCCCTCCCCCATGTTCGTTCACCTGCTGGCAGAGTGTGTGTCTCACCTACAGTGGCATAGCCTTAACCCGGCCATAAACTTTTCTGGCACATAGATCGTGCCTTATTTCTCCTTGTATTCTCAGTATTCACATCATGTTCTAGTTACAAGACATTTAATAACATTTTGCTGACAGACGGAGCAGCAGCCAAATTGCTGTTTCCTTTAGTGAGCTGACTAGTATGTGCGCTGGGCCTAAGCCACCTTAAAGAAAGAAGAGGGAGGGCCCTGAAAGAAGCTGAAGCCTGCTGGAAGAGAAGAGTCCTCACCCCTGGGGAAGCTCCGGGGGCCCCTAAGAAGTGGAGGGGAACTGTGTCTGTCAACTCATCAACAGCCCACACGCCACCTTTCCTCTGGATGATACTGTGCAGTAGCCTTCTAACTCTTGCTTCCTACTTCCGCTCTTGATACCTTCTATCTGTTCCCAACATGGCAGCCAGAGATATCCTCTTAAAACATGTCAGATCATGTGACTCCTCAGCTCAAAACCCTCATCTCAGAGTAAAGTCCTAGTCACTTAAATTGGCCTACATGGTAATAGACTCCAAGTGGCCCCCAAGATCCCCACTGCCGTGTTCACACTCTTGCACAACTACCTCCCCTTAAGTGTGGACAGAACCTGTGAGTTGTTTCTAACCAAGAGAATCCAGCAAAGGCGACAGAATGGGGGTGATTACATATATGCGGCTATGCTACCTGCAGAAGACTGTAAAACTGTGCCCAGGGGCCAGCCCTCACTGCATTTGACGAAGCTGGCTGCCATGTTCTGAGCTGCCGTATGGAGAGGGCTATGTGGCTGAGGGGCTGAGGCGCTGAGGGGGCCTCTGGTCGGCATCCGACAAGGACCGAGGCTTTCCCCCAGCAGCCTGCAAGGAGCTGGATGCTGCCACATGAGCTCAGAAGCAGATTCCTCCCCAGTCAGGCCCCAGATGAGAACCCAGCCCTGGCTACCCCCCACCTTCTTTAAAGTATATTTTATTGATTATATTTTTACAGTGGTCCCAATATTTTTCCCTTTACTCCCCTCTAGCCAGTACCCCCCTTCCCTCCAGCAATCCCATACCCCTTAGTTAATGTCCATGGATCATGCATATTGGTTCTTTGGCTTCACCCTTTCCTATATTATTCTTAACTTCCCCCTTGTCAATTTTGTACCAACCAATTATGCTTCTTAATTCCTGCACCATTTCCCCATTTCTCCCCCTTCCCCCTCCCAGCGGATAACCCTCCACATGATCCCCATATCTATTATTCTGTTCCTATTCTGGTTTGCTTAGTTAGATTTTGTTTTTATTTTTTAGATTCAGTTGTTGATAGTTTGTGAGTTGGATATTGTTTTAATGTTCATAGTTTTGACCTTCTTTTTCTTAAATAAGTCCCTTTAACATTTCATATCATAATGACTTGGTGATCATGAACTCTTTTAGCTTGACCTTGTCTGGGAAGCACTTTATCTGCCCTTCCATTCTAAATGATAGCTTTACTGGATAGAGTAATCTCGGTTGTAGGTCCTTGCTTTTCATCACATTGAATACTTTTTGCCAGTCCCTTCTTGTATGCAAAGCTCTTTTTGAGAAATCAGCTGATAGGCTTATAGGCACCCCTTTGTAGGTAACTCTCTGCTTTTCTCTTATTGCTTTTAAGATTCTCTCTTTATCTTAAACCTTTGGCATTTTAATTATGATGTGTCTTGGTGTGGTCTTCTTTGGGTCTAGCTTGTTTGGGGTTCTCTGTGCTTCCTGGACTTGCATGTCCATTTCCTTTGCCAAATTAGGGAAGTTTTCCTTCATTATTTTTTCACATACACTTTCAATTTCTTGCTCTTTCTCTTCTCCTTCTGGCACCCTTATGGTTTGAATGTTGGCATGTTTAAAGTTGTCCCAGAGGTTCCTAAGCCTCTCCTCATTTTTTCAATTCTTGTTTCTTCATTCTGTACTGGTTGACTGTTTTTTTTCTTCCTCATGTTCCAGATCATTGATCTGAACGCCAATTTTCTTCCCTTCACTTTTGGTTTTGTGTGGATCTTCCTTCGTTTCATTTAGCATCACCTTCACCTCTTCCCTTATACGTTTACCATACTTAAGCATATCTGTCAAGTCTGTGAGCATCTTTATTACCAGTGTTTTGAACTCTACGTCTATTAGGTTAGCTATCTCCTCATCTGTTAAATTGGTGATCTCCTTGTCGCTTAGTTCTCCCACTGGAACCTTGATCTGCTCCCTCTTTTGGACCATATTTCTCTGTCACCTCATCTTGACAGGCTCCTGTGTTTGTTTGCCTCTGTGTCTTAGACAGAGATGTCACATCTGTTATGTTGTAAGGGGCAGAGCCTTAGGTATTTGTCAGTACAGGTGACCCGTTTCACCACATTGTGGTGCTGTATGTGGGGGAGGGGTCTGAGAGGGAACAATGCCACTTGCTCAGCACTCATCCCTTTTCCAGGCACTTCTCCCACTTCCAATGGGACTGGCGCCTCTCTAGCTATTGCCCTGGTTGTGGTTCCCAGAGTGGGTGGGTCTGTGGATGTTCTAGGACCATGGGGACCTCTAAACAAATGGACTCTACTGAGAAACCGGCAGTTTCTTCCTCTGCCCCAACCACCACTGGTTTCCATAGTCTGAAACAATGAGATTTTATTTTCCCTGGCACTGGAATCATAAGCTGAGCGGACTGGTCTGGTGCTGGGAGCGCTCCCCAGGTGTCCCTCCCTACTTTTTAAAATGTGTGACTGTGCTTTCTGCTGGCCTGCCACTGCCACCGCTCCTGCCACCACCACACTGTGTCCTCTCCACCCTGGCTCTGCCCCTCTTACCTGTCTGGATGAATATTTCTTCTTTATATCTTTGTTGGACTTCCATGGAGCTCAATTTTCTGGAACTTCTGGTTGTATCTAGTTTTCAGATAGTTGTATTCCTTCTTAGTTGTGGAGGGAGACGCAGTGTGTCTGTCTAGGCCTCCATCTTGGTCGGAAGTCCTGGCTAACCCCTTTTGTTCGCAGCTGAGAAATAAATCACATTCCATAAATTTTACCCCTTTAAAATATATAATTCAATGGTTTTATAATATAGTCACAAAGTTAGGCAGCCATCACCACTATCTAATTCCAAAATGTTTTTATCACACTGAAAATAAACCCTATACCCATTAGCAGTCATTCTCCACTCCCCGGGCCCCTGAAAACCACAGGTCTATTTTGCCTCCATGGACATCACTGTTGCAGCCTTACAGAGGCCCCCATTAAGCCATGTTCCACTGACCCATAGAAGCTGTGAGGTTCTAACTGTGTGCTGTTTGAAGCCTCTAAGTTGGTGGTAAAATTATTACATGGCAATAGATAACTAAAGCAGATTTTGTTTCCTGAAATGGGTGCTGCTATAACAGGTATCTAAAAAGGTGGGAATGGCTTTGAAACTGTGCAGTAGGGAGAGGCTGAGAGGAACCTGAAAAAGGAGCCTATATTGCCTTGATTAGACTGTTCATAGAAATGTGGACATGGAGGGCTTGCCAGCGAGGATTCAAAGGAAGTGGGGATTTTATTAATAGCAACTGGAGGAAGGGGATCCTTGTTGGAAAGTAGCAGAAAGCTTAGAAAAAATTGTCTCCTGCAGTTATGTGGGAACAGAACGTGTAGAAGATAAATTAGTTAATATACTTAGGAGGTTTCCAAGCAAAATGTTGAGGTGCTGCCAGGTTTCTTCTTGCTGTTTATAGTAAAATGTGAGAGGAGATAGATAAATTGAAGGGAAAACTGGTTTTAAAACTCTTGAAAAGTAGTCAGGCCTTGATAGTTTTGAAAATTCTCAGCCTCCCTACATGGCAAAAGATGCTAAAATTAAGAAATGGCTTCCAAGCCCTGGCTGAGTGGCTCAACTGGTTGGAGCATTTGTCTTGATGCATCAAGGTTGTGGGTTCCATTCCCAGTCAGAGCACATACAAGAAGCAACCAATGAATGCATAAACAAGTGGAACAACAAATAAATGTTTCTCTCTTTCTCAAGATCAGTTAAAAGAAAAAAAGGGAAAATGTTATTTTTTAAAAAGGGGTGGGGGATGGTTTCCAAGCACATGGAATAGGGATAAGTCCTGGTCTAGAGAAAAAACAAAAAGTGAGTTACAATCTTTTGTTAAAACATCATGAAGATGAAAGAATAAGAGTAGAATTAAGTCAAAAGGGGGGCTGTTCAAGAGACTAAGGATATGCCTTCCAGAACCTCTTAATCCAACAACGGGCCTCAAGGAACCTTAAATGAGCTGTCACTCAGCCACCTCAGGAGGAGCTTCTCACAAAGATCTTGGGTGTGGGTTTTGCCTGATGGAGTGAACCCCACTGAATTTTACACACATGAAATTTTTGAGGAAGCTATTTCAACAAGAGCACTGCCATCCTGAACTGTGGGGGACAGAGAGAGTGCAAAATGAAAGGAAGCTTTAAGATCCCCCAAATTCTACTCATAAGAAGAAAGGTAATAAAACTATTCAGCTTCAGCCCTGGCCGGGTGGTTCAGTTGGTTGGAGCATTGTTTCATATACCAAAGGGAGGCAACCAATAGATGTTTCTTAAGTAGATGTTTCTCTCTCTCATCCTCTCTTTCTAAAGTCAATATACATATCCTTGGCTGAAGATTTTAAAAAACCCACTCAGCTGCAAACATGTGCTACCTTTCATGAAACAGGAAGGATGACCCCCAGGGCAGAAATTCAGAAGGCAGAGCAGAGGAACATGGAATTATTCTCAGGTCTTAAAACCTAAGGGACACCCAATATTTGCCCAGCTGGATTTCAGAATTGCTGTGGACCAGTGCTTACTTTGTATACCCCCATGTTACCCTTTTTTGAACAGGAATGTCTATAGCTGTTATACCACTGTATGTTGGGCGTGAAGGCAGATAACTTGTATCTTTAGTTTTACAGATCAAGTAAGAGCAACACCTGAAGGAAACTCCTCTATACCTAAACCTGATTTAGATGAGCTTTATGGAATCTTGGGAGCTGAGGGTGATGAATGTATTTGGTAAGTGCAATAGGCATGAGTGAAGGAGGGACAGAGGACAGAGTAGACGGAAATAAGGTGACTCCAATGACCCCTACCTTTGTATTCACGCACTTGCATAATCCCCTTCCCTTGGGTATGAGCAGGACGTGTGTCTTACTTCCAATCAATGAAGAACAGCAGAGGTTACAGTATATATGAGATTATGCAGCCATGATCACATTATGTAAAATCATAACACCTGTCTAGCTACGCCACTGTTTCCTTTGCTGGCTTTGAAGAAACAGGATGCCATGTTGTAAGCTTCCATACGGGAAGGACCACACAGCAAGGAGCTGAAAGACACCTCCAGCAGCCTGCGAGGAACTGAACATTGCTATGTGAGCTTGGAAGCGGCTCCCTCCCCAGTCAGGTCGCAGATGAGAACCCAGTTCTGGCCAACAACTCGACTGCAGCCTTACAGAGGACCTAGTTAAGCTGTGCCCAGACTCCTGACTAGTGAAAATTATGAGATATTATGTGTTGTTTGAAGCTGCTAAATTTGTAGTAATTCATTACACAGCAGTGGGGAACTGATGGCCCTTCTCAATCTTAGCCTCACCCCACCTTTCTGACTGCATCTGATGCTACTGCACCCCTGGCTCACTCTGCTGTCACCACACTGGCCCCTTGCTGATCTTCAACACCAGCAGGCAAGCTTCTGTTTCCTGGCCTTTGTGCTGGCTGTCCCCTCTTCCTGGAATGCTCTTCCTGCACATAACTGCGTGACTCAATCCCTTACCTCCTTCAGATTATTGCTTACATTTTGTCATCACAGTTATGCCTTTCCTGGGTCACCCTTTAAAAAAATTGCAACTCATCTTCCCTCAATTCCAAACACTTCCTATTTCCCTTTCTTCTTTAGTTTTCTCCACTGCTTTTATCATAATTTTTGCCTTTTTTTTACTGTTGCATCCCCAGATCACAGGAGGTGTTCATTAACTACCAGGAGAAAAAATAAATGGACCATGGAGATTTGTGGATGTTGGGGATGGTTAGGATAATGAAGAGGAAGAGACTGTAAGTCTGGAGGACATTTTCTGTCTGACAGATTTCTAGAGTTCAACTTCTAAAATACTTCTCCTGGACACACTCTTTATTATAGAAAACAATCCTGCAGGTGGGGAATGGACTGTGGATCTAGTCCCATGTTCTACAAAATAGCAATGACTATATACACCTAATTCCTTGAGGTATGAAGAAAGAGTGCATAATGTTATATCTACTAAGTGGCATCTCCTCTGACCCTTATTACTTACATGATGATGTCCAGATCCAGAGAAGTCAGTAAACCTCACCAGATCTTGGAACCAGAAAGGAGGTCTCCTGCCTCATAGCCCAGAGCTGGAGAAAGTGGCTCACTGGGAAATCTTTCCTAGGAGCAGCTGGGCCCTCACAGGAACTGTGGATTCAAATCTAGCTCTGCCACCAAAATGCCACATATCCTGGGCAAGCTTTCTTCTCCTGGGACAGGAACTGACATTGCCACTGAGCTGAATACCAGTCACTTTCTGACCAGGTAAAAGGTAAGGGAGCTGCCATTTACCAGGTGCTTGAGGCCCTTGGTGGACACACAGAAGAAAGAGCAAGAGGTCCTCAACCACAGAGGAGCAGGGCAGAGGGGCGACTGGGAACCCCAGAAGCCTCAGCAGTCCTTTCTCTGTTTGGTCTTCCTGTACACTTCCTTGTCTCCCCTCCCTTCCCTCTTTGGCCTCACTTCCTCCCCTGTTCTCTGTCTTCCCTCTCTCTCTTATATCTCTAGCCTTTGTATCTCTGGGTTTCTCGGTCTCTTTTGGTGTTCATCTCTGCCTCAGTTTCTGTATTCCCCACCTCCCGCTTGCTTGCTCCCTCTGCTGCTCCCTTCTTCCTGCCTTTCTCAGCCTCTCCTCCAAGCTCAAGCTCTGCCGGGGCAGCACACTTTCACCCACCCCACACCACAGAGCTTGGATGGGTCTGTGGGGAGCTTTGACTGACTCTGTGGAGAATGTGTGCATGGACTGGAGTCATTCCTGTGCTTGGGGAGCACTTGGCTTAGGCCTCTCTCTGGACGGCCTGTGCCTGGGGAGTCTGCATTGGGGTCCACACTCCAGAGACAAGGCACAGTCAGTGGTCAGGACTGCATTGTGGGAAAACCGAATGACGTGTCCTATTTCACAGTTCCACTCCCAAACAAGCTGTGTGTGTGACTTTGGGAAAGCCACCTAACTTCTCTGAGCTCCACTTTTCTTATGTGCAAAATAGTCAAACCCACCTCATAGGGTTGTTTGAGGATTCAGTTCAATTGAATAAGCATTTCCCTAGTGATTTCAATGTGCCAGGCACTGTGTTAGTTGCACCTCTGTCAGTAGATGAATAAACATATATATGTAGAAATAGGTATGTAGATCTAACTGAATCAAAAGTTTCAGAAATAATATTTAACCTTATGACATGGGATACATTCTATTTTCTTTTCTGTTCTATTTTATTTCATATTTTTAAGTGACCCATTACATTGATTTGATGATCTACTGCTGCCTGTGTTTTTGCAAAGCACTGCTTAGGCAATGCGGAAACAGTGAGGATTCTCTGAGGAAGGTAGGGACACGAAGTGAGAAGAGGGTGGGACGGAAGACAGAGTGAGCCACTGTGAGGCTCTGGTTAGAGTCCCAGGGAGAGATCAGACCACAGCAGCTGGGACTGATCAAATAAACCCAGGGCTAGGAGAGGGCTCATGCAGTTGTCTTCAGTAAATATTCCTAGAGATGAGACATATAAAGAGCTGTGGCAATGCTGACATTCCTGGCAGAGTAGGGCAGGGCATGACTTTTTTCCTTGGAGCAGATCTCACCATGGCTTTCCAGGTGTCTGGCAGAGCCAGGCAGAACCCTGACCCTGGCCTGTCATCTTGCTGAGGCTCCCACTGGGTACAGTGAGGATGGCGCAGAGAACCTGGATGGTCATCGCATAATCCCTATACCCACCATTCCAAGCTCCTATGCAGCTAATTAGGGATGGGTGAGGGGCATCATCATATACAAAGGACAGCACATGGTTTTCCAGATCCAGACCCAACCCTCAAGCCCTTTCTCTCTCCTAAGTTGGGGTCCTACTCTGTGTTTGGCCATTATGCTCAACCATCGGCCCTGCTTTGTTGATGAGAGGGGCTGGAAAGAGCATGTACCTTAACATCAGGTGGCCCTGGCTTTGAGCGCCAGCTTTACTACTTAGCAGCTCTGTTCTTGGGGAAGTCGCATCACTTCTCTGAGCTTCATTTTTCTTTTCTTTTCTTTCTTTCTTTCTTTTTTTAAATCCTCACCCAAGAATGTTTATATTTTTAGAGAGAGAGGAGGGAAGGGAAAGAAACATCAATGTGAGAAAGAAGCATCAATCAGTTGCCTCCTGTACACTCCCCAGTTGGGACTCGAACCCACCACCTTTTGGTGCACAGGATGACGGTCCAACCAACTAAGCATCCTGAGCAGGGATGAGCCTTGTTTTTCTCATGTGTGAGATGGGGGGTAACAGCTCTTACCTGTTGGTGAGATTACAGCACCCGTCTCTCTTCTCCTCTCACTCTACTCTCTTCACTTAGTGAATCTTACCTATACTTATGGCTTCAATTTAAAAATAGTTTTTATTAAGTTATAATTCACATGCGGTAAATGTCATACATTTTAGTGTACACTTCTGCGAGTTTTGACACATGTGTAGTCATGTAACCGCCACCGCAATCAAGATATAGAAAAGTTCCATCACCCCACAAAAATCTGTGTCCCCTGCCCCTTTGCAGTCAGGCCACCTCAATAACCACTGATCTGAATTCTTCCCACAACCATTGATCTAATTTCCATTACTAAAGATCAGTTTCGCCTCTTCAAGAATGTCCTATAAATTGAATTATACATATGTACTCTCTTTGATCTGATTTATTTCACTCAGCATAATACTTCTGAAATTCGTTTGTGTTGTTACATGTACCTGTAGTTTGGTTTTTTTTGTGAACAGTTTTTCATTGTGTGAATATACTACAATTTATTCATTCATTCACAATTGGACTGTTTCCATTTGGAAGTTATTATGAATGAAACTGCGATGAACATTATTTTGCAATTCTGTGAAGACAAATGTTTTCTCTAGGTAAATATCAAGGAGTACAGTTGCTGGGTTATATAGTAAGTATAGGTGTAACTTTTGAAGAAACTGCCTAACTTTTCCAGTGGTTGTGTAATCTATCTTCTTCTTTTTTTTAATCAGTTCACTTTTTTATTTATTGCTTTTGTATTACAGTTGTCCCACTTTTTCCCCCATTGCTTCCCCACAACCCGTCTCCCACAGTCAATCCCCACCCCGTTGTCCTTGTCCATGGGTCATTTATACATGCTCTTCGACTAGATCCTTCCCCTTCTTACCCCCTTTTCTCTCCCTCCTCCCTCCCCCCTTGTCACTGTTAGTCTGCTCCTTGTTTACATACCTCTGGTTCAGTTTTGTTCATTTGTTTGTGTTGTTCTTTAGTCTCCTGTATTAGGTGATATCATATGGTATTTGTCTTTCATTGCCTGGCTTATTTTGCTAAGCAGAATTCTCTCTAGTTCCATCCATGTTGTTGCAAATGGTAGAAGTTCCTTCTTTCTTTCTGCTACATAGTACTCCATTGTGTAAATGTACCACAGTTTTTTGATCCACTCATCACTGATGGGCACTTAGGCTGTTTCCAGCACTTGGCTATTGTAAATAGTGCTGCTATGAACATAGGGGTGCATAGGTTCTTTTGAATTGGTGTTTCAGGATTCCTCAGGTATAATCCTAGCAATGGAATTACTGGATCAAAAGGCAGTTCCATTTTTAGTTTTTTGAGGAAATTCCATACTGTTTTCCATAGTGGCTGCACCAGTCTGCATTCCCACCAACAGTGCACTAGGGTTCCCTTTTTTCCACATCCTTGCCAGCACTTGCTGTTTGTTGATTTGTTGATGATGGCCATTCTGACTGGTGTGAACTGGTATCTCATTGAGGTTTTCATATGCATCTCTCTGATGGCTAGTGTTGTTGAGCATTCTTTCATATGACTATGGACCCTCTGTATGTCCCCTTTGTTCAGGTCTTTTGCCCATTTTTTAATTGTGTTATCTGTCTTCTGCTATTGAGTCATATAAGTTCTTTAAATATTTTGGAGATCAATCCCTTGTCTGAGGTATCATTGGCAAATATGTTTTCCCATACAGTTGGTTCCCTTTTCTTTTTACTGATGTTTTCTTTTGCTCAGCAGAAACTCTTTAGCTTGATGTAGTCCCATTTGCTTATTCTTTCTTTTATTTCCCTTGCTTTAGGAGATATATCTGTGAAAATATTGCTTTTTGGGATATCTGAAATTTTTCTGCCTGTGTTTTCTTCTAGGACTTTTATGGTGTCAGTTTACATTTAAGTCTTTTACACCTCTTGAGTTTATTCTGGTATATGGTGTAAGTTGGTGGTCTAGTTTCACTTTTTTGCATGTCCCTGTCCAGTTCTCCATGCACCATTTGTTGAAGAGGCTCTTTCGCTCCATTTTATGTCACTTCCCCCTTTGTCAAATATTAGGTGACCATATAGACCTGAGTTTATTTCTGGGCTCTCTATTCTGTTCCATTGATCTATATGTCTGTTCTTATGCCAATACCAGACTGTTTTGATTACAGTGGCCTTGTAGTATAGTTTGATATCAGGTATTGTGATTCCTCCTACTGTGTTCTTCTTCAACATTGCTGTGGATATTCGGGGTCTTTTTTGGTTCCATATAAATTTTTGAAGTATGCGTTCTAGGTCTGTGAAATATGTTATTGATATTTTAATAAGGATTGCATTGAATCTATAAATTGTTTTGGGTAGTATGGACATTTTAATGATGTTGATTCTTCCCATCCATGAACATGGTATATGCTTCCATTTATTTGTATCATTGTTAATTTCTTTCTTCAGTGTTATGTAGTTTTCTGAGTATAGGTCTTTTACCTCCTTGGTTAAGTTTATTTCTAGGTATTTTATTTTTCTTGTTGCTATGGTAAATGGGATTTTTTTTCTAGTTTCTTTCTCTGATATTTTATTGTTGGTGTACAGAAATGCCTTCAATTTCTGAATATTGACTTTGTACCTTGCTATTTTGCCAAATTCACTTATTATGTCAAGTAGTTTTTCTGTGGAGTCTATAGGCTTTTCTATGTACACTGTCATGTCATCTGCAAATAAGGACAGTTTTACTTCCTCTTTTCCAATTTGGATGCCTTTTATTTCTCTTTCTTGTCTGATTGCTGTGGCTAGAACTTCCAAGACTATGTTGCAGAGGTGTGGAGAGAGTGGACATCCTTGTCTTGTTCCTGACCTAAGGGGGAATGCTTTCAGCTTTTGCCCATTGAGTATGATGTTGGCTTCAGGTTTCTTGTATATGGCCTTTATTATGTTGAGATATGCTCTCTCTATTCCTATTTTGCTGGTGTTTTCATCATAAATAGGTGTTGTACTTTATCAAATGCCTTTTCAGCATCTATTTATATGATCATGTGGTTTTGTCTTTCATTTTGTTTATGTGGTGTATTATGTTTATTGATTTGTGAATATTAAACCATACTTGCATCCCTGGGATGAATCCCATTTGACCGTGGTGTATGATCTTTCTAATGTGTTGCTGGATCCGGTTTGCCAATATTTTGTTGAGGATTTTAGCATCTATGTTCATTAGCGATATTGGCCTGTAGTTTTCTTTCTATATTGTGTCTTGACTTGCTTTTGGAATTAGGATAATACTGGCTTTATAGAAAGAGCTTTGAAGCCTTCCCTCTTCTTGGATTTTTTGGAATAGTTTGAGAAGGATAGGAGTTAGTTCTTCCCTAAATGTTTTGTAAAATTCATCTGCGAAGCCATATGGTCCAGGGCTTTTTGTGTGCTGGGAGTTTTTGATTACTGCTCCCATTTCACTAGTTATTATTGGTCTATTCAGGTTTTCTGCTTCTTCTTGATTCACTTTTGGAAGATTATATATTTCCAGAAATTTGTCCATTTCATCTAGGTTGTCAAATTTCTTGTCATACAGTTGTTTGTAGTAATTTCTTATAATCCTTTGTATTTCTGTGATATTGGTTGTGATTTCTCTTCTTTCGTTTCTGATTTTTTTTATTTGAGTCCTCTCTCTTTTTTTCTTGATGAGCTTGGTTAAAGGCCTGTCAATTTTGTTTATCTTTTCAAAGAAACATCTCCTGGCTTTATTGATCTTTTGAATTGTTTGTTTAGTTTCTATGTCATTTACTTTTACTCTGATCTTTATGATTTCCTTTCTTCTACTTGCTCTGGGATTTGTTTGTTGTTGTCCCTCTAGTTCTTGTAGCTGTGGAGTTAGGTTTTTGTATTTGAGATTCTTTTATCCTTTTGAGGTAGTCCTGTATTGCTATGAACTTTCCTCTCAAGACTGCTTTCACTGTGTGCCATAGGTTTTGGGCTGTCTGTTGTGTGTTTATTATCATTTGTTTCCAGAAACGTTTTTGATTTCTTCCTTGATGTCTTTGTTAAGCCATTCATTATTTAATAGCATGTTATTTATTCTCCATGAATTTGAATGTTTTTGAGTTTTTCCTTGATGTTGATTTCCAGTGTCAAGACATTGTGATCTGAGAAGATGCTTGATATAATTTCAATTTTCTTAAATTTGTTGGAGCTTGTTTTGTTTCCTACCATGTGGTCTATTTTTGAAAATATTCCATGTGCCCTTGAAAAGAATGTAATTTTGCTTCTCTGGGGTGAAAAGTTTTATATATATATCAATTAAATCCATTTGATCTAAAGTGTTGTTCAATGCCTCAATATTTTTGGTGTTTTTTTGCTTAGAAGATCTGTCCATTGCTGACAATGGGGTGTTAAAGTCCCCTCCTGTCAGTGTGTTGCTGTCAATATCCTTCTTGAAGTCCTTCAAGATTTTTCTTATATATTTGGGTGCTCCTATTTTGGGTGCATATGTTTACCAGAGTTATATCATTTTGATGGATTGTCCCCATAAGTATTGTGAAATGTCTTTCTTTGTCTCTTTTTATGGCCTTTGCTGTGAAATATATTTTGTCTGATATAAGTATTGCTACCTCTGCTTTTTTTTTCATGTTTATTTGCTTGAAATATTTTTTCTATCCCTTCACTTTCAGTCTGTGTAGATCTTTTGTTCTGATGTGGGTCTCTTGTAGACAGCATATATGTGGGTCGTGCTTTCTAATCTTTCAGCTACTCTGTGCCTCTTGATTGGAGTATTTAATCCATTTATATTCGAGGTTGTTATTGATAGGTACTTATTCATTGTGATTTTTCCCCGTTGTACCTGTGTTCCTCTCTCTCTCTCTCTCTCTGTGTGTCTTCATCTTCTTAAAGCAGACCCTTTAGCATCTCTTGCAATGCTGGTTTGATGGAGATGTATTCTTTTAGCCTTCTTTTGTCTGGGAAACTCCTTATTTCACCTTTCATTTTGAATGAGAGTCTTGGTTATAGGCCTTTGCTATTCATTGCTTGGAATATTTTTTGCCATTCCCTTTTGGCTTGTACTGTTTCTGTTGAGAAATCTGATGATAACCTTATTGGAGCTTCCTTGTATGTTATTAGCTGTTTCTTTCTTGTTGCTTTTAAGATTCTCTCTCTGTCTTTGAATTTTGCCATTTTAATTACAATGTGTCTTGAAGGGGGCCTGTTTGGGTTCATTTTCACTGAGACCCTCTCTGCTTCCTGGACTAGCATGACTTTTCTCTCATCAAGTTAGGGAAGTTTTCTATCATTACTTTTTCAAATAGGTTTTCTATCCCTTGCTCCTCTTCCTTTCCTTTTGGTATTCCTATGATATGGATATTATTATGTTTCATGTTGTCCTGCAGCTCTCTTAAAAACCTCTTCGTTCTTTTTCAGTCTTCTTTCATTTTGTTGCACTATCTGAGAATTTTTTTCTCTGTTGTCCTTCAGCTCACTGCTCCGGTCTTCTGCTTCCTCTAGCCTGCTGTTAATTCCTTCTACTGTGTTCTTCAATTCAGAAATTGTATTCTTCATTTCCTCCTGGCTCTTATTGATAGCTTCTAGGTCCTTTTTCATGCTGGCATAATTATTAGTAAATTCCTTGTAGTTTCCCTGGAGTTCTTTGTAGTTTTCTTTGAGATCTCCGAGCTCATAGAGCTTTCCTATAATCCATATTTTGAATTCCATGTCTGATAATTTGCTTTTCTCTATCTCATTTAGCGCTCTTTCTGGGGATTCCTCCTTTCCTTTTGGTGGGGGGTTGTTTCTCTGTCTCCCCATTTTTGTGATTCTTCTTGTTTGTTTATGCTTCTTAGATTGATCTGCACTTCCTGGATCTGCCCCTGGTGGCATCAGATTGTGTACCAGTCTGGGCCTAGGCAGCCTGTTGGAGACTACCAGAGATCTACTGCCTTTGTCAGTCTCCTTTAGTTGTTAATCTATTCAATCTGTGATCAGTAGTCAGGCTTAAGCACTGATGGTGGGGCAGATTAATTTATGCAGATGGGGCTATTGCTTCCCCTCAGGCTGACGCCACTTGGAGGGGAGTGGTCTGTCTGCAGTAGAGAAATGAGTCAGCACTCGGAGCTGGTTGGCTGCTCCCTCAGTTCTCTCCTCAAAGCCACCACCCCAGACTCTCCTTAAGCATCTCTAGTCCTCCCTGCCCTCCTTCTGCTGGAGCTTAGAGTAAGTTGGTGTCAATATCTTTTTGTACATGATCCTTTTAAGAGCTCTTTGTCTCTAGCTGTTTCTTTCAGGTCAGGAAAAAAAGAAAGAAAGAAAAGAAACCCTGCATCTTCTCACTTTAAAGCTGGATGCTGTAACAGAACTCACTGCCTGTGTCAACTGAAACAGAACCAATGGGCCGTTCAGTTATGAGGGGCCCAATTGCCCACCATCAGAAGCATAACTCTCAATACCAGAGTTTGGTAAAAAGAAAAAGAATTGTTTATTTAAAGGTTATACAGACTTAGATTATTGGCGGATTTCTACAGTTAAGTCTTATTTTCTTTAAAACACCCACAAACACATAGTTCTACCTCCCACTCGCTCCCACCCCCACCCCCCCAAACCAGGCTAGTTTTAGAAAAGTCAGAAAATTTTTCCTACCTCCCAGACATAGTTCAGTTTTACCAGCAGCTCCCAATCATTCGAGCCTGACTGGGGAGGTTTTGCCTGTGCTATGGTGCTCTCCAGCTCTTAATTCAGAACCACGAGGAGTTCCCAGACTCTTTGTAAATTTCATGGAGTTCTCCCATCCCTTTCAAAGCTGCATGGATCTCCTCTTCTACCTCTTTGCAAAACGTGTGGAACACTCCCCAAAATGGCTGCCGCATTATTTTTAAATCCCTGACCCTGGTCTGTGATGCAGTGGGCGTGGTAACCAGTTCTGACCATTCACAGAACCTTGCACAGGCCCCATATGCTCTTTCCTCACTATTCCATGGTCAAAACCCCTCCCATCTCCTTGGTGCCTTGGAAGAACTAAAGCCATTTGTATAACTAAGACACTAGCTACCAGCCATAGATATGTGAAAGCATCTTGAAAGCTGTCCTCTTTCTCCACCCCCCAAACCACAGGCTCTGGGGAATTCTGGGGACAATGATCTGTAACAATGCTATCTTACTTTCTGCTCTGTTGCTGTAGACTGGGAAGCCCAGCTGGGATTTAGACCCCACCCTTCTCAGGGAAACCCCTGGCTGCTGAGCTGTTTCTCAGTCCCTTCAGCTGCCACCCATGGAAGCCCAGCCAGCTCTTTTGAGTCTTTGCACTTCCTACCAGTCACATTGTGATGAAGCAGCCTTTTTTGTCTGTTCATGGTTATAAGGCTTCTTCTCTCCAGCTAGTGTTCAGTTGGTTATTCCAGATGATTTCTCCACAATTAAGTTGTAATTCCGGATTGGTCGTGGGAGGAGGTTAGTGTAGCTTCCACTTACTCCTCCACCATCTTGGATCTCAAATTGTGTCATCTTTTTTTTTTTTTTTTTCTAGTTGTATAATCTTTTACGGCCACCATTATTGTATGAGAGTTCTGGTTGTTCCTCACCTAATTTATTCACTCTTAAAATTTTAAACTTTTTAGTGAACTAATATCTCATTATGGGCTTAATTTTGCATTTCTTTAATGACTATCAGTGTTGAGCACTTTTTATGTACTTACTGGTGATTTGGATAATCTGTTTCTTGAGGTGCCTATTTAAGCCTTTTCTACAGTGGTAATTTTTATTAGCCAATTTACTTCTTCTGTTCAAACCTTATTCACTTTCTGGGCTTTGGGTAAATATGCCAATGGCATTTAAATTTTTTAAATAATATTTTATTTTAATTACAGTTTACATTAAATATTATTTTGTATTAGTTTCAGATGTACAGCATAGTTGTTAGACAATCATGTAACTTACAAAGCGACCCCGCAATATTTCAAGTACCCGCCTGGCAGCTTACATAGTTATTACAATATTACTGACTATATTCCTTATGCTTTACTTTACATCCTCATGACTATTTTGTAACTACCAATCTGTATTTCTTAATCCCTTCACTTTTTTCATATAGTCCCCCAACTTCCCACTCCTCTGGCAACCATCAGTCTGTTCTCTGTATCTATGAGTCTGTTTCTGTTTTGCATGTTCACTTACATTGTTCTTTAGATTCCACACGCAAGTGAAATCATACGGTATTTTTGTTTCTCTGACTGACTTATTTCACTTAGCATAATACCCTCTATGTCCATCCATGCTGTCACAAATGGTAAGATTTCATTCTTTTTTTATGACCAACTAATATATATATATATTTTTGTGCGTGTACTCTCACAGCTTTTTTACCCACCCATCTATTGGTAGACACCTAGATTGCTTCCATATCTTGGCTATTGTAAATAATGTTGCGATGAGCATAAGAATGTATATATTCATTCAAATTAGTGTTCGGGGTTTCTTTGGATGTATACCCAGAAGTGGAATCTCTAGATCATAAGGCAGTTCCATTTATTTTTTTTTTTGAGGACCCTCCATACTGTTTTCTATAGTGACTGCACCAGTCTGCATTCCCACAAACAGTGCATGAGGGTTCCCTTTTCTTCACATCTTCACCAATGACATTCTTACAACCCCTACTTGATGCCTCAAAAGGACCTCAACTGAACATAAAGGTAAACTCATAACCTTCTCTCTCCCTCTTCCTTCTCTCAGATGTTGGCCTCCATTATTGATATATATTTTAGTAAATGGCCTCATTACCCACAAAGTGGCACAGAGCAGAAGTCATTCCTGATACCTCTTCTTCTCTAAGTCTCCTCACCCCCACCCACTCCATCACTATTCTTCCTTCCTATCTCTTGAACCCATTCAATTCTCTCCATCCCCACTGTAGTCTATGCCATTGCTACCTCTCACCTCGATTACTGCAACGGCCTTTTTTCTAACTAGTCTTGCTCTCTTCAGGCTGTTCTAACATGTAACAGTCAGACTTTTTAAAAGCACTGATTTGATCACATTACTCTCCTGTTTAAATTCTTAATGGCTTCCCATTACTTTTAAGATAAATATCAATTCGTTAATGTGAGTTATAAGATTGGACCATGCCTCCCTCAACCAGATGGTTATCTTTTAGCTGTAATGCCAGGTTTTCTTCTGTCTCAGGGCCTTTGCACATACTGTCCCCTCTGTCTGGAACAGCTACTCCATTTTCTTTACCTCACTAACACCTGCTTATTCTTCACATCTCAATTCAAACATCGCTTTCTCAGAGAAGTTTCCCCAGACCCCAATGCTAGGATGGGTCCTGCTACTATACTGCTATATACCCTCAGAGAAACCTGTAATTTTCTTACTTGGCCCTATCAGCTTATAATTATATATTTCTGGGACTATTCAATTACTATGTTTCTCTCACTAAACTAGTAGGCTCTTTGAGGACAGGGGTTGTATTTTGTTTATCACACATCTCTGGTACCTCACCCCAGGGACATAATATGTGATGCTCAGTGCAAAATAAAAATAAAAAATAAAAAAGCAGGGAAAAGTGCTGTTGAAGGTATTAAATTATACAGCTTTTTCCTTTCTTTCATGTTCAGTCTTTCAACTACTCATAGTATTTTTATTTGCTAATGTAATTCTATGTTAAAAAGTAAGTATTATTATGAATATTACCATCATTCTTTACACTGTATGGTATAAATTTTAAATGAAATATGAACATTTAACTCATATGTGGAATCACAAAAATGACACAATTCTCATTTTATAGCTCATCCATGTGTATATATTTTGTTTCTACCAGAACAGTGGAAATGTGCACAAAATGAACTCAGGTGTTTCTATTTCACTTCTGACACACCCATGCACTCTTCCTTTGGGGCATTGATGAATAAGGCAGGACTGAAGGGAAAGGAGCTATACATCACTCCAGCCCTCCCTTTCCATCTACGTCATTATTTCAACATATGTGTTATTAATACAGGGATTAATAACAGTAGGGAAGGAGATGATAGGGTTCCTTGGTCATTTCTGGTTCTTCAAGTGCCATTGCCTTCTTTCCATGTGCAGAATAAGTTCTGGTTTGAATGGGAAGCACGGCTTCTCAGTCATAGGCCCAACCCCGTCCCTTTGTCTCCATTTGAGTGTCCCTGCACTAACCCTGGGGTGTGGGTCCACCAGAATGCTGCACTCATGGAATAGGGGGAAGGCTGTATGTGGATGGGGCGGCCAGGAATGGCGGACCCTCACATAGCCTGACTCTCCTCTGTCTGTATACATTCTCCACTGTCCCACTGGACTTCACTTACAAAACTCAGATGTAAAGATGTTTGTTATTAATCTCAAGATGGTGACAGCAGAGCACTGAAACCAAGTGTGGGGCCCCTCTGAGCATGGAACCCTGTGTGAAAGCACATGTCACACACTCACAGAGGCGTGTGGGGCCCTTCCTGACACATATGGCAGACACTCGATAAATGTGTTAAAATAATAAATGAAAACTTGTTACCTGGTAGAAGAGAAATAGTTCATTGGTTTTGATAAAAACTGAAGACCTCCCTCCTCTACACCTTGAAGATCCAACACAAAAGTCAGAGGGGCACCACTGCTTATAAGTGCCTGTCTTGGGGAGAGACACTTCCTCCAATATTTCAGAGCAAGAGTGAGAGAGAAGGAAGTGAGGAGTTGGAGGAAACCTGACAAGTCTTGCCTCTCAATTAATCAATGCATTTTGGACATATCGCTTCTGACACCTTGTAGCCTGAGCTCTTAAGACATGGCCTAAGTGTGAATTAAGCTTCACAGCTCACTACTTTCACCCACTCCCTTGCACCCCTTTATGCCTCCACCCTGGCTGCGAGAGAACGGAAGTTGATACTTCATTAGCAGAGGACCTCTGGGACCCATCCTGGAGGGTACAGCAAGCAGCGCAGCCAGCCAAGGTTAGACGCACAGGCTGCTGCAGGATGCTCAAATTCCTTGTCTCTGGCCTTGACTCCCAGTCCACAGTTTGGCACGTGCAGAAAGGTTTCTGAGACCTGCGAAGGCCAAGAGTTACAAGACTTCAGCTCAAGATCCGACTTTACTATACACACTCTATTGTGTGACCTTAGGCAAGTGATGTTTCCTCTCTGGGCCTCATTTTCTCCTCTGCTCAAATGAGAAAATGAACTATGCAAGTGGTTCATAAGTAGTGTCCCCAGAAGTTCCAATGTCTCAAGAATCACAGTGGTTGGGGGAAGAGGGAGTCCCCCAGCGTTAGTCAGAGGTAACAACAGCAGCAGCAGCAGCAGCAGCAGCAGCAGCAGACACATACAAAACACTCACTGCTCCAGGTGTTATCATACGTGTTTTATATGCACCAACTCACTCAGTAGTCACAACATTTCTATAAGATGGGTTTCACTTATTTTGTTCATTTTCAGATGAGAAAACTGAGGAGTCAAATGGTTAAGTGACTTGCTCACGGTCATACAGCTAGTAAATTACACCAGGAATTTGAACCTTGTAGTCTGGCTCTAGAGTACATCTTCTTAACTACATTATTCCCATTTTATCTGCCTACTTATCCATCCCTCCACCCAAACATCCTTCCATCTGAGTTCCATGTAAGAGTTTATCTGATAAAAGTATATTTCTAAAAAAGTTATAAAAACAATTAAAAACTACTGAATATTGCCATTTCAACGCAAGAAGCCCCAGGGCATGGGGTCCCATGACTGCTTCCCACTTCCTGGGTCATTCTTAGAGTGGTTTCTATGGGCAGGGATGAGGGAGTATTGACAGCAAACAGAAAAAGAGGATATTTGAAAACAATTTGTAAACATCATACCAGCAGCTTGTGTGTAGACAGGCTACGTCAGAAAGCTCAGGTGACTTGGATCTGGCTTCCTCTCCCCTTCCCTCTTTTTTATCCCCCCATTTCTTCCTGGAAGGCGGAGCTGGAGGGAGTCTAGGAACTGCCTAATAGAATGACAGTTCAGAATGCTGACCTCAGGCCAATGGGAGAAAAAAAGGCGGATCACAGCTCAATATAAGAAAAATCTTCCTAGCCCTTTGTCATCCTAAAACTAGGTAGCCATCTTGTGATGCAGGGGCCTGTTTGTCCTGGGAAATTTGGGGCAGAGTCTGGTGATCAGAAATAAAATGGTGGGGATGTTTGCATTTGGGTGGCAGAGTTTCCTAGAGTAGGTGAGCTCCCAGGGTCTTCCTTCTCCTAGACCAGTGATTCTACCCCCAGCCCCTGACTCCACTGCGGGACTCCAGAGAATGGCAGACCTTGGATCCAGCTCATGCAGCTTGTCAGGGGGCAAGAGGGTAGATTAGAACCAGTAACCAGAGTTCTCAGAACAGTGGTCCCAGCTTGCAACTTTCTCAAGTATTCTCAATGACAGCCCCACAGCACTGCCCTCAGAGAAGGAGAACAATTTTCTCCATGCCCTTGTCACTATAGGGTGTTCTGAATTGTCACAATGTGCCTGTATGGAGACCTATGACCTTCTCCAAATCTGAGGCTGGCTATTGATTGGGGCTGGAGGTGGAGAAACAATGAGGAAAGGGTGTTCCCACCTTCACCTGGGCCCACAGGTTCCGTTTGCATCTGGGTTTATGTCTCAAACACCTTCCTGTTCATGTAGAACATTCATAGGTGTGAACTCAGGGGATACCCACACTTACCCACTTCACAGGTGAGGATGGGGAAGCTCAGAGTAAGTGACTCACCCAGGTACCACGACCCAAGGTGTGAACTCTGTCTTTGGACTCCAGGGACATCTCACTGCTCCTACTAAATTATAATAATTAATAAGCATTTATCTGTGCCAGATATTATGCTACCAAACTCCCATGATACTCATTGCATAGGTGAGGAAGCTGATGTTCAGACAAGTGAAATAACTTCCCAAGGTCGCAGAGGTAGGGAGGGGCAGAGTCAGAGTTCAAACCCATATCTGCCTTTTCCAAAACCTATGTTCTTTTTCTTTCTTTTTAAATATTTTATTTATTTATCTTTAGAGAGAGGGGAAGATAGGAAGAAAGGGAGAAAAAGAGAGAGAGAAACATCAACAGGCTTGCAACATAGGCATGTGCCCTGATCAGGAATCAAACCGGTAGTCGTTTGATTTGCAGTCCACTAAACCACACCAGCCAGGGTCCATGTACTTTTTCTATAACTCTATTCCATTCCTAAATCCAAAGAAATCCTTAGGAAATTGTATCTCTGGAGAAGGATGCTGCACAAACCAGAAAGCTTGGAGTGCCTTCAGAATGTCTCAGAACCTGGCATGATAGGCTTGATGCATCAGGTGGGCAATTAGGTATAAAGAGGGCTTTCCCAGTCCAAAACATGACTGCCAGACAGCCTCAGGGGCTCCTTCTGAGGCCCATGCTATGAACTGCATACCTTCAATTGACCTTTGCTATGCGAGATGTGGAAAAGTCCCCTCCAGAGCTGGCTGGAAAACCTAGAACATCCTGGTCTGAGTGGAATTTTTGCTCTGCTATTTACTTGTGTGCCACTGTTCCCTTTTTTATAAAATGGGGTTAATAAAATACTCTGTAGGCTTTTGGTGAGGACTAAATGAGATTGTGTATCTGTGGAAGTACTTTATACATAATATAGTGTTAGCCACTCAGGAATAAAGCTGATTTGTATTAGACTCTGCAGACATTGCCTGCATTGCCTCATTTAATCACACACACAAGTATAAGGCCACTGCTGATCCTCCTCTACCCTCAAAGTATTTGCTCCATGTTGGAAGTCCTACTATTTGATGAAAAAGGAAAAATGGTAGGGGCTCAGGAGACTTGGGCTCCAGTCCTGGCTCTGCCTTTGCTGGCTGTGTAACTTCAAGAAAGTTACTCATCTTCTGTGAGCCTCATTTGCCACATATGAAAACATACATGTCTTGCTCACCACTCACTGAAACTCAAATAAAATGAAAATGTGTGATCACACATTACATGTATTACTTATTTATCTTTACACTAACCTATAATGTGGATTCAATTATTATTCTCATTTTAGAGTTGAGAAAATAAATGCCCAGAGATATTTTATATTTAAAACCATAAAGTGAAATACAAATGCTGGTTAAGATTATCATTACTATTGTTATATAAAAAATAAGGCGAACATCTGTGAAAACAGATCCAAAAGGTCACAAGGAGAAGCAATATTTGCATTACTCCCCCATAGGCTAATAGCCTGGTTTAGTTCAGTTCTTGCAACAGAATACATAAAAACATGTGAGTCAAGAGAAGTTCTGGCAGTGGGTAAGGGCTTTGCTGCTGTTCCACCCAGAGGTGGAGGGCTGGACAAAATGATCCTGAATGTCTCTCTAGTCTAGCATCCATTGAATCTTCTGGGCAGGAGCAGAAACAGCTACTGTTGCTTCCCAAGCCCCACCTGCCATTCTGCAGAACTGTCCAATCAGAGCCAGGTGTGAGCCTCTGTGCTGAAGTGAGAGGCTTTCCCCGCAGGGTGATGCAGCTTGTGGGCAGAGGTGGCAGCACCTTCTGTTCTTGACTGGTGGTAGCTGGGGGATAAAAGAGGCACTGAGTTAATACCTTGAACCAGAAAAACCAAATGCCTTGTTGTTCCTGCAGGTGATTTTTGGGCATCAAGGCTCTCGTTAGTATCCCTTCTGCTCCTTCAAATTACCCCAGAATTATAATTTTACAAATGTGTATGTCATAGCTAAGAGGAAATCCAGAAATGAACTTGTTCTACAGCCTTAATTTTGAAACATTTTTATTGTTGATTACATATATACTTGTAGAAAAGTACATACACCCAAGTGTTCCACCATGTCAATTTATTTTGTTTTCCTGTACTGCTTCCCCTTAGCCTGTTTTTTTTTTCTTTCACATGTTTCAGTTCTAAAAAGTTCTGTAAAATAATAACTGGATCTAGAAGCTTGATCAGGTTCAAATTTTATTTTTATAATGCTCACCTGAAAATATGTTTATTGATTCTAGAGAGCGAGGAAAGGGAGGAGGGAAGGGAGAGAGAGAGAGAGGAGAGAGGAAGAGAGAGAGGTTGGGGGGGGATGAGAGAGAGAAACATTGATGTGAAAGAGAAACATCAATTGGTTGCCTTCCATAAGCACCCCAACGAGGGATTGAGGCTGCAACCTAGGTATGTGCCTTGACTGGGAATCAAACCTGCAAATTTTTTGGTGTATGGGACAATGCTCCAACCAACTTAGGCACCTGGCCAGGGCTACCATGTTGTCAAGAATGTAGTTGTTGGCTTCTGTCTATGAAAAGTCGGCCAGAAACCAAAAAGTGGGGTTGCATTTACCCTCCTATTATCAATGAAAACTAGAAATTGTTACATTCCAATATATACATATTTTAAAACTAATTTTCTGACACTGGAGAACTAGCTTCACAGGACTGTGATTCCTGAAAAAAGGAAAAGTAGGAGAGCCCTACAATCCCCTTGGCTTACTACTTGAAGAACTTCCAAGGTTGCAGTGTAGGGTTGGGGGGTCAAAGCAGAGCATAATAGGCTCTCCAGGTTAAGAACAGAGAGATTGAAGTTTGGGAAGGTTAGGGTAGCTGGAATTTATAGGGAAGAGTACCAGAGAAGAAGTATATAAAGAAAGAGCTCCAGGAATCTGCAGAGAGCCATCCTTGAATCTGTTGTTAAACACTAAGTTGCTGAGCAAATAATGACTGAGGGATTCTAAGCTGAAAAATTTTTAGGGCTCACCCAAGACTGGAAGAGATTACAATTCTGACCAGCCAGACTGAAAATACCTTGATGGCATTCAATCAGATGACAGAATGATCACACCATAGTACTAGAAACAAATTAGTCCAGAATAGAGAGTACTTGCCCTAAAAAAGCTTAAAAATAAGTCTGGCAAGGATTAAGTGGATCCACAACTAACTTTACTACCTGCAAAAATGAAGTCTAAGTCCAACACTCTTTAAGGGAAAACAACAAATTTCAGCATTCAGCAAAGCCACATTCAACATGTTCAGCAGAGAATAAAAAGTTACTAGACATGTGAAAAAGCAGAAAACTGAAACCCCAAACTGGGAGAAAACATAAACATAATGAAGTGAGAAATAGAAGATATAAAAAAAGAACTAAATTCTAGAGATGAAACTATCCAAACTGAAGCACAGAGAGAAAAGAAGACAGAAAAAAAAAAAAAAAAAGAATAGAGATTCAGTGACCTGTATAGTAATATTAATCAGTTTAGATAGTTTCTGTTGCTGTATCTTCAAGTTTATTGATATTTAAAAATTCTGTAGTATATATCTGCTCTTAATTCCATCTAGTAAACCTTTCATTTCAGATGTTATAGTTTCACCTCTAGAAGTTCCATTTAATTCTTTTTAATATCATCCATTTCTCTCATCATTGTGTTCATGTATTTCTTTAAGTCTTTAAACATACAGGTTGGGGCAAAAGTAGGCTTACAGTTGTTCATATGAAAAATAATAAATAACTAATAAATTATACAACAATAAACTGTGTATCACATACTCACAACTGTAAATGTACTTTGTCCCACCCTGTATTTATAATAGATGTGTTAAAATCTTTGTCGGCTAATTCCATCTTTCTGTCATTTAACGTTTTATTTCTATTAATTATTTTTCTCCTCATTGGATCACAACAATGATAAGAATGATCACAGGCTTCCTGCCAGAAAACATAAGCTAGAAGACATTGGAACAATATCTTCAAATGCTAAAAGGAAATAAAAGTCAGCTTAGATTTCTACATCCAGAAAAAAGAAATTTCAACAATTAAGAAGAAATAAATACCTTTTCTCAACATATAAAAAGACAAAACTTATCATTAACAGACCTGACTAAGAAATGTTAAAGAAAATTCTTCAGGTAGAAGAATAATGATACTAAATGGAAAACTGGATCTATAAATGAATGAAAGTGACAGAAATGGTCTATATATGTGGGTAAATGTAATATATTTTTAATTTCTTGAAAATATAATTGATTCTTTAAGGCAAAAATGGTAATGCATAGATATAGATCTATAATAATTATAGCATAGAGGATGAAGAAATGGAAACAAACTGTTGTGTGGTTTTACATGTGAAATATTATATTTGAAAGTAGAGAATGAAAACAACAAATATTGTAAACCCTAGAGCAGCTGCTAAAAAATAAATGAACAGGTAGTGTCAATAAGCCAAGAGTGGAGATGAAACGGAATACCAGAAAATACTCAATTTAAAAGAAGGCAAGGACTTCTGACCAAGATGGAGGCCTAGATGGACATGATGTGTCTCCCTCCACAACTAAGAAGGAGTGCAACTGCCTCGAAACTGGAGACAACCAGAAGTTCCAGAAAGTTGAGCTGCATGGAAGTCCAACAAACAAAGATATAAAGAAGAGATGCTCATCCAGACAGGTAGGAGGGGTGGGACCGGGCAGAGAGAATGTGGTGTGGTGGCAGCAGGTGAGTGGAAAGCACAGTCAAATATTTAGGAAAGCCATGAGGGACACCTGGGGAGTGCTCCCAGCACCATACCAGGCCACACAGTTCATGGTCCCAGCACCAGGGAAGAGAGAGCTTCATTGTTTTTGACTGTGTACCAGTGGGAGTTGGGGCGGAGGCAGAGACTGCTGGTCTCTCAGCAGTCTGCTTGTTTGGGGCTCCCATGGTCCTGGAGCATCTGAAGACCCACTCTGGGAGCGACAGCCAGGACAACAGCTGGAGAGGTGCCAGTCCCATTCAGGGGTGGCGTAGGTGCCTGGAAGGGAGGCGAGTGCTGAGTAGATGGCATCGTTCCTTCTTGCACCCCTCTCCCACACGCAGTGCCATGGCGTGATGGGGCAGGTTGCCCTGACAAATACCTAAGGCTCTGCCCCTTACAACATAACAGGTGCAACAGCTCTACCTAAGACACAGAGGCAAACAAACACAGGAGCCTTTCAAGATTAGGAGACAGAGAAGTATGGCCCAAAAGAAGGAATGGATCAAGGTTCCAGTGGGAGAAAGAAGCAACAAGGAGATAAGTCAACCTAACAAATGCAGAGTTCAAAACACTGGTGATAAAGATGCTCACAGACTTGACAGATATGCTTAAGTATGGTAAATGCATAAGGGAAGAAGTGAAGGCTATGCTAAATGAAATTAAAAAAATCCACAGAAAACCAATGGTGAAGGGAAAGACACCAGGGTTCAAATAAATGCTTTGGAACATAAGGAAGAAAAAAACAGTCAACCAGTACAAAATGAGGAGACAAAAATTGAAAAAAATGAGGAGAGACTTAGGAACCTCTGGGACAACTTTAAACATACCAACATCCCAATCACAGGGGTGCCAGAAGGAGAAGAGGAAGAGCAAGAAATTGAAAGCCTATGTGAAAAAATAATGAAAGAAAACTTCCCAAATTTGGCAAAGGAAATACACTTACAAGTCCAGGAAGCACAGAGAGTCCCAAACAAGCTAGACCCAAAGAGGGAAACACCAAGACACGTCATAATTAAAATGCCAAAGGTTTAAGATAAAGAGAGAATCTTGAAAGCATCAAGAGAAAAGCAGAGAGTTACCTACAAAGGGGTGCCTATAAGACTATCAGCTGATTTTTCAAAAGGAACTTTGCAGGCAAGAAGGGAATTGCAAGAAGTATTCAAGGTGATGAAAAGCAAGGACTTACAACCAAGATTACTCTATCCAGCAAAGCTATCGTTCAGAATGGAAGGGCAGATAAAGTACTTCCAAGACAAAGTAAAGCTAATGGACTTCATCATCACCAAACCATTATTATATAAAATGTTAAATTTAGGGACTTATTGAAGAAAAAGAAGATCAACACTATGAACATTATAATGACAACAAACTCACAACTATGAACAACTGAATCTAAAAAATAAAAACAAAAACAAACTAAGCATACAACAAGAACAGGAAGAGAATCATAAGTATAGGGATCATTTGGAGGGTTATCAGCTGGGAGGGGGAAGGGGGAGAAATGGGGAAATGGTGCAGGAACTAAGAAGCATAATTGGTTGGTACAGAATAGACAGGGGAAAGTTAAGAATAATACAGGAAATGGTGAAGCCAAAGAACTTATATGCATGACCCATGAACATGAACTACAGGGGGTGGGAATGATGGGGGAAGGGGGGTACTGAGCAGAGGGGAGCAAAGGGAAAATAAATTGAGACAACTGTAACAACATAATCAATAAAATATACTTTAAAAAAAGAGAAAAAGAAGGCAGGATAGGTGAACAAGAACAAAGAACAAATTAGAAAAATAAGAGAGCAAAATGGTAGATTTAAATCTAATTATTATTGGTAAATTAAATTAAATGTAAATGATCTAAGCACTCCTATTAAAAGGCAGATTGTCAGGTTGGATTTTTAAAAAGTCAGATCCCATGAAATGTTAATGATAAGAAAAAACACTTTAAATTTAAAGACATAGGTTAAAAGTAAAAGGATGGAAAAAAGTTAATGTTTTGTATTAGTTTTCTGTGGCTGCCATAAGAAATTATCACAAATGTAGTGGCTCAAGCCATTCAGATTAATTATCTTACAGTTCTGCAAGTTAGAAAGCCAACATGAGTCTCACTAAGCTAAAATTAAGGTGCTGGTCGTACTTCATTCCTTTCTGAAAGCTCTAGGGGAGAATCGGTTACCTTGCTTTTTCCACCTTCTGGTGGACACCCACATTCTTCATGGCCCTTTCCTCTATCTTCAAAGCAAACAAAGAGGGTCTAGTCTTTTTCACATTATACTACTCTCACTGTTCTTTTGTAGTCAAATCTCCCTGTGACCACAACTAGGACAGGTTTTTCATTATTAAGGAATCATGCAGTTAGTTGGTCACACCTGGATGATCCAGGACAATCTCCCCACCTCAAAGTCTTTAATTTTAATAGCATCTACAAAGTCCCTTTCTCCAAGTAAGGTAACATATTTACAGGTTCCCAAGATAGAATATGGACTCTTTTGGGAGCCGTTATTCTTCCTACCACACATGCAAACATTAATAATAAGCAAGCTGGAGTGGCTATCAGACAATTGCACACAGAGCATTCATCTAAACAAATCATACATTTACCACATAAAAGTTCCAAAAGTTTTGCACTGAATGAAAATGAAAACAAAATTTCTAGGATGCATCTAAAACAGTGCTTAGAGATAACTTTAGAGCTTATATTTAAAAACCAGAAAGGTCTAAAATCAATAATGTAAGCTTCCATCTTAGGAAGCTTGTAAAAGAGGAGAAAATTGCAACAAAAATAGGGAGAAAAGGGAAATAAATAAAGGTAAGAGAGGATATTTATGAACTAGAAAATGAACAAACAATAGAGAAAAATCAATGACACAAAAAACTGGTTGTTTAAATTATTAGAAAGATATATAAATCTATAGCTAGATTGATTTTAAAAATACACAAATTACCAAAATCAAGAATGAAAAGGGAGATCTCACTACACAGCCTACAGACATTAAAAAACTAATAGAAAACAACTTCATGCCAACAGTTTTGACAACTCAGATGAAATCTCCTTTCAGACACACTCACCTCACTCTTCCTGTGATTGCATTAGATCCATGCAGATAATGCAGGATAATCTTCCATTTCAAAATCCTTAATTTAGTCACACATTCAAAGTCACTTTTGCCTTGTAAAGTATATATTCACAGGTTTTGGAGATAAAGCCATATACATTTTTGGAGATCATTTTGCTTACCAGTGACACAAATGACCAAAATGAATACACAAAGAAGTCAAATATTTTAATAACAACGTATCTGTTAAAGAACTTGAATTTGTAGTTAAAAGTCTTCCCATAAGGAAACGTCCTGGCTGATGTGGCTTCAATGATTAATTCTGTCAAACATATAAGGAAGAAATGAACTTTGACTCTTTATACCAAACACAAAAATTACCCTGAAATGGATCATAGACCTAAACATTTAAGCAAAAATGATACAACTTCTAGAGGTAAATATAGGAGAATATGTTTTTGCCTTGGGGTAAGCAAAGGACTTTTAGAAATGACACAAAAAGCATGAAATATAAAAGGAAAAAATGTTAAGTTTTTCTTCATCAAAATATAAACCTTTGCTCTTCAAAAGACAATATCAAGCCCTGACCAGTGTGGCTCAGTTGGTTGGGCATTGTCCCACAAAGCAAATTGTTGCTGGTTTGATTCCCTGTCAGGGCACATGCCTGGGTTGCAGGCCCGGTCCCCAGTTGGGGTACATTTGACAGGCAAACAATCGATGTTTCTCTCTCACATCAGTGTTTCTCTCCTTCTCTTTCTCTCTCACTTCCCCTCTAAGTCGATTAATCAATCAATCAATAAATAAATTCTTTAAAAAAAAGGCAATGTCAAGAAAATAAAAAGGCAAGCCATTGACTGCAATATATACATCTGGCCAAGACTCCTTTTCAGAATATATAAAGTAATCTTACAACTCAATAAGAAGAAAAACAATTCAATAGAAACAGTGGGCAAAGAACATACACAAATGACTAATAAGCATACGAGAAGATGATCAGCAGCACTAGTCATCAGGAAACACTTATTAAAGCCATATTAATATACTACTACTTACTCGAGTTGATAAAAATTAAAAATGTTTTAAAATACCAAGTGTTAGCAAAGATATTAAACATTTGAATCTCTCATGCATTGCTGGTGAGAATAAAAGATAGTATAACCACTTTAGAAAATAATTCGGCAGTTTCTTATTAAGTTAAATATATACTTTGTATATGACTCAGCAATTTCAACTCTAGATTTTTCTCCAGATAAAACATGAAAACACATGTCCATGCAAAAATATATGAAACAAAAGATATAAGAACATATGTCTACTCAAAATCTCGTCCATTAATTATCATAGCTGTTTTATTCAAATAACCAAAACTTGGACAATCAAAATGTCCATCAACTGGTACATAGATAGCTCATGGTATATCCATAACACAGAATATTACTCAGAAATAAAAAGGAACAAACTAATGATACCTATAATAGAATAGATGAACCTCAAAAGCATTAGGCTGAGCAAAAAAAGAAAGACACAAAAGAGTATATTCTCTATGATTGCCAGTTATATAAAATTTCTGGAGCAGGCAAAACTTACTTATCTTGTCAGAAAGAAGATCAGCAGTTGACTGTGGCTGAGCAATCCACTGCAAAGGAGCATGAGGTTATTTTTTGAAGTGATAGAAGTTTCGACTACACGGGTGTATATATTTGTCAAAATTCATTGAACTGTGCACTTAAAGTGGGTACATATTATTACATTTAAATTATAATTCAACAAAGTTTATTTTTCTGATAAAACAAAAACAGCTAGCAAATGAAAACACTTGGGCCCTCATCAAAGCAGGACTAATATGAAGCCTCCAAATCTGCATTTTTAACAAGCCCCATGGATAATTATGCTGCAGGTTGTTTCTCTTATAGAAATAGTTTTGGTCTCTATGAGCCCCCAACTCTTGGACAACAAATCAATCAGACAAGCAAAGAAAATTCAGAAGAAAAGTGTTTGAGTTTTGTGTGCCCTCATTCCATCCTCCAACCTCTACTCTTTAGCTGGAATACTGATCACTACTGAAGTATCCTCTTGAGTTCTCTGTTCTCTCAATTGTTGGCTCAGCTGCGGCTAAGCTTTCTTCACTAATTTTTTACAAAAGGAAAATTGTTAAGAAAATAAATGACAAAAATAAAAATAAAAACACATACCAAATGAAGAGACACCAGTATATTTTCAGAGCACAGATCCCTTCCCATAAGGTCATTCAAGTATGATGCCACATGGGATTGGCTGGCCCAGGTCACTGGACACATGGTATCTACAGGCATGCTTACCCTGGGGAACAGCAGGCAGCCAGGGAGCCTGATGGAACACCTATGTAGAGAAAAGAACAGTACTGCAGTAGATGTGCTAAGGGCACTCTAAGCCCAGAGAAAAGGATCGTTTCCCTGACAAATTAAACCACAGTGCTCTATTTACATTCTTTAGTCTTCTCTTCTGACATATGTTGTGGCCCCCTGTTCAGTTTACTTGTTGAAATACTTCCAGTCCTTCATGGCCCAGCTTAAATAACACCCTCTCCTTACCAGGTTGCCATAGTCAGCTCTTCTTCCCTGGAACTCCTATGGCACTTGGCTGGAAGAGCTCTTACAGAAATTTTGATTCATTTTTTTTTTTTTTTTTTTACTGTGTGGTTGCCTCTCATTTGCGCCCACAACTGGGGACCTGACGTGCAACCTAGTAATGTGCCCTGACTGGGAATCGAACCAGCGATACTTGGCTCGCAGGCCGACCGACGCTCAACCCACTGAGCCACAGCAGCCAGGGCCATGATTCATATTTTAGTCATCATGTGCACACCTTATCTACGCTACCACATTGTAATCTTGTTGATTACAGAAAACATAACTTACTCTCTATGCTAGGTGTAGCCTGCACACTCCCTAGTACATTACTTAGAACTTAGTGGGTGTTTTATGTACATTTATTGTAGAAATTAATGAATACTTCAGTCTATTGTCATTCATATCTCTGAGATTTTGCTTACATTGTTCTCCTTTTCTGGGAAATCCTTCCCAGCATAATTTCCTCCAATGAGCCTCCCCAGATTCCTAAGCTGTTGGGCCCCTATAGCACTCTGGGCATATCCCTGTTTTATCACAACCACCACCATATATTAAAATTAAATATTTACTACCTGTTTTACCTACTTAACCATAAGCTTAAAGAAGCCAAAGATACCATTCTAGTCATCCTTATCTTACCACCCCCTAGCCCGGTGTTGGGTAGTAGTATGCACTTAATAAATATTTTTCAAACCTTTATGTGATCCCTTCAGAAGTTTCTGGAAGCATTAGCTCATGACACAGAGGGCCTGGTTTATTTACTATGTGCTCTTATTAGAGTGGTCAGAACTGTCCTGAGCTCCAATTCCCAGAAAAACCCAGCATAAACCACTTTGCCATTCTAAATTTCCTGTTTGCTGAATGAAGGAATAGGAATAGGTGTTCTCCGGGGTCCCTTATAGTCAGTCCTATTATCCTGTCTTCTAGGGAATCCCCCAGCAGGATAGGTTGTTGAGTACAAAAGAGGCAAGTGTGGCCTGTCCTCAGACGGTCTTTGAGATGGACCCCTTCCTCTGGGATGGTTGGACATACAGAAAAATAATTTATGACCCTTTCAGAGTACCTATGACTTCCTCTTTTTAGATACATCTCTCTCTCTCTCTTTGCCACCTTTCCTTTTTCTGCTTCTTCGTTCTCTCAGCCTCTCCCACTTCCTCTTTTCTTATCAGCTTGTCTTTTCCTACCCGTCCCACTGCACTTTTCTCTTCTTCTGCCTATCCCGATTTCTGATTTCCGTTTCTCTACAGATTTATCTTATCCATCTCGGTTCTCCTTCGTCTACCCTCTCCCCTAACCACTCTCTCACTCACCTCTCTCCTTTTTCTCCTGTCAGCCCTGCAGGAAGCAGAGACTCCTCACGAAGCCCTGAGGCGGGAGGGTGGATGAGCCCTGGCGCCGCGGGCCCGCCCCTCGGTGCGTGTGTGGATGTGTGGCGGTGACGCGGCGCCGACCACGGGGAGGGAGGCTGGGCCCGCCGGAGAGGGAAGCAGGCGGATCGCTGGGGCTGCTCCGCTCCTGCGCGCCCTCGCGCTCCCTGCCGCCCGCCGAGGCGCAGGCTGGGCGCAGGCAGCGGCGGGCGGCATGGAGAGTCTGCTGGAGAATCCGGTGCGTGCCGTGCTCTACCTCAAGGAGCTCACGGCCATCGTGCAGAACCAGCAGAGCCTCATCCACACCCAGCGCCAGCGTATCGACGAGCTGGAGCGGCGGCTGGACGAGCTAAGCGCCGAAAACCGCAGCCTGTGGGAGCATCAGCAGCTGCTGCAAGCCCAGCCTCCGCCCGGGCTAGTTCCCCCGTCGCCAGCCCCGCTGTCTTCTATTCCGTCCACCGCTGCCCCCGCCGGCCCCGTGGCCCAGGAACCGCTCCGGGACCACGGACAGCTCCCGCCCCCCTCGCCACAGACCGCTCCGGAGCAGCCGCCGGTTCAGCACCACGGACAGTTCCTGGCGCAGCCCCCACCGGGCCCTAGCAGTAGGGCTCACACACCCCAGTCGCCCCACCAGCACCCGGTGGCGCCAGGGGCCGTCGCCAACAAGGAGAAGGAGCGTTCCCCGAGTTGTTGCGCTGCCGCTGGAACCCTCCTTCAGCACAAGTCCCCCGCTGCCCTCGGCAAGGGCGTCCTGAGCAGGAGAACTGAGTAAGTGGGGAAGAGGGGATGCAGAATGTTGTGGTGGCAGAAAGGGAAGCAAATGGGTCTGAGCAGGATACAAGGGGGAAGTCGGGTGCACCTAAGAGTCCGAAGGACTGGAGTATTGTGAAGTGAAGGGGTGAGAAGATGTTTGGAGGTAGAAGTGTGTCAAGGAGATTTGGGGGAAAGTAAGGAATTATATCAGTGTTTGAGAGGGTTTGGGGGTTGTTGGAGCAAAAGGGAATATCTGGGGACCACCACTGGGGACAAAGGAGGACAGAAATTGGGTTTCAGTGATTGGGGATGTTGGAAACTAGCAGTTTTTAAATGGGGACAAGACTGAGAGGAAGTTGGGGTGAAGATTAAACTGAAGAAAAGAGAACAGTTGCATAATATATTTAAGTTAGGAAAGTCTTAGAAGAGAGTTTGGGTAATGAAATTATTTGAGTGGAGAGTAAGAGATGAACAAGACGGAGGCTTGGCAAACAGGCATGTTAAGAACTTTAAAAGGGCTGGGGTGCAGGAAGAGTAGTATTGGGGTCTGAGGAAATTAAGGAGGCAGAAGATAAGGCTGAGAAGCAGGAATGAAGTGAAAAGTCGGGGGGTGGGGCTGGAGATGGAAGACAGTGAAGGGTGGTAGAAGAATTTCCCAGAGGAATGAGCTAGTTTTTTAATTGATGCAGTGGGAGTCAAAGCTAGGAGTGGCTCATTTGGGGAAGGTTACTCTGCCCTGACCTGAGTGGGTGCCTTTCTTATGAATCTCCACAGAACCAAAGGGGTTCAAGGTAACAACCCACCAAGCTGATGGAGGACTGAGCTATAGTGTGAGGACTCAATGTGGTTATAGCTTTCCCTCTGATTCAAGGAGGATTTCTGTGAGGGATGGTTTGCAATCATGGAAAGGGAACAATGATGAGAGAGACAGTTGGCAAATGGAGTTGGTATCTGAGTATAAGTCCTGTTTAAATCTCTATTATGGGTAGTGACTGCAAACCTTGTTTCCCTTTGGTTTTTTGGTGATGACTGAAATCTCACGTTGATTGCTAAGAGGAATATGCTCATTAACTCCCCCATGAGAGACTCCAGGACTTTGAGCTCTTTCTTCACACCCAGTGCCGATGAACTAAGAATATAGGAAGGAGAAATGAAAGGGGACTGTAATATTCTCTTCTCTGTATTGGAAAAGCTGTGATCATGTCAGCTTCCTTTCCCTGATTAGACAGGTGATGGAGAAATGCATGGAAGAACACATGGAGGGGGTGGATCAGCACCTGGTCAGCACCTGCCCCTGACAGTGATGATGCTAAAGGAGTTGGTTGCGGGGGAGAAGGGAGGGTGGAGAGAGCCAAGACTCTCATCTTCATCTAGTCTCGGGGTGCTTTAGGTCTGGGAACACCTGTGAAGATTTGATATATTTCTTAAAAACTCATTTTCTCCTCACCTACTGTAGAGTTAGACAAGTTGGGTCAGGATATGTTAGCTCACAGGATTGATTTGACTGGAACCATGAGATCTAATGGGGACAGATATAGGATGATCTGACTTTGCAGGTCTAAAGCATTTGATTCAAGCCCTAGGGAGATGCAGTTTTGTTTCCCAGCTCCCTCCGTGGTCCATTTGCCCTTCCTTCAGTTCCATGATTTTCTTTCCTTATCTAGCATGAAAAGAAGAAAGTCAGTTTTCCCTCATGCCAACAGCTCATCAGAAGGCCCAAGATACTGTGTGGCTTTTTCCCCAAACAGGAGGAAAAAACTTTATCCCCTTTCTCTGGGGAAGCCACAGCTTCCTGATAATGATGGTTCTTCACCTGATTCCTTTCCTCATGCCCTTTGTTGTCTCCTCTTCCACTGAACCCCACTTTCTTTGCATTCCTGTGTGGTCAAGAGGGGTTGAGAAAAGATAATTTTCTTGGATAATAACTTTGCTGTGGTCTCTAAAGTGGCTTAGAGAGCCCAAACTCTCTTGCTGGGAATTCAGAGATTTAGGAATCACCTGGATTCCATCCAGCCTCACATGGCAAAACCAAAGAGGAAAGGTCATCTTTTCTTTCTCCCTTGTCTTGTTTCTACTTCCCAAAAAAGAAGGACAAAAATAAGAAATAATTAGAAGGTGGAGGAGAGTGGAAATTGTTGGAAATCTTTCACTTAGGAAGTTGTGTCAGGCACTAAAAGGTTAATACTGGTTAACACTGGTGAGCTCCCTCATTTCCCCAACTCCTTCAGCTTTTTCTCCTGCTCCCCATGTCTGAACCTGTAGAGACTTAAAGAGCTTGGGCATGGACATGCACGCCTCACCTCCTCCTTATGGCTCTCTCTCCCTTTCGTGTGAAATCACGGGCATGTTGGCTTGCTGAATGCCTTTGGAGCACCCATTTCTCCCCACTGGTTTGCCCAACTTCAACCTCAATTTTCCCCACAGCACCTCAGGAAAGAACTGTCTTTGCTGATGACGTGTTTGGCCCCAAACTGTGTACTACCCGTGCCCCCCATTTTGTATGTCTGTCCTCTGCCCATACTGCTCAATGGTGCAGGGCTAGATGCAGCCAGCAGGCAGGGAGAGATCTTCATGGATGGGGTGAGGTGAGAAGAACAGAAAGAACCAGCAGCTCTCTCTCTGGCATTTCTCCTCCCTAGCATGTCTCCGGGGGAACTTGCTGCTGAATAAGTTCTCTACTGGGGGTGCTGAAGTAGAAGGAAGAGATGCCAGAGGGGGTCTTTGGATTATAATTTTGCTGAAATCTTCTCATTTCTTACTTTCAGGTCTCTGGCCTCATCATAGTGAGAATATGACTGTGGTGAGGTTTCTGAGGGCTGAGTGAGGGTTACCACGGGCCAGGTCCTGTGTTAGATGCCTTATCTCATCTCACAGTTTGTCTCTTATCTCCAGAATTCCTCTTCCTGCCCAAATCAAGGAGAAGCAGGAGCCCTGGAGAACCTGAGACTGGGAAATAATGGATTGTTTAATTGTCATCAGATCTGCATTAATATGCAGCTTGGCCTCTCTCCCTCTTTCAGCTGAAGGAGATAGAAAGGTGGTGGCCCTGGAGGTCAGGCCAAGGAAGAAACAACATGGGGACAGCTGAGTGGAGAGACATCATGGGAAAGGAGGCTTGGGGGTTAACATTCTTTTTCTGCATGCTTCCTGGCTCTCGCTAAGCTCCAGCCCCCACTACTTTGCCTCCTAATGAAAGCAGCAATCATATCTTCCTCCTCTTTATTTTTTCAATCAAGGCTCACGGCATCTACAGAATTGATTATCCCTTCCTGGCTGGAGCCAGAGCCTCAGCCTGACCCGGCAAAATCTCATCCTTGCCACAGAAACACATGGCTCTACCTGAAGCTACTGGCTTCAGTGTGACCGCAGCTTCTCTGTTTGACCACAGGTTTGCCCAGCCGTGTAGCTATGCATTTAGAGCTTCCAGATCCCAGAGCTTGCCCATGTCCCCAAGCCCATGGTCAGAGGATTATTGGAGGCTGGGTAAGATCCCTGCATTATAATTCAGATTTACCTCCTACCCCAAACTCCCCACCTCCAAGCGACCATGAAGTCTGAATGGCTCAGTAGTTCCTGTCTTCTTTTCTCTTCCTTCCTCCCTTGTCTTCCTTCTTTAACTTCTTCATCACTATTCTCCTTTTCTCTTTCTTATTTCCTCTCTTTCCCCTTTCTTCACTCCCCTCACACATTTTCTCTCTCGCAATTTTTCTTTCAATACTTTGCTTCTACTTAAACTACACAGGTAAATTTCCTCCTTTCTATTCCCATCGCCTCAGCATAAATAAATCTTGGGTTGTCTTTTGAGCTCTATGGTTTCATACTGATTGCAGGCTGGAGGATGTTTGGAAGATCATTGGATGTGTTTTTCACCCTGTTATCTAAGGTGCTGGTTGGAGTGGGTGTCTCCTCTTGAAGGGGCAGCTCATGATTGGCCCACCCTGGGAGCTATTAAAAGAGTATGAAGGTCTGTAGTCAGTCAACTCTATTGTATCAACTGTCCAGTCCATTCAAAACCCTGCACTCTGAGCTGTGGAAAGAGAAAATAAGCAAACAGTCCTGTTTCAACATACAGGAGACATATCTGGAAACATCTAAGTGAGTGTAAATAGATTGCAGCTGCCTAGAGCTACCCTCTATCAGCACAGAATGGGGAAAGGGGTGAGTATACAAATCACATTCAGAGTCCAGGGAAGGTTTTCTCTGTTGGAGTCAAGGGTTTATGTCAGGAACAGTAAGAGTCAAGGATAGCTGGATAGAGAACAGAGCCCAAAAGATTCAGAGCACGGAGGAGATAGCTGTATTGCATCTGCATATCATCCCACCCTCTGGTGGTGCAGTCCCCCACTACCCTAGTCCACTCCCACTAGGCAAAAGCCTGTCAACAGGGTAAGGAGAGCTCCAGTATTCAGGGCCCATGTTTATCTCATGCCTAGAAGGCCTGGTTGCTGAGGAAACAACATTATGACCAATGCTCACCCACCTGCCTATCTTCCTTCTCTTCCTCTATCCACAGCAGGGAGAGGACTTTTAACTGGTAAGCTGGAAAATGGGGCCAGAATGAAGGCTCACTGAATGGAGGAAGTGTGTATCATTTTGCTCACCTGGAAGCTGACATGGAGTGGGCACTTAGAAAGACTTGCCATCCAACTCCTTTTCAAAGGCATAGACTGCTGCTCTTCCATCCCATTCATCCAAAAAGAATACAATTTAAGAAAAACAAGTCCCTCCTGGCTTCTGGGAAATGCTGTTGGCCTTCCTCCTCCTCACCAGCCCCCTTTGCATTGTTCTACCCCTGTTCTTTCCTACCTTACTCCTGAGCGCTTCCCAGACCCACACAGTCAACACCACAGGGCCTCACAAAGGCATCCCAGAACATTTTCTTTATTGATTTTAGAGAGGGAGAAGGGGAAGGGGAGAGAAACACTGATTTTTATTGTTCTATTTACTGATGCATTCATTGGTTGCTTCTTGTATGTGTCCTGACCAGGGGGCTCGAACCAGCAACCTTGGTGTATTAGGGTGGCACCTAATCAAATGAGCTACTGGACAAGGCATCCTGGAACATTTTCCATTTGGCCTAAAACCAAGCAAGAGAAGCAGCAGTTGGTCCTGCTGATTCAGCAAATATCTGTGCAGCCTGAGTTTCAAAGGTTACTCATGAAAAAAGGCAGATGGAGTCAGTTTCTGGGTAGAGAGCCAATGAAAGGGAGGGTGAAAAAGGAAGCACAAGGCTGAGACTAATAGCTCCACCCATGGTCTGGAAAGAGACTTGGATCCTGAATTTAAATCCCATTTAAAGATTTTTAGACAGACTGGCTTTGTTGGGGAACCTAAACATTTTTTCACTGGGGTCCCAAACATACTTTCAGGGTAGCAGCAACTTATTAAGGAGTTTCTTAGTAAGAGGGTCTTGGGACTCTCATTGCACCTGGCAGATCCCCAAATACCAGGCCACAAGGCAGGATTTCTGAGGCTTGGGCCACTATAGCTCCTTCCTCCTCTGCAGGTTCCCACACAGGCTGCAAAGGGTTTCTTGTTTCAGTGGAGGAAGAGAGTAATCATCTCTATTTCACGCAATGAGGGAATTAATAAACAGAAGGGGATCAGGAGTAGAATGAGGGAGGAATTAGATTCTTCAGGCTGAAAGGACCTTAAGAAAGCCATAGAATCACAGAATTTTTAAGATCTAGGTGGTTAAAAACATAAGCTTTGGAGTCAGGCAGAGCTGAAAATGAATCCTGCTCTCCTACCCCCAGCGTGAGACCTTACCTTCATTATTTACCTTCTTTGAGCCTCTGCTTTTTCCTTTATAAAATAAGAAGTAATATGTACTTTGAAAGGATTGTTGTGAAGTTTAAAAGTTAAATGGTTATACTGTTCTGGGCACACAGTAAGTGCTCGATACATTGTAGTATTTCTACAGATAGAGAGGCCAGAGCCCAGGGCTCATCCACAGTCAGACCACAGTGATAGACTGGAATCCAGGTTCAGCATTCCCTCCCTTCTTCCAGGTCAGCTATGTACACCTGCCCTTTCCTCATGCGCCCTTCCACCTCTGGACAATGTGCACACAAGCTACTCCAGATACATGAATGTGGAGCTTATGCTGCAATGCAGCCAGGCAGCCAAATCCACCATCCATTTGTGATGTGTGTCAGAGGCTCACAACTTGAGAGCTGGGAAATGTTTCCTTAAGCCCAACTTGAATCTCCTCTGTTGCACTTTGAGATTATTTGTACTTTTCTTAAGAACATCGAAAGGATCTCAGTTATCACCCAATGTCCCATGGTAATGAGAATAATCTCCCATTCTCTAAATGGGGAAACCAAAGTCTCATCTAGTATATGAATTTATCAAGGACAAAAGGGGAGGGTGGGAGGAATGGAGTCTGAACCAGGAAAATGCCTCCCACTTGAAAGGAATGAAAGCTAAATCCACCTCTCCAAATTCTTCCATCCTGGATATGAAAGGGCAAGCCTGCTCTTTGTAGGACTCTGAGGTCAGAAAGCTGGAAAAAGCTTATGGCTAGGGACCATGAAAAGGAGAGGCCTGATGTGTTGTGGGGGTTTTGGTGGTGGTTGGTGGAAGTGGAGGGGAGGGGAGGACTCTGCTTTATTTGGTCAAGCATAGTGCATAAAGGAGTTTCTTCTCATAAGGATTTTCTTAGATGAAATACTTTGTAAGAAAAACAAATTAAATGGTAAAGAAAAGGTGATGGGCTTCTAAAATTCTCTCTCAGGGTGGTTGTAGCTGTGAGGCCACCATAGGCAAAGACCTCTATGGGTGCGTGTGGGGTTGTTTTGCTGTTGCTCTTTGGACTATCCCATCTAGGAGAGCTACGTCACACTGCAAGACTCGTGTACACGCTGAGCGGTACCTCTTGTCTTTGGCTGGTGGGCAGGCTACTGTGGACAGAGGGCATGCAGGCCTGTCCAAGTTTCTGCCCACTCTCTGTGCCGGCATCAGACCATTCCCTCTATGCCACTGCTGCAGGAACTGGAGGGCTTTAGGAAATGGAAGAGTGTCCCTCAGCCCCTCTGGGGAGTCAGGTGAATGTCAGAGCTAGAAAGATCCTATAAAAGGTCATTTTGTTCAAACTTCTCATTTAGAAAATGAGAAAACTATAGGCCAAGACAGAAGTGACGGGTGCTTCCAAACTAGTTAGTTGCAGAACTCTTCATCCAGTGCTCTTGATAATACACAGTGATGTCCCAAAAGGACTGGCAGGACTGCTCCATGGGCGTGCAGAGCCAAACTCACAGCTAGTTGCAGGGGTTGAGGGGACTCGAGGAGATCTCTCTGCCTTCCAGAATATCTCATTTATGTCAGATATTTCACAATTAGGGAGGGATTCCTTTGGGTACTTACAGGTTATAGCCTTGTTAAAATGAAAATTATCCCAGGACAGGAGAAAAACAACACATTTAGCTATATCAGCCTTTTACACTTCAGCATGAGAGAGTTTATTTGAGTCACGTCTGAGAGCAGATTTGATAAAGGAGGAGGTTGCCATGGTGACACTGGTTGACTTAGGGCCAGGACAAGAGGCTCAGAAGGAGTCGAAGGGCTCACAAAGGCGACTGTCCAGAACCTAAATGACCTTTACCTCTGCTATATTTGGCAGGAAGTTGGAACTGCCTTGCCTGGACCTGGCGAGCAAAGGGGAGGGCCATGGGGTACTCTCTCACTGGCTTTTCTTGGAAAAGTAATTATCTGGGCTATAGAAGGGATACTTTCCCAATGAGCTTCATGTGTAAAAGTCAAAAGGCAGGAATTTAAGGAGCATCCTAGTGCTCGGTAATCTCTCTTCTTTCTAGGATCTTAAAATAATTGTTTGGATTGCAAAATTTCACCCAAGTCTATGGGGTTTGCTATGGGGCAGGAAGACGTGGGCAGGAAGGACTAGCAGGCAGCAGAGATTGGTGTTGCATGGGCCTGAAGAGAATGGGGAATGAGAGGCTTAGTTTATCTAAGAGGCATTTGATAAACACTGCTTGAATGAATGAACAATTAGTATGTAGGGCCCGGGCAAGTTCATAGATGCGTGGGTGGAGGGAGAGAAGGGTATGGGGTGAGGACTGAAGATCTCAGCTGGAGGGAGGCCACACTGAGCACGTAGGCTGTGCTTAGGCCCCACAGCAGTTTCTGCAGCTGAGCATGTATGAAAAGCTGGACCAGAGGCTCAGCTCTTAAGGCTGGTCGGGGAGTGAGGGGTACATGGGTGCTCCTCCCAGCTAACAGATCCTACCTTAATTCCATCCATAAGCATGATGAGCCCTCCTCTCCCTCTTTGTTTGTCTCCGACCAGCTGAGTCCTCAGCCTATGAAGCTGCATTATTAAGCGTGAAAAAGCACTTTGAGTGTTTCAGCTCAGACTCTCTCACACAACACACACACACACAGCCTTGTCAGCAAGTTGAATTAGAAATGGGAATGGGTCTATGAGGATGGGAGGGAAAGGCAGCCTAAATTGTGGCCATGTTTCCAGGTATAAAGGAACAGAGGAGAGAGAGCTGGATTCTGGGGTCACCATCTAGCCTGGAGACGCAACAGAAACCAACACTCAGGCTCTAGGACTTTTCTTCCCATTTCTCAATCAGGCAGTCTCAGCTCTGTTCAGGAAAATGTTAAGACACTGATGGGAGGGTGAGTGGATGTGTGTATGGTATGGATGTGTGTGGGACTGCGCATGGCTGAGTGTATTGCTGACTTGGGCTGGGGGAGATGGATGTCACCCATGCCATACGGAAGATGTGTGGTTCTCACAGTGCAGCTCAGCATAGGCCTTCTTCTGCCTCCATGTGACAACCTGGTCTGTCACCCTGTCAGGACACAGGGTTCCTTCTTTCTCTGCATGGTTTGTTTCATCTCCCTTGGCTGGTCAGCTTCTCCTGGCTCTTCCCTCTGTAAAATGGGGTGAATGTACAATGCCTTGCTCTGGGCTTTCTGTTCCTCACTGTCTCAAGCAAGGAGACCAGGTCTCTGGAGGCTGTGAGCTCCTGGGAGAAGGCTGCCTGGAGGGTGGGTGGTTGCAGGGGTGGGGCATCTGGGCCTTTCTACTGAGCTATTATGTTTGGAAGCTCAGGTACCAGGCAGCAGGGAGATGCATAAGATGCAGGAAAAAGTGCAGTGTGGTGTTTCCCTGCACCTGACTTGGCCTAGTGGCGGCCACAGCCTTCTGCCACATGACCTCTCGGGCTCTGGATACCTCAGGTCAAACCAGCTGTCTCCCTGCTTCCAATGTGGAATGCATCCCACATTCCAGGCAGAGAGGCAAGGTTATTCCATAATTTCTTGACAAATGATTTGTGTTGACCACAGTTTTCATTCCACACATCAACTCAACACATCAACTCAACACAATGATTATTTAAAAACAGCCACAAAACTCTACAAAGCAGTTGGGAATCTCTTCCCTGTGTCTGGTTTCAGTGATTCCTTTGTACAGCCTGGTTTTTATAAACAGATGTCCAAAATGCTTCTTTGGCATTCTTGGAGCTACTTAATTCATAAGAGCCCATGAGGGACTGCCAAAGGTAATTCCACAGACAGGGAAAGGGGTACCTTCGTTCCAAGCAGCTGGTCTCCACCAAGAAGGCAGGACTTCTGCGTTCTGTGCCCACCCTCACTGACCCCAACTGTAAGCTTGGAGCAAATCACTCCACTTCCGTAGAACAATGGGGAACAATCACTTTGCCCCTTTCTCCCCTCAGCTCACCAAGTTAAGAGGTTGCAGCAGCGCGAAGGACCCAGCTTAAATGTAGAAAGTGACTTCCAAATGATAAGAGCCCTAGGAAGGGAGCTCAGGATGGGGGACTGATTGTGACTGAATTCGTTCTCCCTTTCAAGAAAAGAAAAACAGAGGAGAATGGCACCTGTGAGCCCCATGTAGGTCAGCCATGCAGGTCTGGGAAGGATGACGTGAATTCTGCAGGGGCCTCCAGCTCTAAATACCGCAGGAATTTCCACTGGGCTTCTTCCAAGCATTAATGCTGAAAATCCGGAAGCAGGTGGAAGGCAGAGAGGATCCAGCTTTCTCCCCACCCCGGATCCCTTCTCCTGTCCCCTGCTCCCAAACTCGCACCATAAGCCTGGGGAAAGCTTGTCGTCCACTGGCCACGTACTGGGGTGGGGGTGGGGGAGGCTTCTCGTTGGGGAGGGAACACAGCGTAGTGCTTCCGGCTGTGTGGGTGGGCCGGGGAGCGCTGATAGGCAGAATGGAATCTCCGGACCCACGCACCCCTCTGCGCATCCCTGTAGGGTGGGCCCCCAGCGCAGGGAAGCCACGAGCCCCCGGCGCATCCCGCGCCGCCCACCCCTCCCGCTCCACCCAGTGAGGCAGTGCTGAGTCATAGGCTCAGGAAGCGCAGCCCCTGCGCCGTCCCTGCCCGCGTCACACCTGGGCACTCGCGCACTGGCCAACCACGGCGCCAAGCGCGGGGGCGAGAGGGAGAGGGAGGGGTCGCGGCGCCCCCTCTCGGCTTCCCAGGTTTAGCGCTCCCCCGTGTTCCTCGCCTACACCCGCGCTCGCCGGGCGCCCATCGCCGGGCCGTCTCCCGAGTGTGGCTGCTTCCCTTGGTCTTTTCCCGCCACAGCGCCCTCGCCGGCTCAGCTTGGCGCTCAAGCTACCCGCCCGCCCGCCCGCCCACACGGCGTCTGGGAGCACCCCCAGCGCAGCCACCGGCTCCCGCCCTTGCCTAGGAACGAGGGGGTAGGGAAGGGGGCTTCCGTGCTGCGTCACTGCCCGGCCCTGCAGCTCCTGCCTCTCCAAACCATGACCCGCACTCCCTCCGCCCAGGCTGCTTCCCCAGGGTTGCAGGCCCTCGGTTCTGATGTGCGTTCCTTTCCCCTGCGTAGGTTCCAGCCCGGGCTGCGGTGGGTGGATTTTGAAGAAGGCGGCAGGTGAGGACCGTTAAAAGGGTCAGGGATCAGGATGGTGTCACGGACGTTCAGCTTCTACTCAGCATCCACCTTCCTTGTCCCCTAGACACCTTGGCAAGAGAAGCCCAGCTCTATCTCAGCCTTCCCATATTTGTATTTGAATTTAATGAATCACATTGTCTTAGAATTCTAGACCAAACTATGATGAAGCATTTCAGCTAATAGATCTTACCCTAATTCCATTCATAAGCATGACGAGCCCTCCTGCCGCTCTGTGTTTGCCTCTGACCACCCTGGTCCTCAGCCTGTGAAGCTGCATTGTTAAGCATGAAAAAGCACTTCGAGTGTTTCAGCTCAGTGACACACACGCACACACAAACAGGCACTGGATTTGAATCCTTACTGTGTTGTCTTGAGCAGTGACAGCTTTGGTTTTCTTATCTGTAAAATGGAGATCCCATTAGCACAAACCTAGTAGGATTGCAGTGACAACTAAGAGGGAATGCTAATAAATCACCAAGTAAGCCAAGTGACTGGCACACAGTGAGGACTCTGAATAGAGTTGTTGCTGTTATTGTGGGACCCTTCTGGCAAGAACTGGGCCAGAAAGTGCTTTTGAAGGTAGAGCACACTTCCTTAATCTTTCTGTGTCTTCCAGAGGACTCAGCACGGGACTCCTCGTTTCCTCTTCGGCTGCCCCTCGAACACTTGAAGACAGTCATACCTCCTTCCCTGGCCTTCCTGTCCACTGTCTCCCCACCCCAGTCTCCTTTCCTTTCAGGGGAACACACCTAAGCCTACCTCTTCCTGCTGCACGTGGCTTTGTGGATTGCTGTGCCTGTCTCCTCACTGCTCTCCTAGAACAGGAGCCAGGAGGGAGCCCTTTGGTCTGGGGGGTATGGCTAGATCACCCCTTAACCCCTGCCTCAACCATGCAAGTTCTGACCCAGCCTGGCTCTGGATGGCACCTAGGCACCCACTGGCTTTCTCAGCCCTGGGCCACAGAAGGGACAGGCCAGCTAAAGCCCCGGGCTCTTTCTACTTGAAGGACTCTGTCCTCTGACTTCAGACCACCTGTGGTTATGCAGGTGCCTTGCGTTTTAATACCCCAAATCCTGAACTGTTCACGTGGGCCTATGGTTTTTAATTTGTCAACCTAGTTGTGTTCTTTCAAAATCTTTATTCACTCTTTTCAAGTAGGTAATATATTGGTATAGTACAGAATTTAAAAGATGCAAAAGTTGACAATGATAAATGTCTCCCCACCCATTTCCAACCCACTCCCTCCTACTGCCACCCCACCAGCAACCACTGGTAGCAATTTGTCACGTATCCTTTCAGGGAATTCTGTGTACATTCAAGTGTGTATGTCCTTTTACACAGATGGTAGTATATTATACACCCTTTTGCACCTTGCTTTTTCCCCCTAATAATTTGTCTTGGTGATCCTTCCATCTTCAGTATAAGAAAACTGCCTCATTCTTTTTAATAGCTGCAAAGTATTTCATTGTATGGCTGTGAATCTAGGTTCTTTCTTCTTGCCTGCTGAGAGTTTGGAAGGCAACCTCTGGGTAGCCTGCCTCTCTGTGATCATTTGAGGTGATCTTTTCTTGAAGTCCAGGGATGGGAGTGGGCAGACATTATTAAGGGGTTCCCTTTGAACTTGGCCCTGCAGCTGCTGACTTGCTGCTTTAGTCTCCTACAGATATTGGTAAATTACATTAGAAATAAGGTTTATGGAGTGTTCTTCCCAGCCTGAAAAGTTTTCAACACTCTTCTAGCTTGGCTCACTTTTGTTCCCTGGGGTTGAGGGAACTGCCAGGTTGTCATAACCTCGTTCAAAGGAGCTGAAACCCCATCTCCTTCAGGAAGTCTTCCTGAGCTGATCAGAGAAATAAATTGAGGTTCTCATAACCTCTCCCCCTATTTACCACCAGCATACTCCAGTCCTTTCTAAGAATGAAATTAATTCTTTATTCCTGTGACTTAGAAGTGCTTGTTTTCTTCTCTATGTAAGTTCATGTTCATGGCATCTGCATCTTTTCTTTCACTTAACAAGTATTTGTTGCTTTTCTATTGTGTACCAGACATTGGGTACAGCAGTGAACCAACCCCCACTCCCCCAAATCTCTTCATGAAGCTTACAGATGAAAAATAAACAAGAATATTAACACATATGGTACATCTGATGGGATAAGTGCTCTGGAGAAAAATAGAGAAGGGGGCCTAGGACTAAAGGAATTTGCAATTGTAAACAGGGTGCCCTGGGCAGACCTTGCTGAGATGATAACACCCAAGCAAAGACCTGGAGAAGGGAGTTCTCTGCAAGGGGCAACAGCCAGCACAAAGGCCCAGGGCAGGAGCCTGCCCGTTCGGTCCAGTAAGATAACACAGGGTGTACAGAGAGGGTAGTCTGAGGCTAAACCAGAGCCATTTGTGGGGTGTAAGGAGGGCAGGAGAGGGCAGGGGTGCAGCAAAGCTTGTAGCAGATTCTCAGCTGGGAATGTGTGGGAACATTTCAGTTGTCACGTGGCTGACAGAGTTAAGGGAGAGGTTCTAGGTGCTTTCATGAGAGCATCTTTGCTGTAGATTTCTTTGCTATAAGCATTTTTGCTGCAAACATTTTCACCTCCTAACTAATTGGCTGTATGGCAATTTTGCTGTAAAAAAGGATAAAATAACTGGTTGACAGGTTTTCCGTTTTTGTTTTTTGTTCGGGGGGGCAAGGGCTGGGGGTTGGTCAGGTTGGTTTCATTTCTCCATTGAGGAATTGGTGGAGAGAATAGTTACATAGCTGGTGTTTTAAAATAGCATTTCTTCCACATGAGGATTTTTACCCCAAGAGTTAGTTTGTTTCTTATTTTGAAACTAGACTAGGAGGAGAAAGAAGGCAACGAGTTGAACCCACATTTCCTATTGAATGAAGACAAGAGCATAGGTACAATACACAATATAAAATCAGTTATATGCACAGTATTACCATGAATCTGGACACATTTTAAATGTATTCACAATTTTGTATTTTACAGTAAAGTCTTTTTTGTTTTGTTACTCATGTTAATGTTCCTCTTTTATTTGTTGTGATTTTATTTATTTATTTATTTATTTATTACAACAAAGCTGCCTTACCACCAATTAATTATGGGGTGAAAATGTTTGCAGTGAAAATGCTAGTGGGAAAGATACTACAGCAAAACCATACCTGACACATGAGGGGAAAGTGTTCCTCTGCTGGCATCGAGGGAGCAAGGGCTGTGTCAGTCCATCTGACAGGCACAGGGCAGCAACCACAGGGAAGAGTTTTCCTGCCCCAAATAACTGTTTTTTGTTGAGAAGTACTGGTAGGGCCTTGGAGTCTGTTGTGAAGAGTTTGGCTTTTACTTAAGAAAATCCAATAGCAGTTGGATAGTCTTGAGCAGAGAATGCTTACAGGGAACTTCAGCTGCTTGATTGAGTTTGGGTTGAGAATAGACTGAAGGTGGAAGAAAGCCAGAAGCAGAGAGATCAGATAGGAGGCTGTGGCAAAGTCCAGGGAAGAGAGGGAAGCAGCAGTCCAAGCAGCAGTGCTTCCTGAGGGGTTAATGTGGGGTGTGAGAGGAAGACGAGTGGAGGGCGAGTCAGACAGTTTGGGCCAAAGTTACTGGAAGGATGAGTGGGAGGAAAGATGAGGGGTGAAGATTTAGACATGTTAGGCTGGAGATGCCTATTAGGTATTCAAGTGGAGACGATCAGTAGGCTTTTGGAAGGGACTGGAGATGTAAATTTGGGATGGCTTTTAAAGCCTTGAGCCTGAATGACACCACCTAGGAGCGAGTAAAGAAGACTGAAGAGGAGCAGGGATGGAGCCTTGGAGCACCCCAATGTCAAGGGGTGGAGGCAGAAGCTGAGAGGGAGGGGAAAGCTGGAGGACCACTGTGTTCTAGCAAAGGGTGTTTCAGCGAGGAGGGCAGGAACATAGAATCAGACTCTGCAGCAGGGTGAGGAATGAGAACTGTCCACCAGCTTTAGCAACACCGAGGGAGTTGGTGACCCAGAAAAGTGTAGTTGTGGTAGAGCACTGGGGGTGGAAGCTTGGTTAGTGTGGGCTTAGGAGAGAAGGGAAAAGAGGCTAAGAGACAAGTCACCCAAAAGTAACGTGTGGACCTTGATTAAGTCTGGATTCAGATGAAGCATCTGTAAAAAGACATTTGTAAGACAATCAGGGAAATTCAAACACAGATGACATATTAGCTGATACTAGAGAATCGTTGTTAATTTAGTTAGGTGTAGTAATGATACTGCTATATCTTTTTAAAGTTCTTACCTGTTAGAGACATTCTGGGTGAGATGATATTATATCTGGGGTATGCTTTAAAGCAGCGGTCCCCAGCCTTTTTGGCACCAGGGGCCAGTTTCACGGAAGACAATTTTTCCATGCACCGGGCCATGGGGGGGGGGGGGGGACAAGAGGCGGAGCTCAGGTGGTAATGCAAGCGGTGTCCACGGACCAGGAGGAGGGAGGTTGGGGATCCCTGCTTTAAAGTGTTCCAGCAAAAATGTTGGGGCTAGAAGATTGGCAAAATGTATGTTTGAAATTTCCCTAACAAGTTTAAAAGATGACAGAATGAGAGGAATTGTAGAAAGTCAGTGTAGAAAACTAATGAGTTTTGCTGCAAAGAAGAATAAAGAAATGGGGTGATAGCTGGAGGGGGAAATGGGCATGCATTGTTTTTCCAGGAGTGCTGAAGATAAGTCTCAGTCAGTAATAATGACTGCATTTGTGCAGCAATTCTGATTTATGAATAATGGTAGTAGTAGTAATAGTAGTAATATGATTTACTATAATTATAATAATTAATGTTAATATTAATGCTACTTGACTGGTGAGGGAACTAAGGCCAAGCAAGCTTTGATGATGTCCTGAGAACCCACAGTGAGACTCTAGCCCCAGCCCTTTCACTGCTGCACGCGGCCCCCAGCATCCACTCACTGCACCATTCAACCCACAGCAGCATCTGCCAGGGAGGAGACCACAGGGCTGTGAATGCGAGAGCCTTGCTCTTGCCCTCCATAGCACAGGCAGACCCTTGGAGTTAGACAAAAACTTAAAACCTCATCCAGCCAATCCCCAGTCCCACAGCTTTAACGGACCTTCTAGCCACCTGCTCATGTGTACCCACCCAACTCACCTAACTACAGAAACTCCTGTTGCTATTGGTAAACCTGCTACATGCTAACGTGCAACGTAGCATGGTTCTGCAGAAAGCCAGCAGGTTATATATTTGGCTAGGAATCTTGGACAGATTATCTGACTTTCTTCAGTCTCAGTTTCCCCAGCTGTAAAGGGGAGGTAATAAAAGAAATAACCTCATAAGGTTGTCGTGAAGGTCAAACAAGATAATCTATATCATGCTTAGTATGCAATACTTAGCACATAGCAGGGCAACATAGAAAATCTGTACCATGCACTGACTGGTATGGGGTAGGAAGTCCAGTGTTCAAAGCCCAGTTTTGCCACTTTCTAGTTAACAGCTTGGTCTGCTCAAGCCTCAGTTTCCTTACCTGTAAAATAGGGTGCTAATAACATTTACCTCCAAGTGTGATTGTGAGGATTAAATGAGTGAATATATCTAAAGCATTTAGAACTGTGTCATCTCAGTTAGTACATCCCTGCTGCTCTTAGATCCGGGTTCATCACGATCAGTTGTGGGGATGGCACAGATTCTATCTATATCCAAATATTATGATTAGGAAACAGACTAAAGTGGATAGAATCCTCAGCTGGAGTTAATGGCACGTGGGCATGTTGCTTTGGCGTCATGGGGTAGGCTGCAGGGCGAAACAGCCTCTGAGGATGGTGTGGGCCCGATGGCCTTGATCTGTCCTCTCGAGCTGGCTTTGCCCAGCAGTCAGGTAGCCATCTGCCAGGTAATAAAGAGATCTCTTGTGAGGGAAGCTGGCAAAGTGAAGCCAAGCTCCTAGCTTTGTCATTCACACTGAACCACCCTGCCTGGCACTGGACACCCTCCTGGACTTCAGGTAAGCTTTGAGGGAGGCAACTGAATGCTCTGGGGTTGCTGGCAGTACCACCCTGCTGGTCAGGAAGGAGAGAGGGCAGCATGCAGCTTGGGGCCTGAGAGGCAGCCTGGCAGTTCTAGGGCTGGGCAGAAGTGGTGAGCACAGAAGAGGAGAAGCTTGGGGCCTCCTGGCACACTCAGGCTACAGACCGAGTTTTCTGGTCTGAGTTAAGCTTCCCCAAGACTACCAGGTTGATACCAAAGCTGTGAGATATTAAGCAAGTGTCTTAGTCTCTCTGATTCTCCTCATCTATAAAGTAAGGGAATGTGTGGGAAGGGCTCCCACACTGCCTTACTCATGTGATGATGATGTCTCTATGGTATGTGCTTGAGCTTTTTCCCTGCATGTGCCCATTTCATGTATGTGTACCTTTAATTCCTATTTCTCTCTAGCATCCTCAGTAATAGAGACTTATTCTTGCATTGAATCAATAAATGGTATCTACGAGCCAGGCTACATCCTGTATTGGATGTAGACATGAATTGGTCACAGTCATGGCTCTGTCCTGGAAAACTCACGCTAGCATAGGTGGATGCAACATGTATATAGACCTTGGCAATACATTGTGAAAAAAAGTGATGTTGGAGCCTGCTAGGGAGTCTGCTGTGGGAGTCCAGACATGAGTGCTAGTGCTTCCGGACCCAGCAGAGGTGGTGGGTGGGGATGAGGGGTTGGGGTGGCACAAGTATGAGCTCAGGAAGACTTTGCAGGGGAAATGTCTTTGGTGCTGGGCCCTGAAGGGTGGGAAGAATTTGTAGATTTGAAGATTACGGCAGCCTGGGATCTCCAGCTGAGGATTCTATCCACTTTAGTCTGTTTCCTAATCATAATATTTGGATATAGATAGAATCTGTGCCATCCCCACAACTGAGGGTGATGAACCCGGATCTAAGAGCAGCAGGGATGTACTAACTGAGATGACACAGTTCTAAATGCTTTAGATATATTCACTCATTTAATCCTCACAATCACACTTGGAGGTAAATGTTATTAGCACCCTATTTTACAGGTAAGGAAACTGAGGCTTGAGCAGACCAAGCTGTTAACTAGAAAGTGGCAAAACTGGGCTTTGAACACTGGACTTCCTATCCCATACCAGTCAGTGCATGGTACAGATTTTCTATGTTGCCCTGCTATGTGCTAAGTATTGCATACTAAGCATGATATAGATTATCTTGTTTGACCTTCACGACAACCTTATGAGGTTATTTCTTTTATTACCTCCCCTTTACAGCTGGGGAAACTGAGACTGAAGAAAGTCAGATAATCTGTCCAAGATTCCTAGCCAAATATATAACCTGCTGGCTTTCTGCAGAACCATGCTACGTCCTCTGGTTTGAGAAAGGGCCCTGATGAAATTCCTCCTTCGAGTATATGTTTCTCCCGTGCTGCTCCATGGCTGCCATGCCAAGGACCAGAGTCCCTCAGTGCAATACTGGTTTCACCCCTTACCAACTGTGTGAGCACAGGAAAACCAGGTCACATTTCTGTTCCTCAGCTGCAAAGGACAAGAACTAGGTGTAACTCACAAGGCAGTACAAAGGCTGTATAAACTGTGAAGTGCTGTAACAAATGAAAGAGACAGCAGCCTTGTGTGGCCACCACTGTGGTAAATGTGATAGGAAATGCACAAGGCAACAAGATAAAAAATTAACAAATGGGACTACATCAAACTAAAAAGCTCCTGTGCAGCAAAGGAAATCATCAACAAAATAAAAAAGCAACTGATGGAATGGGAGAAAATATTTGCAAATTATATATCTGATAAGGAGTTAATATTCAAAATATGTAAAGAACTCAGACAACTCATTATCAAGAAACAAACAATCTAGCCCTGGCTGCTGTGGCTCAGTGGATTGAATATTGGCCTGAGAACCAAGTGTCACCGGTTCAATTCCCAGTCAGGGCACATGACTAGGTTGCACGTCAGGTCCCCAGTTGGGGGCGCGTGAGAGGCAACCACACAGTGATGTTTCTCTCCCTCTCTTTCTCCTTTCCCCTCTCTCTAAAAATAAATAAAATAATTGTTTAAAAAAAGAAAAGAAAAGAAACAAACAATCTGATTTAAAAATGGGCAAAGGATCTGAATAGCTGTTTTTCCAAAGAAGACAGACAATTGGCCAACAGGTACACAAAAAGGTGCTTGATATTACTAATCATAGGGAAATGCAAATCTAAAATAATTTATACAATGAAATATATCACTACACAACTGTTGGAGTGGCTATTATCAAAAAGGCAAGAGATTACAAGTGTTGGTGGGACTGTAAATTGGTGCAGCCATTATGGAAAACAGTATGGAGGTTCCTCAAAAACTTTAAAAGTAGAACAACTATATGATCCAGCAATCCCACTTCTGGCTACATAAATGTACAGGAAAAATAGGATCTGGAAGAGATCTCTGCACTCACATGTTTATTGAAGCATTATTCAAAATAGCCAAGACGTGGAAACAACTTAAGTGCCCATTAGTGGATGAATGGATAAAGAAAAACGGAGATATAAACACACACACATACACAATGGAGTATTATGTAGTAACAAGAAGGAGAGAAATCTTACCACTTGTGACAACAAGGATAAACCTAAAAGGCATTATGCCAAGTGAAGTAAGCCCGAGAAGGACAAATATTGCATGGTATCACTTATATGTGGAATTAAAAAAACTCAAAGTTAGAAATAAAGAGAAAATTTGTTGCCAGGACCTGAGGGGTGGCAGAATAGGGAGAGTTTGGTAAAAGGGTACAGATTTTCAGCTATTAGATGAAAGGTCTGAGAACCTAATGGAAAATATGATGACCATAGTGGGTAACACTGTATTGTATAAGTGAAATTTTAAAAAGAAATGTACTTAACCCAGGCAGGCTCTGCCCTCAGTTTAGCAACTGTTGAATAGGTACATGCATGGTGGGCCTGTGTATGTGCATGCAGATAAAGAGACACACAAGACATGGAGTATGTCATTTGATTGGGGAATACAGCAACTAATTCAAGAATAGAGCAACTATTATTATGCCTATCTGAGAGATAAGTGAAGTGCTCAGAGTAGTGAAGAGACTTTCCCAAAGTTACAGAGCTATAAATGGCAAAGGTGCTATGTGCATTCAAATTGGCCTGATTCCAAGCCAAAGCCATTCCCCTGTGCCTGCTGCCTCCCTGAAATGAAACCACGCTTTCCAAAGGGCACATGGTAGTCCGTGAGATGGACCATGGCCATAACAGCCAGCAATCCCATGCTTCCTGCACTCTGCATCATCCACAGAGCTTTCATGCTGGTCACCTCTCAGGACACTCAGAGCAACCCTGTGAGGTAGTGGTCTTCATAGATCAGGGAATAGGCTCAGAGAGCTCAGGTGACTAGCCCCAAACTACACAGCGAGGTGTCTCTAGAATTTGATCCCAGGCCTCATGTTTGACCCACTGTGCACCACAAGCCTCTTCTGTGGCAGGAGAATAATGTGGGGGCTTGGATCAGGACAGGGTTCAAACCTACCTCAGTCTCTTCCTAGCAGTGGGACTTTGACCTTGTTATTAAATTTCTCTACTCATTTGTAAAATGGGGATGATAATATTTACCTCTTCAGTCTATTGTTTTATAGTTACTGTGTGTCAAGTCCTGGCAGGCAGTAAGTGCTCAGTAAATAAATGGACGAACAAGCAGTTATGGAGTGTTCACTGTCTTCTGAGCTCTGTGGGGAGACACTGAGTAAGGAGAAGGGATGATCCTTTCTGCTGGGAAAAGTGCTTTCATGCCTTCTTAAGGAAATGTGAAAAGGGGATGGGGTCCACTGTTTGGACTTTGATTTGGCCTCATCAGCCAGTTGGTGAAAGACAAATACAGTAGTCCCTCTTTATATTGCGGTTCACTTATCGAGGCCTCACTGTATTGCGGGATTTAAAAAAATATTATATTTAATTATTTATCGCGGATTTTTCACTATATCGCGGGATTTTGCAGTACTGTATACATATGTTGTTAAAGTTACGTAGGTTTAAGAATGTAGTCTATGTTTAAGAACATAAGTAGTGTTTATAAAAGTGTGGAAAAGGTTAATAAGGGAGTGGGAAAGGTATTTAATAAGGGACGGGGAACGGTTTATAAGTATGTGGGAAGGGCTTATAAAGCCTTAAAATATATATAAATACTAAAATAAATGTTAGGTTCCTACTTCTTGGATTTTCACCTATCAAGGGGGTGGGGGGAGGGGGTCTAGAACATAATACCTGTGATAAATGAAGGAATATTATACCATATGATCTCACCTATTAGAGGAACCTAATGAACAAAATAAACTAACAGCAAAGAAGAACCAGAGGCATGGAAAAAAGGAACAGACTGACAGTGGCCAGAGGGGAGGGGAAGGGGGTTAAGGGTGGAAAGAAGGGGAAGGGACTAGTCAAGGAACATGTATGAATGACCCATGGACATGGACAACAGGGTGGGGAATGACTGTGGGAATGGGGGTGGGCTGGAAGGAGAAGGGCAAAGGGGTAAAAATTAGGACAACTGTAACAGAATAGCAATAAAATAATTTTTAAAAGAGGGAATAAAAGGAAATAATGGCAACATTACTACCTACCTCACATGGTTAACATGTATGGAAGTGCTATATTAATTCATCAGTATCTGATGCAGAGATGTCTCTCCCTGAAGCAGCTTATACTCTAGTTGGGGAGATAGAGGGGCCTACAACCATAATCCACTATGAGATGCATAATAAATCACCCCAAATTTAGTCTCTTCTAACCACACTGGAACTTACACATCAATAAGTATCTGTTTAGTGTAGAAATCTGCTTGTTAGGGACAGCTCTTTTCTGCCCACATGGCATCAATTGGAGAGGCTTGACCAAGGCTGGAAGATTTGTTTTCAGGATGGTCATCAAATGGCTGGTGGGCTAGTGGTAGTTGTTTGCTTCTTCCTACGTGGACCTCTTCATGGACTTGTCTGGGCTCCTCCCAGCATGGTGGCTGGTTTTCTTTTATTACCATGAAAACAAGGCAGTAGTAGGAAGAGCAAGCAGACCAATTCCCTGGAAGTCAAGGGAGGGAGGAGGGCATTATGAAAAGGAGGGTTTGACCAATCAGTACTACAGAAAAGTCAATCAGGAACTGAGAAATTCCACTGGATTGGGCCACCAGATCCTTGGGGACCTCCCCGGTGAGAGTTCTGTTTGGGCTGTAGGGGAAGAACTGTATTCTAGCAAGCTGGCAGGAAATCAAGAGGAAAGGAAGTCTCTGAAAGCAGACAACTCTTCCTGAAAGGCTGGCTGTAGAAGTAACCGAATGCAGGTCCAGCTGCCTGCTGCAATGAAAGCCAAACTCATGAGACAGGTGCTGGTGCAAAGAAAGTGATTTATTCACGTGCTGGCATCTTGAGAAGATGCGGGACTCTTGTCTGAAAGCCCATCTCAACATCTCAGTGCAGTTAGATGTTTTTATAAGGAGGGAGAGGGAAAGCAAACAAAGAGATCAAGAGGGGATGAAAGGTCTCTATGTGCAGACCAGCACAATCCATTCTTGGAAGGACCTTGAAACTGGTCAAGTGATGTTCTGGTGTGCATCATCCTGGTTTTCATCATCCTGGGTTTTACATCATCTTGGTTTTATGGTTGTAGATCAGCAAATCTCCCAAAGCTGGGATGGCTGAGGGTGAGAGTTGGTATCTTTTGAAGTTAGTTCCTAGGATTCTTATAAACTTGCTGTTTATCCACAAGCTATATATTAGTCAGAGTCAGCACTTAGATAAATAATGTCAAAAGAATGGTGGGGTGAGTTACAATTCCCCACTGCTACAGAAGGAAGGTAAGACTTCTAGAGAAAAATATTGTTTTAGGATGAGAGATTTGAGCATATTTACATGCTGAAGAGCAAAGGCCTATGAGAATTAGAGCACTGAAGGCTGGTGGTGGGGGGTGGGGGTCAGAGGAGGAAGAGCTGTAGAGACTGGATGGGACTTAGAGAGGAGGGGACAATGTTACCGAGAAAAAGGGGGTTCTTTCACGTGGCGCCTTGGTGTAAAACCCAACAATTAGTGTTGAGTAAAACAGGTCTTTATTTATAGTATTCCAACCTGGGGAGGGCAGTGAGCACTTCAGCTCAGAGCCCTGTTCTCCCACAGGACCCAGCACTTCCCTTGCTCCCCAAAAGGCTATAAACCAAAAACATGCCCAGAAGTTCCCCAACCCTTATCTGTCAGCTCTCTCCTTCAGGATCTGGGGTATGATGTAATCAGCCTCCATATATTAGTCCAGGAAAGCATGCGCCATGTTGCACTGGATCATGGTGAAGTCCAGTAAAGACACAAGTCCCAGGAGAGTCCTCTCTGTATGTCCCAAGTTTCAAAAGTTCATAAGTCCAGGCTCTGGAGTCCACTGAAGTCGGCATAATTAAAGCAGCAGCAGCAGCAGACCAGCTTTCTTACTAGCCTAGAACACATGGCCTCCCTTTCCTTCTTTCAGACTGCATGGCTCTGCACCCTTTCAAAGCTACATCATCCTCTCCATCTAAATGGCTGCCATCTTATTTTTAAATCCCTGACCACGTCCTGTGACGCAGTGGGCGTGGTAACCAGTTCTGACCATTCACAGAACCTTGCACAGGCTCTGTATGCTCTTTCCTCACCATTCCATGGTCAAAACCCCTCCCATCTCCTTGGTGCCGTGGAAGAACCAAAGCTATTTGCATAACTAAGACACTAGCTACTAGCCATAGATATGCAAAGGCATCTTGAAAGCTGTCCCCTTCCCCCACACCCCAAACCACAGGCTGTAGGGCTAGCCTTCTTTTATTCTGTAACAACAGAACAACAACAACTCTCCCCTGAGATGAAAGTGGAGAGGAAAGGCAGCAGAAGTGGGACATTAATAGCTGACATTTACTAAGCATTTACTATGTGTCTAAGTTCTATTAAATGCTTTACATGTTTTAATTCATTTCATCCTCAAAACACTTTAAAGAAGTTCTGTGACTAACCCCACTGTACAGATGAGGAGACCAAGGCAGGGTTTGTACAGAGCAGTTAGGTAGGATTAGTCAGGTTTTCCTCCAGGCAGTGAGAAAGGCAGCCCTTCTCCCGGTAGCTTTAGCAATTGCTGTAAGAGGGCTTTGGGTTGGAAGAATGTTTTCCCAACTGTTTTTTCTTTTTTTAAACAAGGAATTTTTTTCCTCCAAATTAAACCTAATGGGCACCCCTAGCAGGTAAACAGACCAAATCAGAGCTGGGTTGAAGTGTAAGGTTCTGTGTTCTGCCCTCTCCACTTTCCCCCGGGGCTCCTGAGAATGCAGGAGAGAAACACAGGGTTACCGCAAGACCATCTTAAGAGCCTGCAGCGTGTTTTCAGGGGAAAGCTCTCTGAAAAGGACAGGCAGGCAACTCTTTCTAGGGGTCTGTAACCTTCTACTCCTTGTGGGGGAGTGGGGGCATGGACTAGGTAACCTTTAAAACTATCCCAAAAGAAAGTGAGCAGAGAATGAAAGAAGCAATTCCTAGTGAGTGTGAGGTCCACATGGGGATCGCAGACTTAGTCAGAACTGAACAATGAACACCGGGTCCGGGTGTCCTTCCAGACCTGGACACCACCAGGATGATGTTTTCTGTCACCTTTTGCCCCCAGTTGTTGGAACAAATGTAATCACTTGCCTTATTAAGATCTTTCCAAACTTTCTGTGGAAGACTGCAGTGGCGGATTCTACCAATGAGCAAAGGAAATCAATCTACTCCCCAACCCTCAGGCTGGAGGATGGGGTGGAGACTAAGGAGAAGGAAGTCAGTGAGGCATCCTGGGTGTCTCTGCTTGCAGTAGAGCTGTGCGTGCTGAGTTCCATAGTGGCAAACTCTAATAATACCAGTAATAGTCATGATAAGATTTTGCATCTGTGCAGGGTTTATTATGTTTCTCCCAAGGTGGTTTCACATTCAAAGTATTACTGAATGAATCCCCACAACTCAGTGAAATAAACCAGGCAGGAGTAGGAGCCTCATTTACCATGATGGACTCTCCTGAGGGCCAGCAGTAGTGGAATGGGAGCTGGGTCTTCACCTCCTTCTCAGCACTGTTACTACTCCACTTCCAAGGGATGCTCAGCCCCTAGGCACAGGTCCAAAAATTTCCCCGTTCAACCTTCCCCACCCCTGATTTTCTCATTGTCCCAGTTTCTGGCCCCCTGGACTCCTTTGGCTCAGTCACAAACCATCTGGTGTCTGAAAATCCAATCTAGCAGTTGGAAGAAAGGGAAAATACAGTGGTTTTTTCCTGCTGTTTTTGGAAGGGGGTTAATAATTAGGTGATCTGGGGGAAATGGGAGTAGGGAGGTTAGAAAAGAAATTATTCTAAAGCCTCTTGATGAGGCATCAAGAAGTGAGAAGGGGAAGAAAATGATTTCAGTCTTTTATAAATGTCAGCTGTATTAAGGTATAATTATATATAATATAATTGACACATTTTAAGTGTATAATTTGATAAGTTTTGACAAATGTCTACAGTTGCATAACCATGATCTCAACCAAGCTATAGAAAGTTTCCTTCACTCACAAATAACCATTTGTTCCCTTCTGTAGTTTAACCTCTCCCTTCCCATATTGATGAAACTGAGCTGCTTTCTGTCACTATAGTTTTGCCTTTTTAAGAATATTATATAAATGGAATCATACAGTGTGTAGAATTCTGTATCTAGCTTCCTTCACTTAGAATAATGCTTTTGAAATTCATCCATTTTGGTACATTATAAGTAAGCTCGTCCCTTTTCATTGCTCACTAATATTCCATTTACTAGTTAATGGATATTTAAGTTGTTGTTTTTTTTAACATGAATCTTTGTTTTATTGATAATAATTCTTCTACACACATTTAGAGCACACCATGCATATGTGTGCAGGATATACAGACAGTGCTTGGTGTGCATATGTATTAGTGCACTCTTTGTATCAACTCTGAACCAGCTCCCCTCTTCCGGCCAGGGCTCAGGTGCCCACAAAGTGAGAACCTCTCATTTTAATCATACAATTCACGAAGCAAATATTCAAATCAAAACACTGATGGTTAATTTTCTTTTATTTTGCCTTGTTGTGGTAAGAACATTTAATACAAGATATTCCCTCTTAATAAATGTTTAAGTGTACAATACAGTATTGTTAACTATAGGCACAGTGTTGTACAGCAGATCTCCAGAATGTATTCATCTTGCACAGCTGCAAGTTTATGCCTGTTGATTAGCAGTTTCCCATTTCTTCCTCTCCCCTAGCCCCAGGTAACTGCCATTCTAGTCTTTGAGCCTATGTGTTTGACTATTTCATTTTAGATACCTCATATAAGTGTGCTGATGTAGTAGTACTTGTCCTGTGACTGGCTTATTTTGCTTAAAATGTCTTCAGATTTTATCCATATGGTGACATATTACAGGATTTCCTTTTTTTAAAAAATGTGCTTTATTGTTTATGCTATTACAGTTGTCCCAATTTCTTTTCCCTTTGTTCCCCTCCACCCAGTGACCCCCTCCTTCCAGTTGTACCCCCCTCAGTCCATGCCCATTGATTGTGCTTATAGTTTTTCTCAACATCTTCCTATCTACTCCACTTCCTCCTACTATGCTTCTTAATTCCTGTACCATCTCCCTCCCTTTCCCCCGCCCCCTCCCTGCTGACCTCCCCCCATAATGTTTCCCATACCTATAATTCTTTTCCCACTCTTGTTGTCTACTTAGTCTGCCTCTGTTTCAATTCCTTAGCTTCTGTTGTTGGTTGTTGTGATACAGTTTTCATTTTAATGTTCATAGTTTTGATCTTCCTTCTCCTAAATAAGTCCCTTTAACATCTCATGTAACAGTGGTTTGAATCTGATGAACTCCTTCAGTTTTACTTTGTCCTGGAAGCACTTTCTCTGCCTTTCTATTCTGAATGAAAGCTTTGCTGGATAGAGTAATTGTGACTGTAGGTTTTTGCTTTTCATTACTTTGAATATTTCTTGCCAGTCCCTTCTTGCCTGCAGAGTTTCTTTTGAGAAATCAGCTGATAGTCTTATTGGGACTCTTTTGTACATAATTCTCTTCTCTCTTGCTGCTTTTAAGATTCTTTCTTTATCCTTAATTTTTGACATTTTGATTATGCTGTGTCTTGGTGTGGTTCTCCCTGGGTCCAGTTTTTTTGGAACTCTCTGTGCTTCCTGGACCTGTAAGTCTATTTTCTTCCCCAAGTTAGGAAAGTTCTGCTTTATTATTTTTTCACATAATTTTTCAATTTCTAGTTCTTCTTCTTCAACTTCTGGCAACTCTGTGATTCAGATGTTGGCCCGCTTATAGCTATCCGATAAGTTTCTGAGCCTCTCCTCATTTTCCTCACTTCTAATTTCCTCTTTCTGCACTGGTTGACTCTTCCTTCCCTATGTTCTGATTTGGTGATTTGATACCTGGCTTTCTTTCCCTCACCACTAGTTTCTTATGTGTTTTTGTTCATTTCAGCAGGACTAGCCTTCATTCCTTCCCTGTCTTGTTTAAGACCTGCTGTTAGGTCTGTAAGCATATTTATAACCAAAGCTCTGAACTGAGCCTCAGAAAGATTTCCTATCTGCTGAGCCATTAGATTAGATATCTGATGTCTGATCAGCTGCATCACTGGGATCTTTTCATGATCTGTGTCATCCTGACCATTTTGTGTCTACTTTTGCTTCCTGGGCAGGGCTGTCACACCTCCTACGCTATAGGGGGCGGAGCCCCATGCACTCGTCACAACCGGGCGACCCTTCTCACCACGCTGTGGCGTTTTCTGTGGGGTTGGCGGTCCAAGATGGTTTCCCGCTGTTCACTGTCTGCTGAGAGACCGGGAGCCTCCTCCTCCGTCCCCACCCCCTCTGGGCCTCACAGTCCAAGGCAATGGGGGTCTGCCTTCCCCAGCGTTGAAATTGCAAGCTGACGGGTCTGGTCTGCAGCGAGGGATGCTCCCCAGGTGCTTCTCGCCTCCCTCTAAATACAGGTGTCTATGCTTACCACTGTCCTGCCTCCATCGCTGCTGCTGCCACGGACAGCACAACTTGAACTCTCCTCCCTGGCTTCGCCTCTCCTACCTGTCCAGATGAGCACTACTTCTTTATAACTTCATATGTTGGACTTTCATTTATTTTCTGGGACTTCTGGTTATTTCTGGTTTTGCATTAGTTGTAGTCCTTCTTAGTTGTAGAGGGAGATGGAGTGTGTCAGTCTAGGCCTCCATCTTGGCCGGAAGTGGGATTTCCATTTTTAAGGCTGAACAATATTCCATTGTATGGATATACATTTTTAGAATTAATTCATCCATCAACAGACTTTTAGGTTGTTTGTTAATCTTGGCTATTGTGAACAGTGCTACAATGATATTGGGTTGCTAATAACTCTTCAAGATGCTGGTTTCAATTCTTTTGGAAAAATCCCCAAAGTGGGGCTTCTGGATCATATGGTATTTCTTTTTTTAATTTTTGAGGAATTTCCATCCTATTTTCCATAGCACTATTTTGCATTCCCATCAACAGTGTACAAGGGTTCCAATTTCTCCACACCCTTGCCAACACTTGTTGTCTTTTGTTTGTTTGTTTTATAGTAGCCATCCTAATAGGGATGAGGTAATATGTCATTGTGGCTTTGATTTGCACTGCCCTAATGAGTAGTCACTTGGAGCATCTTTTTATATACCCATTGACCATTTGTATGTCTTCTTTGGAGAAATGCTTATTTAAGTCTTTAAGTAATTTTTTAATTCTGTTACTAATTTTTTAACTAATTATTTATTTATTTATTTTTGCTGTTGAGTTGTGGGAAGTCTTTATAGATTTTGGAAATTAACCCTTCATCTGACATATAGTTTGGAAATATTTTCTCCTATTTTATTGGTTGATTTGTTTACTTTATTGATTGTTTCTTTTGCCATGAAAGAGCTTTTTAGTTTAATGTAGTCTCACTTGTCTGTTTTTGCTCCTATTGCTTCTGCTCTGGTGTCACATCCATGAAACCATTTCAAGACCAATGTCAAGAAACTTTCCCTCTCTGTTTTCTCCTAGGGGTTTTATAGTTTCAGGTCTTATGTTTAAACCTTTAATCCATTGTGAGTTGATCTTTGTGTATAGTAAAATATGGGCCCAAATTCATTCTTTTGCATGTAAATATTCAGTTTTCTCAACACCATTTGTTGAAAATATTATCTCTTCCTCATTATGCATTCTTGGCACCCTTGTCAAAGATCATGTGACCATATATGTGTAGTATTGCTGGTTTTTTACTGCTATGAACATTTGCTGCTATGAATAGTCTTGTGTCAATATATGTTTTCATTTATCTTGAGCAAATACCTATGAATGCAATTGCAGGGGCATACAGTAAGTTATGTTTAACTTTATAAGAAACTGCCAGATTGCCTTCCAAAATATTGCACCATTTTACGTTCCCACCAGAAGTGTGTGAGAGCGATCCACACTTGGTATCGTCAGGCTTTTACAATTTTAGTCACTTTAGTGAATGTGTGATTTTAATTTGCATTTTCCTGATGACTAATAATGTCATTAGTATATATTTTTGGTAAATTATCTGTTCAAAGCTTCTGTATATTTTTCTATACAGGTTTTGTCTTTTTATCAGTGCATTTATTAGTGCATTTTAAGAATTATTTATTTTTCTTAAGATATATGCAGTCCTATGTTCATTGTAGCATTATTTACAATAGCCAAGGTATGGAAGCAGACCAAGTGTCCACCAAAAGACAAGTAGATAAAAAAATGTTGTGGTACTCATATCTGTTACTTGGCCATAAAAAAATAATGAAATCTTACCATTAGGAACAGCATAGATGGACCTAGAGGGTATTATGCTAAGTGAAATAAGACAAAGAAAGACAAATACCATATAATTTTACTTATATGCAGGATCTAAAGGACAAAACAAGCAAACAAAACAGAAACAGACTCATAGACATAGAGAACAAACTGATTGTTGCCAGAGGGGAGGGGTGGTGGATGACAAAGGTGGTGGGATTAAGAAGCACAAAGTGGAAGTTACAAAATAGTCGTGGGGATGTAAAGCATAGCATAGTCGATAGTATTAAGTAACTATATATGGTACCAGGTGGGTAGTTGAAATATGGGAGTGGTCACTTTGTAAAGTATATTATTGTCCAACCCCTATGCCATACACCTGAAACTAATATAAAATAATATTGAATGTCAACTGTAATGAAATAAAATTTTAAAAGAATTTATTTTTCTTTTATTATTTTTTTATTGTTGTTCTATTACAGTTGTCCCAATTTTTCCCCTTTGCTCCCCACTATATTTTTCTTAATAGTGTCTTTCAAAGGGAAACATTTTAAATTTTTGATGAAATCTAATTTATGAATGTTTTTCTTTTATGGTTTGTGCTTTTCATGTCCTAGCTAGGAAATCTTTGCATATTCTAAAGTCACAGATTTTATCCCATGTTTTCTTTGAGAAGTTTTATAGTTTTTATCTGTTATTTTTGATCTATGGTCTATTTTATATTAATTTTTATATATGGGGAAGGTATGGGTTAAGATCATTTTTGCATGTGGACATCCAATTATTTCAGCACTGTCTGTTAAAAAGGTTATCATTTTCCACTAAATTATCTTAATATTTTTCCCAACAATCAATATAAATTTGTTCTTATTTTTAGCCCCTCTATTTGGTTCAGTCAATCTGTATGCCTATCCTTACCCAACACCAAGCTATCTTAATTTGGGTAGCTTTGTTCTAAGTCTTGAAAGCACACAGTGTAGGTCCTACAACTTGTTCTTGTTTTTCAAGGTTGTTTTGGATATTTAGCCTACCCCTGCCCCCACTCACTCCTTGTAGTAGGAGTGACTTCTGAGGAAATGCGAGTATCTTTTCCTTCTATTCACCATGCTTAAATAAAATAAAGGCGGCTTACTGGAAGAGATAATAAAATTGAGAGAAAGTGAAAAAAAAAAAAAGGAACCCAGTCTTCAAGCTCTACCAGCACTAGCAATGGTGGTACCAGGGGAAGTAGGGGTGGGGGGTGGGGTGACTGGAAATGACTTTATGATTTCTCCCTTTATTTGGAGCTCAAGACAACGCCTTTAAAGATGTTCCCTCACTGCTTGCTTTCAAAGACTGGGGCTTAGATATGCTGCCTTCTACTTGGTGAAGCGGAGGGGCGTTTCTTCCTTCCAAGTTGCCCCTGGGTTCGGTATTTCCGCCTTGATTCTCCTGCTGGGAATCCCCTGCTCCATCCCTCTGCCAGCTTCACCCACGGCAGGACTGCACACATCATCAGTTCCTCTAAACTACTCAGCTGTTTTTTACAGCCTTGCAGCGGCCTCCTGGCTTTCAAACTAAATATTGATGTGCCGAGTTACAGGCGCGCAGCGTCCCATGATTCCCGCCTGGCCCTGGCAGAGCTTTAAGTAGGTCCTTGGTTTCTTTCTCTTCGAGCCGGCGCTAGCCGCTCAGATCTGCCACAGGAGGACCACTCTCTTCTCGGCTCCCTAGTTAAGAAACAGGGTCCTTTCTGGCTGAACCCAAGGGTCCCCTCTGTCTTCAGGTTCACACCGTTTTCTAGGAGGACCCTTAATGCCCGTCTTGCTTGGCCGACAACTGAAACCCCCAGAGCTGGCTGCTCCTCGTTCTGCTCCTCTCCTTCCCGGCTCCCAGCCCCGCCCCAGCACGGCCAGGGATCGGCCACACAACGCTGTCCTCATTCTGGGCCCCACATTTAGGATTCACCGCACTCACCTACAATCCAGCTCCATCAACACTCATCAACTGGGGGCACTTGAGATCGCTAAAGCGAGGAAGAACTAAATTCTGCCTGAAATCATGGGCCCTGGAATTAAGAATCCAAGAAATAAAATTTTGACCTGGATATGACAACAAACTTCCCTCCTTTGGAATTTCAGGAGCCAAGGACTCAGAATGCTTAATTTCCTTGGGTCCCCTGCAGCTCCAGAATTCCCAAGGGCCACAGCCTTAAGCTGTGAACCACACCAGCTGCAATGTGGAGCTGCGGGGTGGCTCTGAGAAAGCCCTTTCCAGTCTCAAACTCGGGGCTGAGCTGGGGGCAGTATGATTACAAAGCCTGGCTGGTGTTTAAGCTCTCCAACTAACCAGCGTGTGACCTTGGGCAAGTCATTTACTTCCTCTGAGTCTTGGTTTTCTAATTTATTTTTTGAAAGAAAGGTGGGGGAGGGGGGATAATAAAACATACCATAAGAAATGAAGCATATGTTGAATGCATATTTCACCAGCGGTTCACAAACTCACTATGCCTCAGTTTCCTCATGTGTAGAATAATGAGAAAGTGTTGCTGTATGTTTTGTAGAAAGTGCTTAGAACACTATGTGCCATATGGTAAATACTATAAAGTGCTAAAATACAATTAACATTTTGCTGCCCCAACTTTATCATCTGTCATCTGTCTATCTACCTACAAAACTCTAGATTTTATTTGTATTTTATTAGTTTTTTCATTAATATCCTGTTCCAGGGTCCCATCCAGGATATCACATGGCAGTTGTCATGTCTCCTTAGTTTTCTTTGGTATGTGACAGTTTCTAGCTCTTTTTGGTTTTCATAACCTTGACGGTTTTGAGGCGTGCTGGTCAGATATTTTGTAGAAAGTCCTCAATTTTTGTTGGTCTGACATTTTTCTCACAGTTAGACTGGGCTTGATTATAGTTTTGCAAGAAGAATACTGCAGAGGTAAGGTGTCCTTCTCATCACATCTCCAATTTTATTTTATTTATTTTTATTTTTTTATTTTTGTTGTTTAGTTTTTATTTCATAATCATAAACTTAACTCTGCAATCCAGCTAGACTTGGAAGGGGTAAGGAAAATATGGAACTGAATGAGCTGTGGCGAGAGCACAAAGATTACAGAACATCCAAGCAGAGAGCGGTAAAGGGGAGCTCTCCTGAGCTACAGAAGGAATGGTCTAGTGGTTAAGATAAAACCCATGTCAAATGTATTAAAGTTGTCCACAGTCAGTAATGGTGATCTTCTTGCTGGTCTTGCCATTCCTGGACCCATAGCGCTCCATGGCTGTCACAACACCCATGCCGTCTATCACCTGGCCGAAGACCACATCCTTGCCATCCAGCCATTCAGTCTTGGCCGTGCAGATGAAGAACTGGGAACCATTTGTGTTGGGTCCAGCATTTGCCATGGACAAGATGCCGGGACCTGTGTGCTTCAGGATGAAATTCTCATCATCGAATTTCTCCCTGTAGATGGACTTGCCACCTGTACCATTGTGGTGCGTGAAGTCACCACCCTGGCACATAAATCCCGGAATAATTCTGTGAAAGTAGGAACCTTTATATCCAAATCCTTTCTCTCCGATGCTCAGAACATGAAAGTTTTCTGCCATCTTTGGGACTTTGTCTGCAAACAGCTCAAAGGAGACACGGCCCAAGGGCTCGCTGTTGGCAGTGATGTCGAAGAACACAGTGGGGTTGACCATGGCTGGATGCAGGAATATCCAGGGCAGTGGCAGCATCTGCAAGGCCTCCAATTTTATTTTTAATGGCAATGAAGTCATTGGGTCTCTTTGCTAGGATTCTCCTTTGGAGTGGAAGGAGGGGAAGTCTAGGAGGCTGAAAGCAACATTCAACCAACTTAATTAAGCTAAGATTTGCCCAGGCCAGGGCACTTGGACCATGACCTTGGGCAGAAGAGGTGGCCAGATTGGTCAGAGGCAAGCAGAATGGGACTTATAATTCATCATGAACTAGACCCCAAGAGAAGGCAAGAAGGAAGGTTCTAATGGGGAGCCCCTGGCCTAGGCTTAGGAGGTGCATGGGGCAGGATAGAGGAGAAGCTGGAGAAATGCTGAAGGCAAGCTTCCCCTCTCAGCTAGACTGTCCTAAGGGACTCCAGCAGCAGGAACCCCAAAAGAGAATACAATCTCAATAACACTGCCATCCTAAGCCTGAGGAATGGAAGTACTTGGGGTCATCCAGGCTTGTGTTTCCCATTCATGGGCTAATGCAGCTGAGTCCGGGGACCTGAGAAGGCCATCTGGAGCCTGCTCAGTGCCTGGTCAGAGGAGTAGCTCCGAGCCCTGAAAGGATGGGAAACAGGCAAGATTAGAACAGTTTGTGACTGTCTGGATGATCTCTTTCCTGAAATGCAAATGTAGTGGGTAGTGAACGAGCTGTGCCACTTTGCCTAGGCTCTCACAGGCTTTTGCCAGAATTCCAAACTTGCTCTGGGGCATAGGTGCACTTGGTGGTAGGCACTAGGGGGTGGGGCAGGTTCTCTGCTTTATCAGCATGCCTAGGTCCACCTACCCCTCCATTGTGTGAGCTCTGAGCCCGTCTGCCCTGTCTCCTACCTTCTTCCTCTTCCCCTCATGCCAGGCAGCTCTAGGGGCTATCACAAGACGTGGCGATCCAGACAATTCTCTAAAGACTCTGCTTTACCCCAGAAATCTGGGGCTGGGTGGGGGCAGTAGGAGTGACTGGAAGATTGGACTTTGGTCAGGGAACAACACTAGACAAATCATTTCCCTAGCTCTAGGCTTCAGTCTTCTCAACTGTAAAATAAGGGGTCAGACTCAATTATCTGCTTTACTGCTCTTTAAAAGAGCTATATTAGTTGCATTAAGTATTAATCTATGATCTATAGATTATGCATAATCTACAATCTATTGATTAACATAATCTATAATCGATGATCTTTTAATAAAAATCCAAGATAAAAATTGCCCGTGATTCACCCTGAAATGACATTAATATTTATGTTGGTTCCTGACACTTTCTAGTCCTTGGCCAGGTACATATTCAATTTTACTGTATCTATAGTAATATCATAAGTAGGAATGTACATTTAACATTTTCAGTTAAGATAACACCATACATTTTTTCCTTTTCTTACCTTTGCTCTTTTGTCCCCATTCTAATCTTGCTGAGGTAACCAATGTTAACACCTTAGTTATGTATGCATTCATATATTATTAATATAGTACAATGTATAGAATTTGCATTTGAGGGAGAGGGGCTATTGCTTATTTTATAAAACTGTATACATTTCTCTGAAACTTATTTTTCTCACTTAGCCATATGCTGTGGAACTCAAACCAGGCCAAGAGATATAGCACATAATTCCGTAGAGAAATATAGCATACAATTCCATGTAGAGATACAACATATAGTCCCATGTAGAGGTATATCACATAATTCCATGGTATGGATGAGGCTATCACAATTTGCTCAACCATTCCCTGATTGACTGGGACTCAGGTTATTTCCAGTTGTTCTGTTCTCTTCCCACTAAAAATAAGGCTGCCACAACATTTTGTACAAATGCCTTTATGAAAGAATATTTGCATATCTATGGTATAAAATTACAGAGGTGGGATTGCTGGGCCAAAAGACCCGTGTTCTTTTTAATTTCCCAGAACAGCTATAAAAATTCACATCCACACAGGTAATGGGTGAGGGCACCTCTTGCCCTTACTTTACCAGCACTTGTACTTAATAGTCTTTTTAAGGTTTGCCAGTATCGTGGATGGGAAATAGCATCTCAGTGTTGCTTTAATTTGCATTTGCCTACTTACTATAAGGCGGAACATTTTTCCACATATATTCTGGCTTTTTGGATTTCCTCTTGTGTCAGCCGGAATTCATATCCTTTGCCTATTTTTTCCACTGAATTCAAAGTAGGGTATTAACATGCCTGCTGTCATATGTGTTGCAGATATATTTTCCCATTCTGCCATTTGTCTTTTGAATTATTTTTAAAATATTTTATTTATTTATTTTTAGAGAGAAGAGAAGGGAGAAAGAGAGGGTGAGAAACACTGATTGGTTGCCTCTTGCATGTGCCCCAACCAGGGACCAAACCCTCAGCCCACCGGTGACCTTTCACTTTGTAGGGCAATGTCCAACCAGCTGAGTCACAGTGAATGGTAGTGCTTGTCTTTTGATTCAATAGGGTATATATTTTTTCATACCAGAAGTTTTTGTTTTGTGTAGTCAGATATGTTTATCTTTTTCTTACTGGCTTTTTGGTTTCCCGTTTTAAGTCTCCTTAACACATAGGCTGTATCCCTAAGTTTCCTTATTTATTTTGCCTTGTTGTATTTTTCTCATTTAAACATGCCATCTCTTTGGAATTTTTGTCAAATTAAGGTAGGCTTCAACATTATTTTCTTCCATGAGAATAGCCAAATTTAGCAGCTACCAGTGAATACTGGATTTGGACAAAGTGTTCTGAAGCTAAAGAAGTTAAAAAATCCCTTTCAGGTGATCTTTGGGGGGGCCCTTCTGGGTCTGACATGGTCTGACCAGTACATAAGGCCCAGTACAGCGACTACTTGCTAAGAGAGAAGGCAATGGATAGCATTACTTTATGAAAAAGTAATTTCAACAGTAAGTCCCAAGTTGGCTCAAAGTGGATATTAGAATTACAGCATTTTAGAGGTAGAAGGGACATTAGAAATTAGCTAGTCTAATTGCTCTCAATTCTGGCTGCCTTTAGAATCACCCGAGAGCTTATAAAAAGTCCTGGTGCCCCGGAGACAGGCCAGACCAAGTGATTCAGTTCTTGCAGGTAGGTAGGGCCTGGGCAGGGTACATTTTTCAATCTCCTGGTGATTCTAATAAGCAGCTGGTGTTAAGAACCACTTCTCTAGTTTAACTCCTTCGTTTCATCAATAAATAATTTGAGATCCAGAAGAGGTGAACTAGGTACCACAGAGCTGGCTAGCTGGCGCTAGAACCAGGATCTCTGCTTCCTGGATTGGCTTTTTCATCTGTCTCAAACAGATCCATTAAGCACCATACCTTGGATTTTCATCTGGCAACACTAAAGTCTCTGTATGAGTCCTTTGTATCTTCGCTTACGATCAGCTTTAAAATGTTTACCGCATGCAACTCTGTGTGTCACCGATGAATAGCCTAGTTCTGCCTTGCTGGACCTTAGTGGGGAACAGGGTTGCAAAAAACTATGATAATGGCAAGGGATAGAGGGACTATATGGCTCATACAAGTAGAGGAGCTACCGAGGGGATGGAGGTGCAGAAGTAGGAAGAGTTCCATTGACAGGGGGTCGGGGGACTGCAAGCAGGAGGTGCTGTTTGAATTGGGCCTAATGGGTGATTGGAGAGGCCTTGATGACAGAGAATCGATGCTGCACTTCCTTCCCTGGAGCAGTGCTGGAGACTTCAGCGACACAGGGGCAAGGTTTCAGGGCAGAAGTGCCTCGGTGTCTGAGAGCCTGGCTGGGCCCAGCCCGTGTCAGCCGAGCTCTGATGCTCTCCCTCTGCTCTGCCCTCAGGAATGAGACCGTGCTGCACCAGTTCTGCTGCCCAGCTGCTGATGCCGAGCAGAAGCCCTCCTGTGCCGACCTGGCCGCCCACAGGTGCGCAGTAATTGGTGGGTGGCCCTCCCCTCCCCACCCCCACAGTCCTGCCCTCAGAGCAAAGCGCACACTGTTATGCCATTTGGCCTCTTCCTCTTGGGTCTTGTGTTTTCGCTCATTTGCTTGTTTTTACCTCCTTCCTCATACTTCCATTGCTCTTTGTCTCCTCTGGACCCAGTTGAGCCATTCCCAACTTTTGAGGACATTATGCCCTTTTGTTCAAATCCCAAATCTATGCTCCTCCTCTCTGAACGGCCTATATAAAATACACTTCTAAATGTTAAGGGAAATTAACGTGACTATATATAGAGAGCACAGTAGGTTGTCTGGCACTCAGTAGTTGCTCAATCAATGATAGTGCCCATCTTTCCTCCTAAATAAAATACTTACATATTTCTTCCTACCCTTTCTCTTTCCATAAAGGATCCAAGATTGCTGACTTTAATTTCAGGATTTTCCAACCTTCACTGAGTTAGGTGACAGCAGGGAAGAAGGGGCGTACTGAAAAGTCAGGGTTTGGTGTCATTATCCCAGGCTTTCTCTTTCACCTTGTTTTGAGTTATTCATACGCCTCTTTCTTCCTGTCTCCTTTCCTTGTATTCTCTCTCCATCACGCTCTCATCTTTCTCCTCCCACATTCATCTATCTCGATGGTCTTCTGCTCTTCCATTCCCCTCTTCCCCACCCACATCAGCTTCCTCTCCCTCCCATCTTGGTCTGTGTGTGTTATCCAGTCTCTGTCCCCAGTACCCTTTGTTTTCTTCTCTTTTCCACCCATTTTTCTGTCTCACAGTTCCACACACTTCTCTCGTTCTTTACTTCACTCAGAGCCATGATCCTTCCATTCTGGACTAACATGTGCCCCATCCACAGTTTCCTGCTGTCGGAATGAATTTGGGCAAGTTACCTAACTCCCCTGGGCCTCAGTGTCCTCATCTGGTCTAGCTAGAAAATAACAATTACATGTAACCTCACTGAGCCTCTCACCTGCTTAGGGAAATAAGAGCAGGCAGGCTTTATAATCCCTGTTTTATATGAGAGGTGAGTGAGGTTCAGAGCTCTCAAGGGACTTGCCCACAGGCACACAGCCAGTAAGTACCAACGCCCAGATGCACACTTAGGGCATTGGACTCCCCCTGCTCGCCACTTCCAAGTTTAGGATTTAACAATTTCAAGGTCTTTTCCGTTCTTCCTTGGACAATAACTACATAATAATCAGAGATGGTGGGTATTGCGCTTAAGGCCAGAAAACCACCCCCTGTAAAGGGAAGTCAGAAGGAGTTGTGCGAGAGGCAGGACTCTGAGGAGGAAACTGCAGCACTTGGGCCACAATAACCCCTCCAGACCCTTCAGTCCAAGGCTGTGGGTGGCCTGGCTGTTCCCTGCAGCCCACCAAGTTGGAGGGTGGAAGGCAAAGAGGAGGACCAGGCTCCGTGCGACGCCCTGGGCAGTCTGTGCGCCAAGCGCTGTGTGGGACATAAGGGCAAGTAAGGCCACTTGGGTCCTTGAGGAGCCCCCCATCCGTCGGGGCATTGTGATGCCTCCCAATTGAAAATGGCTCACCTGGAACCTGGAAGGAAGGAGGGAAATGGGAGAATGAGAAAGTGGAGAGAAAGGAGAGAGGACAAGTCTGGGAGGGAAGAGATGGGGGAGCCCTGGCTCCTTACGTGAGCTGTCACTATTCAGTCAGGTGTCTTCTAAAAATGTCCTCCCTAGCAGGGAAGGAGAGGCAAGGAACGCTACCTGGTCTGCCTCCCACCCCATCCTTACCACACAAGCACCAGGCATTGGCGAGGATGGGTAACATTATGCCCTCACAAAACCCAGCAATAGAAATCTTCCTTTGGGTTTTTCTCGGTCCTTCCTCTCTCTTACACTCACGCCTCCCATTCTTTCACATGTTAACCCTCCTCAGCCTGGCCAGACCCGCTCTGCAGTCCGGCTCCTGGTAGGAAGTGGTGGGAGAGAGGAGGGTATATGTGGGGGCAGGGAGGGGGTGCTGCCCCTCATGGGGCCTGGGCTCCAAGGGAATAAGGGTTCTTTCCCAAGATTTGGGGTGAGATGTTAGGAAACCTATTATCTCAGTTTCCCCTTTTAAGGCAAGCCCCAACCTCGGGGTGAGGGCGTTCTAAGGAGGGAGGGTGGTGGGTGGAAGATTTTCTTGAATATTGGTTCATGGAGGGGCCTGGAAGTGCTGCCTACTTCGCCCATCCCCTCTGGGTGGGGCAGGAAGTTCAGTGCCCAGGTTGGTCCACCTGTTGTTTGTCTCTGTTCCTGGTTATTCTAAGGTGTCCTGTCTGTCTGGTTCGTAGTTTCCTAGGCTGTGTTTCTGTCTGTCTGTCTGTCTGTCTGTCCAATGACAGTTTCTCAGCTTCACTGGGTGGAGGCTATCTAGATGTTTTCTGACAATTCATGTGTTAATTCGTCTGTCTGTTCTTGGATTCTTGGGGGAATTCCATCCTGAGATAAGTTTTCTCCCATCAGATTCCCAACATCCCTGCTTCCAACCCTATCCTTGACCCCTTCACAGCCCTTAATCCCTCTTTAGCCAGGTGTCCCACCTCCTGGTGAGTGTCTCTACAAGAATGCAGAGGTCAGAGACCAGGTTGAGGGCCAGCACAGAGCCCTCTAACACAAGCCAGCACCCCAACCCCCACCACCCCTGCCCCAGCCCGGCCAGGCTGGTTTTCCACCAGCTCAGCCAGCCTCCAGGCAGATCAGCCTCCTCTGAGCAGTTCAAGGAATAAGCCAATTAATGCCTACAGGAGACACCAATAAAGAATCCAAACCAATCATCAGATCTCAGGGGCCCTGGGGCCTTTCCTGCGTGATCTCAGAGCTGGCCACAGAGGCCCCCTCACCTTCTCCCTCTCTACCCTAAAGCCAGTGGTGACCAGAGTCAGCACAACTGTGAGGGGTCTGTCTCCCATCTGCCCACACCCAAGCTGTAGGGCTGAGCAAGAATTTCTTTCCTTGAGCCTCCAAACTCCTGCTCTGGGGGCTGCAGTGGTGCTGATCTGTGTAAGCTGATAATGCACAGCCCCAGACCAGAAGGATGGAGGCAGGGAGTTGCTGCTGTTGCCCACAGAACACCCTCAGGCCAAGGCTGAGCCCCGGCCCAGAGAGGTCCTCACCCCTCCCAAAGAGGGGGAAGCTCCAGTCCTGTTGGTTTGTGGTTCCCCATCTGTAGGCCAGCGTCTGGGACATGGGGTGGGGAGAAGTCTGTCTTGGGACTTGGGGCCTCCCAGGGAGCATTGCTCCCTGAAGCTGAGCAGGTCTGGGAGCTGCGTGTCTATGAGACAGGAGGCTGAGCAGCAGGATCAGGAACTGGGGTACAGTGGAACAGTTATGGGGCTGGCACAGAGTTATGGGGGCCCCATTGTGCTTAGGTTCACACACCCTTAGGCAAACAGCCTGTGCTTACCAGGGTAATAGGCCCACAGGTGAGAACCAGGACAGTGGGCTAGTGCCAGCAGGGCAAGTCCCTGCCAGGCTCTTCCGTCCCCCTTCCCCATCTTCTCCCTGCTGCTAGCTGATGGCAGGGCTTTATTATGGGGAGTTGAGAAGGCTAGTAATTGCAGCCTGACTTTTTATCCCATGGGCTCCCCTCCCTCTCCAGCTTTCAGTGACATACCGAACAATGACCCTGGAGCTGGCCAGCTGCCTCCCAGCATCTAGGGGGATGGCAGCCATTTGTCTCCATGGGTGGCAATGGGGAGAGATGAGGAAGATTGGTTTCTGTTAGGGTGATGACAAACCGCCAGGAGGAAGGTCAGAGAGGAGACACTAGGAAGAAAGCAAAACAGCCCCCAGCCTGGTGAGGAGGAGGGGATAATGGTGGGGATGGGGGGCATTCTGGACCCCAGCAGGCTGAACTGACTCACCCCCAGTGTTTGGTCCTTCCTTGATGACTGCCCTACTCCAGGATAGAAGCAAAACTAATATTTTTTGAACATGATATGTATTGAACATGCCAGGGATGTTGTACCAAGCACTCTCAATATTTTTATCTCAGGTCTGTGAGATAGCTGTTATTCCCATTTACAGAGAAGGAATCTGGGATGGAGAGAAGTTGGGTATCTTGAGAGAGAGACACTGGGAGTCAATTCTGGAGCTGGAGAGTGTGAGCCCAGTCTAAGTGCAAATGCACCCTCCTTCCACAGAGCTGCTGCTAGGGTTATTTTTTTAAATAGCATAGGAGAAATGCTTTGAGACATTTAATTTAATCTTAAATAACATTTATTTTCTCTGATTATAAGTTACACTTGCTAGTCGTTGGAAATGTGGAAAATACAAGAATAAAAAGAAAATAAAAATTGGGTCCAGTCATATAGAGTTAACCTCTCTCAATATATCAATGTGCAATCTTCTGGGGAGTTATTTTTTTATGCACTGGGTTTTACATTTCCTTCTATAAAAAACTAAACTAAACAAACAAACAAACGGATTTTATAGCCTGCATTTCCCATTGCATGCTTTGAAACAGCCTCTGGCCTAACCAGTAACCAGAACTTCCTGGTACCTCTACCCCTCTTACCTGTCACCTGCTAACCAGCCAGCAGAGTGTGTGTGGCAGTGGCTACAGGCTCTTGAAGATGGGTCACCCTTCCAAGAATGACTTCAGAGAGAGTGCTCTGTTAATGCTGTCCTGTGCATCCGGCTGTCTTTTCTTTCTTCCTAGCTGGCCTGAGGCATGATCAATGGACCAACCAGTGTTTACTCAGCCATTATGGAGCAATTAAATTCTCAATCAATACAGTTTAGTTTTCAAACTGTGGGGGTTGGGAGCTTTGGTGTCAGTGCAAACACTATTTGTCACATCTGAAGCGCAGAGGCTGCTGGGAAACCTGCCCCACCCACCAGTAGAAAAGGGAGGGGTCATTCTGGGACTGCAGACTGTATTCTCCAAATCCCTAGAGAGACACATAAAAGCCTCAGCTTCTCGCACAGGCCTTGGGGTGGAGGTGGGCGGGAAAGGCCAAGGGGAAGTTGTTTGGTTTCCTTCAGAGTCTAGTTCCCAGTGGCTTTGGCAAGGGTTGGGATCATGTGACCTGAGCCAGAGCTGTAAAAATTCCCATGCTGTGCTCTGGAGTGGAGGATCCTACTCCTTGGCCCATGTGGGACTCTGGGGACTAAGGACTCTGGTGTGGGACACAGCAGGGGTAGAGGAGGGGCGGCTCCTTCTCATTTGGGCTCTTTGAGCAGATTTGCTCACCAGTCTTCTGAGGATCTCCTGTGTCTACTGCAGAGTCCACCTTGGCTGGGCTCCAAACCTGAGGGTGAACACCGCAACAAGATGGCAGAAGAATTTGGTCCAGGAGCTAGTGAGATCTGTCCCCCAATGAACTATGTGACCGGGCACTTTACCTCTCTGTGCTTTTTGCCCCACCTGTGTCTTCCCTGCCAGGCTTGGTAGGCACAACAACAAAACAGTGTCAAAATACTGTGGCACCTTGGCAGTGGCTATCACCCACTAATTCTGGAAAGTATTAGGAAAGCTTTGTCTTGTCATGATGTTTGGCTTTCTGTTAGGAAGACTTTCCTCTGCTGGGATGTGAAACTCGTGTTTGGAGTCAAGTATTTGTCCAGGTCAATTTCCTTGTGTATGTTTCCCTCCCAGGCCTTGAGCCATCCTCTAAGACTGGTCTCTTCATGAAGCCTGGTAGTCTCCAGAGGGATTTAGGGAACTTACCTGTCCGCGGGGCTATGCAGAGGGCTACGCAGTGTGAGTGAGGCCAGGCTAGGGCCTACCCTCAAAGAGCTGATAGTTAAGACGCTCAACTTCCTGTCCATGGCATTTAGAGACGATCAGAGAATTTCTCCTCACTCAATATTTGTGTTACAGAACTCCTGGGCTGCTCCTGTTGAAAACAAACCCACGGGCTCTTTAGTTAGGGGCCCGATTGCCCGCCGCCAAAATTATAACTCTCAATACCAGAGTTTGGTGAAAAGAAAAAGAATTGTTTATTTAACAGTTATATAGAGTTAGTTATTTGCGGATTTCTGTCGTTAAGTCTTATGTTCTTTAAAACACCCACAAACACATATCCTTGCCTCCCCCCCTTCCAAACCAGGCTAGTTTTAGGAAAAGTCAGAGAAACCGTTTCCCTACTTTCCAAACACAGTTCAGCTTTACCAGCAGCTGCCAATCATTCAATCTGATTGGGGAGGTCCTTTCTGTGCTGTGGTGCCCTCCAGCTCTCAATGCAGAACCACCTGGATTCTCAGCCTCCTTGCAAACTGCCTTCTTCCTGCAAACCGTGTGGATCTTCTCTCCTTCTCAAAACTGCATGGCGAGAGCCTCTTAAAGCAGCCTGGAGATCCCTTCTCCAAGCCACATGGAGAAGGCCCCTTCACCAAGCCACATGGAGAAGGCCCCTTCACCAAGCCACGTGGAGGGAGCACACGAGAGAGCGAGAGCCCGAGAGCGAGCGCGCAAGTGAGCGAGAGAGAGAGAGAGAGAGAGAGAGAGAGGGAGAGAGAGAGAGAGTCTGTGAGAACTGAGGGACTAGTTCGGAGAAGAGACCAGGCCAAGATGCATTCCAATCAAGCAGGGCCACGGGCTAGGAAAAAGAGATTTTCTAGACGTTGGGGCAGAAGAGGATATGATTTAACCGAGCACCAGGCTATCAGAGCACAGGCTAGGATGAGATTAAGAGCAGAGGCATTTTTATCAGTAAAATCTTCTTGCCAGTTTGACTGTCCATTCTCCTAAGAGAAGGAGACCATTTGACACCCCACCCAGGGAAAAGTTTATGGCCTGGCACTGGCTCCTGCTCTGCTTGTGGAGGGCTCCCTAAGCTGGGATTTCTGAGGTTTCTTCCCAAAGCCAGTGTGTCCTGCATTGCCCCTTCCTTCTAAACACGTCCCACAGACATATGAGAAATGGCAGGGCTTGTGAGTTGTTTCTACTGCAGCAAGTAAGATTGAAGCTAGATATTAGGAAGGACTTCCAGTAGGAAAGGTGACAATAAGGAAGGTGACTGTGGGAACCAAGTAGGAATTTTGCTCCATAGTAACTTGATGGATGTCCATAGCAATATCCTACACTACAGGTAATTCTGCCGTTTCCATCTCTTGTGTCACAAGACTCCTATTTTGGCAAGCACACACCTGACAGCCATCAGCACCTGTAGGCCATCAGAGAACTGTCCCCTGGCATGTGCTGAAATTGAGCCTGTGAGAGAAATTGAGCCTGTGAGGAGGTGGAAGGGTATGCTTCCCTGGAAAGGAATATCTACTCTGCTGGGGTGAGGTAGGACTGATCTGGGTTGGACCAGGATGAAGGTGAAATGAAGGGACTTTAGGTCTCACGCTCTGCTTCTGGGTTGGGCTGTGTGCACACATGTTTGTATAGGTCACCCTCAGAGGGCTGGCTCTCCATGAGATCCAAGAACAAGATGAGGTCTTTGTTCTCCAGGGAGCAATTGCTCATGAATCAGAAGCTGGGGAACCACAACAGGCCCAGATTCGGGTAGGAAAGCTACATTTACCAAGCATCTAATAGGTGTCAGTGGCTTTATGGACATTATTTTACTAACTCTTCCAGCAAAATCATGTGGTAAGCATCTTAACTTCACACACAAGGAAACAGGCTCAGAGAAGTGAAGGAAATAGCCCAATGCCACACAGATAGTGAGAGGCCGGATTTTAACCATGGCTGGTCTGTTTGGTTCTTAATCTCATACTCGTTCACTCTGCCGCCCCTCGGCCTTTCCTGTTTCCTGGGCAGCCTCTCTGGGCGTCATCTCTAACTCAGGGCTTCAGTAATTATATCATACGGAAAAGGCCAATATTTCTTCATTTAAAGAACTCTAGCACAAGACGCCAAGCACATAGAAAATGATAGTTCAAGTTAAAGGACTGCTCTTTATTCTGAAATCACAACCATCCTACTTTTCTAATTGATTAATAATATTATAGGGAAACTGAGGAGTGCTTTTAACAATTTTTATTATTTAGCAAAATAGCATCCTAAAAAGGAAAAAGACAGTTACTACTTACATAGGGCTCCCAGAACATTTGACATATGTCAATATCTAATTCTTTCATAGAGAAGAAAGTGAGGCACAGGAAGGTTAAGCAACTTGCCCAAGGCCACACAGCAGGTACAAGTCAGAGCCAGCATTCAGACCCAGGCAGCCTGGCCCCGAGCCCACATTTGGAGCTGCCACCATGCTGTCCCTAATCAGGAGTTGGCCAGCAGGCGGTGGCCTCATGTGCTCCCTCCTCTCAGGGACCCCAGAGGCTCTTACACCCTGGACCTGCCTCCCAGCCTCTCTTCAGGAGACCACTCCCAGCATCACCTGTGTGGTTCCTGGGAATCACCATGGTCCACCTGGAGATCATTATGAATCCAAGCCACAGAGAGCCAGCAGGGGGGTGGGTCCTTAAGGGGCAAGTCCATTTTCTTTCCTGAAAGTCTTCCTTGCTGAAATAATAAGCAAGACCTGGATTGTTTCTGAGCCTCCTCATCCAGCTCCCCATCCAGCACTTGGCATTCCAGTTGGGTGGCCACCACTGCTTACATAAAGATAGGAGGGAATTTGCCCCAAAGGAAAATCTGGGGAATGATAAACACTAATTCAGGACCGGGATTCCTCTGAGGAGGGAAAGAGGAATATGCGGGGTATCAAAGGCTTCTAATGTGCTATTTCTTGAGCTGGGTGCAGGTGTATATTTTTCTTTATACCTTATATATGTTGTTAACCCTGGCTGGTTTGGCTCAGTGGATTGAGCGTCGGCCTGCGAGCTAAGTGTCGCTGGTTCGATCTTCCAGTCAGGGCACATCAGAGAAGGAAAACTCTGATTCCAAAAAACCTCCGCTGCCTTGCGGCATACCTCTTCAGGGGAAAGGCTAGGGGAGTAAACCCCAACAGAAAATCCGGAGCCGGAGTCCCTAAGGCGGTTTGACGTTGTAGTCAACACCGGCAACTCCTGCGGCGCACCTGAAGCCAAGCTGTATTGACTCCGTCTTTCCCTTGGATCCTTCAGCTGCGAAGAGAGGGGGGGTCTGCTGCATGGGCAACAGCAGACCCTCCATATCACCCTGCCCAGGCTCTGTAGCTTCAGCTTCACTGGAGAGGACACTCCAGCGTCATCACAAGATGTCGATTCAACACGGGAGGGGACAGATACCGTGTCACTCCCGAGTTGGACTGCACAGCCATTCTCGGCATGCAGATAGACTTTTAAGAAGCTACACCATCGTCTCTCGAGACGGACGGCTGCCGACGACAAATATATGTTGTTCACATTTGCATTGCAGACTAGTTCATAACAAAAGAAAAAAAATTAAATTAAAACCGGAGTTCACTAGGATATAAATATTAAGTGCTGTCTGTACCAGCTGTGAGATGACTTTATGTTGTGTGTTCAGGGATGGTTTTAAGGGAAGCAGTTCCGGAGCTTCATGTTAAGTTTGGCGAGACAAGAACATTGGGAGGAGAAATATATTATCTTAGGGGTAATGATGCAATCACAGGAGGTGAGGAAATCCAAGGTGTATTCAGGTGCACACTGAGTTCTGTCTGCCCGGGGTAAGAGAAGCATGCATCTGTGAAACTATGTGCTGCGTGCTGTGGAGGGGGCAGGGGGCAGGCAGGATGTCCTTAGAGCTTGGTTTTGCTATACGATCCATGCCTATTTGTGAGAAAATAAAATATTAAAAAGTATTAGGATTCCAGGGGCAATAAGATGGAGTTGGTCAGTGTGGCCAGCTTGGGAGCCTGTGAGGGAGCTGTCCTGAGGAAGTTCCTAGATAAAGCCTCCCTGGGGTGCACCAGGTTCTGACATGCCTGGGTGCTAACGTTCCACTGTGGGGTGAGCTAAGCAGGGGTGCTGTCCACATTGGACGTCTGAGGACAGGCTGCATGAGCTGTTCCTGTGACCCACCTTGAGTGAGTAAGCGAGCGCCTGGTATTGTGGGCCTGGGTGTGGGGAGGGCGCAAGCTCAAAGGGGTGTTGTGATCCCTTCCTTTGACAGAAAGCCCTGCAGACAAACCAAACTCGCCAGTACCCTTTGGAACAGCTGGGAGACCAAAGTCTGGAGTCTCCAAGGAGCCAGCAGGAGAGAGAATAACTTACTCTCTCAGGGCCCTGGGGAGATGGGAAGGAGACACATCTGTCAAAACCAATGAAGTCAGGGCGGCCTCTGCGAGCGGATGAGCCAGGAAAGCCGCAGCTGCCCTCCTCCAGGGCTTTCTATTCTGAGACCTGGCTTCCAGCTTGGATAATGGAGGTCAAGGAGCCACCGGCCAGAGGAGGTGCTGGCATGGATTACATGACGTGAGGGAGGAGGGGGAGGCTTGTGCTGTGTCCTTGGGTGTTGAGGGCTGACTGGTAGGCATCAGCAGGGATGGTGCAGAAGGAAGCTGGGCCCTTCCTTTCCTTCCAGATGCTACAGCATCTTGCTCGAACTATCACGCTGAGGAAACAGGTCCAGAGAGAAGCCATGTTCCTAAGGTTGTACCGAACACTGCGGGTGGCAATGAGACTGGACCCTGACTCCCAGTACCCTTTCCACTGGCTTGGGCAGCATTTTCCAGCCTGTTCTTTGAATCAGCACAGAGTGAATTTGTTTTTACCTCTGGCCTCTGCTCACCTCAGCCCTCCCCAGTACCCTCTGGGACCTCAAAAGACACTTGGTTTCTTTTGGTCAGTGACTATTCTGACCATCTAAGATCACTCTATTGATTCAGACAAGGGAAAGAAAGCAGCATTTTAGTAAAGGCTGAAAAATCTTGAGATTAGAGGCACGTTGTTAGCTTTTATCTGGAAAATGTCTTGTTTCTTTGTCCCAGAAGGACTTTAAGAAAGGCTGGCCGCGTCTGGGGTAATCTAGTGCGGGGGAATCTTCCAGCCTAAGGAGGCCTGCAGCCTTCAAAATGCTCCTAGCAAGTCTCCAGCAATCACTCTTGCAGCTGTTGCACAGATGGGAAAGCAGCTTCCCCCGCCCCTCACCCCCACAAGTGCCCCCCACGCCCCCATCAGTACTAACAAGCCTCAGGGCTGGCCTCCAGGCACTTCCTCATTCTTTTCTCCCCCTTTGTGCCAAGGGCCACTGCCACCCAAGCCAGCCGCTGGTGTGGAAGCGTGAGCCTGGGTGCAGCTCCTGCCCCAAAGTCTCCTCTCCTAGCGGAGCCCATGGCCTCTCCTTCCCTCACACGGCTCTTCAGTTGCTCCTGTCCCCTCCAGCTCCTCGCAGGGGCTCAGCTTCCTGGCAGGGGCCGCGAAGGCACAGGCACCAGGATCCTGCCAGGTGCCCTCTTTTTCACTCATTTCTCTTATAGAAAGCCTAAATATCCTGTGGTGGCCAGCACCATTTCACCTTCCTGGAAGAGAGAGATTCACATCCTCATGCTGCAAATGAGAAAACTGAGGTGCAGAAAAGTAAGGTATCTTGCTCAAATCACCCAGCTAGTAAGTTGCAGAGCCAGGAGCTCACTTCCACTCAAGCTTTCTTACTTGTGAAAGAGGATTCCATCCGTGTTCAGGGCAACAGTGACGGGTGTCTGAAGGCTCTATGGTGTGCGGTACCCAAACATTTTCTCTGTATGACCAGAGCTGCCTGCAGCCCCTGGCACTGTCCTCAGCATATGGAAGATAATCCATGATCATCTCTTCAGTATAGTGTTTTTAGCCTGGGTCTATGGAGTTTGTAAGACCTCTGAATGTGGACATAAAATTTGGCATGTATGAAATAATGAATTTTTCTGGGAAGAGAACCTAGACTTCTTATCAAAAGTGCTAGAACCCAGAAAGGCTCACGGGTCTGGGAGTAGGGAGACCAGGGAAATCCTGGCTGTCAAGAAAAGGGAAAGAAAAGAAAAAGCTGGGTATCCGTCACTGACTGGGTTCTTCAGGAAACAAACGCTGAGCTCAGGGTCCCAAATGTTTCCTAGGGGATGCACTTGGGATCACCAGTCATGGAAGGGTGGGGAGGAACACAGCAGGGGTGGAGGAAGAACTCAAATGCAATCACGTGGCCAGCTCTGGAATGAGAGTGACCTATCAACTTCCCCTGTATTGGGTCAAAATGGCTGGGCCTTTATAGCACCACCGCAATCAGTCATGAAATGCAGACAGCCCTGGGAAAGACATGACTTTGGGTCAAGCATCTCTCTTCAACTGAGACATCCCCTGAAGTAGCTGATGGGGCTGACCACTGAAGGCAGCTTCCAATAGCACTCCCAGAACTGGGCAAGGAGTCAGTCCCTGGAGGAGGGTCTGGGTGGTGCATCTCCAAACCCACCCCTGTATCTCTGCCCTTGGGAAGGTAATACAGATGAGACGATATTCATTCACCCATCCACCCACATGTCTCTCCATCATCCATTCATTGAACATTTATTTAACATACTTCATGAGCCAGCCCACTGTGATAATGATAAGCACCTGTGAGAAAAAGGTGTACATGGCATAGTCTGGTGGAGGAGCAAGACACATCTGAATAGTTAGAGCACAAAGCGGCGTTGTTGCTAGAGGAGAGGCAAGTGTCAAGAATTATTAGATGGTATTGCAGTGGTGGGTGGACTGACTCTTCCTGGGGGCAATGAGTGAGTCTTGAAAGAGTGGACAAGTCAGAAGGAGTGGGTAGAAGGGTAGGGGCAAGGAGAGGAGAACGTATTTCAGGCAGAAAGGAGTCTTGTGAGAGGCAGAGTAGTCTGAGAGGGCTTGGCAGGCTTGGGGAGCATTTCAGTGTGGACAGAGTGGTCAGGTCACTCAGTGAGAGAGGGCTGGAAGGGGAGATTAGGGTGAGATCATGAATACTCTTGAGTGCTACACGGGTGGACTTTATCCCAGCGGTATTGGAAAGTCACTGGTGGGTTTTGAACAGAGTTGGCATTAAAGCATCTGCATTTTAGGAAGTCAGCTCTGATAGCAGAGATGGTAGATGAGCTGGAGTGGTCACTGGAACCCAGGGGAGTCACATGTGCACCAAGACAAGGCACACTCAGCAGGCACCCAGCATCCTTCTGAGCCCAAGCTGGCTTTCCACACAAGTGGCCCTCCCTGATGTGATGTTCAAGTTCAACATATAGGTCATTCTGCTCCTGGGCACATGTAATATTCCTCTGAGCACCTCTCGTTCCCTCACTCTCTCAAAGATTTCCATTTCCCACACTCGGACCTTGTGCTCTCATGTGTGAATAGCTGCCGTGGATGGCCTGGTCCCCTGTGTGTGCATCAGCCTAATATCATGTGGGCACGACCACAGCTTGCTCACTTTGGTGCCACTCACATTCTGCTGTTTACTTCTCAAGTGGATGCCCCAGCCCAGGGAAGACTCTTGTGACTGGCATCTCCCATGTGTCAGCAGTGACCGTGAGTTTCTCCAGGCTAGTGGACTGCCATTCAAGGATTCTCTTTCTGCAACTGGATATGGAGCCCAAGACAGCTGAGGTCACCAGGATCCCCCTCCAGGAGCTCAAGGGAAGGGCTGACAAGAAGCTATGCAGGTCACAGAGTGAATTCCACGTGATTCCTGTCCAAGTGCCAGGCCGCCTGAAATCTGACCCACTAGGGGTGGCAGCTTCAGGATGTGAGGTCAGCCCAGCCAACTCTGGAACCTTAAGGGGCACACAGACTGTGTCTTGGGGGGAATGATGTACCAGGAGCTAGAACTATGGGCTTCCAATTCCGTCAGAGACCGTGGATTGAAGGAAATGGTCCTTCCAGCTCTGACAGCCTAGGATGAAGATTCAAACCTCTTGCTTGGACCATTTTTATAAATGGAGTACAGAAGGAAACAGAGGCTGGGAACTGTTGATGCTCAGTCTTTAAACAAGGGTGCTGAACACTCAGGCCTCCACAGCTCCCAGAAAAAATGACCAAAGTGCAAATCCACACGCCAGGCAGTAGACGAATGCCCACCCAGGGGATGCCCACACTGTGGTGGCTACAGCTAAAGGGACTGCCTGTGGTGGTGAATACACACAGATTCCTCAGAAGCCATGGGTCCCACGACTTGGTGACATCCCAGAGCAAGCCCTTCACTGTGTTGTCGCTCCCATGGTTGGAGGACAGGGATGGGAGGAAGCGTCAGGGAAGCCAGTCTATCTTCAGTCTTCTCCCTAAACACCCTGGGAGTTCGTCTGGAGGGCTGGGAAAGGCCAGGAGGTGTGGTGAAAACCCCTATTTTTTCTGTTTTGTGAAGGTTGACAGGATGACTAAATGTTGAGGACCCTTTCCACTTAGGAATTCTCCATGCTATTTTTCTGGGGATTCCTTTGAGACTCCGTGCTGTGGGGTCCAGCTCAGAGTACAGCCACTACTGCCGTCACCACTCACCAAGGGCTACCGAGTGCCGGGCACTGTACTAGGTGCTTTGCTGTGTATTTATCTCTCACAGCAACCTTGCCAAGGAGTTATCAGGATGCCCATTTCGTAGATGAGGAGGTCAGGCAACTTGCTGAAGGTCACATAGTAGGTAGCAGACCCCAGGTCTTCCTGAAACCAAAGCCCACCTTCTTTGTCTCCCACTATATATCACGTTAAGCTTTGCCATATTGATGACAGCAGTCCTGGGTTTCCATAGTCACCTTCTGTCACACAAGTCTGTGGAGAGGTCTAAGGAAGGGTCCTGTGTCTACACTTGTGATCGTATATCAGGGAGGGCCACAGTCCCTCAGGTCCCTGTGCACGTGGGTGGGCAAGAGTGGAGTTGGTTCCACCAGCTGGAGAACCTGGAACCCTGGGGTTGGTGGGCCTTGTTGGACTGGAACCCAGCGTTGCAGAATGTCTGAGCTGGAAGAGTCCTGAGAGACAAGCAAGCTCCCCTCCCGTGACTGGTGAGGAAACTGAGCCAGGAGGAGAACATGAGTTACTCAAAGCCTCACAGCTATTTAGAGGCATTGTGTGTGTGTGAGTGTGTGTCTGTGCATACGTGCACATGCACATGCATGTGTGCACGTGTGCATGTGCTGGAGACGGCAGTGGGCGCAGCCTCACTCCCAGGCCCTGTGAATGAGCACCTCTCTGATTAGGGAACCTTTGTCTATATCCAGAGGGGGGCCCACAAAGAAGGCTATTTTGAAGTTTTGTTTGTTTTAACACAAACAGTTTATTTGGGATAAGGTGACCCTACGGAGTGTCAGTAGAGGAGTTAGGAATGAGACACAAAAAAGGGGGGAGCCGGCACAGGTTCATCAGTGGCCAGGCCGTGCTTTGGCCAACATCTGTCACTGCAGTGCGATGGGCACTGCAGGGAAATGCGCGTGTGTGCCTCCGAGCTGCGTGGCCCAAGGGAGGAGGAAGCTGGTGTATTTACCCGTCAGCCTCTGTTGTTGCTTGCTGATCCCGCAGAGCCTCCTGCCTGGCACACGCCAGCAACCAGAGGAAACAAAGGGCTCTTTTTAAAGGTGTCTGTAGCCCTGAGTCGCCACCAGTTTTCTAAAGTCTTGAAACCTGTTGGGTGGAGAGGCCTTGGGCGTCAGTACCAAGGACAGTTGGGAAGGAGATGGATGATCGGGAGGAGGTGGACGAAACTGGGTGTTGCCCGCAAGTGGCGCTCATGGGTGGAAAGGGCTATTTCCACTTGCCCTGTGAGAAGAATGGGCATATACTTTAGCAAGAGGAGTTGAAGTTAGAGCTTTAAAAGAACTTCCTGGTACTAGTTTAAAAAAGATCAGATATCTAGAGCTCATCCAGCTTTGTAGCTTCATTGGTGGCCACATGAGAAATGACAGAGTGACAGAGCGAAAGAGTAACAAGGAGGGGTGCCTTAGGGAGTTTGAGGTTCCTGGTTCCAGGGCAGGCCAAGAGTTCTCCTTTACTGGGGGGGGGGGGGGTAGGAGAATGCTGGGAGGACAGGTGGAGGTTTAGTGAAGAGAGGGTTCTTCACCCTGCCCCTGGTTATTCTAGCACTAGGAGGCTCCAAAGTTACGTGGAAGCAATAGGAAGAGGTCTCCTCTCTGGTACGATCTGGGGCATCTTACATGGAGGCAAAGCCTTGGAAGAAATAAAGAAGTCCTGAGGCGCTACCTCTCTGATTAGGGCCACCCCACCTCCTTGGGCCGCTGCTCATCTGTGGGAAAGGGAGATTGGGAGTCTAAACTAGATGACCTCAGGGCCCCTTTCAGTCTTGACCTGCTCTCACTGTCCGCTGCAGGGGCCGTCCTCTGGCCCTTGGCTTCTCTTCAATTCTGTCATCAGCAAGTGTGTATGGAGCACTCATGCTTTGCCCAACACTAAGTGTGGGGAGGAAATCAAACTGAATATAGGCTCTGGCTTCTAGGAGAGGACAGATGTTGGGGAAAAAGAGTTAATGTTCATTGAACACTTACTCTGCCAGGCACTGTGCTAAACCCCTTGCATATACTGACTCCTTTACCCCCTCCACCATAACCCAATAAAGTAGATACTAGTACCTCCATTATAAAAATGAGAAAACCAGGACTCAGAGAAAAAGCAACTTGACCAAAGCCACAAGTGGAAGAGCTTGGACTGGAGCCCATACCGTCAGCAATGATGCTTCTCCTCCTCTGTGAAATAGACAGTGACTCTTTAAGTGCAGCCCCTAGTACTCCAGCAGATAGAGCAGTGAAACCTGGAGTCACCTAAGAAGGCTTCCAGGAGGAGGTGGGGTAGTAATGGGACTTGAGGGAAGGGCAGAACTTGGAAGTTGACTGGGGAAGGGAGCAACCTCAGTGTACTAATGCCCCAGGGAAGGCTGGGGTGTGGTGGTCCAGCTAGCAGGTATCTTCTTATAGTGGGCAGGTCAGCAGCAGCTACAGCTCAGCCTGCTGGTGACTTCATGGGAGAAAAGGAGGGGTCAGGGAAGATCAGATGCTTCCCAGACCCAGCAGGGCAAGAACCCTCTTCTTCACAGACCCAGCCCAGAAAAGCTGGTGTCCACCTGCTCCGGGGGAGCTTTATACCCAAGCCAGGCCTATAAGCATCATTTCATCCTCCAGACTTTGGGTAAAAAATGGAGCCGGTTCAGTGTGGGCTACTTCTTCCCAGCTACTTAAGCCAATGGCCACAGAGCTAGCCCACTGATAATTATGATAGTTAACACTTACACGCAGCAATTACCATGAACCAGGCACTGTTTTAAGAAGTTTAACTAACTGAAGCCTTCCAACATCTCTGTGAGGTAGATACTATTACTATGCCCATTTTACAGATGGGGAAACAGATACAGAGAGGTTAAGTGATCTGCTCAGAGTCCCACAGCTAATAAGAGGCAGAGCCCACATTTTAACCAAGGCTATCTACTCTTCACCAATCTGCTCTACTGCTTCTAAGCAGAGGTCCACGAGCTCTGGTTGTAGCTGCTTCTTCCCTCTGTGCGGGACACCCCCCCCCCCCAAGTTTAGATCCTCCAACTTGCCTAGGCCTATTCCCTCCCAAGATAGTTTCTCCCTAGAAGGGACTGCAGGGGACCCTCCACCAGCCCCCACCACTAGAAAGGCCCATGGCAGCCAGAGTGCCCAGTTTCTCCCCTATCCCCCACCCACATGCACCCTGTCCCCGTCTCCCCCCCAACCGAGCACCGTTGCCTTTTGTTCACAGTGATGGCTCCTGTGCCCAGGCCAGTGGGGGCATGGAGGACTCCGTGGTGGCAGCGGCGGCGGTGGCAGCCGGCAGACCCAGTGCCCATGCCCCGAAGGCTCAAGCCCAGGAGCTGCAGGAGGAGGAGGAGCGGCCAGGGGCGGGGGGTGCCTCCCCGAGGGCTGGCCCCCACCACGCGGCCTCCCCTGGCCAGCAGCAGCCTGCCCTGGCGACAGCGCTCTGCTCCCACGCCCCTGCTGCCTCTGATTACGAACTCTCCCTTGACCTAAAGAATAAACAGGTACCCAGGGCCTCCAAGGGGGTGGGAAGGGTGGTGAAGGGGCCTTACCTTTGGGAGCTGCCCAGGGTACCAGGGATCGCCCCAGCTGGCCCACCTGTGCTGCAGCTACAGCTCTTTTGCCACCAGTTCTCTCAAACTGAGCTGAGTAATCTGCCCTTCCCCATCGCCCAGGCCCCAGTGCAACCAGCCTCCACGCAGAAAGATCACACCCTCGCAATGCCAGGCCCTTAGGCATTTTGTCCAGAACTGTGCTCCACTCACCATGTGCAGGAAGCCTAAAATGGCCCACAAAGCACTAGGCAAGTGGCCCATTGTTCTCTGGGGAAGTCCCACCTACACTCGCTACTTAGAAGAGATAGCCGGGTGTACATGCTCACTCAAGGGGCACACACAGGCTCAAATGAGGTTTAAAGACAGTGGTCTCCTGATAGACTGAGGATTCCCAAGATTAACCCAGATTGGGTGAAGTCCAAAGCTTCTCTCTTGGAGAACAAGTCCCAGTGAGGGGTTTTAGGCCTTATCTTCTGTTCTGTGAAGCAGGAGGGGAAAATGATCAATCACAGTGGTCCCCATTCAGCTCCCCAAATGATAATGCCACAGTTTTTCTTGGTGAACAATTAAGAGACCTGAAGGAAGATCTGTGCACTTGTGTGTGTGTATGTGTGTGTGTGTGTGTGTGCGCACGCATGCTTAGAGAAAGATATTATGACTTTGTATTATTAAGAAAGAGCATTGAACTTGGAAGCATAGCTGGGGCATCCAATTCTTGTTTTTGCTCTAGTTAACTCTGACTTCAGGAATGCCAATTGAACACTCTGGGCATTGGTTTTGCATTAGCAAAATTGAGAATCACACCTTGAATTACCTTTGAGGTCCCTTTTACTCAGAAATAAGTAGATTCTGAAGAACAAATCTTTAACCCAGTGGACAAAATGAGTCTTGGGAAGTGAAGCTAGTAGGAAGGTTACTAAGACTGAGTCAGGCCAAAGCACCCTCACTTCTTTCTTTAGGCTTCCATGCCAGGCTGTTATCCTGGGTCCGGGGCCAGCTCTCGTAGAGTAGCTGACAAAACCTCTCATGATATCTATGTAGACATGATAGAAAGTAGATGAGATCACAATACAGTCAGGTGGCTTGTTCTCAAACAGAGTTCTCAAAACGTTCATTTTTCCATCAATGCCAATTCCAGAGTGAGTGGTGCGCTATCCTTGGTCCTGTCCTGTTCAATCATTTTAACAAGGCACTACTTTCCAATGACACAGCTAATACCTTGATGATAGAATCCAAGATTTTAAAAATATCTCATCATGACAGAAATACGGTTTAAATGAAATAAATCAAATGGAGTAGGGAAAAATCTAAAGTTCTGCTCCTTGCTTTGAAAACCCATAGCACTAGGATAAGATGGGCAGGCGTGGTCCTGGGAGACAGGCCTTAGGACCTCAGTTCACTGTAAGCTTGAGATGAATCAAGAGCTGGGGAAGCAGCAGAGAAGTGAGCACAGCAGCCATCACAGAAGGGTAGGCAAGGCCCCAGAAAAAAAGAGCAGCCGTCCAGAGCCCACACTGGCTACTGGTCAGGGCCTGTCTGGAGTCTGTGCTTGGTTCTGGGGGCTTCCTTAAGGGAGAAAATGAGAATCCTGCAGTTCCCCTAAGAAGGAACATAGGACTGGCCGGAGTCACATGGAGAAACTGTCGACATGAAAATAAGCTTTAAATATGGAAGTGCTGGCATGTGATAAAAGCATTAGATGTGTTTTCTATCATTCCAGGCAAAATAGTGGTACTACTGTATGAAAGATATAGGAGAGGAAGATTTTAGCTTGAATAACAGTTAGAGCTGTTACATATATAGAATGTCTAATTGGGAGGTAGTGAGTTCTGTGTCCTGGGAGTGCCCTGCATGGCCAGTTGGCCCAATGAGAGAGTCCTCTCAATTCCCCAAGACTCTGCTCCTTGGGGACAGAGACCATCTCTTATTCATCTTTTTGCCCTTCCCCTGTATCTGGCAGAGTGTTTGGGGCATAGTAAGAGCTCATTGAGTGAATATTTTTGAATAACTATAAAGTGCAAAGCAACAAGGGAGTCGGGTATGAAAAGAGAAGAAGCATGGTCCTTACCTGCCCCTCAAAGACATTATAGTTCAATGTAAGGCTATCCGGTTAATACCAGCCAAGAAGGTGTGGACTTTGGCTTGGGCAGGAGAACAACTTGAATTCTGATGACTGGATAAGAAATGGAGAGCTGTCAGGCTTCTGATTAGTACCATGGACCTTTTTTTATAGTGGACATAATTCTAATAGATGGGTTTGCACATCAGGCCAGCAGGAGTGGGACAGGAAAGGGGAGAGTTAGTAGAGGTAACGGGGTCCTCATGCTAGGGGTAGGTGGTCCCAGCCCTGAGAAAGAGCTCACTTCCCTGGATCAAGTATTTCTCTGGGCCAATCATATACTGGGGGTGGGAGGAAGGAGAAAATGGGATTGAGGGGCTAGAGCAAAGTGATTAAAAACACAGCACACATTTACTGGAGGCTGAGCTCTGCTTCTCTCTCTTCAGCAAATGGACTGTGTGACCTTGGGGAAGTTGCTGAACTTCGCTGGGCCTCATTGCCTCATATTTCTTTGGGGCTTTGTACATGCTGTTCCCTTTGCTCTCAGTGGTCCTATAGTCCAGTCATAGCTGTTCAGCCCCATGTCATTGTTTCCTGTTAAGTTGATTTCTTCTTGAAGGCAGGGCACTTAACTTATATTCCCAGTGCTGGACACAGTGCCTGGCGTGAAGAAGATGCTGGAAAGAGGAAAAAGGGAAAAGAATAACTCAGTGACCTGAAGGAGGATGGAGATGAACATGAAGTCTTCAGCCAGGACTTGATTCTATGTTAACTTTCTTTGAGATCTAGAAATTAGTATTTTGATCCTGCGATCTCTTCCAGTCACACAAATTCTGTAGTCCTTGGGCTGGAAGGAATCTTGGGCAATCATTATTTCCCCGGTCCACCAACCTGCCAGTCCTGCTCCGTCGGCCAGTCATTTTCTGTGGTTCCTTTTTCTGCCCTGCATCTGCTCCACCCCCACACCCCACTGATGCTACCTCTTAACTATTTTCCAAATCCCACCATCTCCTGCCCCCTGACCCTATCTCTAGGGCAGACCACCATCATCTCTGGCCTGCACCCCTGGGCAAACACCCACGACCCCCTGCTTCAAGCTGTGCCTCTTCCAATCTAATCTCCACATGGTAGCTGGGTCCTCCTTGTAAAGGGCACATCCAATTATGGCACTCCCTCCCGCCCCCCCATGAAAATCTCCCATGGCTCCTCACTTGTGAAGGACAAACACTTCTCTGGGCTCTTCGATCGCCCTATGTCCTGGCCCACTTGGGGTTCCAGCCATTCCTATTTACCTTTCCTGAATCTCTGTGCCATCCTTTGCCTCGGGGCCTTCGCATATTTTATTTCCTCTACCTGTCCCACAGCCACCCTCACCTGGGTGATCTCTCCTCATACCTCAGGCCTCAGCTCAGCTGTCCCTGAGCCTGGCTGTGTGTCCTTACTGAGTGCCCCGCTGCTGGCTCTGTGCTGTCCAGCTGTCCCACTCTGGGGACAAGGACTGTGTCCTTCTCAGGGCCGTCACAGAGTTGAGCAGATTGTGCTCTGAATGCCTCTGGGGGTGCTATTTGCTTCACAGTCTTTGTGAGGAGCAAACACTCTCTAGAGCTGGGCACAAGGTGCTGCCCTGCCCTGCCCACCATTGTTTTCCTATACCCAGCGCAGTCCCTGGTACCTAGGAATCCCGCTATTGAGGAATAAGTGAATGAAAGAGCAAATGGATGAATGAACAAAGGCCACCCAGGCTTCCCTGCCTCCCTGCCCGCAATCCCCCCCCCCCCCATAGTCACACAGGGAGCAGGTCCTCCTGCCCAGCTTCTCTGGTCCTCTGCTCCCTCCCCCCTTGCTCCCTTCACCTCACAGGGATCTTTAGGGCTACAACATGGGGAACATGCAGCTCCCCCTGGGGGGCCCTTTAGGCAAGTGGCAGTGGCAAGGATATAGAGGGCACAGGAGTGATTTCCAACTGCATTCAGGCTCCATAGAAAGATGTGTGCTGTTCCCTGCCAGCACGGAGGAGCAGCCCACTGGCGCGCACCTCAAATGTCCATATTATACACACAGCCCGCTGTCTGTCCCGCCAGGGGCCATGCAGCTGTCGCCAGTGGTGTCCAGGCCCTGCTTCCCAAGTGAGGGTGTTGGGGAGAAGCCATGTTCTCCCCTGGACAGCAGCCCCTTCCCCCGGGGACCCCCAGTACTCAAACCGCAGGGCCTAGCCTCACTGTGGGGCGCCTCTCAGGAGGAGAAGTGGTGGCTTTGTTTCCAGTTTCCTCACTTGTGAAACAAGGGCTTGTATCGGGTGTGTCTGAGGACCTTCTCGCTCTGGAGCTGAGCGCGCCACCATGGGCCCAGGGAGCCCAGGGCAGCAGCGACGGCAAAGTGCACCCGGTTCCCTCCCTCGGCGGCACTCAGTTCAGGGAGCGGTTTTGCACAGCTGCTCTGTCCAGGGCCTCGGAGAGACCTGGGGGTACCATGATGCAAAAGGCCCAGTCCCCATGCTCAGGGCGCCCACATTGCAGCAGTGGGCACTGACCGGTAACCAGCGCTAGCTGGCATGAAGGGCACTGTGTGTCGGGCACAGCACTGGGCATCTCTCCTGTGTTATCTCTGCAGATCTGCACCCTCTCCCAGTGAGCTAGGTACTAGTCCTCCCCCCATTTAAGAGTGAGAAGACTAAGGCTTAGTGATATCAAGTAACTTGCCAGGGGATACATCCCAGGTATGGGGCATCCCTCCTGCATCCAAGACTGGGACTCCACAGTCTAGCATTTTAACCAAGCACCTGCCCCTATCTCCTCCGTTACAGTGAAGGGTAGGTCCATGGAAGTGGCACCCGGGGCACTATGGGAGCACCAAAGAGGGCAACGGCCTAACCTGGGGTTCAAAGTAGGCGTCCTGGTGCAGTTCACACTGGGGAGCCACCCCTATGTGGTTTCCCAGTGTCCCTCAGCACCGTGGCCACCCAGCTCACTGCTCTTCCTTCCCTCCCCTGACTTGGCAGCCATCTCTCAGTGGCAACATGAAAAAAGAGAGCATGTTCTAATTAACACTTAGAGGCTCATTAGAGAGACAGAGCCCCTGAGCCCCCCTCCATTGCTTCTTCTGGCAGAAGCTAAGAGATTGCTCTCTTGGGAGGGGGGAGGCCATACTTACCCAGAATTCATGGTGTTTAGAGAGAAGTGAGCAGAGCTGCTCCTTGGCCAGTGGACCCAGAGGCCCCTTCCTCCCTGGGGCTGTTCTCCCCTCCTGCATCTGTCTCTCAACTCTCTGACCTGGCCATGGGTTAATAACAGGGTTAGGGTGCGTGGAGCTGCCCTGGGCACTGTCAAGTCCCCAGGCCCTGTGTGAAGCGCGGTGGGGGTGGGGTGGGGATGGGGATGGAGGGCAGCATTTGAGTCCAAGCCCAGATCCAGAAGAGAGCTCGCACTTTCATTTTCCCTGGGACATAGGAGAGCATTCAGTTTAGTTCATGTCTGTAAACATTTATTAAGCCCCAACCATGGCTCTGGCTCGGGGCTGGGCACCAGGGGTGCAGAGACAGATAATACGGTCCTGCCTGTAGGTACAGTCTGTGGGCGCAGAGAGAGCACTGAGGGTGGGAAGGAAGCAGTGGGGTACACTGCAGGCACAAGGCTGGATAAATGGGAGATGGTTGCGTTGAATGCATTGGAGCAAATGGAGAAGACCCAACAGTGAAGTAAATACCACAGTGAGCAGTTGTTCTGTGCCAGGCTCTATGGTGGGTGCTATAGATGGATCAGAGGATGACTAAGGCATATTTGAGGCCTTGAATAACGTGTGCTCTCTTGGAGTTGGGGGGTGAATAGGAAGGATTAGATAAATATCAGAGATTAGTGGAGAAAACAATATTCTCCATGGGGGCCCAAGGCAGGGAGACCCGGCCTGTTGGGGGACTGAGAAAGCTTCGTGGACGAGGCACATTTGAGACAGACAGGTCTTGAAGGAAGGAGACAGGTTTTGCTTGGAGGTGAGGGACAAGAGTGGGATCTGAGGGTGGGGAGAACACTGCAGGCTGAGCAAATGCTCAGGGCGGGAGAGCTGAGCAGAGTTGAACTGCCGTGTCATGGACTTTGTGTAGTAGAGAGAGGCTGGGAGGTAGGCCGGGCCAGATTGCTCAGCTCCAGAATGTCAGGAGGAAGTATTTATACTTCTCTTGGGCCCTGGACTCAAGCAATGGAAAGCACGTGTTTACATCTGTGTCTTGAGAGTATTGGTCAAGGTAATCATGGGTAAGGTAGACAGTGAGGGTGAGAAGCAAGCAGGGAGGCAGTAAGGAGGTTGTCGGTGTAGTCCAGGAGGGGAATCAAGGAAAGCCCCCTCCCCCCGCCACCAGTGGCAACAGTCTGGTGGAAAGGGCAGGATGATTGCAAAGATATTGGAGGGGGCATGGTTACAGGACTTTGAGGTTGACATGCATGGAGGATGGGGCAAAGGAGGACCGACCCAAGAACACATAAAAGGTTTCTGGACCAGCTGGCAATACAGGTGAGGTGCTGTTAGAGAAATGAGGAAATCGTTGAAAGCTGGTTTGGGTGAGGAGGGGAAAGATGATGGCTTGATATATGTGGATGGGGGGATCCATGGGCTGTTGGAAATGCAGGGTCAAGGCTAAGAATGGAGATTTGAGTGTCATAATTATTATTGTCATCATCAAATAGCTACCGCTTATTGACCACTTACTATGTGCCATGTGCTATGTAAAACTAGCAAGCCTCACAACAAGTGACAGAGTTAGCCTTATTTAACAGATAAAAAAAACTGAGAGACAGAGAAGTTAAGAAACTTGTCCAAAGCCAACCAGCAGGGAAGAGGCAGATGTGGGGACTGGTGTATCCCCTATGGCTTGCTCACTGACCCATTAAAGTAGAGTGAAGTTACGACAGTGTGGATGAGGTTCTTGGACAAGAGGCAAGAAGATACCAGCCTGCAGAACATCTTTAGAGTTGCCACACAGGCTCTGCCAGAGATAGTTTCCCTCTTAATTACTTGTTAATTATCAACTACCAGGGGCTTCTCCCATGACTTCCAACATAGAAATCATGGAAAATGTCTGGAAGTACATAGAAAAGTAATTAAAATGTGTCTGGAGAATAGAAGATGGCACATATATGATTTGTAACTAGCATGCTTAGGGATTTGATGGTCAAAATGCAGAATTAAGGGGCTCTATGGAGACAGGAGAGCTGAGGACAGAGCTTCAGGATGATAAAAATAGGAAGAACTGCAGACGAGAGGGAGGAGGAAGGTTGAGGAGGGGCCATCAGATCATAGGTGACCTTCCTGAAAGACATGTTAGAAGACTGGTGGGGACAGGGGGCAGCCTGCAAGGAGTCGGGGCGTACAGAGCTGGATCAGCACTTTGGCATCTGCTCATGGAGGGAGGCAGAGGGTGTAGACTGGCTCTCCAATTGGTTTAGTGGAAATAGAGAGAAATTGGGCCAGTGCCCCAGAGCCAGGGAGCCAAGTGGAGTTGTGTTTGATTTAGCCTGGGGAGATCTGGGAGAGTCTGTGGCAGGTGGGAAGGGCTCAACGGGAGGGTGGGGGCTGGAAATACAAGTAAAAGAGGGTTTAGGGGATGAAGTGAACTTACAAAGGAGGCAAGAGAGGGTGAGGTCATCAGCTCAGGGAAAAGAAAGTTGCAGGTCAGATTAAGAAGGTTGTTAGGGTCACAAAGATAGCTTTGGAATTAATTCTTTAATTTATTCAGTAAATATTTATTGAAGGCCTATGTCCTGGGCACTCTGCAAGCATTGGGGATAAAGCAGTGAACATGGCAGGCAAAATCTCTGCCTTCATGGGGTTTATAGTCTAGTGGAGGACTTGATGGAACAGATTTAAAATTTTAACCCAGGTTTTCTTCTCTGCTTGGGTGCAGCATGGACAGTGGCTGGGAAAAGTTTCCTGGGGCTATCTCAGCCAGCCTCCGCCTCCAAGCAGGGCGGTACTCTGCAAGGGGTCGGACTGCTTTACTGGTCTGGAAACATTTCAGGCAACGGGATTTCATCCTTTCTCACTGTTGCCAATAGCCTCTCATAACCCGAAAAGAATGCTCTCGGGTGTGGGGTTTCCCTAAAAGTATGAATAGACCAGGTAGGAAAGAGGTGTGAATCCTGTTTGGTGTCAGTTTCTCTTGGTGCTTGGGGAGGGGTAGGAGGGAGCCAGGAATTGCGAGAGAAGGGGGCTGGTATGTGGTCAGTTCCTCTCACTCCATACTTCCTCTTGGAGGATTTTCCTGCCTAACCCAAGGCCAATCTACCTTCCAGGCCTCAGGGAACCTGCCAGGGTTTTTCAGGGAGAACAGCTGAGCTACAGTGCTCTCTCCCTTCTGGCATGATTTCTGCAAAAGCAGGAATACAATACCTGAAGGCAGGTGTGTTTCTGTAGCTCCTGAGTACATAAGGTCATACCTAGATGAAGACCTAGCAGGCAACTGTCCAGTTGGTGTGCTGGCAGAATTCTGAGGGGGCTCCTGAGACTCCTGCCCCCTGGCGTACACACCATGCATAACACCCCCTCCCCCGCCCCAAATGTGGGTGGGACTAGAGAAGATGAAGAGAGGTTGCTGCTATGACTAGGTTACTGATCCATTGTTTGACGCTGAGTTCACCTAATGAGGTGAGCCCTTTAAAACAAGGTGAAGCATCAGAGACTGTCCTGCTGGTTTTGGAGGAGGGGCAGACAGCCCTGTTGTGAAGAGGACCATGTAGCTGAGAACAGCAGGCAGCCTCTAGTAACTGAGGCCTCAGTCTCACAATCTCCAGGCACTGCCCACAGCAGTGAGCTTGGAAGAGGACTCTGAGCCTCACATGAGAGTGACACCTGGGTTTCAGCCTGGTGCGATCCCAAGGAGAGAACCCTGTTGAACTGTGTGCAGACCACTGACACACAGAACTGTGAGAAGACAAATGGGTGTTGCTGTAAGCTGCTAAACTTGTGGTAACTTGCTATGTAGCAAAAGGTAACATACACTTAGTATGATTTTTTAAAGAGGTCCTTGAATGCCCCAACAATGTGAAGATCATAAGGACAGGAAGAGTTTCCTGCCTTCTGCTTAAGGCCTTTTCCTTGGGAAATGCAAATACTTCTCGTGGGAGTCATATAGAAAGCCTCTTTGGCCATCCAAACCTTCATACAAAGTTTCCCAGCTATCTTCAGAGAGGAGGGTGGGATGTGGGGAGAGAGACAGCAGAATGCCACTCAGTTTGAGGGTGAGTAAAGTCACTGAATGGTTAGGCTAGGACAGAATCCTGAAGACAGGATTGAGGGCATTCATTTCACCTGGGATTGTCCCTGAGGAGGGGGTTCTATCTGTGGGGTCGTCCTGGGGTAGGAGGGTACCTCTGCTGTCCTGCTGTGGGGTAACCACTGGGAGGGAACAGAGGAGACTGCTGGGGTTGTGGGGAGGTGGTCACTCCAGCTGTAGGCCCTGCTGGGTTGAGTCGAGCAGGAAGTGGGTAGAATGGTTCCTTCTATTGAGGAATGAAATGTGGCCTTTCTATATGTACCCGACACACACACACCGGTGGTCCTGGGGGAACATGGAGGGATGCTGCTGCTCCTGCCTTGAGTTGTTTATCTCAGCCCACCTATCCCGATTCTCCATTCAGGAATGACACTATGTGTAAGTGGAGTTTATGGTTGTGAAAAAGATGTAATTTCAGGGCCCAGGGACACTTTCTCACTTTCCAAACTTCCCTAGGGACTGATTGAAGCCCATGATGCTACTTTTTGTCCATCCCCTTAACATAGCCCTTGTCCCTTATTTAAATGCAAAAATTTCCAGGAAGGGGCATGGTTAAATGTTATTGATCCCTGACATCTCAGGAGGAACATCTTTCTAGTCCTTTCCTGAGAGATTCTGATAAGAGAGAAGTAATTGCACAGCTAAGGGGTAGAAAAGACCATAGGTGGGACAGAGCTGTGAGGAGGCAGGTAAAGGCCTTGAGGACAAATTGGACCCTTGTCAGACATTTTCCTGGGTTCAGCTCTGCCCAGGGTGGGCAGCATGCCCCCACCAGCCAGCCCCACCAAGTCCGGCCATGGTTGTACAGCTCTGTTGAGAACAGAGGTGACTCAAACTGTAAACCATGGTAGCCTGGAGGGACTTGCACTCTTGAAACAGCCATCCATCATTCATCCACCCACCTTTTTATAAATTCACACTTACCGAGCACCTGCCATGTGCCAGCCCTTGGGCTGAGCACTGGGAACACGGAGAAGATCAGACCCCAGTCCCATGTAGTGAGAGGAACGCTGAGAGGCAAAGCAGGCGAACAGGACAAGCAGCAACTTTTAGTGTTTCTGTTTCATTGTTAAATTATTTTTAAATGGGCACAGAAGTAGAAAGAATAGTATAATAAACTGCCTTACAGCCATCACCCAACTTCAACAATTTTTATTAATATTGTTTCATCTAAACTTTCCACTTTTTTGATAGAATATTTTCATACAAATTTTAAATATTACACATTTTGTCCATAAATACCTCCATATGCATGTCTGATAGGAACATTTTATTTTATTTTTTTTTAATGTTTTTTATTGATTATATTGTTACAACAGTTCCAATTTTCTCCCCCTTGTTCCCCTCCCCCCAGCACCCCCCTCCCCCAGCAATCCCCCCCAAGTCCATACCCCTGGTTCGTAAAAATTAACTATCCCCCCCCTCTCAAATATTAGGACCCTTTGTAATCTTGTAAAGGACAATGGGCGAAGGTCTCAAGCTCCTCTAGCTGCTTCAAGCTGGACATGGTCGTCGTCCTACCTACCCTTGGGTCCAGAAAACCCTAATAAGAGTGGGGGTGTGGAGGGGAGGGTGGCCTTCCCACATGGGGAAGGATCTTGCAGACTCCAGGTCAGTTGGCTGCCTCCGGTCAACGGCGTGCTTGGTTCAACAGGCTGGTGTCCTTGTTGTGTTCTGAGAGCAACAGATTTGGCGAAAAGGGTTAAAAGACATCATTCAATCCATAACTACTAGATGACAAAAGGCAGGGATTAATTTTTCAATGTTCCATATTAGGGAAAAAAAAAAAAAAGTTTCTTTGTAAGAAGGTGTGCTAGGCACATCTCGCCTGTCCAAAACCCTTTTGCCCATTATACTTAGTTTGGGCTGAGGTAGATAGTTTAGGTTTTTCCCCCTCTCAGACCTCTGGGCCTTTTCTGTCCAAGCCATTAGGATAGAAAAGAGAAACCCGTTTTAAAGTGAAGCCCACAGACCACCCCATTCTTCCCCAACCCAGCCATTTAGTTCAGCCAAACCGTTGAGTCTCAGGAGGCAGCGCTGCAGAGAGGATTAAGTGAGGCTTATGCGTACAAATAATAACTCAGGTAATGCGCTGATAGGAACATTTTAAATCACCACCAAACCCGCAATATCTTACTACAATCTACAACACCTCTCTCCCCTACCCTGCAGCCTCAAAAATCCCTGGAACCTACTTCTAGGGGTCTTGCCAAAGACCTGATATCTCCTGCCATGGAATACTCCTTGTTGTCAGACCTGAGCCCCTCCATGCCCCCCAATTGTGTGTTCCCCGGTCCCTGCTGAGTTTAGCCAGGTGACTCCCTGCATTGATGGACAGCCAGCAGCATCATCTTCTGGGAGGCCTGTAACACCCCTTCTCTGACTGCGCTCTTCCTCCTCTGTCCTTGTTGCAGATTGAAATGCTAGAACACAAGTACGGGGGCCACCTGGTATCCCGGCGCGCCGCTTGCACCATCCAAACCGCCTTCCGCCAGTACCAGCTCAGCAAGAACTTCGAGAAGATCCGCAACTCGCTCCTGGAGAGCCGCCTGCCGCGGCGTATCTCCCTGCGCAAAGTTCGTGCGCCCACCGCCGAGAGCCTAGCGGCCGAGAAGGCGCTCATGGAGGGCTACGGCCTCCTGGGGCTGCCGCTGGTGCGCTCGCCCTCCCTGCCGCCCACCCTCGCGGGCACGCTCACCGAGCTGGAGGACTCTTTCACCGAGCAGGTGCAGTCCCTGGCCAAGTCCATCGATGATGCCCTCAGCACCTGGAGCCTCAAAACCATGTGCTCCCTGCAGGAGAGCGGCTCTTACCAGATCCACCAAGCCCTGCACACAGGTGCCGGGCCGCCGGGCCTGGCGGCGGGGATACAGGAGGCCGAGTGTGCTTGCCCGGGACCCGGGGAGGAGGCCGCAGAGGCTGCCGGCCTGCCCCAGGGCCACAGCAGCACCCTGATGATGGCTTTCCGGGATGTCACCGTGCAGATTGCCAACCAGAACATCTCTGTCTCCTCCTCTACCGCTCTGTCAGTGGCCAACTGCCTGGGCGCGCAGACTTCCCAGGTCCCTGTAGCATCTGTGGCTGGCCAAGCCGAGCCGGGCGAGGCCAGCGGGCAGGAGACTCCAGTGGCCCCAGCCGTGGGCCAGGGAGACGCGCCCGCTGACATCACGTGCGCAGAGGTGGGAGCCAATGGGGCCCTGCGCACCAACCCACCTGGGGAGGATGTGGTGTTGGAGGAGGCCAGGGCAGCGTGGACAGAGGAGGAAAAGGAGGAGGAGGAAAAGGAGGAGGAGGAGGAGGAGGAGACAGGGAATGTGGGGAAAGAGGCCGAGGCCGGGGACAACTTGGAGAAGCTGAACAGCAGCAGTACGTCCACCAAGTCCGCGAAGTCGGGCTCGGAAGTCGCGGCCTCAGCCTCCAAGGAGGCCCTGCAGGCCATGATTCTGAGCCTGCCGCGCTACCACTGCGAGAACCCGGCCAGCTGCAAGTCGCCCACGCTCTCCACGGACACGCTGCGCAAACGCCTCTACCGCATTGGCCTCAACCTCTTCAACATGTAAGTGAGCTCTGGCTCCTGAGCGGTCATGCGCCCTGGGGAGTTCCTGGAGGCAGGAAAGAAGGGGCGGGACCTGCACTGACAGAGGAGCAGTATGCCAAGCGATGTAGCGCATCGTCCCAGTGCCCTCCCAGGTGGTGTTTGTGCCCTGCCTGCTCCTTGAGAGACTGTGTACAAATACAGATTTTAAAAACATCCTCATCCAAGGATATTTGCATTAATCTTAGAGAGAGGGGGGGGTAGAAAGAGGGAGAAACACAGATGTGAAAGAGAAACATCGATCGGTTGCCTCCCCTAAGTGCCCAGATCAGAGATATAATTCACAACCTAGGTACGTGCCCTGACCCAGGATCGAACCTGCAACCTTTTGGGGTACGGGACAACACTCCAACCCACTGAGCAACCCGACCAGGACTACAATACAGATTTTGTTTGAATTATTATTAATTTAAGAAAAAGAAAAGGAACAAAATAACATTTCACATCCCCACTTTCACCACTCTTACTGCGTAAAATGAAGCTAGGTTTTGAAAAGTGAGATGATACAAAAGAAAATACAATGTTAGGTAAACAATAGTACAGGTAATATGAGGCTTGAGCAGAAATCATTTAGGTAGGATATGAAGTTAGGGACACACAGCAATTCCATGGGGTTGATGAAGAGGAGAAGCAGACAGTGAGCAAAGCAAAAAACGAGGAAAGGTGAGTGAAGGGCTGGGTGGGGCAAAGAGGAGAGACCTGTAAGGAGCACAGGTAGAAAGCAGAAGGGGTGGGACAAAGGGGGAGAGGGAGACAGGAAGAGTGTGAAGCAAGCAGAGGTGTAGTACAAAGAGAAAAGGGGGATGGAAGGAGAGACATGAATGACTGTCAGAGTCCCCACCCCGCTGGTGGCAAGCAGGGGCACACACATGGCCATTGCAAGTATATGAGGCACTGATCCCCGCCCTCCACCCAGCTGTTCCTTCATAGCCCCGCACCAGGAAACACAGCATCCCCCCTGTCCACATGATTGTTATGTATTGAGTGCCAGGCACCATGACCACAAAGACAGGACACATCCCCTGGTTTCGAGAAGCATATGTCCTAGAAAGAATAGCTACTATTCATAACGCATCTGCAGTCTTCCCAACAATATTAGAGAGAGTGTTATGCCATTTTATAGAAAGGAAACAGGCTCACACTAGTAAAGTGAGTTGCACTCTGTGACACAGCTAGTAAGCAGTGGACTCAGGTGAGCCAGATCTGTCAGACTCCCCACCTGCTGCTTTTTCTTTTACCCAGGCTGCCGTCGGGGAGCACAGCCCCCACCTGGCACCCCCATAGCATCACTTGGCACGCACACAAGTGCTCACGCAGGTACTTGGACCCCTTGAGACAGTGGTTCTCAAACTAGCTGTAATGAAGAACCAGTTTGCATTTTTACCCAATACATTGTGGGCCCATATTTTTGTAAAATAACAATGGAAATGAACTGCTAGAAAAACAATCACAGGCTTGGCTGTCCTGAAAATGTCAAAGTGCTGTAAAAGGAATCTAAATGCTTACTCTCTGTTTCTGTATTTACCTTCTTCCAGACCAGTAAGAAAGAGTTCAGGGAGCAGCATGGATTTGCAGACTACACTGTGGGCACAATTGCCTTAAGACACAACACCCACTCCACACCCGCACACAGAGACTCAAGCCTGAGAAAGTAGATGCGTAGTACACACATGCAATGGCCATGTGTGTGCCCCTGCTTGCCACCAGCGGGGTGGGGACTCTGACAGTCATTCATGTCTCTCCTTCCATCCCCCTTTTCTCTTTGTACTACACCTCTGCTTCTCCACCATCCACAGGGATGGGGGTGTGTGAGGAAGATCTCATCGCTGTTTCCTAATCTCATCCTCTCCAGATTTCAGGGTGGCTACTGTGTATAGGCAACAGGGTACAGACAGAAAAGACCTTGGGGACCTCAGGGCAAGATCCAGTGGGAGTGAGGCTGGAAGAGAGAAGACACCTCTTCACCTGCTCCAGAATTCACTTGACTTGGCTAGACCTCCCCTTTCCCCTTCCTGCCCCGCACTGTCTTGACTCCCATGTAGGGAGGTTCAGGAGAGTGAGGCTCTGATGAAAGGTGCTTGTGATGGGGAACCCCTCCGCAACCAGAGAACTTCTTGCATTTCCTGAGAATTCTTTCCAAGGACCTCCAGGCACTTTTTGTGGGTTCCATGGGCTGGAAGAACAGGAAAAGAAATCATGGATGGCCTTGACTCACTCTACTCCTTCTTCCTATCCTCATCCACACCCCCAGAAACCCAGACAAAGGCATCCAGTTCCTGATCTCACGTGGCTTCATCCCTGACACCCCCATCGGAGTGGCCCATTTCCTGCTCCAGCGTAAAGGCCTCAGCCGGCAAATGATTGGGGAGTTCCTGGGCAACAGCAAGAAGCAGTTCAACCATGACGTGCTGGAGTGAGTGCCCCGCCCCCTGGGTTCCTCTCCTCTCCCCCATCCCCCTGCCCTCTCCTGGTGCCACCCCCCTATTCTGCCTCATCTGCCGAGGAGGTCTGGGGGAGTTGGGGGACCTCAGCTGCGGAAGGTCTCAGGGAAGGAGAGAGGGGCCTCTGAAGTCTTTGTCATTTCCCAGAAGTCCTCTCCCCAGTCTTAGGAGCTTCTTTGCTTGGCCCCAGGAGTCAGAATCCCCATGGCCTTTAGCCAATCACTGCATTTTGACCAGTCGCTTACCCCTGGTCTTTTTTTTTTTTTTTTTTAGCACATTGTGTACAGGGAGCTATTGGTATAGAAATGGTCAAGGGACACAAAAAGGCCACCCTCTCTGCCACCCCCAGGAGCAAGAGAACGAGCCTGGAAAAGAAGAGAACTGTCCTGCTGGGGCTATCTCCACCTGGGGGACAGGCCCCTCAGCCCACCCTCTCCCTGCCACGTGCCCAGTCCTCAGGCCCTGGACAAGCGTCTGCCTGCTCCCCACCCAGTAGGCAAATATGAGACAGAAAAATGAAGGCCTTAGACTGAGGGTTTTTAAAACAGGAAAATACTATGATTCCACAATATAGACTGACCACCAAATCACAACAATCAAAGAAAATGCTTTACAGTCTACTAGATGGGGGTGGGGTGGGGTGTGAAGGCTGCCTTTGCTAGTGAGCCACTTTGTCTGTGGTATTACTTGGGGCTGAGGAGCCAGGCCTTGGAGTACCCCTCCCCTGGCAAAGAGAGGGTGAGGCCCAGGAAGCCTGCTCCAGGCCCCTGCCACTCCCTGGATGTTCCTTTTCTCTTCCACTTGGCCCCCAGGCTCAGTTGCTCTTGAAGGTCACCATTCTTTAGGGCGTCACCCCAGCTTCCCTCCACCCTTTCTCCTTGGATACAGTCCGCAAAAGTGTTTCCCCTTTTTGTCTTGGCTCTTAGAGCAGCAAGGGCCTGCTCCACAGGGCCAAAGTGCTCCCCACCAAGGGTTTGGAAGTGTGGGAGTCACCCAGCCTGACTGGCAAGGTGGTCAGCGTCCCTGGAGTGGGAGCTCAGAGACCTGGCTTAGTTCAAGGAGCAGTCTTGGTCCTGTGCCTTCTGACGAGCCGCCGCCCTCTGGGCCTGCATTAACACGCCTGTAGAGCAGGGAGGCTGGTTTATGAGGGGCGGACCAGCTGCCCTCTGGAATCCTTGTCACGTTTCTAAACTCACTGATAGGATGGCTGTCTAACTGAGTACAGGCAAAGAGTGGGGCCTTGGATCCATCTGAGGGACTGGAGCCCCCAGAACCCAGCTCCTGCCTCTGACTCTCAGTGGCTTTGGACAGTTTGCTGACCCTCTCAGATCCGGTGACTGAGATACTCTGAGTGCCTCTCAAAAGAAAGTAAGCTGGTGAATGCGCAGCATTTCCCTGTCACTCTCCTTTCTTCTCCCTCTGCCCCTGGCTCCTCTCTCCCTTCACCACTAGCTCTGCTGACAGTGCCCTGAGGAAATGGCAGGAAGAGGAGAAAGGAGTCCTCTAGGTGCCTTCCTTCCCGTTTTTGCTCCAGCTGGTTCACCTCTCGGGCTTTTTCAGTGGCTTTTGTCCCTTTTGCACTGTGTAAGAGAGTGAGCGGCAATGTTGTGCCCCATTGCTCTGTTCTTTTGGACTGCTCCACACCCCCCGGGTGGCCCCACTTTGTCTCTGTGCTTTGATGACAGGGGTGGCAGCTTTGCTCAGAGGCTCTGACTGTCTGCTCTGTTATCTTCTGCCTCTCCAGTCCCCATGTCACCTGACCCTGCAAGGTTAACCTGCCAGGCTCACATTGACTTAGAATGCTGGGAACACACGGTTTTCTCCAGCCCAGGTCATGTAGTGCAGCACAGTGAAAACTAATTGCCATCCTCCCTGGGAGGCTGAGTGTGTGGGCTGGAGACTCAGGCCAGCCGTGCAGCCTGTGCTGGCAGGAACGGGGCTGGGGACTGGGTGGCAGCTGAGGCAGGCTCAGGCCTGGGATGAGGGGGCAGTGTGGTGGGGCAGAAGTGGTGGCCAGACCTGAGAGGAAGGGCCCATCTCTGCACCTGGCTTTGCTCCTAACACACGGTGTAGTGTTTGGAAGGCACTTGTCCTCTAGGCCTCAGTTTTCTCATCTGGAAAGCAGAAGGGTCAGGCTGTGTGATCCCAGAGGTCCCTCCAACCGCTGTGCATCTATCATTTCTCCCATTGCTCATTGCATTTGTAGCACACTGGCATTGCGCAGAATCACTTGCCCTGAATGTGGAGGCCATGCTTTGTCATCCTGCCAGAGCATCCCTCAGGCCCCAGGGTAGTGCTGGGGCACCAGAGTTCATGGGATAACAGAATGACCATTCATCATTCATTCAGTAAACACTCTGTGCCTACCCTGTGTAGGAAATGGGGCTGAGCTGGCTATCCTGTGTGTGTGTGTTGGGGAGGGGGGGCAGGAATACAATAGCTCATGGCCTCAGGGAACTTACAGACCCAGATGTCAGTCGGAGAGAAGAATGGAGAAGCCTGGAAAAGGAGAGGGTGGAGCCGAGCAAGCTCCAGTGGGCATGGTGAGTTTGAGCAAGACCAAGTACAGAGCGGAGCCCCAGTACTGCCCCACTGACTGCCTTGGCCCCTCGTGCTTTATTCTGCAGCCATGCAGGCACTGGGCTCTGAGGTCCCAGAACGTTTGGCCTCTGCACACAAAAAGGAGTCCTACTCCCCCAAGTCCACAGTTTGCTGACTGCCTGGTTTGTCTCCTGCAAAGTGCCAGAAGAGAGAAGAGGGAGCAGGCACTAGCAGGGGAGCCAGACGCTGAGGGTTTCGGCATTTCCCTACCACTTAAGCCAACTGTCCTGGTACCTTTCAGGATCCTCTGCCTCTTTCTTACTCTCTCCAGTGAAAACACACAATAGCAAAGTCACCTGGTACCATTTTGCCCAGGTCTGGAAGGCTTCATTGCGATTCTACGCAGATCCCCTGCCCCCACCTGGTGACATTCAGCAAGTTGCATCCATCTGTACAAAGCTATTTGCTGAATAAAAGGACAAAAGTCACCCATCCCCTTGGAGACTGAGACAACCCAGGCCACAGCACTCTCCAAGAAGCAACCAGACAGGAAGGGGAGAGGCTGAAAGCCCCTGGAAGGGGTAAGAGTCGGACCCCTGAGACCCTTCCCAACTCTTATACCTGTGGGGGACAGGAAGAGCGGCCATCAGAATCTGCTTCAGCGCTGACCTGTGCTGAGCATCACAGAAGCAATAACATTTGCCTCCAAAATCAGGCCCTTGGGGGCTCTGAGAAGCTGACCTCTCCATCCCTTTATGTCCTACTTCTATAGAGGACACATTCCAAGAAGGGATGTATTCAACCAGGCTTTACTCAAAATAATGGAAGGCATTCTGAGCTCAAATGATCATGTCCATCCATGTTTCTCTGGAAAGGGTGTTTTGATTTCTTAAAACTAGCCTCACTTTCCTTATTTGTCAAATGGGGATAATATGAATTAAATCTTTTAAATGCATATGAGGTACTTAACTCAGCACCTGGTGCTTTGGAAGTTCTTTTATTTTTTTTAATAATTAAAAAAAAATTTAAAGTATATTTTATTGATTATGCTGTTACAGTAGCCCCAATTTTTCCCTCTTTGCACCCCTCCGTCCAGTACCCCTCTTCGCTCCAGCCACCTGACCCTTAGTTCTTGTCCACGAGTTGTACATGTAAGTTCTTTAGCTTCTCCATTTCCTGTACTATTCTTAACATCCTCCTGTTCATTTTGTTCTTACCAATTATGCTTCTTAATCCCTGCACCATTTCCCCATTCTCCTCCCGCCTGCCAGCTGATAACCCTCCACATGATCCCCATATCTATGATTCTGTTCCTATTCTGGTTGTTTGCTTAGTTTGTTTTTGTTTGTTTTTATTTTTTAGATTCAGTTGCTGATAGTTGTGAGTTTGTTGTCATTTTAATGTTCATAGTTTTGATCTTCTTCTTTTTTTTTAATAAGTCCCTTTAACATTTCATATAATAATGGCTTGGTGATGATGAACTCCTTTAGCTTCACCTTGTCTGGGAGGCACTTTATCTGCCCTTCCATTCTAAATGATAGCTTTGCTAGAGTAATCTTGGTTGTTGGTTCTTGCTTTTCATTACTTTGAATACTTCTTGCCAGTCCCTTCTTGCCTGCAAAGTTTCTTTTGAGAAAGTAGTTGATAGTCTTATGGGAACTCCTTGATAAGTAACTCTCTTTTTTGTTTCTTTTAAGATTCTCTCTTTATTTTTAGCCTTTGGCATTTTAATTATGATGTGTCTTGGTGAGGTCCTCTTTGGGTACAACTTGTTTGGGACTCTCTGTGCTTCCTGAACTTGTGTATCTATTTCCCTCACAAAATTAGGGAAGTTTTCATTCATTATTTTTTCAAATAACTTTTCAATTTCTTGCTCTTTCTCTTCTCCTTCTGACACCCCTATGATTTGGATATTGGTACATTTAAAGTTGTCCCACAGCTTCCTAAGCCTCTCCTCATTTTTTTTTCTTTCAATTCTTGTTTCTTATTTCTGTTCTGGGTGAATGTTTATTTTTCTTCCTTTTGCTCCAAATCCTTGATTTGAGTCCCAGCTTCTTTCCCATCACTGTTGGTTCCCTGTATATATTTTGAAATCTCACTTTGTATAACCTTCACTTCTTCCTTTATGTTGTTGCTGTACTCAATGATTTCTCTAAGCATCCTGATCACCAGCCTTTGGAACTCTGCATCTGATAGGTTGGCTATCTCCATTTCCTTTAGTTCTTTTTCTGGGGTTTTATTTTGTTCTTTCATTTGGGCCATATTTCTCTGTCTCCTCAATTGGGCAGCCTCCCTGTGTTTGTTTCTGTGTATTGGGTAGAGCTGTTTTGACTCTGTGTCTTGATAGTGTGGCTTGTTGTAGTAGGGGTCCTGTAGGGTCCAGTGGCACAGCCTCCCCTAACACCCAAACTGGGTACTCAAGGTGCGCCCTCCCTGTGGGCTGAGTACACCCTTCACTTGTAGCTAAGCCTTGGTTGCTGTTGGCAGATCAATGGGAGGGATTTACCCAGGCCAGTCAACTGCAAGGACTGGCTGTGACCACTGACCACCAACCTCTGCCCTCCATGGAGGATCAGCTGTGCAGGGGCAGGGTGGTGGTGCTCCAACACGTGCTCTATAGCTGTTCACTGAGTGCACTGGCCCTCAGGTTTCCTGGGTGGTGCAGGACAAGGTCAGCCCCCACCTGTGTTTTAATCGGGGTGCTGTGCCTGAGCTCTAAAGCAATCTGCTACTTCTGCTGGGCTTAGAGACTCCCAGGTGAAGCCAAGCCGTGAATCTAAGCTGGCTGCTGCTAGTGCAAGGCCTGAAGCTCACCAAGACCAGCTGTTACTTGTTTGATAGGATTTATGAAGTTATAAAGCATGAGCCAAGACCAGCCATTCATATGGAAAAGCAGCATGGGTGGGCCTGGAAGTTGGGTGGGGTGGAGTCTCTGGGGAGCTCCAAGGGAGGTCAAACAGTATTAGCCAGGTTGATGAAGTCTCAGATATGGCACCAGCTTGCCAGCTCTGTGGGTGGAGGGTTTAGAAAAGGGACAATGGCCTCTGCTCACCTTGATGCCAGACACTTCAGTTCCTCCCTGTGTACCACTGGTGACTTTCTAGCTGCTACCTCACTGCTGGAGTTCAGAGGGAGTGAGTCTGAGTAGGTGAGTGCATGTGTGGGTTCTTTAAGACAAACTGCTTGGGGTTCCAGCAGTTTCTTTCACTAATCAATCCCTGCTGGTTTTTGCAGCCAGAAGTTATGGGGACTTATCTTCCTGGCACTGAAACCCTGATGTCGTAGGCCTGGTGTGGGGCTGGGACTCCTCATTCCTGAGATATTTCTCCTGAATTTTTATTCACCACACATGGATGAGAGACCAGCCCATTCCACATCTGTTCCCCTCCTACCCGTCTCGATGTATGTGGTTTCTTTAATTCTGTAGTTGTCAGACTTTCATTCAGCTTGATTTCTGACAGTTCTGGTTGATGGTTGTTTTATATTTTAGTCGTAATTTTGATGTGGTTGTGCGAAGAGGCAAGCCATGTCTGCCTACACAGCTGTCTTGACCGGATCCACTTCTTTTTAAGGTTTTTATTTGTTTTTAGAGAGGGGAAGTGAGGGAGAAAGAGGGCGAGAAACATTGATCAGCTGCCTCTCACATGCCCCCCAACTGGGGACCTGGTTACAACCCAGGCACATGCCCTGACCAGGAACTGAACCGGCAACCTTTTGGTTCACAGGTCAGCACCCCATCCGCTGAGCCACACCAGCTAGGCTGAAAGTTCTTTCAAAAATATTAGTTATTTCTATTATTATCTTTCCCACTTGAAAGCACAAGGCGTTAGATACATCCCCCACCCCTGACACACACACACACACACACACACACACACCACCCTTAACACAGGGAAACCACAGGTTCCTCAGGTCTGGTTTGAGATCAAGTCCACTCCCCAGACAGCAAGAGCTTCTGGGCTTCTAGGGAAGAAAGGGAGCTCATTTGGGGACCGTATTGTACTCTGAGGAAGTCCTCCCATGCTGAAAAGGGCAGTGGCTGACCCCCGCAGCAGGAGCCAGATGGCAGCTGGGATTAGGATCCTTTGGGCCTGAAAGCTTCTCCCTCTCAGTTTTCACATGGCTGGGAAATTTGACTCTGCTCTATTTCCTTTCTGAAATATCCGCTTCAGCAGGTTTGAAGGCCCGTGAATGGGGACTATGCCATGCTGCAGTGAGTAGTCTCTTTCCTGGCCTGGTCATCTTTTCTGTTGTGAATCTCATATACAGAGGGCATCGGTATCTGTGATGTCTGCGGAAATGTACAAAGGGCAGCTTTTGGTGTGAGTTGCCAAAAGGAAATTTCCTGAGTGTTCCTTCTCTTACTGTGTCTACTTCATTTTTTCTTAGAGATTATAGTTTGACATTTTAGTCAGGTTTCATTATTTCATTTCCACAGAAATGTGTTGGCCACAGTGTAACAGATTTGTTCTTTTTAGGGGACATTCAGAAATGAAGACAGATTGTCTGTCAAACTCAACAGACTGGAAGGCTCTGGTCTTTCATCATTAGGAAGAAATAATTTGTGAACATCCTGCCCATAGTGCTGTGTGTAACCTCAGAACTGTTACCTTATTCCTGAGTAATCCCACAAGGAAGTGGAGAGACTGCTGGGGCCCAGGCAGACCCTTATGTTTCTGGAGGAGGGTGGAGAGAGGCCCTGGGTGAAAAGTGATAGAGACTTCGGGGTTATTTCCACTGCTCTGAAAACTAGACCCTGCCACCACCCAGAGGAATGGAAGGAGGGGGTCCCTTCTAAAAGTGATGTCTTGGGGTTTATGGTCTTGACCTCTTACCTCTCCAGTGCCCTTCCCCTATCCCCAAACCACCCATCTACCTACTCCCCACCCCCACATATACACACACAACACAGATGAGATATTGCCCTTAACAGTAAAGGTCATGAGCATTTAAGACTCACTTACTTCTGTGGAGGTCTTGGGATCCCAAGTGTGAGGTGAACAAGTTCAGAGTTGAGACTCCCTTTCACTTGGTCACATTATTATATAAATGGACTTTTACAGAAAAATGAACATACCTACCACCCAATTCCTTCCTGATTAATCAGGCCCTAGTCCAGGAGGGGTCTCTCTTAAGCCCTGTGTGATATTCAGGTGTGGCTGAAACTGGCCAGTTTTTGAAGTGAGACTTAAGAAGAGGTTTCCTGGGGACTTCTGGTCAAGATGGAGGCATAGACAGATAAGCTGCATCTCCTTCCACAACTAAAAAGGAATACAACTACTTCAAAAATAGAAACAACCAGAAGTTCCAGAAAATCAAACTGCATAGGAGTCCAATAAACAAAGAAATAAAGAAGAAATACTCATCCAGAGAGGTAGGAGATGTGGAGCTGGGGCGGAGAGGATGCGGTGTGGTGGTGGCAGCAGCATCGAGCGGCAGCGGCAGGCCGGTGGAAAGCACAGTTACACGTTTTAAAAAGTCAGGAGGGACATCTGGGGAGCGTTCCCAGCTCCTCACCAGACTGCACAGCTCATGGTCCCAGCACCGGGGAAAATCAAGCCTCATTGCTTCCGACTGGGCAGATCAGTGGGGGTTGGGGAGGAGGCAGAAACTACACGCCTCAGCAGAGTCCGCTTGTTTAAAGGGCCCCCATGGTCCTAGAATGTTCACAGACCCACCCACTCTGGGAACGACGGCCTGGGCAGCAGCTAGAGAGGTGTGAGCCCTATACAGAAGTGGGAAAAGTGCCTGGAAAAGGGATGAGTGCCCGACAAGTGGCATTGTTCCCTCTCGGACCCCTCCCCCACATATAGTGGCACAACGTGGTGAAACGGATTGCCCTGTACTGACGAATACCTAAGGTTCTGCCCCTTACAATGTAACAGGAGCGACAGCTCTATCTAAGACATAGAGGCAAACAAACACAGGAGCCTGTCAAGATGAGGAGACAGAGATGTATGGCCCAAAAGAGGGAATGGATCAAGGTTCCAGTGGGAGAACTAAGTGACAAGGAGATAGCCAACCTAACAGACGTAGAGCTCAAAACACTGGTAATAAAGATGCTCACAGGCTTGACAGATATGCTTGAGCATGGCAAACGCATAAGGGAAGAAGTGAAAGCTATGTTAAGTGAAATGAAGGAAAATATACACAAAACCAATGGTGAAGGGAAGAATACTGGGATTCAAATCAATGATTTGGAACATAGGGAAGAAAAAAAGCAGTCAACCAGTACAAAATGAGGAAACAAGAATTGAAAAAAATGAGGAGAGGCTTGGGTACTTCTGGGACAACATCAGACATGCCAACATCTGAATCATGGGGGTGCCAGAAGGAGAAGAGGAGGAGCAAGAAATGGAAAGCTTATGTGAAAAAATAATGAAGCAAAACTCCCCAAATTTGGCGAAGGAAATAGACATACAAGTCCAGAAAGCACAGAGAGTCCCAAACAAGCTAGACCCAAAGAGGAACACACCAAGACACATTGATTAAAGTGCCAAAGGTTCAAGATAAAGAGAGAATCTTAAAAGCAAAAAGTTACCTACCAAGGGGTGCCTATAAGACAGACTATCAGCTGATTTCTCAAAAAAAAAAAAAAAACTTTGCAGGCAAGAAGGGACTGGCAGGAAATATTCAAGGTGATGAAAAGCAAGGACCTACAACCAAGATTACTCTATCCAACAAAGCTATTATTTAGAATAGAAGGGCAGATGAAGTGCTTCCCAGACAAGATAAAGCTAAAAGAGTTCATTATCACCACATTCTTATATATGAAATGCTAAAGGGACTTATTTAAGAAAAAGAAGATCAAAACTATGAACACTAAAATGACAACAAACTCACAACTATCAACAACTGAATCTAAAAAATAAAAACAAAATCCAAGTAAGCAAACCAGAATCATAGATATGGGGATCATTTGGAGGGTTTTCAGCTGGGAGGGGGAAGAGAAAAAATGGGGAAATGGTGCAGGGATTAAGAAGCAAAATTAGTTTGTACAAAATAGACAGGGGGAAGTTAAGAATAATATAGGAAAGGGTGAAGCCAAAGAACTTATATGCACAACTCATGGACATGAACTAAGGGGGGTGGGATTGCTGGAGGGAAGGGAGGTACTGGGCAGAGGGGAGCAAAGGGGAAAAAAATGGAACTACTGTAATAACATAATCAATAAAATTTACTTTAAAAAATGAGGGGATAAAAAAGAGGTTTCCCAGGATTTACGCTCTCCTGGGGATTTTTAGGGGCACCATCTATGAGTGAGCAGGTCTTGAGAAGTAATAATAACAGCTCACATGAACATATCAAGCATTTACTCTGTGCCAGCAGGCACTGTTCCAAGACCCACAGCATGCAAAACCTCATTTCATCTTCGCAGCAACTCTGTGAGGTGAGTGCTGTTAAACTGCTTCAAGTAGGTAGAGGTTAGGTAGCTTGTCCATAATCACAGAGCTGATCGATAGCTGAGCTCTGAATCCAGGCAGAATGCTTCCATAATCAGATCTTTTTTTTTTCTGCTTTATTGATTATGCTGTTACAGTTGTCCCAATTTCTTTTCGCTTTGCTCCCCTCCACCCAGTGACCCCCTTTCCTCCAGTTGCCCACCCCCTTAGTCCATGCCCATTGGTTGTGCATATAGTTCTCAACATCTTCCTGTCTACTCCACTCCCTCCTACTATGCTTCTTAATTCCTGTACCACCTCCCTCCCTTTCCCCCCTCCCTGCAGACCTCCCCCCAAAATGTTACCCATACCTATAATTCTTTTCCCACTCTCGTTGTCTACTTAGTTTGCCTTTGTTTCGGTTCCCTAGCTTTTGTTGTTGGTTGTTGTGTTACAGTTTTCATTTTAATGTTCATAGTTTTGATCCTCTTTCTCCTAAACAAGTCCTTTTAACATTTCATATAACAGAGGTTTGGATCTGATGAACTCCTTCAGTTTTACTTTGTCCCGGAAGTACTTTCTCTGCCCTTCTATTCTGAATGACAGCTTCGCTGATGGAGTAATCATGGTGGTAGGTTTTTGCTTTTCATTACTTTGAATATTTCTTGCCAGTTCCTTCTTGCCTGCAGAGTTTCTTTTGAGAAATCAGCTGATAGTCTAATTGGGACCCCTTTCTACATAATTCTCTTCTTCTCTCTTGCTGCTTTTAAGATTCTCTCTTTATCCTTAATTTTTGACATTTTGATTATAACATGTCTTGGTGTGGTTCTCCCTGGGTCCAGTTTTTTTGGAACTCTCTGTGCTTCCTGGACCTGTAAGTCTATTTCCTTCCCCAAGTTAGGAAAGTTCTGCTTCATTATTTTTTCACATAATTTTTCAATTTCTAGTTCTTCTTCTTTACCTTCTGGCAATCCTGTGATTCAGATATTGGCCCGCTTATAGCTGTCCCATAGGTTTCTGAGCCTCTCTTCATTTCTCTCACTTTTCATTTCCTCTTTCTGCACTGGTTGATTGTTTGTTCCTTCCCCATGTTTCAATTTGTTGATTTGATTTCTTTCCCTCACTACTAGTTTCGTATGTATTTCCATTCATTTCAGCAGGACTAGCCTTCATTCCTTCTGCATCTTGTTTAAGATCTGCTGTTAGGTCTGTAAGCATTTTTATAACCAAAACTCTGAACTGAGCCTCAGAAAGATTTCCTATCTGCTGAGCTGTTAGATTAGCTATTTGCTGTCTGTTCAGCTGCATCGCCGGGATCTCTATCATGATCTGTGCCATCCTGACAGTTTTGTGTTTACCTTTGCTTCCTGGGCAGGGCTGTCACACCTTCTATGCTATAGGGGGCGGAGCCCCGTGTATTCGTCACTACCAGGTGACCCTTCTCACCACCTGTGGCATTTTGTGTGGGGGCGGGAGTCCAAGATGGATTCTTGCCATTTACTCTCCACTGAGAGACCAGGAGCTTCTTCCTCTGTCCCCACCCCCTTCGGCCTTTCCCGGTGATGGAATCACGACCTGCAGCTGGGGTGCTCCCCAAGTGTTTTTTGCCTCTTTTTAAATATGGGTGTCTGTGCTTACCGCCATCCCACTGCCGTTGCTGTAGCTGCCGCCGCCAGCACAGCTTGACCTCTCCACCCCGGGCTTCACCCCTCCTACCCATTTGGATGAGCACCACTTCTTTATAACTTCATATGTTGGACTTCCGTGGAGCTTTATTTTCTGGAACTTCTGGTTATTTCTGGTTTTGTGGTCGATGTGTTCCTTCTTAGTTGTGGAGGGAGACAGGACGTGTCAGTCTAGACCTCCATCTTGGCTGGAAGTCAGGGAAAGGGTCTTAATGCCTATGCTAGAGAGAAGGAACTTCAAGTCCACTTACCTGGCATGTCAATTCGGACTTGATTTCCGTGTATGTAATGAAAACTGTAATTTATTAAACTCTGTTATATGCTAGGAAGTCTACATACATCATCTCCTTTAAAACCCATAGCCGCCCTGCCCATGAGGTGTTATAGGTATCAGCTCCATTCTACAGATGGGGAAAATAAGGTACAGAGAGGCTAAGTGACTGAACAGCTGAATGATAGAAACAAGATTGAAACCCAAGGACATCTGACAGCAAAGGCCTGACTTCTCATCTCACCACTGTTACAGAGCAGTGGTTCTCAGATGTGGTCCCAAACTGGCAGCAGCAGCTGCACCTGGAAACTTGTTCGCAACATCAATTCTCAGACTCCAGCCCACACCCACTGAATCAACAACTCTGGGGCCAGCAATTTGTGTGTTAACAAGCCTGCCAGGTGATTCTGATGCTTGCTCCAGTTTGAGATCCACTGGCAAACAGGGATGCTGCCAGGTCCAGCAAAAGGAAAATCTCAGGCATCCACACTGACTTCTAATGTGATTGGGTAGTTGAAGCTGAGTTCTTTTGGTTCCTGAACCCTCATGGTGTGACTGGCAGCCATCTCTTCTGAGCCCCCCTCTAACGAAATGTTCTTTGTCGTCGTGTCATCACCAGAAACACTGGCAGGTCGTCCTGAATCAGCTTCCTTCTGCTCCATTTTCTTAGCCACATTGCACTTTTCCAAAAAGCCTTGACCTTTATTGGGCGCGTTATGAGTTCTGACTAACAAAAATAACTTTCTGGCGAATGGGGTTATTTTTAATTGAATTGTATGAGCCAAGAACTACAGAAATAAAACAAGATTTTCTACATCCCATGGTAGTGGGTTGTTTTGTTTTCCACTCTCATCCTGAGACCTGAAATCAGTCTCAACCTGGAGCACAAGTCCCAGGTCTGCAGTGCACACATCTCTTCCTGGTCTTGGCCTGCACCTCACCTTCCAGATCTTTGCTGTCTCTTCTGACCCGTTAGAAATCCCTGCTGCTATCATTACCAAGTTTCAGCTCCCAGCCAGTTCCTTTGTCTGCCGGACACTGTCCTTACTGTCATAAAAAAAGTTGAGATGACGAAATTTATTTTAGTCACAGATCATTTTGATGTACATGCAACACAAATTGATTCCACACACAGATCAGTGTTGAGTTGTTTTTGCACGATTGTACCTCTATATACAGATTCAGGGAACACCTGCACCTCCGACACCCTTTCAGGGTACTTGCTACAGCCACTGCAGATACACAGACACCCCAGGAAAAAGGGAGGCCTGTGCAGAAGCCGCCTCATACCACTGGCAACACACTAGCCCAGCAGCCCTAGCCCATCAGCAGCACCTGCTGAGGCAGGTCCAGACAAGCTCAGGTGGAAAACATCTAATCAGCCCCAGTTTGCCCGGATCTCATCACTCACTCACTTGCCTGTGCAGCCGAGGGAACAGGGAAGGACATGCACTCCACACTGCCATGCTGCCTGCCACCTGACATCCACAGGCCCATTTCCCCAGCAGCTTGTCCAAGTGTCAGGTCAGCTCCAGATGATTTTGCAAAGCAGGCCAGTAGGCCCAGCCAACCTGGGTCACCAGGCAGAGCTTCCAAAGGCACTGGCCACTGGGCTCCTTCCCCAGCTGACCAAATTGCTCAAGGTCTCTTTCATTCACTCAGTTGATCTCTCTCTCACTCATTCACTAATTCTACAGATGTTTATTGGATTCATGTATATGGCAGGGATGCAGATTCAGAGCACTGCCTCTTCCTGCAGGAGCGCATGGCCTGGTGGGAAGACAGGCAAGTAAATGTTAGGAAAAGGAACACAACTGCAGTGGTAGACAGAAGACATGTCCAGGCCTCAGTGGGGGTTGAGGAAGACTCCCGGAGAGACTGACAACTAAACAGAGACCTGCAAGGCTGGGGTTGGGGGCAGGAAGGAAAAACAGCATGTGCAGGAGCGTGGAGGCAGGGCAGTGAGCAGGCAGGAGGGGAGCCAACGGCCTGGCTTGCTTTGTTGAGAAACTCAGGTTTCCTGCACGGGATGCGGGAAGCCCTTGAAAAAATAGAATCAGAGGAGTGGGTGACAGGGCCAAATGGTGTCCTACAGGATTGTTCTGGAAGATGATTTGGAAGCAGCAAGGCTGGTTAGAAAGCTGTTGCAGTCATGCTGTGGATAGAAGGATGCGCTAAATCTCAGCAGTGGCCTCAGTAGTGGCCTAGTGGCCAGATCCCAGTGGACAGCCTCCTGAACTGCTAAGAACTCAGAACACTCTGTCTCTGCACATGAGTATGTTTGTATTTCAGGCCCAGTATTGTAATATATGCAAATTATACTAAATAAACATCCATATAACTTCATTTTGGTGGGAAGGAAGAAGCTGGATTTGAAGAATTAATTTAATCTGAAGAATTCTTCAATCCAGACATTGTCAAATATTTACTGAGACCAAGTTAGAGTGTTAAATACCAAGTAAAACATCAAGTATATACAAACTGAGTTCTCTTCAAGAGATGCTAGCACAACCTGTGGTCATGTGAACATTGCTGATGACTGACATTCAGATAAGAGCACCCAGACAAATTCAACAGGCAGAGCCCAGAAGCAGGCTGGTTAAGTTCCAATGGGATGCATAGAGTTGATAGTTTACATGAGCCCCCCACACTCCGCAACACCATTACTTAACATGGTCTTTTGTAAACAACATAGATCAACCAAAAAGAACAATAACTAGTTAGTGACCAATAATAAAGTAATAAAAGGAAACTCATCACAAGAGATAAACATGAGTTGTCAACATGCAATCAGCATTTAGAGCGCTTGGAATGGGTGAGACCACCTAGGGAAAAGCTGTTAGGGGAGAAGGGAGCCTGGTGGCCACCCCGAAGTCAGTGGTCAGGTGGGGAAGGAGAAGGAGAACTGTGACGGGGGAGGGGTGCCTCCAAAGAAGAAAGAGTAACCTTAGGGAGGGTGGTGTGGTAGAAGCAAGAGAGGAGTGTTTTAAGAATGGAGCCATTAACCACGTTGATGCTGCCAAGAGGCTGGTGGAATGAGGACAGACGTTGCTGCCATTGGACTTGGCAATGTGGCAGCCAGTGGTGGCCTTGACAAGAGAAGTTTTAATGGGATGCTGTGGGTAGATGCTTGGCTGAAGCCGGGTGAAAGCGAATGGGATTGAGAAAGTGGAGTCAGCCTGGAGGGATGGCTTCCAGAAGCTTGGCTCTAAAGAAGAATAGAGAAAAGGAGTAGGTTCGAGAGAACAGAGAAGGGTCAAAGCAGGGTTTTAATTTATAAAATAGAAAATAATTTTAGGTGATAATGAGACTAATTTAGTAGAGAGGAAAAATTGATACTATATGAAAGAACATCTCAAGCTTAAGGTGTCCGAAACTGAAGTCTCCATCCCTCCTCCAGCACCTGTGCCTACCCTGTCGTCAGCGCATCCTGAAAGACAAGCACCAGGCTCCCAGGTGCCAACTAGAGCTCTGAGATTCATTACCAACTCCTCCGTTTCCTCACTTCCCACATCCCCTCCATCCCCTAGTACCATATGTTTTTCCCCCAAGATGTATCTCATGCTGTCCCTTCAGTGTGTCTCCACTGCTTCCACCTCAGCTCAGACCCATCATCTCTAGCATCCTAGCTGGGCCCCTTGCTTTGTTCCTGTTCCCTGCCCTCCATTCTCTGTTCATTCTCTCCCAACAGCCAGAGAAGACTTCTTAAAACAAACTGGGTCATATCACTCCTTTGATCATAGCCTTCTGTTGTCTCCCACTGTGTTCAGTATAAATTCGAAAATCCTTCTTGCGACTCAGAGAGCTCTTGACTGGTCAAGCCCCGCCCACCTCCCTAGCCCCACAGTCTGCATTCTCCATTCTCCCCTTGACTGTCTGCTTTGAAACCTCATTGACCCTTTCTAGGTCTTTGAAAGTTCTTTGCTACCACAGGGCCTTGGCATATGCTTGCCCCATTCTGCCTGAAAGCTCTCCCCCACTCCTCCTCTGCCCTTGGTCAGCTCCTACTCATCTTCTAAGTCTCAGCTCAAAAGTCATGTCCTCAAAGAGGCCTCTCTGAATGCACCAATATAAAATACATCTCTGTTGTCCTCTCATGGAACCCTATCTTTTGCCTACATAGGACTTGTCACAATTCTAATGAAACAATTACTTTAAATTCCATTTGTCTCATCAGGACAGGGTCTTTGTGTTGTTTGCATTTACACTAGGTCCTTAGCATAGTATCTTGCACACAGGAGACACAAAATGCATGTTGGAAGGAAGGAAGGAAAGAAAGGGAAGGAGGAAGGAAAGGAGTAAGAAAGGGAGGGGAGGAAGGGCAGATCAGAAAGGGAAAGGTACGAGGTCAAGGATTTAGTCCGCTGCTGTGAGCTCTGTGCACCCAGGCCAACCCTGGAACTGCAGGGTGGCCATGCAGCCTCATGTTGACTGCTGACAGTGAAGTGGCTCCTCACACATGACTTTATGGCTGTGGCTGGTTGTCCCCCCTTGGCCCCTCAAAGGCTCCCATCAGACATCTGGGTAAGGTAGCAGCCCCCAGGGAGACACATTAGGGACAGACGTGGAGAGAGGGAGGGGTAGGTTTGCCTGGTCCTGGAGATGCCAGCAAGGACGGATCTACACAGTCCCCCTACAAGGCCATCTATCTTGCGAGCTTCAGTTTCCTATATATAATAAAAAATAACAGTGATGGTTAATATTGCGCAGGATTGAGAAGACTGTCATTGCACATTAAGTGAGCTGCTAAGAATAAGACTCAGTGAATGAGATCACAGAAGAGATCCCCCCACTAGCGTTAGGACCCCACCCACACCCCACCCGGGGAGGTGGAGAGGGCTCAGGGAGGGGAAGGGCCCTCACAAGCAGGAGGCCAAAAACTTGCTCTTCGTAGTTGTGGGAGCACGGAGCAAGCCCCTTTGTGGTCTGTTTTGCCATCTGTAAAATGGGGAGGTTATACACCAGAATACACCACCCAGAAACATGTGCTGTTTTTCACCTTAAAGATGATCAAAGTGGAGAGATGGCTGTTGGCTGTCCTGGGTGGAAGCAACAGGATGAATTTGAAAAACTGTCAACAGTCTGCTTCCCACAAGAATTTCAGGGTGGCAATAGGGAAGGGGAGATTTTAAGTGCTGGTAGGTACTACAAAATAATAGAAGCAATGGTAAAGGGTAAGAGGAGAGGAGAGAGAGCAGAGGTCAAGGTGCAGGCTGAAGCTTCTACTTAGGAGGTGAGAAAAAGTCATGCTGTGGGGAGGGGCAAAGGTTGTGGGCACATCCAGGATGACAGAGCCCCCTGCGGTTTGTGAGAGAGCACGGCCCAGCACCTGCCGCAGGAGGCACAGGCCCTCCCAGGAAGGTGCTATGGGAGGCATGGGGAGAAGCAGTCTTCGTGAACTGTGCACCAAAGCCAGCCAGAAAGGATGCTCAGACTCCTGCCACCCTGGAGCACCCAGAGCCCTTACAGGCTGACTGTGGGCCGTGTCTGCTTCGGGTTCCTTGTCAGAGAATGTCAGGGTGCGGCGAGTCCTGAGTGGCCACCTGGTCCAACCGCAAGCCTACAGAGAGGAAGAGAGTTGTCTGCTAGGGGGTAATCGTGCCCTTCCATCAACCAACACAGCTTCTTCTTTCCATCTGGGGATTTTGCAGAAAATATTGAGATTTTTCCCTTTAGGATCTGAGAAAGCCAGGATACTATCTGCCCATTAGAACACTGCTACCCCGTGGTAGCAACTGCAAGGAGAAAGGCATGAAATATGTGTGTGTGTGTGCGCGCGCGTGTACGTGTGTATGTGTGGTGGGGGACAACATCTGTCTGTACCTCCCTCCTCCCCTCCCTCAGCATCCCCACCACAAAAGCAGCCCCTGAGAGCTGGTGGGGACACATGTGCCCCATGAGCTGCTGCCCTGGTGGTCCATGAGTTGCTGGACTCACATTTTAAAAGCTTCCACATGGGCCGGATCCCCACTTCCCCTTGCACTCAGCTCAGCTATTAGTTTTCAGTCTGTGAGAATTGGCTGGAGAGTTTTGAAGAATGCTGATTCCCAGGCCTTGCCTCCAGCTATTCTGATTGGTAGATCTGGGATGGGGTTGAGGGTCTACATTTTAACAAACCTCCTTCCATGGGGTTTTCAAAGATGTGAGATGTAGAGACTGTCCTGCCCCACAGTCCGGGTATCCTTCCCTGAAGTCATCACCCCTATGATGGTGACTGATTTATGTAGCACCCCCATTCCTGGGCTGCGTTTCCAGCTGGCTGCGTCTCCCATCCCAGCCCCTGACTCTCAGGGTCTGGGCTCATTACTAGAGCTTTTAGCTGCAGGCCCGAGTGAGTGAGTCGGCTTCGTGTCATCGGAGAGAAGCGCTGGAAACTAGGCCACCATGCTTGGCCAAGCAGATCCCACCCTCTCCCAGCTTCCTCACCCCTCCTTCTGTCAGCCGCCCACAGTGCCTGGGCCTCTGGGCACCCACCCTCCTCATCATGGGGTGAGGCCTGGACCAGAGTGCTGGGGTGGAGGGTACATGCACAGAGGCTCTGGGAGGGATACTGATGAGGGTTGCAGGTTGCCAGGACCTCAGGGTTCAGGGACCTGTGGGGAGAGGATGGTGGCAAGTCTTGGGGGGTGAGGCAGTTAGATGACAGACCAGGGGAACCGGTGGCCATTCTGGGGTCCACCGAAGAGGCAGGCCCTGAAGACGGGTTTGGCCAGGCTGGAGTTCATTGCTCTTCCCCTTGGCCTTGCAAGAGTCAGGATGGGAGTCCCTGGAGTGACAGGCTGTCGTGTGGCTTCCCCCTCCCCCACTTCATGGCCAGGCCCACCAGGTCCAGTCTTGGCTGTTCTCCTCCCATCATTGACTCTGTCTTGTCCTGTCCTTGTATCCTCCTCCTCCTCCTCCTCTGCCTCTCCCTCCTCCCTCTCTCCGTCCTCCTTTCTCCTTCTCTCTCTCTCTCCTCGTTCTCTCTGTCCCTCTCACTTAACTCTGTGTCCTCAGTGTCTCTCACTGTCTCTGTGTCCATCTCCTCCCTCCCTCTCCCATGTCCCTGGCTTGAGAATGACTGGTTCACGTCCTCCGGACAGAGAACGTCCCTGTATGGCTCAGTCGTGCTGGACTGATACCTCCTGCCCATGCTGGGCTATGGGGACAAGCAGATGTGGGCACCAGGGTGCTGATCTCAGAGCTCACGCTCCATTGCAGAGGGGTTCAGGGAGGAGGTGAAAGAGCTGCCAAGACATCAGCCTGAACCTGGAGGCCCTGACTACCCAGGGGTCTATCTCAAATGCTCAGATGCTGACACTACCAGCTGTCAAGCTTGGGCCAAATTCTTGCCTCCCCCTGCCAAGCCCACCCTCTCACCCACTCACTATCCAGATGAACACGCCTGAGAGAAGGCTGAGTCAGACCAAGATGAGGACAGACTCCCAGTGTGAAGATGGCCACCCTGCCTGTCCTTGGGGGTGGGGGAAGGAGAGCCTCTACAAGCTCTTCCCTCTAGGAGTCCTCGGTGATGCTCTTTTCCCCTTGGTCCCCTGAAAGGAGTAGGGGAGGCAGAGCCCATGGACTAGCAGAGCCACGGTCACCGCTACGTGGGCATCTCCCCTTGCTTTCTACTAGAAGTTGACATCAGAGCCTGGGTTCATTCGGATCTCTGCACAAGCCGCGGGCCCAGCACAGCTGCCAGGATGATGGCGGGGGTGGGGCCTGCTCCGGGCAGCCACTATTCTGAGTCTACATGCCGGGCTCAGCACTCACGGGCTGGCAGGCAGGCGGTGAACAGGACCTTGATGCCCGGGCTCACGACTCCATGGTGGAGTCTCTAGGGTCCTTGGGAGCAGAGTGGGGGTTGCTCACCTGCAGAGGGCACTGGGGGCTGGGTATGAAACGACCAGGAGAGAGGAGATCGGAATAGAGCATGGGCACAGAGAGGGGAGGGATCAGCTCCCAGAACCTTCTTGTCAGGTGTAAACTTCTGCAGTTCTCGGGGAGAATTAGGTCTGCAGCTTAGCCAGGCCTCAATTCCTGCCTTGTGCTCACAGCCCTGGGGACAGGCTCCCCAAAAGAGGGTAAGGCAGGACCTAGTGGAAGGGAAGGACCCCCAGAAGCAGGCCAAGAAAAGAATAAGTCTGATTAATGGGGGTGACTGGCACAAGCCCTCAAACACCAAAAGGGGACATTCAGAGGCAAACTCTCCAGGGTTAGAGGTGGCATTTCAGAAATGGAAGGGCCCTTGGGGAGCAGGACTCTGACCTCTTCCTTCTCAGAAGAAGTGAGTTTAAACTAAAGTCACAAAAAATTCAGTGGTCGGCCCAGGCCCAGAGTCTGGCTGTGTTTTTCACCCTGTCCCCTCCCATATGGGGCCAATTGGTCATTTTCTTTTTTTTTTTTTTTTTTCGGATATAAAAATGTATTTTATTATAAACAATTAAAACAGGGACAATGGGGTAATGCCCTGTAACTAGACAAATTGATGGGACAAACTACAAAATCCAGTAATAAATGCAAAAAATATGGAACGCTTCACGAATTTGCGTGTCATCCTTGCGCAGGGGCCATGCTAATCTTCTCTGTATCGTTCCAATTTTAGTATATGTGCTGCCGAAGCGAGCACCAATTGGTCATTTTCTCTCAATGGCCACAGCTACCCCTGATTGCTGGGGCTCCTTGGCTGCAAATGCAGGACCTGGGAACCTACAGGCAGAGCTGGGAGGGTGGTGCAGGAGGAGATTCCCTCACCCAGAAACCCAAATGGGACCTAGAAAGGGAATCTAGGGAGACATGTGAACTCCTAACAGGTTTCTGGAAGAATAGAAGAGTAAGTTGCATTCATGTATATCTTAACCCTTTGTCTGACACTGCAATGCTCTGAGTTTGAGAAGAAAGGACTTGGGCTTTGAAAGTTTAGTCTCTGGCCAGCTCTCTGGCCTTGGGCAACCAGCTAGCCTCTCTGGGCCACAGGTCCTTACAACAGTCAGCCATCTGCCTCTTCGGGCCACTGTGTTAGATGAGAGGCATGAGAAAGTGTCTCTTAAATTATTAGAGGAAGACCCCTGACAGGTGAGTAAGGCCTGGGAGGCCCTACCAGTCTCCTCCTAGTTGGTCCCAAAGGGATCAAAGTCCCTCCCTCAGCCCAGCAGGTTGGGATCTTCTAGCCACTGGTGGGCTTTACCTTACTCCTCAGCTCCAGTGAGATGGGGAAATTTGGGGGGCCACCTGTCCTCACGACCCTCCTCCCGCCTGCCCTCAGCTGCGTGGTGGATGAGATGGACTTCTCTGGCATGGAGCTGGACGAGGCCCTGCGCAAGTTCCAGGCTCACATCCGCGTGCAGGGGGAAGCCCAGAAAGTGGAGCGACTCATAGAGGCCTTCAGGTATGACCCCCTCTGTAGGCCCCCTCCCTTCAAACACCCTTCAAAACACACCTGGAGCATGGGGGAGGCTGGGGTGGGGAGGAAGAACTGCTGCAGGCCTGGGGGACCAGAGGTGCTGGAGGGTCAGTCAAGGGCTGGGAGAGGTCCTCTTGGCGAGGTGGGAGAGGTGGGCTGGGTAGAAAGAAGAAAAGGAAAGGGACAGAGGCCCTCGAGCCCTCCAAGCTGGAACAGCCCTGGGCCCCAGGGGGCCTGCGTGCATCTCACTCACCCAGCAACGTGCAGATCTTTACTGAGCATCTGTGCAAGGCTGGTGCCGTGGTATCCGTGGGTGTGCGACACCTGTCCTGTCCCCTCAGAGGGGAAGAGGAATAGGCTGTGGGGCAAATCGACAGGTGCGGGGAGGCCGGGATCGGGGGTGGGGTGCCCAGACCTAAAGCCTTGCTGGAGCTGGGGAGGGTGGGGAAGGGGCCTCAGCCCCAATTCTGTGTCCCCCACCACAGCCAGCGTTACTGCATGTGCAACCCCGAGGTGGTGCAGCAGTTCCACAACCCCGACACCATCTTCATCCTGGCCTTCGCCATCATCCTCCTCAACACTGACATGTACAGCCCCAACATTAAGCCTGACCGGAAGATGATGCTGGAGGACTTCATCCGAAACCTTCGAGGTGAGGAGGTGGGGCCCGCGGGCCTAGGTCACTGCTTCAGCCTGTTTGGTTCAGCTTTAAATCTGTGAGTCTGAGCCCAGTTGTAGATTGTCACTCCAGCAGCGAAGGGCACCAGCCCTGGGCCGGGTCAGGCATAGCCTCCTGGGAAAGTTGCTTGCCTTCCAGGCATGTGGGGGGTTTCCAGGAGCCAGTGCCATTGCTCTGTACCAAGCAGCAAGGGCCCTTGGACCGTGCCCTGTGCCCGGCTCCGACTGTCCTCCATTGGTTTACCCCTGGGCCCTGGCACCATAGCTGCTGCCTAGGTGGTACAGCCCTCCCCACTGCACAGCTCGTGAGGGCTTTTACGTCTTGGGTTCGTTTAAGTCAGCCCTGCAGATAATGTAAGGCATATACCAGCCAAGTCCTTTTCTGACTGATACAGCACACCACCTGGCAGGTATCAGACAACCAGCAGGATGGGATGTATGCTCAAGTAATTGTTTCTTTTTTTAGCATCTTAAAAATAAAAGGTATGCATGATCATAATTTAATAAAGTCAAATAATTCCACAAAGCTTACTAAAAATAGTAGTCCCTGCCCCTCTTACCACTCTCCTTTCTTACAGGCATTTTTTTTTTTCTCTATATCACTTAAAAACATGCTTCCTTCTGCTTTTTTTTTTTCTTCTTATTTCTTTTTTATTGGTATAAAAACATATACTGTAAGGTCTACACATCCGAGATCCTGACAAATGTTTATAGTCCGATACACCTATGTAATCACACCCAGATCTGAATATAGGTTACTACCCTCACTGCAGAACATTCATTCAGGCTCCTTTCCATTTGATACCCCTGCCCAAGTCCAACGACTCCCTGACTTTCCCTCACCATTGACTAATTGTGCCAGTTCTTGAACTTCACATGAATGGGATTATCCAGTATATATACTTTGGTATGTGGTTTCTTTCATACTCTGCCACTTATTCATTTTAATTTTTTAAATATTTTATTTATTTATTTTTAGAGAGAAGGGAAGTAAAGGAGAAAGAGGAGGGAAATATTGATGTGTGTGAGAGAAACATTGATTCGTTGCCTCTTGCAGGCCCTGAACAGGACACCTGGCCTGAAACCCAGGCATGTGCTCTGACCTGGAATCAAACCAGCAACCTTTTGGTTCATGGGATGACGCCCAGCCCACTGAGCCACACCAGTCAGACTTACTTATTCATTTAAAAATTTTTAAGTATTATCTATTGATTTCTGTCTTAGTCTCTTCAGGCTGCTCTAACAAAATACTGTAGCCTGAGTAGCTTATAAACAACAGATACATGTTTCTAACAGTTCTGGAGACTGGAAGTCCAAGGTCAAGCACAGGCAGATTCAGTGTCTGGTGAGAGGCCACTTCCTGGTTCTAGCTGATGCTCCTTGCTGTGTTCTCACATGGTAGAAGGGTTGAGGGAGCTCTGGGGGTCTCTTTCATAAGAGCACTAATCCCATTTGTAAGAACTCAACAAACCTGACTAAAGCACCTTCTGAAGGCCCACCCCCTAATACCTTTGGGCATTAGGATTTCAACATATGAATTTGGCATGGACACGGACATTCAGACCTCAGCAGTCTCCCTGTGTGGAATCTGAGGATGTAGCGCTTTCATCCACCTTCTCCAGCCTCTCCCCACTAAAACTGCGTCACAGCCCGTGCTCTCAGTCCAGTTGTAGCATCGTTTTTGTGGACACCAGTGTTTATGTTATTAAAACTAGGTAAACACAGACTCAAAGCTGAGTCTTGACGTATATAATGATTACAAACCCTTTCTATTTCTATTTTCTTTTTTTTTTTTTTTCATGCGAAATGAAAAGTTTTATTTTCTTTTTTTTTTTTTCAGATTTAATGTGTTTTATTGATTAAAATATTACATTTGTGCCAATTTCCCTTCCCTCTGCTCCCCTCCACCCGGTGGCCCCCCTCCCTCCAGTTGTCCCCCCCTTTTGGATTATGTCCATTAGTTGTGCATACAGTTCCTCCCAACCTCTCTCCGTCTATTCCATTCCCTCCTACCTTGATCCCCAATTCCTATATCATCTCCCTCCCTTTCCCCATTCCCCCTCCCTGTTGACCTCCCCCCAATATGCTTCCCGTACCCACAGTTCCTTTTCCACTCTCGTTGCCTATTTAGTTTGCCTTTGTTTCATCTCCCTAGCTTCTGTTTTTTTAAACCAGTCCCTTTAACATCTCATATAACAGTGGTTTGGATCTAATGAACTCTTTCAGTTTTATTTTGTCCTGGAAACACTTTCTCTGTCCTTCTATTCTGAATGACAATTTCGCTGGATAGAGTATTTGTGGTTGTAGGTTTTGGATTTTCATTACTTTGAATATTTCTTGCCAGTCCCTTCTTGCCTGTAGGGTCTCCCTTGAGAAGTCAGCTGATAGTCTAATTGGGACCCCTTTGTACATAATTCTTTTCTTCTCTCTTGCTGCTTTTAAGATTCTCTCTTTATCTTTAATTTTTGACATTTTGATTATAATGTGTCTTGGAGTGGTTCTCCCTGGGTCCAGTCTCTTGGGAACTCTCCTTGCTTCCTGGACCTGCAAGTCTATTCCCTTCCCCAAGTCTGGGAAGTTCTCCTTTATTATATTTTCACTCAATTTTTCAAGTTCTAGTTCATCTTCCTCATTCTCTGGCAAACCAATGATTCTTATGTTGGGCCTTTTATAGCTGTCCCAGAGGTTTCTGATCCTCTCATTGTTGCTTCCCATTTCCTCTCGCTGCATTGGTTGACTGCTTGTTCCTTCTCCATATTCCAGTTTGTTGAAATGAACTCTGGATTTTTTCTCACCTTCTATCTCGTATGCGGTTTTGTTCCTTTCGTTATGAAATTTTTTTGCTTCTTTCTTATCTTTTTCCTGCTCTTTTGTGAATTCTGTAAGCCACCTGATAACAATGGCCCAGAACTGAGCCTCTGACAGGTTTCTTATCTGTTCATCTTATCTGTTCTCTATCTGCTGCCTGGTGAGCTGTGCCACCGGGATTTCTATAGTTGTGTGCCTCATTTTGACAGATGCGTTTTGTTTTCTTGGGCCGGCTGTCGGGGGCAGTGCCTGTGTAAGCGTCACAAATCAGCGACCGGCGCCTGCCTGTCCGCGACCTATTTCGCAGCCCTGTGGTGCTTTCTTTGGGGGCGGGGGTCCAAGATGGATTCACACAGTTATTCAGCTAGGAGACCGGGATCCGTCCTCCCGCCCCCCTGGACCTCACTGTTCAAGGCGATGCGGCGGCCGCTCTCCCCAGCGCCGGGGTCGCGCACCGCCAGGGGCTTGGCTGCCGGGACTCCTCGCCGCCCTGCCGCCCCGCCGCTCCGGGTGCAACCGCAAACAGCGCTGCCCTCTTTAACTCTTACCTGCCCAAATGGCACCGCTGGTTTATAACTTCATATGTTGGACTTCCGTGTAGTTTTATTTTCTGGAATTTCTAGTTATCCTTTGTTTTGAAGTAGTTGTATTCCTCTCTAGTTGTAGAGGGAGACCTAGCGTGTCCGTCTAAGCCTCCATCTTGGCCGGAAGTCGTCTATTTCTATTTTCTTTGGAGTGAAGATGAGTGTTCTTTGTGTGCTTAGCTCTCTAGGTACCTGCCATTAATTCATCTCCAAACTCTCCACGGTAAGTGTCAAGTCCCTGTAAACACAGTGAGCTCCAGGAGGCATTCCATGAGTTTCAACTTCTGGGCTCCGTCTCTCCTGGAGCCTCTGGCTCTGCTCTGCTCTGGACAGTGCACGGCTGCCACTGTGGCTTCTCCCCTCACTGCTGTCTGCGGATCTCCTTTACCTTGCTCCTGTGTTAGATTCCTGTTCCCTAGAGTTCATAGCTTCCTCTTTGAGAGAGAAAGGTACACACCATTTTTTCCAGAAAAAAAAGGTACACTGGAGGCAAACTTTGAGAACTTGTATGTCCAAATATGTCTTTTACTATCTTCACTCTTGATTGAGAGTCTGGCTGGGAATAGAATTCAGATCAGAAACATTGAATTAAGAATTTTAAAGGTGTTGTTCCATTGTCTTTTAACTGACAATGCTGAAGAATTCTCTTTCATTCCAGTTCCTGACCTTTTGCTATTACAGTATTCCCTCACTTATTGAGAGTGTTACGTTCTAGACACCCCCGCGAAGTAGGAACTTTACATTTATTCTACAGTCTTACACCTATGTAACTTTAACAACATACATATACAGTACTGCAAAATCCTGCGATATAGCGAAAAATCCGCGATAAATAATTAAATATATATTTTAAAATCCCGCGATACAGTGAGGTCGCAATAAGTGAACCATGATATAGAGAGAGACTACTGTATTATTTCTTTTTTTTCCCTCTCTGAAAATTTATAGGTTCTTCTCTTTGTCCTTTGTGTTCTGAATTTTCATCATGATGTGACTTCTTATGTTTTTTTTCTTTTTTTTTTTCATCTATTGTACTAGGCACTGGGTTGTTCCTTTAGTCTAGAAACACAAGTCCTCCAATTGTGGGACGTTTTCTAAATACTGCATTTGTTTTCCCCTACATTTTCTCTCTACTGTTTTCCTGGAATTCGTATTATTCAGATGTTAGATGTCCTAGTTTGATTCTCTAATTTTTACAGTCTTCTATCTGCCATCTTTGTCTTCTTGTTGACTTTCTTGTAGGTATCCCTCAGCCTTAACTTTCAAGTCTCCTACTAAACTTTTCATTTCTGTTATATTTTTTATTTTAAGTAACTCTTTTTGTTCTCTAAATGTTCCTTTTTTATAGCATTTTATTTTTATTTTGTAAATGCAATATCTTTTTATATATCTCTGAAGACATTAATAATATGTTTTTATTTGTTTGTTCCAGTTTCTTCCTGCTCACCTCTATTTCTTCTGGCTTCCATTTTCTGTTTTTCCCATATTTGATTCTCATACATAGTTGATGAAACTTGATTGTCCACTTATATTTAAGAGTGAACCACTAACCAACTGATTAAATAAACACTCTGAGTACGGGTGGGCTGCTGAGTGGTGGACTTTCTCATAGGGTGGTTTAGTTGAGCTGTTTCGTTGGGGGACCTTTACTGTGTGATCTTTGGGTGTTTTCTCTTGTGCTGGTTGATTTACCAGAGAAGAAATGTCCAATCTGTTATCCAGAAGTGATGAGTCTGACTGCCAACGTTCTCAGATCTTTGTGGGTACACAGGGCTGGGTGGGGGGTTCTTAGTGCATACAGATCAGTTCAGTCCCCCAGTTTCCAGCAAAGACTCTCACCTTTGGCTGGGCCTGGGGTCCCACAGCCCAGAGTTCCTGGCTCACCCCTTCCATAAGATTGACCTTCAGTATTCTGCTGCAGTGGAGAAAGAAAGAGAGAAATCTAAATGTTTTCTAGATTTTCAACCTATTTTCCTGTTTCCAGCCCACCTTCACCTCCACCGTGAGCGATCCTATTGCCACCCATTCTAGAGCTCTCTAGGTTCTGTTGTGCTTCCATGTCCAGTTTCTTAGGTTTGCTAATTCATTTATCCACTCACCTGCTTCTCAGGCCCCATGGTGCCGTCGCCTCTTCCTCATCCTCTTTGTCTTTGTGAGGGAAGCCTCTTTTTAAAATTCCTTTTCACCAGAATATTCAGAAAGAGAAGGTGTGCAAACTGCCAGCTTTACCTGGGCACCCTCTGTGTATTCAGTCTTGACCCCTGCTTTTTCTTGCCCCCAGCCTGATTTCTCCCATTCCCCCAGGGGTACTGCATGGCCCATTAGCTCACCTTTAAGAACCAGGTACAGAAATGGCTGGTGTGGCTCAGTGGGTTGAGCACAGGCCTGTGAACCAAAAGGTCACTGGTTTAATTCCCGGTCAGGGCATGTGCCTGCGTTGCAGGCAAGGTCCTGGTTGGGGGTATTCGAGAGGCAACCAACTGATGTTTCTCTCCCTCTCTTTCTCCCTCTCTTTCTCTCTCCCTTGCCCTCTCTCTGGTAGAAGCAGGGTTAGTACAGAGAGTTGCTCACAGAAGGTGAATGTCCTTTCAGCTGTACAAAAACTCCTTTAAAGACACTTGTCAAAGTTGCTTTATTTTAAAATTTTCCCTCTTATCGAAGAAGCATATTGTCATTAAGGATTTAGAATAAGTAGAAGTTCTTTATTGTCTCTGCTTCCAAAGAAACTTGTTTTCATATTGATATATCTCTTATTTTAAAATTTTTTAAATGATTTGAGAGAGAGAAAGAGAAAGAAACATGGAATTGTTGTTCTACTTATTTAGGTACTCATTGGTTGATTTTTATATTTCCCGACCAGAAATTGAACCCACAACTTTGGCGTATCGGGATGATGCTCTCACCAATCAAGCTACCCAGTCAGGGCCTCCTGTTGCTATATTTCCTCCTAACAATATTTGTTATCAGAGTAATAACATTACTATGAAGAAGGAGATGGTAGCAGGTCTCCTTACCTGCACTGCCACAGGGGACTCCTCTTCAATCAGTGTTTAACTCCTGCCATGTTCCCAGTGAGGGAAGAACCTTGTCACCCATTCAACAACTAATCATTGAGTGCTGCGCTCCCTACCGGAAGGGAGGGGAAGGCCTGAGAGGGAGGACAATTGAAAAGAAAATAAGACAGGGCATTAGTCTTCAAGGTGCTCTCCTGGCAAGGCTGGGGACAGGAGGGCGGACAAGAGGACGGCAGAGGCGAAGTCATATAGCAGGATCGCGCTCTGTTTGGAGATGAGGACAGCAGCCTGGGAGGTGGGAGTGGAGGTTCTGGAACAACAGAAGATGAGGCTGGAAATGTGTGCTGGGGCCATATTATAGTGATGTCTGGCCAAGAGTTTGTCCTTAATTTAGTAGATATGGGGAGCCAGCCATTAAAGGCTTTGGAAAAGGGACAGTGCACAATGAAGGCCATCCTTTAGGAGCATCTGTCTGGGGGGCAGGGGGCGGGGCTTCCTCTCTGTGGTTCCAGGCCTCTGACGCCTCTCTCCTTCTCCTCCCTGCCTTCCTTCGCACACTCCAGGTGTGGATGATGGCGCTGACATCCCCAGGGAGCTGGTGGTAGGCATCTACGAAAGGATCCAGCAGAAGGAGCTCAAGTCCAATGAGGACCATGTCACGTATGTCACCAAGGTGGAGAAGTCCATTGTGGGCATGAAGACAGTAAGTGCCTGCTGCAGAACGGTGCTCCCCCTGTGGGGGTCACATGCTCTCCCATGCCTGCTAAGCTCCCCCTTCTCCCATGTCCTTTTATTTCTTTCTTCCTGACATCTCCTCCTATTCTCCTCCTTGCCTTTCAAAAACACTTCTATTACTCATGCACTTAGTAGTTACTGAGTCCCTACTGTGTGCCATGCGCTGCACCCTCTTCTTTCCCTTGCCTCATTTCCTCACCATGTCTTGCTCCCGCTGCTGCAGCAGGGGACACTGAGGTGATGAGTCAGGCAAGACTGCCCAGGGCTCTCTGGCTGAAGCACCTGGATGGCCAGCCAGGGAGGTTTATGGTGGAGTGGATACTGGGCAGTCCTGGCCGGTCCTACTGGACAGAACTCAGAAAATGAACTAACATATGCTTTAGACTGTGCTGTCTTGAATCACTGGGGAACCTCTTAGTTGTCCAGACAATATGTTGTGTGTTTGCAGTGATTTTTAAGGTGAGCATTCTCTGTAATTTACTAATTTGCTTACATGCCAGAGGAAGCTCTTTATGCCATAAATTCAAAGGGTGGGGAGTAGGTTCTAGGGTTTGTCTCCAGTTCCTCTCCCTGAATTGCTGGGGAGCACTTTGGGGACCTTGTCTGAAGCTGTGCGCTGGCTCCTCTGCCCAGTGTGAGCAACACTGGCCCTTTCCTTCCTGGAGCCCACATATATATTTAAATCCTCACCCAAGGATATATTTAGTGAGAGAGAGAGAAACATTGACACGAGAGAAAAACATCGATTGGTTGCCTCCTGTACATGTCCTGACTGGGGACCGAACCCACAACCTTTTGGTGTACAGGATGACAATCCAATCAAATAAGTCATCCGGCCAGGGCACAGAGCTTGTATTACTGAGGTTTTAGCATCTCTCTGCTTTGCAAACACCACTGGAGCAGACTGTTTTACACCCTGGAGCAGATTCAGGGTGTCCCTGTAGTCCCCTCCCTCTTGCACACTTGTGTTTAGGTGTACGATGGAAAAGGGGTGGTGTGCCATGCTGCGGGCCACAGCCTCAAGAAGGTCTTGGTGGGAAGCAGGTTGGCAGTGACTGGCTGTGAATGGTCTGAAAGTGCTTACAAACCGTCCTTCCCATCCCTGTGCCTACACGTTTGCTCCAGCGCAATGAGCCCCAGCCTCGCTCCCTGAGAAACATGATGAGGGGGGAAAAACCCGGTGAGGAAAGAGGGGTAGGGTCCTTTCAGGCCCTGTAATAAAGCCCCAGGCCTCCATCGGCTCTCCTGGGAAACGGGTGCTGTGGGTGGGGAGGGCCTGGGGCTCCGGCGTCTCCTGCTGAGCGCGGGCCCCTCCCCAGGTGCTGTCAGTGCCCCATCGCCGCCTGGTCTGCTGCAGCCGGCTCTTCGAGGTAACGGATGTGAACAAGCTGCAGAAGCAGGCCGCGCATCAGAGGGAGGTGTTCCTCTTCAACGACTTGCTGGTGGTGAGCGGACTGGCCCAGGGCACCTGCTGCCCTGCTCAGTCTTGGCAGGGGCCCCCAAAGAGGGGTGGAAGGGGCCCTCCCAGACTGTACACAGAATGCTGTGTACTTAGTGGCTGATTTACCTAGCTGGTGGCATTTTCACATCATGAGCTGTGAGGTAACTCAGGCAGATAGGATCATTTCTACTTTATAAGTTATGAAACTGACTCAGAGAGGTTAAGTCATTTCCATGTCATGGTGGAAAGGAATTAGATTCCAGATCTTTCCTCTCTCCATGTTATAGGAAGCCTGGGTCATGCAGGGTAGAGGGATGTGCTTCATGTCTCACTGCCAGGGTATACAGTGCTGGTCGCTGGACCTAAGCAGGGCAGATGCTGTCCCTGGGCCTGGAGGGATGCTGGTGTGTGTGTCTGTGTGTACATATGCACTTGCATGTGTGTCTCTGTGTGCCCACATCTGTATGGCACTCATTCTTTGGTCTTTGAAAGCTGGTATCCATTCCACATGTGTTTAATGAGTGTCTGCTGTGTGCCAGGCATTGTTGTAAGTGCCAGGAAACAGTGGTGAAGAGGACTTGGTTTCTGTCTTCCCTTTGTACCCCATCTCTTCTCTATCTATGAGTCATATTGGCACAACCTCTAGTATTATCCCAAGTCTAATGATCCTGTGCTAAAGTCCATCTTCCACAGAGCCAGGAGTAATCCTTCCAGAGTGCCAGTCAGGCCTGTCTGCCCTGCCTCAGACCCGACCCTGGCTTCCCGTGCAGGAGAAGGACTTCCCGCCTCCCTGCCTGCCGCCTCCAGGACCTCTGACCTCATGCCCTCGCTTCTTTCCAGGCTGTTCTGACACCTTGACCTGCAGCCTACCTCCCATGGGCCGGGTTCATTCCATCTCAGGCTTTGGTTCTTGCTGCTCCTTCTGCTTAAAAAACTCCCCCTCCCATCTCATCTACCCCCCTCCCGCCCCCCACCTTCATTCAGATTCCAATTCAAACAGCACCTCCTTACACAGGCCACCTAGCAAGGGAACCTGCCAATCACTGTCTAATCCTCACCCTTCATTTACTTCAGAACACTTCGTGGTTTCTGAATTGTCTTATTTACCCATTTCTTCATTTTGGTTTTTTGTTTGGTTGTTTTTTTTTATTTAATAAATTTTTTAACAAGATTACTTTATTTTATTTTTATTTTATTTATCTGTTTTTAGAGAGAAGGGAAAGGAGAAAGAGAGGGAGAGAAACATCAATGTGTGGTTGCCTCTCACTCACGCCCCCAGCTGGGGACCTGACGTGTAACCTAGTCATATGCCCTGACTGGGAATCGAACCAGTGACACTTGGTTTGCAGGCCGACGCTCAATCCACTGAGCCACAGCAGCCAGGGTGTTCCGTTGGTTTTTGTTTATTACACCTGTCTTCCTCCACTGAAGCAGGAGTGCCCTGAGGGCAGGGCTCGCCCTGTCTCCTGCTCTCCTGTACCCCCAGAGCCCATCTCAAAGCAGCTGCTCAAGAAATATCCATGTATTGAGCAACTGGCATACAGAGCTTTCACCTTAGTAGAGAAGGGAGATAAAAATAAGAAAACAAAGGAGATAATATCAAATTGAGAGGAAGGTGCTATGAAGACAGTGAAACAGGGTGAGGGGATAGAGTGACTGGTATTAAGGTGGACTTTTTTGTTTGTTTGGCTTTTGTAGATAGGCTCATCAAGGAAGGAATCTGTAAAGAGGTAGCATTTCATCTAAGAGCTAATTAATGAGAGTAAGCCAGCTCTGCGAAAAGCTTCAGGGAGAGTTATGGAAAGGGAATACCATGAGTAAAGGGCCTGCAGTGGACTGAGCCTGCCCTGATCAAGCTACAGAAAGGAAGAGAATGTGGCTTGAGCAGAAGCCAAACTGCAGCAGGGAACAGACCTGGTGGGGCAGGAAGTGTGGATTGGCTTCTTCTAAGAGCAGTGGGAATAACCCCTGGGGGCGGGGTGAGGGGTTATGCAGAAAAAAACGAACAAATTTTGATAAAGTGGGTGCTGATTGTATATGTGTGTGTAGATGTATTCAATACATGTATATGCATGTGTGTGTGAATGTATCCTAAGTATACAGGTGTGCATATGTGTGCATGTAACTTTGCGAGTGTTTGCCTGTGTGTTCAGCCTCATCCCTGGGAGTTCACACAGCCACACATACGTGTACACCCGGCAGTGCATCTCTGTCTCCCTCTCCTGGACAGATTCTCAAACTTTGCCCCAAGAAGAAGAGCTCCTCCACGTACACTTTCTGCAAGTCGGTTGGCCTGCTGGGCATGCAGTTCCATCTCTTTGAGAATGAGTGTGAGTCTCGGCAGGGATCAGAGATGTGGCAGAGGGCGGGTGGGGGAAGGGGAAGGTGTGGGGAGGGTGAGGTGGTGAGCATGCTGGACTGGTTCCTGCCTCACCTGCTGCTGCTCACAGCCATGGGCCTGGGGTCTGGTTTCCAGACTACTCTCATGGCATCACCCTGGTGACCCCGCTCTCCGGCTCTGAGAAGAGGCAGGTGCTGCATTTTTGTGCCCTGGGCTTGGACGAGATGCAGAAGTTCGTGGAGGACCTGAAGGAGTCCATCGCGGAGGTGACGGAGCTGGAGCAGATCCGGATAGAGTGTAAGGACAAAGTGCCCCCCAGGCTTTCTGAGGCTGTTGGCAGGGAGGGCAGGCCAGCTCTCCGTCAGCGAGGGACAGAGGCGGCTTGTAGACAGACACGTCTCTGACTCTGTCACCCACTTCAGAGTGAGTGTGGGGTGAGCCGCTGCACCATTGCGGCCGCACGTGGGTGCACTGCTCTCCTGCCTCTTCACAACACAAGTGTGGCAGGTCAGAGCATGCGCACGTGGGGCTGCAAGTGGGCCCCTTGGAACTGAGGACTCTGCTGCATTGGACCAGGACTCTGAGCGAGCCAACCAAGGCGCAAATGCAAACCAAAGAGGCCCAGGGCCAGCTTCTGTCCCATTGAGCTCCCTGCACAGCCTCTTCCCCTAGATCCAGTCCAGGTTCACTTACTACATCTGTTGTTTCATTTCTTCTAATCTCAAGTAGTTCCTTGACTTAATTTTTCATAGCATTTTCTTTTAGAAGAGCCAGGCTGGTTTTCTGACTGTCCCTCTATTTGGTCTTTCTGTTCCTCTCAGCAAAGCCTTGATTCTTGATTGTTCCAATTCAGGCATTTTAGAAAACATGGGTCTCTTCACATGTCTGGGTGGTTTAGTGGCTGCTTTCTGGCTTAAGAAAAGAGCGGTGATGACCTACAACCTATGCCCACGGGCAAGCTTTTACTGCTCCCACGCTGCTGTGGCTTCAGATAGCCCTTAAGACAATTAAATAAGAATGGACTCAGAAAGCAAAACAGAAAATAAAACTAGACTTCAGTTCTGCTTTATGTGGCCACTTAGTTAAAAAGTATTTCTAAAATTCATAAAAACCCATTAGGCACAGAAAAGGCAGTGGGAGTTTTTGATCAGGGAGCTGCTTTTTAATCGTTGTTTTGGGTCACCTACTGTGTGCTAGGCAGTTTGTTCATATTCCACTAATCCTCACAGTGATGCTGCACAGTAGGTGCATTGTCCCCATGTGCCAGATAAGACTCAGAGTGGTTAAAGAGTGTGTCCAAGATCATGCATATCAAAAGCAGAGGAGCTGGAATTTGCCTTTAAGTCTGATTTTGAGGTTCATGTACTTCCCACTCTGGGAGGGAGAGAAGAGGTTTTGTTGATAGTTTCCCAAACAACCAAAGCTAAATCAAGTTAAACAACCCCCCCCCCCCCAGACTATGTAACTCCCGTAACAGCTTGGGTGGAAAGGGGTGAGTAAATTCCCTTTCTGTTTTCTGCTGGAACATGTGCCTTCACCAGTACAACAAACAGACTCTTTTCAAGAGGGCTGGGCTGGTTGTTCAGAGATGCAACCTTTGCGGCTGATCTTGAACATTTTGAAGGGCATGCCCTGAAGTGGCTTCACTTCTCTTATTGTTCAAATGTCACCAGTGGCTCCACAGAGCCCCAGGGAGCCACAGTCGGCCCACGGCACCGGTGTTGCTGGAAGGGGCAGGTTTCCCCACCAGCCTGGGAGCAGCACATTGTATATCTCCCCAGAGTACAAAGGCGCAGAGACCGCTAGAACGTGTATGTCAGGAGGTGACTATCCTCTCCTGCTACCTAGAGGGCAGGCGAGGAGGGAGAAAGGTTCACATCTGGCTCTTACTCTTCAGATGGGGAGAAAGGGAAGGAGCAGCTGAGGGAAGATGCAGGGCTGGGCAGGGAGGCAAGCAGAAAGGAGAAAATGAAAATCAGCAGCAGCTACTGTTTACTGAGCACCGTGTGCCTGGCCCTGGGCTGAATGCTGAACCTATTGTGTTATTTAATTCTTGCCACAATTTTCCATGAGGTGAGTAGCAGTCCTCTCGTTTTAGAGACAAGGAAATGGAACCTAACAGAGCCTAAGGAGGCAGTCCAAGTTCACAAGGCAATGACAAAACAATATTTGCCCCCAGGTTCCTTGGACTCCTTGCTCATTTCTCCAAAGCCAAGAAAGCCCCTCCGCAGGGAGAGGGACACATCTCAGTTCAGTAAAAGTATTTCATATTGATTGATGCTGTTACTCAGGCAATCGGGACAAATGGTTTTGGTGTGGGGGTTTGCAGTGTGGTGTTCCTGGACTATAGACAACCAGAGAGGCAGAAAACGGGACCCAGGGGAGTAGCTTTAATAAAAGGAACTTGAGTTATGTCTCCTGGAAAAGAGAGGCTGAAGGAGTGATTTAATAATGACTGTCAAATCTCCAAGGACGGTAACTGGCAGTTCTGTAGCGGTGTCAAGAGAACAAGAAATTGAAATTGAGTACCAAGACAGATGCCTTGGCCACATGGGTCTGCAGCACTTACAGGCCCTGGGGCACAGGGGTCCCCTCCTGGGGAGAGCCCTGCGCATCCTGGGCAAGCACAGCAGGCTGGGGGGAGGGGCACGCTCAGTGCCACGGGGAAGCACGGCCAGCAGGTTAGGTGTCATCAGCCATTGCTAAGGTCTCCTGTGCCAAGGGATTCTTACACATTGTGATAAAAGCTAATATTTATTGGGCACTTGCTGCAACCCTCCTCAGTGCCTTAATGTATCTCCTCATGTGAATCCCCTTAAGGACACTTCGGAGTGGGCACCACTGCCCCTCAGGTGAGGCGTGGAGAAGCTCCGTAACTTGCCTAAAGCTGCACATCTAGAAAGTATCAGAAGCGGGATTCAAACCCACACAGCCCCCTCCCTCTTCTTAACCTCTCTGCCGCCTGTCTGCCATTCAAGCGGATATCGTCATCCCTGTGTACAGATGAAGCAACTGAGGCTCCAGAGGGTGTTTAACTTGCCACGAAGCAGGGTGCCAGGCTCTGAGACCTATGTTTTTTAGCATGTGTTAGGGATTCGTCCTCTTCCTGCTCTGTCTCCTCATTTCCTTCTTTACCTCTATGCTGTTGAGGTTAGGGTTTCTCTCTGTTCATGGGCCTCTCCATTCCTTAGGGGAGCTGGAGAAGCAGCAGGGAGCAAAGACACTCTCTTTTAAGCCTGGAGGAGCCCAGGTGGACCCACAGTCGAAGCATGGATCACCTACAGGTGAGCCTTGGCCCTGCTCCTGGGTGGCTGGGGCCCAGGGGGCATGGAGGCCACTTATCGCCCCTGGGCTTGGGTTCCTGGGACATGTGGGTGAGGGAAGTGCTCATTTCCATGGCCATTCCTTCCTGCTAGGGGGCTCCAGGCTTAACCTCAGGAGCCTTAGCAGGGGGGTGAGGAGAAAGATATGCTAGGGCCCGAGGCCCACATGCTCCATCACTGTCCTCCCTGGAGGAGTCAGGCCAGGAGTCCTGCTGATCCTGTCCCCAGTGCGATGCTTTCTACCCTCTCACACCCCCGCTCCCTGAAGACTGCTGACTCACTGGGGGTGTTGAATTATTCACTCCGGACGAATGAATCCAGCTTCAGACTTTGTACCCCCTTTGGCCCCATCCTCTAGGTCTGCTTCCTTTCTCCCACTGACACTTCCCTATGTTCCTGTGCCTCGGCCTCCCCTCACCCCGACCTACAGGGAGCACAGCAAACTTACCTCTACCTCCGCAGTCCCAGATGAAAAAGAATTAGGAGAGGTGACATGAGAATTAAATCCCATCCCAACAGTCCCCCAGCAAACTACCCAGAAGTATGCTCTCAGTAATTAACTCAGGAACTTATCTTACATGTAACAATCGCTTACTGAGAGCCTGCTGTGTGCCCCATGCTAAGCACTGGAAAGCCAGGGTCCTGGCAAGACATCAGCTTGAGCAGAGAAACTCCAGTGGGTTTCATGCTGGTCCACAGCCCTCAGTGACGGCCAGGAGACCTTGGTGCTGGACAGACAGCATTGCAGGGCGGGGCACGCCCGCTGGGAGGCAGGATTGTTTCCTGCGCAGCACTCGGGGCTCTTTGAGCCGTGTGGAGATTCTCCCTGTGACAGCGCCTTCTCTCCACAAGTTTGACCTGCCACCAGGCATTCGAGGTTCTCCCCACCACCTGCTTTTCAGCCGGCCCCTTCGTTTCCATCAGGTCACAGTACTTGGGTCGCAGCTTGTTTTCACAGCAGTTTAAACGCCAGAGCTGAGTCTCAGCTGTGATTTATTCCCTGGCAGCCCACTGCACGCTGCCCACCAGCCTGCTTCTTTTCAGTTGCAGCCCCTGGCCAGACCAGGCTGCGTCTCCAGGGTCCTGGTCAGGTGCCTCCACATGGAGTGCTTCCTGATCCCAAAGTGGGGTGTGAGAAATAAGAGGGGCTCCAGCAGAGGAGCACTGGAATGCCTGCTGGGCAGGAGGTGGGGGTGGATGCATGGGGGAGGTGACTGAGTCAGAAAAAGTCATCAAGCTGTTGCTGGAGATCCAAAGGTTCTGGTGCTGAGCCAGGCCAGTCAGGCACCTTTGTAGCAACTACAGAGCCGTTATGGGCTCTGCCCAGCCAGGCCCTGTGGTGCGTGCTGTGCAGGCCTCACCGCACTGGGTCCCCACTGTTGGTTCAGCAGCGGGGATAGGAACAAAAAAGGAACATGGCCCCTCCCTCAAGGAGCCTGTATCTGAAGGAGACAGATTAACAGTGCGCCCACAAATGCCCAGTTGAGCTTCCTTGTGTTTCTGGGAGCTAAGGACCAATGCCAGCTCGTTACCAACGTGCAGAGTCCATGTCGGGAAGGCTTTGACTGTGGGTGAATTGAACCCAACAGTGCCCACATCAGAAGGTGTGTCAGAGATCTTCTGGTCTATGGAGGCACAGAGAGGTGTAACATCTTGCCCCCCGCCACACAGCCAGTAAGTGGAAGAGCTGGGCTCCAGATGCCAGTCCACTGACCTGGCCACCTCTGTCTGTGGGAACTGCATGGCACCCAGTCTCGCCAATCACACAGGCGCGGTTACGGGGGCAAGAGGGGGGCAGGAATTTGTACTGGGAGGGTGGAAAGTGAGCCCTGTGCTCTTTGCATTCAAAGCCAAGAGGGAAGCCGCGCTGGGCGAGAGGCCTTCAGAGAGCAGCGTGGAGGTAAGTGGAGGCCTGGTTGCCCAGGTGAGTGATTCTGTGCCCCCTTGTCCTTCTTCTCACCGTCTCTTGTTTCTCTTCTCAGGTATTAATCAATGCCTCCCCAGCCCGACTCACCATTTTACCAATTTCAAGAGATACAATTAAAAGTTACTGCTAGCATGGGTAATGCCACTGTTCCAGCACCTAAATAAGCTGCCGCACTTTCTCCTGTGCCCCAGCCTGGCCTGCCCCAGCTGATTGCCCTCCAAGGTCCAGCTCCCAGGCTAACACCATGCAGACGAAGCCCCTCCACGGCGATTCCTCCCACACACTCCCAAGCCCACGTCCCTAGCACACTCCTCACCGATCCCCTAATACTTGCTTTATCAGGGGGCCTAATATTCCCCTCCCTGAGGAGGGAGTGTCATCCCTTCCAGGGTGGACCCTGCTCTCCCCCATGCTTCGTGAAGAAGCTAGAGACCAAACAAGGGGGCAGCGGGGAGGGTGGAGCTTCTCTCTGAAACAGCTGGTCCATCTGGACAGCTGGCCATGTGGTAGGGATGTGTGCAGTAGAAAATGAGGCAGAGTAGGGGTGGGGTTGTTTTAGAGGCTTTCTGAGGGGAGAGCTGATCTTTTTGAAGACTGTCCATGGCGAAGGGAAGGGCAGCCCATCCTCAAGCCACATAGGAAAGGAATGGGGAAGTAGCAGCAGCAGCTGGTCCTTTTGGGGTCCCCAAAGTGTCACCTGGGGGGCATGCAGTTGCCCCTGCAAGCCTTTCTGGGCCCCTGTCTGGTACCAGCTCCCCTCAAACCCCAATGAGCGCCGTCATACCTTTTCTGCCAAGCCTCCAGGGATCCCCCGCTGCTGCCTCCTTTCCCAAACCGCATACCCCAGGCTGGAGGAGCCCCCATGCAGAGGTCCGAGGGAGGAGCCCTGCCTGCTCCGGGCCTGAGAAAACTCAGGGAAGCCCCAGGGTACTCCAGGGGAGCCCACTTTCTTCTCTTTCCCCACGGCCCCCCATCCCCCACACACCTGTGTCTGGAGGAGGCACCTTTACTCCGAGGAGCTTCCTGCCCCAGCAGCTGACAAGCCCCCAGGGTGGGTATTCCATCCCCTGCCCCTCCTCCCCCCATCTTCCTGCAGCTGCTCATTCTCTAGCCTTGCAGATAAACACGCAAGGTGACCGGCCCTGCCCGCACCTCAGCCCGACCTACACAGGTGGGACAAGCAACCCCATGTCCCCCCTCATTCTCCCTCCGACCCTGCCCACAGGGCCATGTGACTATCTGCAAGGCTGCCCCCCCCCCAAGCCAGCCCCAGGGCACTGCCAGCCTCTGCTCCTCTGCCCAGGGCAGCCTCGCTGCCCGCCTCTCAGCTGGACCCTGAGCTCTCCTGTCCTCTGCCCTCTCTGTCAGTTCCCCAGCGCCTGGCAGAGCCCCTCTGGCAGGTGCTTCTCCATCTCCAAGCTGTTTTGACCCGCTACTCATGTTCCACCCTCAGTCTCTCTTTTCTTTCATCAGCAGGGCGGTGAGAAGGGGGTCAGAATGAGAGAATGTTTCGCTGTCACTTCCTGCTTTTCATTTACTATTAAAGATAAGGGACGGGGTGGGGTGGGGAGGAGGGAGGTGAGGCAGTGGTGGCAGAATCTGGAAGCGGGAGATGAAGAGGAGGTCCAGGGTGAGGCCAAGAGCCATGGGCTACATGGGGGGCAGCTGGGGAGGAAGAGGAAGGGGCTCAGTGAGTCTGGACTGGGGCAGCTGCAGAGTCGGGGAGTTGGGGTGGGGGAGCAGGAGGGATGCAGCTTGCGCTGTCTTGGCCCCTGGTCTCCTGGGGAAGAGGTTAGAATGCCAGCAGGTGGGGAAAGTGGCCGCCCCTCCAGCAGCAGCAGACAGGCCTTCTGCCCAAGTGAGGCCCACAGAGGGCTCCCTGGAGGAAGGCGGCTCCGCCATGCTCCCTGCCTGCCCTGGGTCCTGGCAGGGCCGTGTGGGGCTCGGGGGATCCCTCGTTAGCTTGGGGGAATCTCAGGCCTAAATGTGCTGCCAGTCTGGAGGTGAAGATTGATAAACAGAACGGGGGCTTGGGGAGCAAACGGACGCTGTCCACTGGGCGTGCACAGACCTGGCAAGGGGGTCCCTGCACTTGCACCTTTTGCCAATAAATAGGGTTAAGATCTGCTGGTTTAGGGCTCTGAGATAGTGTTGGGCTGGGCCATCCAGGTCTAGGCTCCGGGATAAGGTTCCCTCCCTGAAGCCTGGATCTTCTCCGTGCTCTGAGCAGCCTGCCCTGGGTGGTGGAACCAAGAAGAGTAGGAGGGTCTCAGCCACCCCCAAAGGGCTCAGGTTTTGGAAGGGGGTTGTGGTACCTAGAGACTTAGGGGGTGAGAAATCAAACCCCTCCCTTCTAGAATCCTCTAGCCTCCTTTCTACCCAGTTCCTCCCCCTGCTAGCAAGAGGAGGCCACGCTGGTTCACAGTGATCTTCATGACCTGAGGGAGGCGGCCACCTCTGTATTCCCCGCCTAGGAGATAAAGCTTAGGGTCCTCTCTGGGTACCCTCTCCTCCAGTGGAATATACTTAACCAGGACCCAGGCTGGGCTGAAGAGGTAGCTGGGGATCTGACTCTGGCCTTTGCTCTCTGGGCTGCTCTTGAATGTGTGGTCATGGTCCAGGGGGGTCCTGGGGGTGGGTGGGGTCAGTCTGGTCACCTCAGGGGTTTCTGGCATTCTGGGTGTTGGGTGCCTTCACGATGTCAATAGTGACGATGAGGCTTCCCCTTTAACGAAGCCAGAGGGAGGAGGGGGCTGCCAAGTCTCAGAGATGCTTGACCCTGTCCCTAGGTTCTTCCTTTGTCCTCAACACAGCCCTGGGAGGCAAGGAGGGGCAAAGACCCTGCTTCTCAAGCTCAGAGGCTGGTAGAGAGGTGGAGAGAAGTTTACCCAAGACCCGCAGCTGCCCAGCAGGCCCATGAAGTCAGACTGCATAGCTATGCAAACCTGAGAGTCTAGGGTCCAACTGCCCATCTCACAGATGAGGAAATTGAGGCCTAGAGAACCGAGGTTACTCATGGTCGGTGGCAGGACACGTCAGCCTCTTGGCTGCAGCCAGGGTCAGAGCCTCTGCCAGCTGCCAGTTTTCCTCTGGTGGAGAGACGGGAGTGGGCCAAGGTGAGGGCTGAGAGCCCCTACGGGCATGGGAGCCACGGAAGGGGAGAAGGGAGGCTCAGGGTGGCCAGTCCTAGTAGCTGGGAATTAGTCTTGTAACATTTCATGCTTCTCTGGCTGTTTCTAAACTAGGTGTCAATTCACAACAGGCTTCAAACGTCCCAGCACAACTCCGGGCTGGGGGCCGAGAGGGGAGCTCTGGCGCCACTGCCAGACCCACAGCCTAGCCCCTCGAGAGAGCAGCCCCCGCCGCCGCCACCGCCACCGTTGTTGCCGCCGCCGCCACCCGCGCCCCCGGGGACTCTGGTGCAATGCCAGCAAATTGTCAAGGTCATTGTCCTGGACAAGCCCTGCCTGGCCCGCATGGAGCCCCTGCTAAGCCAGGCTCTCTCCTGCTATGCCTCTTCCTCCTCTGACTCCTGCGGCTCTACATCTTTGGGCTGCCCGGGCTCCCCGGTCAAGGTCATCCACCAGCCCCCCCTGCCCCCACCCCCGCCCCCCTACAACCACCCCCACCAGTACTGCCCACCAGGCTCCCTGCTGCACCGGCGCCGCTACTCCAGTGGCTCCAGGAGCCTGGTGTAGACCATCTCCCACACTGCTTGCTGTCCCAGGGGGGCTGCCACCAGGGTCCCTGGGCTGCACCCAGGAGCCCCTTTGCTGCTTCCCAGCCCTGGCACTCTACATTCCTGGTCGCCATATTGTTGTTTTGGAAAGAGAACCCCAATCCCTAGCACCTGGGTTTGCCTCACCCAATCTGCGTGCATTCCTAACCCAGCTGAGCACCCTCCCCTTAAGTATAGAGACCCCGCCACGCTCCCCTGGGCCTGCACAGCCAGACATAGGGAGGCCTCCTCATCCGCCTGCCACCACTTGCCACATGGGCCATGGACTGGAGAGAACAGGAATGGAGGGCCTACCCAGCTCCAGGTCCTGAGTCTGCTGGGCCCTGGGCCTCAGGCTGGGAGGGAGGTATGGGGGTTGGGGGCCAGGACACAAGCACCAGACAGACAGAAGGTGGTCTGACTCCCTGCTCAGCCCCAGGTGTCTTCCTGTGTGGAGGAGGGTTGGCCTTAGGTCCCTGGAGGAACCAGAGAAGTGGGAGTGTGAGGAGCGAGGTTCCTCTGCTGCCCCTGCCCCCCAAGCCTGGCAGGCTCAAGGACTGGCTGTCCCAGCCATGTCCTTCCCCAGCCCCAGGGCTGCTCTTTCTCTGGAGCTGGGCCCTGCCTGTCCACGGCTGCGCAGACTCCAAGAAAGCTTTGAGAAAGGGGCAAGTGGAGGGGGACCAGCCTCAGCTCTCTCTAGGTCAATTCCACAGGGCTGTGGCTCTGTGAGGCCGTGTATCTACAAAATGAACCTTTTTAGAGTTTTATTCCCCAGCCCCAAATAATACCCAGCTAACGCAAAGTGCGCACTGGATGTAATGTAAACACATGTGAGACCTAGGTTAATTTTTTCCACCACGGAAGTGGAAAGGGGGCAAAGGAGCAGTGGTCTGCCACGGGGCAGGTGCAGTCGCGAGGCAGGGCTCCCTGTTGCGTGACTGCTGGGGCCTCCGTGGGGGGATTTGGGTGAAGAAGTGGGTGAGAGAGGGGGATGCTCCACAGGCACTCATGTTTCCCATTTCCCGTGCTGCCGTCCCAAGCTTGCCCCTCAGCCTTTAAATCTCCCACCTCCGGCCTCCCTCAGGACGGCACCAGGTCCACCTCCTGCAGGGGGCACTGAAAGAGTCACTATACCCTCAAAATTGCAAAGGAGAGCAAAGTGGGGTTCACTAACCCACAGAGCCTGGGGAGCCTCCCTCAAAGACTTCAGGAGGTGCCAGGGCCCCAATTATGTCCTTTCAGGTGGTGTCTGTCCTAAGCCAGGTTAGCCTCTTATGTCCTGTGCTGTCAGCCTATTGCTGTCCTCACTGAGCTCCCCTCTGACTTGGTGCCCATTATCCAAGCGTCCCAAGAGGCAGAGGAGAATGTGGGCCAGGTCTAATGTGAATGTGCCTCTCCCTGACCCCACCCCAACCCCACTGCAGTCCCCTGGGCCAGCTAGGAGACCCCGATTCTTCTCTGGCTCTCAGAGCTTCCAGATGACCTAGTTTTGTTTGTATGTGTGTGGTCACCAAACGTCATCATGATGTCAGCCAGTGAGTTTATTTCTGGCCATGTCTTTGTTAGCCTGGATTCCATCTGCTGTCTCCTCCACAGTGGACCCCTAGCCGAGCCGCCTTTGTCCTGTCATCCTGCCCCCTCCCCTGTGTCTCTGCTGTAACAGGGACACTCCAGTTAGAGCCTTTTGGAGCAGAGTGACTGACAGACGAGGCCCACAAATTCAGGCATGTCTGATGGCCTTGACCAGGGTGGGGATCCCCCATAAAGAGTGACAGCAGGGCCACAGGAGAAGAGTTGTGGGGACTGGAGTGAGGGAATCTTGAATGAGGGGCTTCAATAGAGTGGAAGTTATGGACAGGCAGCAGGGAGTGTGAGTTAGGAAGGCAGAGCAGTTTTGAGGTGACTGAAGGTGTTTATGGCGTGGGCACCAAGGATGCCAGGGCTGGTGAGGAAAGAGCACAGTCCTGGCCATCAGGCCCCTTGTCAGCTGCTCACATGGACAAAGGGCCCTCCTCCCTGTCGATGGACTCAGCAAGTCTGGCCCCTCTCACTCACCTCTGCCACATCCCTGACTTTCTCTGAGGACCCGGATGTTCAGGCCATAGGGGCTTTCCCCACCCCCGACACTTTGGGGGCCACACTGGCAGCACTGGGGGTCCTGACGTAGGGAGCAGACCAGCCCAGGCTCAGCAGCACATGGGGCTGAGCTGTGAGGGGCTTTTAATTCCCAGTGGCCTGGGTCAGGGTACAGCTGGCCCTCCTCACTGTTAAGCAAGCAAGGATCCCAGGTGTCTGCATCCTCCCTCCCCTGATCAGCCAACAGGCTAAGGCTGGGACCCGCCTCTGTCCCCATCCCCAGGGCCTGGCCCCCAGAGACCTTGGACAAGCCTCCTGCTCTTGCAGAGGCCCAGCTGGAGAGGCTCACAGGCCCTCTGGCTCTCCCAAGGCTGAGGGGTAGTGGAGTGATAGCCAAGCCGCCGGACACAGCCTCCTCGCTGCGTGCCCAGTTTCCCCAACATGCCCCACTCTGTCAACTCTCTAGGCCTTACTTTGGGGCACCTGAGCCCTTCTCTCAATTTCATCCATTTGGCTCCAGCTCCAGAACTAGGAGTGGAGTTGAAACTAGCTTTTCCACCCACTTTTGGAGGCCACCTCCGGACCTGCCCGGGCAGCTTGACCGGGAAGCTTGCCTGCCTGCCTGCCCATGTCCAAAGGCAAACACGAATATCAGCCCTGGGCCCTTGACCCTTGAAATCCTTAACCCCACCCCTACCCCACCTGTTCCCCCATAGCCTGCTAGGATGTCTCTTTGTACCCAATAGGCTTCCCTGATAACCACCTGTCCCTGTGTTGCGCTGCACATACCTTCCTGTTGCACCCCTCCCCCTGCAGGCACCCCTCCCCCTGCAGGCACCCCTTCACCCCGCTGGAGAGAAACCTCTCTAGGGAAAGGCAGGGTGGCTGCAGCCAGCGACTAATCCAAATGGCAAATATTTTGTAACAAAATAGCCCAGAGGTATTTTATCTGTTCAATTCATAGAGTTTTAGAGATTATATTGAAATATGTCACTTGAGCAAAATGTGTCAGTTGTGTTTCTTTTGCTCTGCTCTGGAAGGAGAAGCACCATGATGGTCAGTGTGCACCCAGCAGAGTGAGGGGTGAGGGGCCAAGATCCCATGGGCCCTGCTTGGGTGTGTTGGGGGGGGGGGGTCAGGGTGCCACTGACCATGTTAGGTCATCAGCCTCAGGGCCTTTTCACCAAACCTCAGCTCCGGAAGCCTGACCTTCTAACACAGCAGCTGGTTTGGCAAGCCCTGGGGCGTACTCTCCTGCAGCAGAGGGGCGGCAGACTCAGGTGAAAGGATGGGGCGAACGTTGTTGGGAAAAGTGCATGGAGCCATAGAGTGCGACGGAGCAAACACTTACCAAGCCCCACAGTGTGCCAGGGCCCCTGCCGTCGCTGGAAGGGATGCCAAGATTCCGCAGAGGGACGTGGCAATCCCTGAGTGGCTGCAACGCAGTCAGGGCTGGGGAGAGACACTGGGTGCTTGGCGAGCATTCGCAGCTACGTGCACTGCTCAGACCAGCCTCCACCAACAGGCTCGACACATGACTTCCGGCAGGGGAGAAGGGAGAGAGCCTTCCAGCAGAGCTGAGGCATCAGAGGCACTGCACTGCGGGAGAAAAGCAACCGGCCAGGATAGTTGGTCCAGGGACACCTGCAAAGAGAGCACCCAGCTCCTGGCAACTGGAGCTCTGTACACCCAGAAATCTCAACAGCTCCCCAGGCTGAATCCCTTTGTTCCTGTTCAAGTGAAAGGGAACATAAGCTCACCCTCCTTCCAGGACAAGGGGAATTCCAGGAGAAGCCTGGGGCCAGCTTTGACTTGTCTGTCACATCCTGGGAACTCTTTGACCCAGAAAGCCGAGGACTGACCCCCTGAGAGGCCAGGGAGAGGGCTGAGGGGCAAAGGGACCTGCTGCTGTCTGTGCAGGACCGTGGAGCAGAGTCGCCGTTCTCCAAGTCTTCTGGCCCCTGGTAGAGCCCTCTGGTGTCCCAGGTCCCTCAGGTCCGTCTGCCATAGGGATGGAGAGCTATGGTCAGGGCAGCTTGCTGCTAGTGGCCCTTTAGATGGGCAGACTCCACATCATCAGCCGAGGACTTGGAATGTTTCCAGGAAGGGGTCTGGGATCTATGGGCTTCTGGCTGAAAGCAGTGGGCCAGAGCAAGATGCCAGTGCTAGAAATCAGGGAAAGTTCAGCAAGGTCAGGCAGGAACACCTGGCGGACATCAGGTGCCGGTCTAGGTGCCGGGACATGCTGTGAACGGGACAAACAATGGTCCTGCTCTCGAGGAGCTCCCACTGGGTGGTGCCATCAGAAATTAACAGAGGGTCCAACTGTTTTCACACAGCAGATGGTGATGCACTGGAGGTGATGGGGAGCGGTGGTTTTAGAGTGAACACACAAGGAAGGCCTCTCCAAGGAGGCAGGTTCAACAAGGTCAAGGTCAAGGTCTGAGGACAGGCGAGCCATTCAGAGACCGAGCCATTCAGAGACCGCCTCTACGCCCAGAGGACTATTTCCCTCCCAGTACATGAATTTACTGCCATGAAAATTCTTACTAAATCTTACTTGGATGCATTTTAAAATCACCTTTATTAAAGATATAATAAAACTGGGCTTCTAGAAAAGCGAGGACAGACGGTCCCCATAATCAGTGGGGAAGGAAGTAGGTCGGAAGCAGGCAGTCGGGCGGCTTCAGAAGGCCGGGCACGGCAGGAGCACGCGCCCACCAAGGCAGACCCCAGAAGGCAGGCACCAGCGGTCAGGACAAGCTGTGAGAGCAGCTCCTAACGTGGCGCGGCTGCCCCAGCACCCGGTGGGCCTGCAGGCAGCATTCTGCCCACCTCCTCCCGGTCATCCCAATCCAAGTGGACCAGGTTTGCTATTTAAAATAACAGGGTGGACTTCGGAGCCTATTTCCCACCCACTCCTGGGGCTGAGAGCCCCCTTCACACCTCAGCATGAACCACACGAAACTGGAGTCTAACTGGTTCCTCCTGCAGCAGGGCTGCCAGCACACGCTGCGGGCCCGGGCACGCCTCCCTCCGGGCCTAGCCTTGACACACGTGCTCCACGGATCACAGCTCTCCAGGAGTCACCATCCAGCAGCGCGTGTGAATTAACTTGCCGCCCGGCCCTGTCATCCTCGTTGAGCCGCCTTGAAGGAAGGCATTTCGGATGCAGGTGGTTTTAGGGCTAAAGCTGCGGGCCGTGAGACCACAGGCCTGGGGAGAAAAGCTCCGCGAGCAACCGCAGCAGGCGCTGCCCGGGCTTGGCCCCGGTTCTCAGATTGCTCGAGGAAAAAGCTCTGCTCAGTTCCTTAGCTCACCAACGCCCTGCCCTAACGACACCCCAGACTGCTCTCTCCTGGGACGCCACACTGCTCTGGTGACCTGCCAGCTCCCGTCCAGTAAGTCCCTCACTTGCTCCACTCACTGCCCACCTGCTCCTCTACTCTGACCCAGATATGGAGCCACTGAGGTACAAGATGGTGGCTGGGGTCAGAGAGGCAGATCAGGAGTGCCAGGGGAGAAGTCACTCAGAAGGGCTCCCATCCCAGCACAAAGCATGGCCTAAAGAGGCCACTACCGGGCACTGCTGGCCTTGGCAGAGACCCTTCATGGGGCAGGAGAGGTGTTTCCTCTAGGAGAAGGTGAGGCCCAGACAGAGCCCAGTTGCCCAGAGTCACAGGCTGAGTCCTTATCTGCTCCCCACCCCCTCCCAGGAAGGTAGCCAAGCCCAGGGATAGGCTTCACACCCCCGCTTTGAGTCAGAGCTGGTATTACTGGGAAAATTCCATTCTGGAAAAGGCTGAAGGATGAGGAGACTGGGCTCAGGAGATGGGGAGGAGGGATGGGAATTCTTTCCCCCCCCCCCCCGGTCCCCTGCAGGTCTGGATGGCGTCTTTCCCTAGAGAACCAGGCACCCTAACTCCACTAGCCAGCCCTAGCACCTTGGTGCTTCCTGCTCCCATGACCCTAGAGAACCCAAGGCAAGCTCTGGAAAAAGTGTGGGAACCAGTTGCAGGGAAGGCAGGAGACTACCAGGAAAGCTGGCTCCTCTTCCCATATTCCCAGCTTCCCTGCACCGACCTGCTGCCCCCCTGACCCCACCATGGACACCCAACCCCCTTTCCTTCCAAGACATCTGGACTAGAAAGTAGCCTCCCTCCCTAACTCCACAGAGAACAGAAGGCAGGGCCTGCGGGAGCCGTCTCCATTGGTACAGGGAGCCACGGGGTCCCTGGATGTCAGACCTGGAAGCAGACAGGTTAATGAGTCCAACTGCTGCCTTTCACAGACAAGGCGACTATTTAACCTAAGAAGTTACAAAAAGAACAGGAGAATAATCCCAAAGCAAGTAGAAGGAAGGAAATAAGGAAAGCAGAAACAATGAAATAGAAAATACATATACAACAGAAAAAATTAACAAAGCCCAAAGTTAATTCTAAGAAATGACTAATAAACTTATAAACCTCTAATAGGACTAATCATGAAAAGAGAGTCAGCACAGATAAATAAACAGGGGTACATGCTACCCCTACTGCAGAGATGTGTTTTAAATAGGGTACTACAAATAAACTCCCTGGTGACAGTAAGTTTGAAAACCTTCACAGAATGAACACTATCCTAGAAAAATATCTTATTAAAACTCACTCAAGAACAAATACAAAATTTGAGATGTATCCCCCTTAAAGAAATCTAAATGTATAGTTAAAAGTCTATCCATATCCCTTTCTAAAAAAACCACACAACACTGGGTCAGATGATTTTACAAAATTTTACTGTGCATTTAAAGAGCAGATACTTTCAATTTCTTTTTAACTCTTTCAGAGAAAAGAAAAAGAAAGAAAATTCCTGAACTCCTTTTTATACATTTAGGGTAACCTCAAAAACAAAAATTAAATCAGGCGAGGACATATGAGAAATGGAAACTATAAACTGCTCTTATTTATAAGCAAATTGACAAACTTCTAAACAAATTATTAAAAAACTGAATCTAGCCTTGGCGAGGTGGCTCAGTTGGTTGGAGCATCATCCTGTACAACACCCCCCCCCCCCAAAAAAACAAAAACGTTACAGGTTTCATTTCCGGTCAGAGCATATACCTAGGTTGCAGGTTCAAGTTCCGGTTGGGGATGCACACACAAGATGACTGATCTCTCTCTCTGTCTCTCTCTCTCTCTCTCTCTCTCTCTCTCTCTCTCTCTTCAACAAACATATCCTCAGGTGAAGCTTTTAAAAAAAAGAAACCGAATCTTGCATTGAATGACTAGCAAAAAAAAAAATGATGCACATAAAACCAAGTAAGGTTTCTCCCAGGAATTAGAAGATAGTTAAATATTAGAAAATCTATTATTATAATTCACCAATTAACAGATTAAAGTGGAAAAACAATATGATCTCAATAAGTGTATAAAAAGCTATCGATAAAATTCAACGTATTGTTTTTAATTGAGATATAATTGACAGATAACATTATATTAGTTTCAGATATACAGCATATCGATTCGGTATTTGTATATATTGTGCGATGATCACCACGGTAAGTCTAATTACTCATTCTTGACTGAAAAAACAGCAATCTTGGAACAGAAGAAAACTTCATAGCCTGATAAATGGTATCTTAAAAATCTACATTGACTATTACACTTAATGGTGAAATGTTAGAATTCCTTTCAAAATTAGGAAGGAGGCGAGAATATGTCAGTAAAAAAAATGGAAGGAATGACGATCAGAGAAATAAAATTGTCATTATTTCCAGCAGTCTGGTTATCTACGTAAAAAGTCCTAAGAATCAAGAGATTTAAAAAAAAAAAAAGTGGGAATTAATAGAGGAAAAGACTGCAGCGGGTTGGGGGCCGTTCCTCTGCGGTCCGACAGGCCTGCTCTGGCTGCTCTGTCCTTGCCCCTACCTCCTCCTGGAACCCTCCTCTCACCGACAGACCCAGATTCCAACTGCACCTGCTGAGGACCAACTGGACCGGGGAGGGCACAGGCCACCTTCCCATCCTCCTATGGAGTGGAGATGAGGGAATGAGTGGTGCTGGGAGGGACCTGTCTACTGCTAGTGACCATGCTGCTGACGTGGGACATGGAGTCTGGCCTCAGGACCAGGGAGGGCCCTGGTGGCTTCCCTGCAGCTGTCCTCAGCAGGTCATTGACATGCTGTGGGGAGAGAAAGCCTCCAAGTGTGATTGCGTCAGGAGTATTGGCTAAACTCTAGCTACAGCCATGGACTTGGGCACTGACCCTGTGGAGGAACCCAGCCATCAAGAGCCCTCCTCTGTCTGTCTGTTGCATCACCTAGCAACTATGCGCCCGCCTCCCCGACCTGTCCGTGCCAGGAGGGCTCCTGGGACCACACGAGCAGTGACCTGCCCATGCTGGTCATCACCTAGAAGCAGAACATGCTGGAATGCAAGGCACCATGACCCAGGGCACCAACTCAGGTCTGCCCCATGTGACCTGCCAGGCTTGGCCCACATCAGTCCTCTGGTGTCCTCCCTGACCTCCCTGAATTGCTGGGCGGTTAACAAGCTTTTCATCCCTGTCAAGTCCAATCAGCCCTTGTCATGTCCCTGAGCAGCTGAAGCCATGGGGAAGCTACGAGTGCGCTGGGTCATTAGGGAGCAGGCATGTGAGGACTGGCAAGGTAAGGAGAGAGGCAGGTAGGCCTCCCCTGGCTCAGAGCAGGGAGAACAGGGCAAGGCCCAGGGTCCAAGGGCTATGGAGGGTCAGGAGTTGGAAGGACGTGGGAGAAAAGCAAAGGGCTCAGACAGGGAGAGCATCAGCAAGGCCTCCCTTTCCTGTAGGGCTGAGGGACAATGCTCTGAAGAGGGGCCACACCCAACCCTCAAAAAGGGTGACTCTTGTACTTAGGGAAGCCAGGGACCAATATTAGGTATCTACTGTTGCTTGACAAAGTACTCCCAAACTCCATGGCTTAAACGACCCCATAAATGTCCTCTCTCACCACGGGTCAGTGATTCAGGGCCCACCTGGCTGCGTGTTTCTCATTCACGGCCACTCATAAGGTTGCAGTCATTGTCAGGCAGGCCTGCAGGCAACTGGAAGCTTGATCAGGATTGGAGACCCACTTCTGCAGTGGTCATTCACCTGGCTGACAAGTTGGTGATGGCTCTTGGCTGGAGGCTTCAGCTCCGTCCACAGGCAACCCACATCCTATATGGGGGAGGGGCTCCCAGCTGAGACAGGGCAGGGAGGGTCCAAGTCCAGGTTCAGCTTTGTCAAGGGAGAGTGAGGGAAGAACCAAGGTGAGTGGTTGGGGGCTGCAAACCCCAAGACACCAGCAGCCTTGGAGAGTCAGCTCCACACGAAGCCCAGCCTGAGAGTGGGTGGTGATGGGATCCCAGGAGGAGCTCACAGTACCAAGAAAAGTGAGACAGTCTTAGCCTCACAGATGGAGAAGCCAGTGCCACAGTCAGATCATATTTTGTCTAAAATAAGGGGAAAGGGGGGATGATTCCTAAGCACATCTGGAAGAACTGATGGGGTCGGGAGGCAGAAGTGATCCCAAACATCAGAAAATCAACCGAGTTCTTTGTGACTTTGCCATCCACTCTGCCATGGGGTGGAGGTGTGGGGGGCACTGTGGCCTGACACTTCCCTTTGGGAAAGGGAAGAGCCTGGGTGGGAGGGGGGAAATTGACCAGGATTCATAAATATCAGAGGGTCTACTGAGTGGGACACCCACACATGAACAAGCCAGAGCTGGTGGCTGTCCTATGACTACCCACTTCTGATGCACTGGGAGCCCTGAGACCACTGGCCTTTGGTTCCCACCATGCTCAAGCAAGGGCTGTGGTTCCCTGCCTCACCTAAAGCTTCTCAGTCCATCCCCTATGGTGCAGGTTTTGAACTCAAATGTGTGAAAAGCTCAGGTCTGGCTAATTGGGAGTGGTGGAGCCTGCAGCAAACTGGAGAGTACCTAAAGGCATACTCTTAAAAGAATTTTTCTATGTATATCATAATAGCCAAGCAAATTATAGCTGCCAGATGAGGCCTCTGGCCACGAGTATGAAGTTCAGCCTAAGAGATGAGATGAAAACAGAACCCCAGCTTAAGCCCACACCTGCTCCCCTGCTCTGTGTGCATGCGTGTGCATGTGCACACACACCTGTATCAGTGCTCTGGGCACCTCAAAGGGTCAAATGGCTGCTCCTTGCCCATGTTGCAGACCCAGTATGAGTGGGCTCTTATGAGCTGTGAAGTTGGCCTGAAGCCCCTTTCCCTGACGCCCTGTTTCCTCCAGCCCCAAGCCGCCCCATCCGTCTCCCTTGGACCCACCAGCCTTGGAGGCTGTGTACTGAGGCTGGGGCTGGAAGGCATGCTGTGCCAGAGAAGAGACCTGCCAAGACAGGTTGTGCATTTAAAGTCAGAGGATCCAGTGAATTGATGTGGGATGAAGAAGGTGGGAGAGGACAATGGTGCCTGTGAACAGTCTGCAGAGATGGAGACTGAGGTTCAGGGCCCATAAGCTGGACAGCGCTTGTGCCCCACCCATCTGCAGAACCGCCCACAATAGAAGATGCCGTTCTCCAGGCCAACAGAACTGAGGTTACACAGCATGGCGCACTATGGGTAGCGACCGGTAGCTGAGAACCCTGGCTGGCCATCCGCATGTCCTCTGCAGCTGACTGTCCCAAAGCAAGCTGCCTCTCTTGGGGAGCCACACCGGGGCCATGGGGAGACGGATGAGGGAAGTATTTGGGTCCCAGATGGTGAAAGCTCACACAGGGAAGTCCAGCTGCTCAGCCTGTCCATCCATCCTGAGGACAGGGCCAGGGAGCTTTCCTTTTGTTTGTAAACGTGCTGAGATCTGAGGCGGGGGCCCGGGAAGGGCGCACTGCTCCTGTTGGCCACCAGGCGGCAGCAGCGAGCACTGCCTGCCCCAGCTCAGGGTCCCCAGTCTCATGGATGAGAGTGATCTGACTGAAGCAGCTTCTCTCCATCCCTTCCTTCTGCACCTCATTCTTGACCCACTAACTAGTCCAAGAAAGAGGAACACAGGTGTATGGAGCTGTCCAAAGGGATGCAAAAGGGAGCTGTTCCCCGTTTGCCAAAATCTTTGTTCTTAGAAGCTGAGAAGCACCTACATATCTAGACAAAGGATGGTGCGTGATCTGAGGATGGCTTGGGGCTCTCAGAGATGGAACTCATCCTGGCTAGACCATAGATGTTTTTCACTCCGGCCACTGGACACTGGTTCTGGTGACATCTACCTACACATTAGTCCCCTTAGGGGACTTCCTTTCCTCCAGCTCTTAGGTCCTGCCCCAGGAAATTATCCTGAGTGGGCTCTCCCCACCTCCACTCCCTCTTCTCACTTCTCTCTGAACACAAGCCCTACCTTCCTCCTCCAGAAAGCCTTCTCCAGACAGGGATGGACCTGCATGATCTGGTAGGAATGCAGGGAAAGGAGCAAACCCTCCCCCAACACCCCTCTGAGACCTGAGGGCTTTGGCAGACCCCAAATACTCTCCTGGGGGAGATAGGTAGAAAGTGGTAAGAATGAAGGGTTCAGCCCTGGCCAGGTCACTCAGTTGGTTGGAATGTCATCCTATACACCAAACAGGTTGCAGGTTCGATCCCCAGATCCCCGGTCACGGTGCGTTCTAGAGGCAACCAATCAATGTTTCTCTCTCACATCAATGTTTCTCTCTCTCTCTCTCTCCTCAGGCCCTGGCCAGTGTGGCTCAGTTGATTGGAGAGTTGTCCTACAGCCAAAGTTTTGTGGATTTGATTTCTGGTCAGTGCACATACCTAGGTTGTGCCTACATTCACACGTATGATCCTGAGTCCAGGCCCATATGGGAGGCAGCCAATCGATGTTTCCTTTCACATTGATGTATCTCTCTCCCCCTCCCCCTCTCTCTAAAAGTAATGAAAAAAAAAAAAAGTCCTTGGGTGAGGATAAAATAAAAATAAAAATACATATCTTTGGGTGAGGATGTTAAAAAAAAAAATAGTGAAGGGTCCAGAGAGGAAATCTAGTCAGATGAGTAGGAGCTGGCAGAGAAAATACCATGATGGGGGCACCAACCTAGGAAGAGCTACTCACCCTGTCAAACAAAGGACCTCTCTCCCTCCCACCCCGAGACAGTACAACTGACCAGAAATGGAGAGAAGTAAAGAAGGCAGTACATGGGGCAGGCGATCCATACATTCTTGTTAATTAAGGCAGGAGTGGGTAATGGAGGCACACTGGCCTGAGAACCAGAAAGACCAGGTTCTAGTTGTATCTTTGGTGCTGAGGAGTGTGAACTTGAAAAAGTCACTTTTTCTCTTTGGTCCTCATCCATAAAGTCATGGGTTTGGACAAAAGCAGGATGGCCAACGGAGCTGCCTGGAGCACTGTATTTGGAAGGATTATGAGATGGGAAAGAATTGATGACCGATTAGCAATGTCTGTCTTAGGCATAGGGCATACATGCCGTATATTTCCAAAGTCCAGGGATCATCCGTAAGTCCCTTCTATCCCAACTCTCTGTGCCTTGATGATAATGTTCCAGGAAGAGTGTAGGACTAGCGTGGAGCTAGGAACACCTGGAGAGGCTGCCTCTGGGAAAACTGGACACAATGATGGCGTGTGGACGTTTGGCTCCTGGCCGATTTTTTTTCCCCTCCCCCTGGACTCCAGAACACTAAACCCAGCAAAGGACACCCTCAACGAAATGTCAGAACCCCCTGTGGTGTGTTCAGTTGCCACTTTCAACACGCAGTGTTCCATCATGTTCTCTGAATCAGATCATGGTATGTATTCCAATTGGCACTATCTTCCCAAGGCACAAACATGGTAAACTCTAACAGGAAACATCCCTGCCGTGGGAGATCCCTCACAATGTTTGTAATGCTTTATAATCAGATGGTGAACTCCTAAAGGACCACCCTCCTTGATAAAAAAAGATGGTGTGTTCCAACAGGAAGTCGCTTCACAGCATGGCATGTTCCAGTGGGACCCTTTTTAGCCAACCGAGAGGAGTTGCTCCAGCTGAGGAGAAGACAGGAGGGAGTCTTGCCTCTGCTGGGGCTGCCCACAGGAATCACAGATGTTCTCAGCAGGGCCGTGGTGGGGACAGAGGCGAAGGCTGTCCGTGGGGGGAGAGGGTGGTCTGACTTATGTTTCTGGCTCTGTAGCCACCTGGCTTTCAGCCACGTCCTACAAGTGGGTCTCTTTCTCCCCAAATGTCAGTCCCTCCTTCACTGTGGAGGGCCCACTGTCCTGGCTGGTGCCCCCATCCAGATACAGATGTTGCTTGGGCTGTGGCAGGCTGGGGTCAGGGGTAATGAGCTGTCGCAGGCGCTGTGGAGAGAAGAGGAAATGAGTGGGTGTTGTTGGTGAGAGAGGCAAAGATGTTTCCTTGTGTCTGCATCCCCAGGGCTTGCACATACCCAGGAACATGGGAGCAGCTCGGTATCATATGAGTGAATAAATAAATAAATATTCAGAGAAGAGAGAAGAGGCAATAGCATAGTGATTAAGAGTGTGAACTGGGTTCCACTTCCGGCTCTGTTCCTTGTGCAATCTTAGGCAACCCATTTAACCCCTCTTTGCCTCATCTGTAAAAATGAGAATAATAAGAGTATACACTACACAGAACAGTATCTGGCACAGGATAAATCATCAATAAGTATCTATTTTTGTTTTTATTATGATTACTATTTTTCATAGTATTACTATTATAGGCTCAACAAGTGTCTATTATTGTTTTTACTAGTAGTATAACTACATTACTATCATTATTGGTGTTTTTGGTATCATCTTCCCCCCTTCTTACCTTGACTGTCGATGTGATGGCTGGAGTCATGACAATCTCCTTGTGACCAGGAGGTAAAAGCATATGATGAAGACACATGCAGGAATATTAGAAGAGTCTGTTCCCTAAAGTCCTCTTTAAGCAGCTGAACCAAATGCCAGCAACCTTTATCTCTGATCTTGATGTGTGCTTATTGCAGGTTGAGCTTTCTGCCACTTGTAGGCCAGATAGATGCCTACAGGTGTAATGTCTTGTGGGACACTGGCTATATACCCTTCCAGGAAGGCATGTCCCAAACTCTAAACAGGAAGCCTTTTGCACATGGCTCCCCCGACAGGGTTAAGATAAGGAAAGAATCCAGGAGACTCTGTATGGAATGAACTGTGATAGCTAGTTTTTCAGTTTCCAGAGAGCAAGCAATCTGTGCTCTATGAACCTCTGTGTCTGAGCCTTTTTATGTTTTTTTTTGGTGACTTAGTTTCCCCTTAACTCTTTGACAGCTTACTATTGGTTAACCTGCCCAGATGATCTTCTAGAGGTCAGGTTCTGTAGGTCTAGGACTTTTGAATGTCTCTGAAAATGAAACGATTGGACTGGTCTTCTAAAACCCTTCTTTTGAAGGTTCCAGTAGACTGAAGGGCTGCCCCACACTCAGAGTTGGGCCCCAGCTGTAGGGTGCTGCCCAGAGTCCCATCTCGTTCTGTACCCTCTTTAATGCATCACTTCCCCCAGACCCCTACCTTTTTGAAGGAACCCTGGGTCTTCAGGAGAGTGATGACAATGAAGAGTGGGACACAGGCTATGGAGGAGAGAGCCAGGAACCAGCCGATGGAGTATCCCCAGGGAGGGTACACATAGATGTTGTTGTATTTGAGAGGCGTGTACTTGCTCAAGGAGAAGAAGAAAGTGGCCTAGAAAGACGGAGGGGCAGACACAGATGAGACAGCCATTGAGACTCCATCCTCATCTACTTATATATCCAGTGACAGAGGACAAGTTAAACACACTGTGGTACATCTAGGAGGTAGAAGAGCAAAAGCCATTTGCAAATCGTGGGCTCAGGCATCACTCACACCAAAGACTGAGAAAGGACAGGAGATGGAGGAGCTCTAAGCAGACAAAGAGACCAAAAGCTGGGAAATCAGGCAGTTGGGTGGAGAGGCTGTGGAAAGGGGGTGGAGCAGGAATGGGAATAGATGGTAATGACGATAGCACAGACAGATGGTGAGAGAGCTCCAGGAAGGAAGGGCAAGGAACCAATACATCAGAGGGAATGACCAGCCTCCCAAGGTCACCAGACAGGCAGGGACAGAGCCCAGAACTCAGGCATTCTGTTCTTCGTCTCCCCGAGTCTGCTGGAGCAGGAGGGAATTAAGAGGTAGTTGGGTGGGCACATACCAGGCAAAGTCCAGGGGTCAGGAAGAGCCAGGAGATCTTTACCAGGGGCCATGGCCGGTAGCCAATCATGTCCTCGATGTTGTCATAGAAACGGTCTGCCCCTGCCAGGCAGAGTGGGGGAAGAGTGAGCATAGAAGAGTGGGGACAGCTCATGGGTATCTGGGAAGGACTCACTTGGCTTTGTGCACTCACCCCCACCCTGTGAGGGGACAGTGGATCAGGGCATATGAATGAGATGGGTCCCTGGCACCCTGACACAGCACAGGGAGCTGGGGAGGGAGGAGGAGCTGCTGCCACCAAGCCAGGGGCCCTAGGGTCACACAGCCACCCCTAGTGCAGTCTCTGTCTCCCTGTTATGGGATAAAGATCCCACTCTCCTCACCACAGAGGAGGGTGTGAGACTGAAATGGGGATCGATGCTATGTAAATGTTTATCTGCAGAGCAAAGATAAATTTGGGATGGGAGGGGAGAGGAGGGGAGGGGAGGGGAGGGGCCTGCTCACTACTGGGAAGTCTGATTCTAGACTCCAGAGGAACCTTCTGTCTTCTCAGTGAAGCATGGTGGGAGGGTGGGTTTGTGTTCATGAAAACAATAACTCGCTTTGTTTGGTTTTATTTAATGTCTTCAAGTTTTCACATTTGCTTGTCCTGAGACCCCAGTACATGGCACCCCTTTCCCTCTCTGCCCTGAGCCTGTGACACCGGCAATGTGTCCAACCAACCTGGTGCAGTAGAACCAGACAGACTGGGGTATGGTGGTGGCGTCTCCATTTCCTAGCTGTGTGAGCTCAGAAAAGAGCCAAAACCTCTCTGAGCCTCACTTTCCCCTATAAAGGGTTGTGTACAGATTATGAGGTAGCAAATGCTTGCACACAGCAGGGTACTGGCTCAGGAGCTAAAGGCCTCTCCCTGTTATTACCAGGCACAATTACAGCGTGGCTGCGATGGCATTCAGCACTCTGGTTAGTTATCTCGGCTGAGGGCCCAGGGCTGTGGGAAGAAGTCAGTGGAAGGCACAGTTCACCTCAGTGTAAGAAAGAAATGTACAACAGCCACCACAGAGAAGGGACCTCGAAACACTGGAATGACTTTCCTACTCATGGAAGTAGTCAAGCAAAGTCTGGGTGATAAATTTGAAAGCAACTGTGGGGATCTGTGGAGGATCAAAATAACTAGAGCTCCCACTGAGGAAGGACACTTGGCAGCCTCTGTGTTAAAAAACAAACAACAACATAAAAAACTGTCCACTGTTATTTACAATGACCCTCACCTTTCAAGGAACTCAGTGCGGTCGTTAGCCCTGCCCTGCCTGTATAACAAGAAATGCCTGAGTTCCCAGCGATGGATAAACTTCCCAAGTAAAAAGAACCAGGACAGCAATACACAAACATATAGAACCAGAAGCTAGCACACCCTGTCTCTAATCCTGGGCAACTCCCCCCTTAGCTGGGCTCCAGAGGCTCCTCTCCCCAACCCCACTTACCATATACCCAGCTTATGCAGATTACTTCAGCCATCGCCAGGAAGAGCAGGCAAATGCCACTGGAAGCATAATAATCAAACAGCTGGAAGATATACATCCCGCCCTGTGGAAAAGGGCGGGCAAAAGGGGCTGAGGCCTTGGCCAGTGCGCGTAGGGGACGCGTCCCTCCACACGGCAGCAGGACGAACATCCATCTGGGCCCATGGGAAGTTATTCCCTGCATCTAAAAATCTAAAGGGAGTTGGTGCTGCCTCTCCTTGCATTCTGTCCCCTCATTTAACACAGAACAACTCTAACATCTGTAAGGACACCAGAGACTGAGGTGGACCTTCACTGCTTTGACTGCCCACCATTCCCCTCCCTGCTCCAGGCCTGAGGACGAGTCATGGCTGGGCACTGACTGCACTCTCAGGAAGAGGCTGCTCTCGCCCCTCGGGCCTTGGCTGGGTGGCAGAAGGTAAGCCTTCTTTAATATCAGGGGACAATCCAGTGAAGTATGAAGTCACCAGAGGGAAGGGGAGCCAGGAGACAGAGAGGGGCATTTCTGATGATGGCATTGGAGCAACTGGATCCAACCACACCAAAAACAAAGTATTTCTACTTGGTCCCCCAACCTCCCTTTCTGTCACCTGAAACCAAAAGAGAGCTAATGAACACAGGTGGGTTCCGTTGTGTTGTCCCTACAACCTCGGTGTGAGGGTGTCAACACCCCATTTGGCAGATGAGAAAAGTGTGGCTCTGAGAAGGGTCAGCGTGTCCCCGACAGCTCCCTCCCCTGGAGCCCAGCCACCCCAACTTACCTCGGTGACCAGGAGGAGCCCTATCAGGTAGCACGCAACCGCAATGGCGAGGATGAGGAGCTCTCGCCGCCCGTTCCTTCGGAGCTGCCTGGGGAACATGTCCATGGAGGCCGTCACCAGGCACTCCACACAGACAAACTGTGGGCCGGGAGGGAAGCTGAGGTGAGAGGGGCCACCTGCCCTTGGCTTTCCCCAGCATGGCCTCCTCTCATCCCACTAACTCAGGCCAACTCACAGGCATGCAGGGATGGGGCAAAGGGCAGAAACGGGCCAGCTCTGCCCTGGGCCACTTAGCCACAACAGAGCGTCCCAGCAGTGAGAGGCGGACAGGGGATATGTGCTCTGTCTGGAGGCTACAGGGGCAGGGTGGGCAGCTTGAGCAGAGCAGCTGGAAGGGGGGTGGAGGGACCTTTGGGAGGGCACATCCACATATGGGGAAGGTTCAGGTGTGGGGGGAACAGAGCAAGTGGCCCCCTCACCAAAGAGGGTCTTGAGGTTGAGGGCCACCCAACTAACCCCAGGGACAAGCCTTGGACAGCGGAAAGGGTCTTGGACTGTAAGGTCAGGAGAAAGGGAATTAGAAGGAAGGTAAAGCCAGGAATTGCAGAAGCTGAAGAGACAGTCACCAGGGCAGGGCTAGGCAGGCTTGGGGTGGGTGACGAACCTGGCTGTCCAGCCCTAGGAAGATGAGCATGATGAAGAAAAGGCAGGACCACAGCTGGGACAAGGGCATCATAGTCACAGCCTTGGGGAATGCGATGAAGGCCAGACCAGGACCTGCCAGGACACAACACAGTCAGGTGATCCCAGGGCTCTCACTGTCCTCAGGGAACAGCCCTCTCCAGAAGCACTGTGTGCAGGTGTGTGCACGTGCATGTCAGTGTGTGTGCATGAGTGTATTGCATGAGTATGTATGTGTGTATGTGTGACTGCATGGGCATGGGCATGTATGTGTCAGTGTGTGTGCATGAGTATATGTGCAGAGTGTGTATGTGTGTGACTGTGTGTGTGCATGGGTACGTGTGCACATCAGTGTGTGCATGAGTTTGTATGTGTGCATGTGTGTGACTGTGTGCATGTGTGTGACTGTGTGCATGTGTGTGTGTGTGTATGTGTTTGTGACTGTGTATGAATATCTATGTATGTGTGTGGCTGTGTGTGCATGCATGAATGTGTGTGCATGAGTATGTGTGCATGTATGTGTGTAATGGGGGTGGTTCAAGAAGGCAGGGTGATTCCATTCCTTATTCTACTCTTCCCAGGTTCTGGGGAGCACGCTATCCATCCATCCACCCACTTTTCCATGCATGCACGCAACTGTGGGTCCATCCACCCATCCATCCCACTCTCCCCCTTCCTCCTATGGTTATGGAGGCCCTGCTCTGTCCCTATCACTGCCTCAGATGCCGAAAGGGTCATAGGACCTGCTTTTCTATTGGAGGATCTGTGTCCTCTGACCCTCCTTCCCCTCAGGTCCCAGAGAGAAAAGTGGCACCTACCTGACTCAGCCACTTCAGAGATGGGCACCGCCTGCTCTTGGGACATGAAGCCCAGGATGGAGAAGACCACAAACCCGGCCACAAAGCTGGTGGCACTGTTCAGGAAGCAGAGGGCAATGCAATCCCTACCAGCAGGGTGAATGCAGATAAAATCGGAAGAAAGGGGAGAAAGAAATCCATCATATAAAGGGAGGTCAGAAGACAGTAAGAATGTAAAGAGTAGAGAGAGAAAAAGGAAGAGTGAATGGGAATAAAAACAGGAAGAAAAAGAGAAAGATGGGGTTTCAGAAGGTGAGGAGAGGAAAGGGAGAGAGAAAAGGGAGGAAGAAAGAAATTCAGTCTGGGAAATGAACCCATAACATCAATTTCACACACGGTAACTCCCTGATAAGAAAGGAGGAAGGCCTGGGCCCACCGCCAGGACCCGCCCTCCTCAGACAAGGGCAGGCAGGGACCCCCAGGGTCTCTACCTGTAGCAGTTGTTGTGGAACTTGTTATAGCTGCCTAGGGCTGTCAGGCACCCCTGAGAGATGGCGAAGGAGAAGAAGATCTGGGTGCCAGCGTCCATCCACACCTGCAAGACACTCCAAGGAAGTGGGGAGGGAGGGCAGAGGGCGCGCAGCAGGGTCTGGAGCTGGGGTTACTGGAGGCCTGGGTCCTTCACTCCACAGAACCAGCTGGCCCATCCAGTGTCCCCTGACAGTCACTGATATGGCAGCTCTCCAGTAACACGGCCCCTCCCGCAGGCAGCACCCACTTTTAGCCTGGCTCTGTGGGCACTGAGGAGCACCAAATAAGTGCGTGTTACTTGAATTCCTTCGGGGGAGTTTGTCACCCATGGCCATGCCGAAGAAAGGCAAGGCCCTCTGCGGGGGAGCTAAGAGGCATTTGCATCTGCACTCCTTCTAGAGCAGAGTATGGGGGCCACGCCTCTGAAATATAAAGAAGAAACCGCCAAGACTGTTGGTGGGGGGGTGGGCAGTGGAGGCAAAGAATGTGCTCAGACAAGTCCTAGAGCAGGAAATACAAGGTTGATAAATATGTGGGGAAATGTCCAACCTCCAAGCAGTAAAAAAAATAAAATTAAACCAACAACATGATACTGTTCTGACCTGTCCAATTATCAAAGATTGAAATAAATTATAATTGAATCTCTAGTGGGCCCTGCAGAAAAGAAAGCTCCCCTCACTGAAAAAATGCTTACAATATAATTTAAGTGTAAAAGACACTGGCAGTGAAAGTCTACATTTCTCTAAGGTCAGTGCAGTTCAAGAACCTTACAATGTGCACACTCTTTGAGACTTAGTAATTTCACCTCTAATTACTGTCAGGAAATAATGATCAGAGATGCAGTCAAAGATTTAAACATGGGTGTTCGTTGCAGCTGTACACACAATTATAAAAATACATGACCCATATGCCCAAGAACAAGGGAAGACCTGAAAAATGACGATACCTGCCCCAGGTGTGAGCGCTCAGGCCACGGAGCCTGGCCTGCTGTGTGCACTGCTCTACACCAGCACCCCAGCAATGCCTGGCCATGAATGGGGCTTCGGGACATTTTGGTTGGATGAATGAATAGACAGATGATAGAAGGAGGAAATATTATGCAAATGTTAAAAGTGACATTTACAAATGAACTTAATAACATGGAAAATGCTTATAATATAATTTAAGTGAAAAAAGATATATATCTCTAAATATAATTATCTCAACTGTCTTATCTCACATACAGCGAGGAAAAATTTTGAAAGGAAATATACTAAAATGCTAACAGAGATTGTAGTTGAGTGGTGATTTCTAAGAGATTTTCAGTTTCTTTTTCATAATTTTCTTCCATATTAATTTTTTTCCAGTGGACATCTATTGTCTTTAAACCCAGAGGAAAGTAATCAAAGATTTTCAAAAGTATACATCTGGTTTTGGGCAAGGGACTTGTGGGGAAATGCTCCCCAGCACAGTTCCTACCTGGGGGTCCTTCAGGCGAGACAAATCTGGCTTCAGGTAGTAGATGATGCCCTCATACGCTCCGGGAAGCGTGATGCCTCGAATCAATAGGATGATCAGCATCAGGTAGGGAAACGTGGCTGTGAAATAAACAACCTGGAGAGAAAGCAGGTCAGAGTCCCTCCTGGTGCGTGACAGCAGCCTGGAGGTGACAGGGAATCTGCAGTGGTCCTCAGGTCACCCCTCCCCGGGAGGCACGAAGCACATCTAGCTCAGTGTCCAACACCTTCTGAGAGACATCTTAGACAGGTGAACACACGGAACTTTCCACACCTTTCTTTCTATGTTCCAGTGGGTCTTGGGCACCCCCACCAGAGTACAAGATACTCATTGACAGGGAAGAGGGGAGAAGGCGGGGCAGGGAGGGGTACAAGTTTCCAGCCATAACATTTCAAAGGCTATTTTAAAATTTAGAATCTGGTCTCCCTTAACTCCTTATCCTGGCTGTTCTCCCCATGTCCCCTGGGAAGGGGGGCCTCCCTTCACCAGGGGGAGGCGGAGCAGATTTGTACTTTGATCTGTGAGGAAACTGAGACTGTATTTTTCCAGGCTCAAGGCAGGGGGAGCAGCAATGGCCTGAGCTCTGGGATACTGGAGACACTCAGAGGGGAATCCAATTTGCCCCTGACCACACTCCGCCCCTTATTTGAGGTGGTGGTACTATCCTTGTTATTATTATTACTATGACTGTTTTTGTCATTACTATCACTATTATTATTCTTGCAACAATACATGGAAGGGGGGTGGTTGCTGTGGGAGCAGGTTAGCCAGAGACGTTGGTACCTATCTATTCCTGGCTTTAAAAAGTAAGAAGCATTAGTCTCAGCTTCTGTGGGTTGGAGATAATGCTCAAAGCTGAACTGTCTCTGTGCATACAACAAGCCCCATTGTCCATTCTTGGCTATTACCCCTTCAGTGATTGGGAATCACTGCCTCAAAGACAGTTCTGTGTGCTAGGTCAAGCTAAACATTGATGTATTTGTTGTTAAATACACAAAGCAAGTCATAACAGTGTCTGATCCTAATTGTGTAATATGTGCATATAATAGCTACAGCTACACATATAAAGGAAATTAGCAGGCAACACAGCAAAATGTTTTTAGGAGGGATTAGCAGATCCAACCTGCCATCATGCTGATGGCTTATTCAGTGCTCAGCTCTGACCATGGAAATTTTACATTTCTTACTTTGTTCTGTATATTACTTACATAAACAGGTCTTTTAAAATCATATTGAATAAGAGAGCCTTTCTTTGTATTGAGCTAAACTCTGCCTTCCTACAACTTCCCCTGTTCTCACCAGGCCTCTCCCTTAAATTACATTTTCTTTCAGTTCTCTAGAGAGACACTCTGAGTGTCCCTAGAGACTCTGGGGGCCACAGAGAATTTACCAGGAGGCAGAACACCTCACCTTGCCTGTGGTCTTGACGCCCTTCCAGATGCAGAAGTAGCAGATGACCCAGGCAAGCAGGAGGCACAAGGCCAGCTCCCAGCGCAGGACTCCCAGGTCGTGGATGCCGGCCGTGATGCCCAGGACACGTCGCCTAATGGGTTGGAAAAAATAAATGATCAAGTGAAGGGCTAAAGGGGACAACTTGCCTCTGTCATCAAGTCTCCTGATTCTTAGAGTTGACCCCACAGATCTCATATTCCAGGCTTCCCCTGCCCTACTCTCTCCACCTTCCCATGGCCCTGCCATGTTCACCTGTTGTCTGTGCCCCTGACTGTTGAAGAGCAAATTATGTAACACCATAGGATCTTTGTCTTTCTAACTCACCCAGGTCTCTCTGTTGGAGAGAGAGAGAGAGAGAGAGAGAGAAAGAGAAGGAGGTGAGGAATGTATGAGTGAGTATATGGAGAGTAAATATTTATACCTGCAGGTCAATCAGCAAGTATATGGCTATCAAATGACAGGGCCCAGTGTGTGATAGTGTCTAAAGAGGTGGGTGGGTGGGGGTGATGGAAAGGTGTGAGAGTGTAGGTAGACATGTGTGGGTGGGCATAGGTGGGCGTGAGGGTATAAGTGGTCATGTGGGAGGGTGAATGTGTGAGTGTAGGGTTTGCCAATTTCTGTGGCGTAAATACTCCCACCTTAGCCAACATGACTGAACATGAAGTTGGGAAGGGAGGTGCACAATCAGCTCTCTTAAGCTGGCCCAGACTGTTTCCAGCACCCAGTGGACATGTGTGGGTAGATGTGTAAGTCTTGGCAGGTATGTGAAGTGCAGGGACTGTGAGGGTGTAGGGAGGCATGTGTGAGAATGCCAGCTGACAGAAATGAATGTGTGAGTCTGGGTGAACATAGGTGGATTTAGATGTATTGAACAACTGTGGGTAGCTGTGAGCACACCCTCATCTCTCAGTGATGTATGGGGTGGGGTTAAGTGCTGAAAAATATGCACAGAGAGCCTTAAACTTGCACCCCAAATCCCAGGCCTCAGACATCCAAATTTCCTCTGTTTGAGGTCCTCTAGCCCCTGGCAACCAAGCCCAACACCTACTCCCAGAATTCTATGATAGGCGAGGTGAAATTCTCAGAGGGCGTCACTGTGCTGGCTCCTGAGTGGTTCAGAAAGTCCACGCAGTGCTCTGTTGGGGACAAAGTGAGGAGTGAATTAGCCAGGGACAAGATGAGGTAAGATGCCCTCACACCCTTGGACCCCTCTGGCCTTTCAGCCTGGTGGTCCCCATCATTCCAGGTCGTAAGAGCTTCCTTTGTCAGGAGTTGGCTGCTCAGGGGGTCCCTGGGGTCAGTCTCCCTCTCCACGTGCCTCACCCTGCTGGTGTCCCACCCCGGCAGCCTCTGGCATTAGTCAGCCACCACAGGCCCAGCCTCAGGGAAAGTCTGCATCCCAGGGGCTGAAACAGTGGATACCTGTGTTCCAGGTATTGGTACAGGTCGTCCAGGGCAGCTCGGCGGTAAAGGAGCTGAACAGATAGAAGAGAGCCCAGGCGAGGATGATGATGTAGTAGATGTTCAGATAGGACTCGATGACCACAGACGCCAAACCAATGCCTTCCAGGGGGAGGCAGGGGAGGGGCCAAAAACCGAGAGAATCCAAGAGATCAATGTCAGCCCAAAGAAGTTACCTAGAAGCTGCCAGTTGGATTAGGATCCTGGGTGCTACGCAACGAGGACCACCCGGTTGGTTTACTGCCCTGAGAAGCCATTTGCAGCCTATTTTTCTGAGTAAGAAAAGTAAGTTCCAGAACAATATCCTATGCCTCCTCCCGTTTTTATAATCTATATTTGCATGTATGTCTTTTTTTAATGAGAAAATTCTGGAAGGACCGTTGTCCAACAGTTAACAAGTAGTTCTCTAGACTAACAATTTTCAACCTTTTAAAAATCTCATGGTGCACATAAACTAATTACTAAAATTCTGCAGCACACCAAAAATATATATTTTCTGCCAATCTGACAAAAAACGAGTATAATTTTCATTCATTCACACTGGACAGCTATTGTTGTGTCAATTGTCATTTAATATTTGACAAACTAAGGGCAAAGAGGTCAGTGCTTCTGACTAAATAGTCAGGTATTGCCGTACAGTGGTTGAAAATTGCTGCTCTAGGTGATAGGACTTGAATTCGCTGTTTAAAGTTTTTTTCCTTTTTGCCTATCTGCACTTTATAGTTTTTCTATTACAATCATGCATTACCTATAAAATGTTTTAAAAGGCAGGAAGGACATGGGAGTAAGTAGGGGGATTTTGGTAAGAATCAGTCTGAAAATAAGAGCCAAAACCAGAAGAAAGCAGCAACGAAAAGAGCTGTGATGGCTGTGGGGGGAGACCTGTGAATCCTGCTCAGCCTCAATGCCAAGGCCAACCCCGCCCCTCCCCCCAAGGGTGGGCAGAGCGGAAAGGGAGCTGTTTGAACATCTATCAGCAGTGATGGGCTTAGGGTGCAGCCTATCTCCTAGGCCCACAAGTCTGAGGTGGTAAGGGGCAAGGGCAGGAGCAGTCACCCACCCACCCTGCCCTGCGTCCTACAAGAGTGGGATCTTTGCCACAGTAGGGTTAAAAGTAGCAAGTCACCAGGGCCTTGAAAGAGTGGGCTGGGGGGGCTCTGCCTGGAAAGGAACTGCTCATTAGTCCCGCCTCTCGTGCTGGAGGAACTTCTGCCCAAGAACTAATTAATAATGAAGAAGGCTGGAGAGCTACAGACAACCCTAAGGCTGGCCGAACTATCAATACTGACTGTCAAAAATGCCCCCCACCCCCACCGCATGCCAGGAGAGCCGGCCCAGACCATCTGTTCCCATTGGCCTGGCAAATCTGACAAACTGCACAGGAGACAGGAAGAGCTCCTGCCTGGGGTCTCTGTGAAGCATCCAGGCAGCTGGGGCGGGGCGGACAGGGACCCAGGGCAGTCTCGGATTGGGCTTCCAGAGGGGTGGTTGCCAGGGCTCCCAATGGCAAAGGGGTCCCTGGGGAGCTGACAGCCACCGGGCAGAGTATTTAGAGCTCACAGACCCACACACCAAACAAGCAGCCACTGTGTGGCAGGAACGCGCTGTGCTCCCAAGGCCCGCCTGTCCCAGCAACCCCATCCACCGCTAGGAGGCCTGATGCCAGGCTGGAGGGTCACACCCATCTCTGAAGGCGGGGATGAGGTCAGGGGAGGAAGCTTGCGCCTGTGTGTAAGTTGAGGGAGGAGGTGGGTGTGGAAGCCCTGTCCCGTGTGTGCATAGGCTCCCTGGGAGGGTGGCTGTGGGTGGGGGCAGTTAGGGAGAGAGACGGCAGTTATAAGAGGTAGCCTGGACCATCCAACCCATATAGGTGCACACAGTCGGAGCGAGCCTCTCCCTGAGACCCTAGGCCTTAGGGTCTCTAACTGAGAAAATAAGGAGGGAGCAGCAATGCCTTCCCCAGTCCCCATCCAATTCTGGGTTTGTTCCCCCTGGACATGCTGCCCTCCTTGAAGTTAGTACCTGTGTATCCAAGAGGGCAGCCCTGCATGTGCCATCCATGAGCTTGCTTGGCCCTGGGGCTAGAGCCCAACTGGGTGGCAATTAGGCCACTGCGGGGGTCCAGAGCAGAACACGTTTGCTCTATGCTCTGTCTGAAGACACAGCACTCCATGAGCACCCAGAACTCCAGATTAGAGCCTGGACCCACCAAGCTCCACCCTACCCTAGTTCCTCACTGCTGCCCCTACAGGAGCCCCATGGAGGCCCCAAGAAGAACCAGCCTCGCCTCACTCCCACACCCCTAATCAGTGGTCAGGTTCCCAGCCAGCTCAGGAGCCATGTCCCCCACCATAGCCTCTTCTGTCCAGTCTGTTAAGCTGGGCGGCAACCCTGGGTAGCCAAGTCCCTGGGGCTCCCTTAGGGGCTGACATGAGGGAAAGAGTCCTCTCTCCATTTCAAATATTCAAGGAATCTCTCAGGGACAAAGAGACCCCGATAGGTTTCTTTCCCACTGGCCCCCAGGAAACTGGCTCAATCAACTTTAGAGGGGCTGGTGGACAAACACCCCAAGCTGCTCACATTAGTGCCAACAGATGCACGGAGGGGAGGACAGGAGCTGTCCCTAACATAACCCCTAACAAAGAAAAGAGCGTGAACTTTCATCTCAGGAGGACCTGGGTCCGAATCCTTAGCAAACGAGCTCACGCTTCTCATCTATAAATGAGGTGGTTGGAGTGATTATTGGAGGGTTAGCTGAGGAACTGGATGGGAAGTGCTGGCGTGAGCCCTGGTGCTTTCCATGAAGCCACTGATGACGAAGCTTCAGGGTCCCACATCTGCAAGACCCTGGTTCTGATTTTTCATTTTTGACTTCGTATTGACTTTCTTGAGGAGCGCCTTCCTCCTTGGGATTTATAAGCTTTGGGCCCCGCAATGCCTGATTATACCTCCTGTGTCCCCCACAGCACTTAGCACAGGATGAGAGTAGATGAATGACGGGGTAGTGAGCAGATAGGAAGGGAGAGTCAGAGGAGAGAGATGGAGGCAGGCTGCTGGCCTCCGGGGAGGCGGGCAAGGGGAGAACACTCACCCTGGAGAAGGGGGCAGATCTTCTTCCAGGCTGTGACACTCCCCTGGCTGGTGTACTGGCCCAGTGCCACCTCCAGGAAGAACACCGGGATGCCACAAGTGAAGAAGAAGATGAAGTAGGGGATGAAGAAGGCTCCTGCAGAGGAGGTGAAAGCAAGCACTGAGCCTTTCAGCCCTAGGCCTCTTCCAGAGACCTGTGCTCCAACCCCCAGCATCCTTCATCTCCCTCCTCACCCCTCCCAGAGACGCAAGTCGACTTCCTCCTGTCTGTGCCCAGGGACAGCCAGAAATTTTCCAGTCTGAACCTTACTCAGGACAGGAATGATCTTTGGAAGGAAATTTCAGTGGGAATCCTAATATATGCACTATTTATTTATTCAAGGTGCTTCACAAATCTAGTCGATTTATTATTTTTGGAACAAAAACATATGTTCTATATAATTTGATATGCTTATTAAATTATCAAGTTTGTTACATTTTAGAGAAAAACAAATAGCCCTCACCAGTGTGGCTTAGTTGGTTGGAGCAAAGTCCCCCTACACCAAAAGGCTGGGTGTTCGGTTCCCAGTGAAGGCACATACCTAGGTTGCGGGCTCTATCCTTAGCTGGAGCGCGTATGGAGACAACCAATTGATGTTTCTCTCTCTTGCCCTCCCCCTCTCTCTAAAACCAATAACCATATTTTTAAAAATTAAAAAAAAAATAACACCTTGGAAAAATTACTTTCCCTCTAATAATTTTCAGAAGGATTTTTTTTTCCCTCCTCCAGGCTCTGATCTGAACTGGGTGCTCAGCACAGAAGGCCATTCCTCTGCTCAGCCTAACTCTCAGGGACGGGGTTGTCAGCCAGCCAGGTGATCAGGCACTGACCTGCAGGCCCTGGCAGGACACCGGGCCTAACAGACATCCAGCAAATTACATATGAATGGATGTGAAGGTAACCCTAAAGTCCTCAGTACCCACTTCAGTCACAAAGACATACACCTCACCTCAGAAGTATACCCATGGGTGGAGGGACTATTGTTTATTGCACAATAATAACACTTATTTGGTGCTTACTGCTGTGAGAAGCCCTGGCTGGTTTAGCTCAGTGGATTGAGCGTTGGCCTGCGAGCTAAGTGTCGCTGGTTCGATCTTCCAGTCAGGGCACATCAGAGAAGGAAAACTCTGACTCCAAAAAACCTCCGCTGCCTTGCGGCATACCTCTTCAGGGGAAAGGCTAAGGGAGTAAACCCCGACAGAAAATCCGGAGCCGGAGTCCCTAAGGCGGTTTGATGTTGTAGTCAACACCGGCAACTCCTGCGGCGCACCTGAACCCAAGCTGTATCGACTCCGTCTTTCCCTTGGACCCTTCAGCTGCGAAGAGAGGGGGGGTCTGCTGCATGGGCAACAGCAGACCTTCCATATTACCCTGCCCAGGCTCTGTAGCTTCAGCGTCATCGCACGGGAGGAGACAGATACCATGTCACTCCCGAGTCGGACTGCACAGCCATTCTCGGCGGTGCAGATGGACTCTTAAGAAGCTACACCATCGTCTCTCGAGACGGACGGCTGCCGACGACGACGACTGCTGTGAGGCAGACCATCATCCGCATCCTTGTGCACCGGTCTAATTTGCTCCTTAGTATAAATTTCCAGTAGAGGAATTGGTGGGTCAGAGGGTATACACATGTTTTAAGTTTTTTGTGTGTGTGGTAAAAGATATATAACATAAATTTTACACTTTTAATCAATTTTAAGTGTACACCTCACCGGCATTAAGGACACTCACACTGTTGTGCAACCGTCACCACCGTCCATCCCAATGGAAACTCTGTCCCCATCAAACACTAGCTCCCCATTCTCCCCCCAACCCCTGGGAACCATCTTCTCTCTGAATTTGCCTATTCTAGGCACCTCATATAAAATGGATCGTACAGTACTTATCCTTTTAGTTCACTAAGCATAATGTCTTCAAGATTCAGTCACGTCGCAGCATGTGTCAGAATGACCTTCCTTTTTAAGGCTGACTAACATTCCCATTATATATAGACCACATTTTGCTTATCCATTCATCCATGGGCAGACATTTGCGTTGTTTCCACTTTTCAGGTATGGACATTTTTCTTAAGGTCTTTGACATGCATTTCCAATTGCCCTCCAAAACTCGCGTACCAATCTGCATTCCCATCAGTGGCATGTGAGAAGCACTGAGGGTCTTCTAGGCCCTGGGAGCCATGACCAGCCAGTAACTCTCTTCCACATTCTAAGTCTTTTTGAACACCGCTTGCCTTTATATCCCAAGGAACACTAGAGCATCAGTGAACACTGGGCTCATTAACACCACCGACTCTGGCTCAGGTGGCTTTGATGTTTGCGGAACTCAGCTTGCAGTAGTGCTCCAGAGAAGGAACATGGCGCAGGGCTCCCCAGAGGGCGCTTTATAGAAAGTCTGTGGGGACATGTGACCCAGAGGCTCCTTCCCACCCTCTGTGCAAAGGAAATGCACAGAAGCCTGGAGCTGGGCCTGCCACAGACTGAGTTCACCCAGAAAGGGCAGCACTGCCTGGACCCGTAGGGACAGTGGGAGGAGGTTAGGTCTGGATGGACTGTAGGGCTGTCCTCCATCCTTGGCTCTCTCCCTGGGTTTTCAACACATGACCACTGCAAACGCCCTCCCCTTCTGTGAGCTTCTCAGCACACCTTGCTCTGGGGGGTGATCCTACCGCATGGTTTTCTTGGCACCTGTCCAGGCCATGGGCACAGGCAGCCTGTGATGCCCACAGGGATCTGTACACGTAGGGGGACCAGAGGCCTGTGTGAATTCTCCCCACACCCTGTGCTAAAGTACCCCTCATTATCTTTGCCAAGCACTCACTGCCAATCAGCAAACTCAGAATTTCATAAAACTCTCTTTTGGAATGAATAATTTCTTGAGGATGATCTAGTTTGGTGACCAAAGGTATTATTAGACTAATACATTTATTATTTTTTTATCCATTTTGAAAGATTTTTCTCTACAGAATGATGTATTAACTAATAATTAATCACTAGTTAATTAATTAATAATTAATTTAAATCAGTTTCAACTAGCACTTATTAAATTTTAATTAATAAAATAGTAAAAATTATATTTAACTGCCAACCAGGGCTTATGGTCAGCTTGAGGTAAATCATATTACCACAGTGAGTACAATTTTAGCCTGAAGCAAAAAATTGACATTTGGGTCAGTCTGTGAAGTCGTGTTCCCATATAGATCTATTAAGTTGTCTAGACAAGGAACTTAATTCCTGGACCTTCACTACAACCTTCCCAGAGACCCAAAGACCAGTGGCCATGATGGGGACCCCTGACCTCACTTAGCCCCGCGTGCTCAAGATGAAGGGAGCACGATGGGGGCGAGCGGCTAGGCTGGCACAGGGCTGAGTGAGAACGCAGCTGACAGAGGTGAACACAGACCTTGCACAGGAGATGTGATCTGGTCCTGCCATTTCACAGACGACTTAGGCTCAGCACAGTGCCACTACATGCTGTCATGGGTCCTTATCTCTCCACCCTGCTCACAGAGGTCATGGCCACAGCTGCAGCTACCAGGCAGCACAGAGGCAGGGCAGGCACTGGACCCTGGCTACATCCTCCCTTCTTTTCAGACGACAGGGTGAGATGCATGTAGTGATGTGGGAGCAGGCAAACCTGGCTTCCAGGGCCTACTGCCACCACCCAGCTCTGTGGTTTGGGGCAAGTCCCTGAACTCTCTGATCCTCTGTATCCTCTTCTATGAAATGAGGGCTCGGCCTAGATCATCTTAAGCTCCAGCTCTAGCCTCCTATGTGTCCACAAAACTGTGGCCTGGGACAAAGAAGTAAGTCACCACCCCTGCCCCTTCTTCCTGCCTCCCTTCTGCCTGCCTCCCTCCTCTCTAGCCCAGCATGAGCCCCCAACTCACAGTCTTGGCTCCATAGCCCTGACCTGCCCAAGAAGCCCCATTTCTATTTCTTTGGCGTCATTGCTTCAAGCAGTTTGTAATAATAACTATAAGTTTTAAAATACAGAGCAAGATACATGATAGATACTCAGTAAAACTGTGTCAAATTAAATATAAATAGTGTTTAAAAGGATTTTCTAAACAATGGTTATCTTTAAATGGGAATGTTTTTTGTTTTTTTTTTAACCTTCAGAATGTTTCTAATTTCCACAAGAAGACTGCAGTTATTTCAAAAAGCAAAAATGGATCTGGTCAGTCACAAAAAACCCCATAGAACTAGGAAACCTCCCAAAGAGGTAAAGCCATAGCCGCAGCAGGTAGATTAGCAGTTGGGAGGGCTGGTCAAGAGAGGGGAGGGTCGTGGCTGTCAACAGGCCCTACAATCAACGGCAGTGACAGTTGCACAGTCTGTGAGTATACTGAAGACCATTTAATTGTACACTTAAAGAACTTATTCTAGCCTCTTCCTACCATGGTCCTGCTCATTTTTACTGCCAGTGCTGAAAAATAATAAAATTATGTTTTTTTAACCAAAAAGTCATAGCTAGACAAGATTATATCTTTTTTTTAAATCAAAATTTCTCAGTTGTTTCCATCTCACTCAGAGCAGAGGCTGCAAGACCTGAGCCGTGTTCCCTCTGTCTGGAATGTTCCTCACCTGTGCCCATCCCTAAGAGTTGCTCTGTTAACTCCTTGAGGTATTTACTCTAATGTCACCTCCTCAATGAAACCTTTACTGGTACTTGATTTCACATTTCAAACCCCTCTCCCCGACCCCATGACCCAGCTTTCCCTATCCTTCTTCCCAGCTTTGCTTCTCATCATTCCACTCATCACCATTTGACATACCACGTATGGCCCTTGTGAGTCTGTCATCTGCCACCCTTCACTAGAGTACAAAACAAGGCATATGTTCTGTTTTGTATCTGGAACAGTGGCTGGCACATGCTAGGCTCACAATGATGTTAGCTGAATAAATTAATGAATCCTGTCAACAACTGGCACCTACACAGAGTAATGAAGGAACGTATTCAAAACTCAGATGCCCAAGGTCCTGCTGTTGCCTCCTTTAATTTTTACTGTAGCCCTATGGGGTATCACCGCTGCTTCACAGAGGGGGACACTGAGGCCAGTGGCGGAGCTGGAACTCAAACTCAAGTCCTCCAACTCCATGCAAGACTCGTCCGTTTTCCCACACTGCCCAGGCAGGAGGCACCCGGGCAGGCACTGCCTGGCTCTCAGGGCACAGGTCTCCCCACCACGCCTACCTCAAAATGAACTCACCACCTCCATTTTTGTAGCAGAGATAGGGAAACCTCCAGACATTGCCCAGCCCAATGATCTCCCCGGCCACTGACAGCACAAAGTCCATCTTGTTGGTCCATTGGCCCCGATCCTTCACCTGGCCCTCGCCTTCCTGATCCAGTTTCTCTCCCTCCTCGGGGACCCAGGAGACCACAGGAGACCCATCCTCGTGGACTGCCACTTTTCTGTCCATAGCCAAGGAACCGATGCGAGGCCGCTGAGCTGCGAGTGGGGCAGACTGGTGAGAGAGGCACAGCCTGGCGGGAGAAGAAGGAATGAGCAGTGCAACCCAACACATGCCCACCATCCCTGCTTTCTCCATCCTAACCTTTGCTTTAATGTTGTTGGAATATTGCTTTAATACTGATTTCCTTCCAAAGCTGTCAATGACATTTACACCTAAAGTTACACTTTGCTTTCATGACTCTGAGAACAAATAGGAATCAAATCTTAGCTTGCCCATTTTGCAGACGGGAAGATCCAGGCGTTGACAGGTAAGTGACTTGCCAGAACCATTTAGGACTATATTAAAACCCAGACGTGGGGACTTTATTCCAAGTCTCTTTTGATCTTTACAGCCAGCCACCTGCCTGCCCCAGCTCCTCAGCCTCCGGCCTCCAGGCCAGAAGGGATCAAAGGCTTCCAGGGGTGACAGGAGGTCAAAGGGCAGGTATTGCCAAGGTGACTGCATGGTTGTCCCCTGGCCAGCAGTGTGCTCATCCCTGTGCCAGGCTGATCGACCAGTGAAGGGTAAACATGGGAGCCTTCTAGCCCGAGATACCTGATTGGGAGGGAGGGGAAAGGCGGGGCATCTGGAAAGGCCAGATGAGGGCTAGGACTGGTGCCAGGGCCAAGTTCAGGCTTTCAAGGGAGACCTGCTTCCCTTTCTCTTGGCGGTACCGCTGTCCTGAGAAGAGTGGTGGGGTCCTGGTGGTACAAGGGGGTCACCAGAGCAATTCTCACTTGGGTGGTGGTCTTCTCTGGATCAGAGTGGTCCCCTCAAGGGAGACCCAGAAGCAGCTGCTCATCATGGCAGGTCACCACCCCTCCCTCCTCCCCACCCTCCTAAAGAACCCAGAGCTGCCTGGGCTTCCAGGAAAATGACGTGGGCCACTTTCAATTTTACTCTGCCCTGTCGTTGTCTGTTTGTCAGCGGCCACAAGACAATGGCTGCACCCTGATGTTGTATCTAAAAATCCCTGTTTGCCTTCCCCTCTCTCCCCTGCATCCCACAATCCCTCTGAGGCTACCTCTGCCTCTGTTTCCAGGGAGCTGCCGGGAGGAGGTGCCCAGGCCGCAGAGGCAAGCACCCACCCACCCACTGTCCCTCGCCTACGAAGGAAGAGCACCGGGGCATCAAGTGACTGGGGGCCACCAAGTGCTCCTTGCTCCTCCAAGGCTCTAGAGAAACACAAAGGATCCTTTTTATTAAAAGAAGAGTCTGTGTTTATTTGTTAGTCCTTTTAACCCAGGCAACAGCCCAAGCCCAAGTTGGTTAGCAAGGTGTGGCAGGAGCCATTTGAGGTTATGGAAATTTTTGAAGGTGACTTGAAGGGTGCAGGTTATCCCAGGAATGGGAAAGCATGTCAGGGTGAAATTCCGGCATTGGCACCTACTCAGAGGCTGCTATTGCAAGCTCAGTCCGGGAGAGAAGATGAGGAAAGAGGTACCCAGTGGAAATCAGAGGCCCTCAGCCTCTGATATAAGGGCTCAGGAGTGGCATAAGGGAATGGAGCGAGCTCTAGGTTCAGAGTACGCAGCAGACCTCAGTGGGCCTTGAGAACCAGAGTTTCAGATTGAAGGAACAGGATAATTTGGCCCCAGGGCAAAAGTTGGTGATACCTGAACCAACTGTGGATGCTGCTACAGAATCGGGGCTAGGGCACCCTGAGGAATGGCCTCTGAATCATTGTGAAATGAATGAATAAATGAATGAACTAAAAAACATTGATGAAAAAAGCCCCAGACAGAAACCTAAGTTCTAGTCCAGACCTAGCTAATAATAGTAAGCAAAGTTAACATTTGAGTGAGCACTGTCCTAAAAACATACACATCTTTATACACATTAGTAAATCTCATCTCCATATAAAGCTTTGAAGTAGGCATTACAATGAACTCCACTTCATAAATGAGGAAATGCTCAGAGAAATTAAGAACAAGATCTGACACTGAGCAGGTGTTCAGTAAAAGGGTTTTTTTTTAATGGTTTGAATAAACTTACCAATGCGATATGGGATGGAGCTAAGTCTAACCTGCTGTGTGACCTTAGGCAAATCACACTTCCTCTCTAGGCTTTAGGCCTCCCTGGAAGAGAGAATGACCCCTGCTCAACAGCAGTGTTGGGAGGGCCGGGGACAAAAATGAGATCCGCAAAAGACAAGGAGAGACGATTGCCTTCGCTTGCTAAGCCAGAGGGTAGCTCGGCTCGGGGCGAGCCCGGGCAGAAGAGTCGCCAAGGGGATGATCAGAAGACAAGCCTCACTGTTCCCAGACCAGAGGCAGCTATTTCGGGGCCAAGCTGCCTCCACAGTTCAAGGAGGGGAAAAGAGTAAATGGAGGAAAAAACCGAGGAGCGTGTGGGATTGGGAAGCAAATCTCAGAACCCAGTTTGGGCACAGGATTTGGACTGTATTGCAGATGGGGTGGGGAGAGAAGAGAACATGATGGACTGACACTAATGTGACACTTAAAAAAAAAAAAGGAAAAAAAAAAAGGTTATTGAGCCCTGGCCAGGAGGCTCAGTTGGTTGGAGCAGCGTCCCGTACACCAGAAGATTGCAGTTCCATTCCCCATCAGGGCACGTACCGAGGCTGTGGGTTCAATCCCGGTCAGGGCGCGTACTGGAGGCAGCTGATCAATGTTTCTCTCTCACGTCGATGTTTCTCTCTCCCTTCCCCCCTCTCTATAATCAATAAACATATCCTTGGGTGAGGATCTTTTTAAAAAGGTTATTGAGAGGATCGTAACTTATGGGTAAGAATGAAAAACCAGAATGGGAGACTGAAAGCAAGGGCATATAAAAAGAAAAGGTGGCCCAGAGCCACGGTAAGTCAGGGGAAACAGGCTTAAATTGCAGCAAGCAGCATTCAGGTTAGACTCAGGGAAGAAATGTCCAGGAAGAGGTCAGACACAGAAACAAGCTTTACAGAGCTCTCCTTTCTGGTTACATTTAAAAGCCAAAAGGACAGCACAGCCAGCCGTCCTGCCACCCTCGCCCACCCTCACAGCGCCCTTCCACTTCAGCCCATTTGCTAGAAATAAGCAACAGTGTTGTGCACAGTCAAGAGGACTTCCACAGATCCCCCCCTTCCCAATGACCCACTCCACCCAGCTCTGACCCTCTCCAGCCCCTGGCATGACCTCCCCAGGCTGCCCACCTGCTCTGCTAAGCTGGGGCAGGGTACGGGGGCATGCAGTGGACCCCACCATACCTCAGTGCCCTCCAGAAGTGAAGACACCAACAGCCACACTGGGCTGAATGCTGCCTATTGGGGAAATATTCAAGAGGCTAGCAAGTCCAAAATGAACTGTTTGTAGGAGGCAGGCATGTGGACGGAGGCCTGGCCAGGGTCCAGCAGAGGAGCAGACAAGTGTAGAAATGCTACTCCCCAGGTACTACTGGGACCCCAGTCAGCCCCTTCATATCCCAGGCCAGCACAGGACACCCCAGCTCCCGCCTCAGCCCACACCCACATACCAGTTCCCGTTTCTGCGCACACACTGGTGCCATTCCCGTCACGTCCCTTTGCACACACATACCTGTGTGCATGGCACCAAAACCTGGCTCCCGTCTAGTCCTTCACACCCTGGGGGCTGCTTGGCTTGGCCGGTGGCCACCCGCCCCTTCTGTCAGCCCCCTCATTACCCTCGTCAGGCACCAGCATGCCCATGCTTCCCCTGAGCCAGGTAGCTTCCTCCTTCTGCTCTGCTGGTAGGGGGAGGGTAGGATCCCCTCACTTTGATCGCTAATTGCAGACTATGGGCCTTCGGGAATGGCCGAGCTCTCTCCTGTCTACTCTGCCTCCCACATTGCTGTGCACTGTCTGCTTCCTTTGCCCTCTCAGCCAGGTGATCACCCCCTTTCACTCTCTTCCTGAGGCCATCCCCCCATCCATTGACTTTCCTGCTCCCCAGGCTTGTCCTCAAGCAACTCAGATGCTGTGGGTGGTGAGGGGGAGCTGGGAAACCCCTCGTCCTAAGACTCCCGGACACCAGACATTGCTGTGGCCCCAGGGCCTTGCACCACAGACACACACACTTGCAGAGCCCTGCCTCCCAGGTCTCAGGCTCCAGCCGCCCTGGGGACCCCCTCAGAGGCTGGGAAGACAGGTCCAGCCCTCTGCCTCCTGCTCACCTCAGCCCCCGGTCCCGGTCCTGTGGTCAGCTCAGCTCCATGCCTCCGGTCCCCAGGAGAGCCCCAGGGAAGCCACGACAGGAATGCCAGAGAGACAGGACCTGAAAGGGAAGCTGTCCTCCACCTTCGCTCCTTCTCCTGTCCTCCTGGCTCACAATCCCATCTGAGCCCTCTCTAGGGGCTCCCGGGCAGAAAACGACTGCTGTGTGTGTGAGTGTACTGGGAAGTGAAGGGGCAGAGAAATACCACAAGCAACAGGAGGGACTGAGGTCAAAAGTTTATGAACCAGGATTACAACATCTAACCTCAGTAAGTCAGGCCCTCTACCCCGAGTCTCCCACCCCCACTCACTCTCTCTGCAGGCCCTCCTGCCCTCCTAGTGGCACTGTCCCAAGAGGACCTTTCCACGCCAGGCTCAAAAACTCACATCCGACCTCATCTCCCCTCCTTTTGTTCCGTGCCCTTTCCCTCTTCCCCCTCTCACCTTGCCCCCTCCTGGTACCAGCACCGGCTCCTTCTGTGGGAGGAGGAGTCGGGGATATACCCGTGGCAGCCCTCTCTTACCAGAGCAGAAGGATGGAGCCACCAACTCCCAGGCTGGAAAGTAAGAACCTCAGAAGGGGAGTTGGCCTCAGTGACAGAGTACAGGAGGAGGGTGAATCACATGCTGGACTTTTCCACCAAGTACCTGCCCTCTGTGGTTTCAAGGCAGGCTCTAGACCTTCACAACAACTACCCTTTTCCTTGGGATTTTCCTAGAGAAAGTGCCCAGAGCACACCTCAAGGAACCCAAAGGACACAGGTTTGCAGTCAAACCTGAGTCTGGACCCCTCCTCTTGTTATTTACTGGTCACGTCAACTAGGCAAGGGTCTGAGCTTCAGTTTATTGGTTCTGTAAAAGCTACGTAGGTAATGATACCCACTTTGCAGAGTTGCTGGGAGGGCTGGAAACAATAGGCTAAACTGCTAAGGATAACAGAGGTGCTCAAGGGGAGCTGTAGGTGTTTGTTCTGGGTTCCCTGAGAGCTGGGGCTGGCTGGTAGAATGTGTGGCCCCAGGCAGAAGAGTGCTCTGGTCACCTCTCAGCACAAAGGCACACAGCTGAGATGTGTCTGGTTGTTTGGCAGCTATTGGTGGTGAGCTGTCTGGAATCATGTGTGTGTCCCAGGCTGTGTGCCCAGTGAGCTTATCCAGAACAGGGCCCTGTCCCTATTCCTGAGCAGACTTTCATGGCGCTGGAGACAGGACTGTCCCAGGCCCATTTAGTCGGAACAACCGGTGTCTGGTGTAAGGCAATGAAGATGCTTCTTCAGCTCTAGGTGGTGTGGAGGAAGGGAAGTTGTGGGGAGAAAGGAAAATTTCCCTTTGCATGAGCTTCCCCTTCGTATTTTAGAACTGCCCAGCAGGGCTGGGTTTGAAGTGAGAATCTCAGTCTGTAATTTTCCATCAAGCACCCCCTCACTGCATCTCAGGCCCCTCTCAGCACCTCCTGTGGGTTTCCCGATCAAGGGAAACCCAGAGTGAGTCTCAGTTCTCAGACCTTGGCCTCTGTGAAAGCACAGGTGGGCTGGAGGAAGCCCAGGCAGAGCCACTGGAACTCACACTCCAGTCACCGCCATGCTCGCCTTGGGTGGTGTGACCGGCACTGCTGCATCTGCTTTGTCCCCATATGTCAGGCCAACATGTGTCACCCATGGAGCTTACTGCAGAGGGGACATCAAAGTCCATGCAGCTATTCCAGAACAAAGTACCCACCCAGCCTCTCTATGAAGGGCAGAGAGAACAAAGAGAATCAGACTAGGCAGAGGGTGAATTTCCTAGCTCATTCATTCATTCACAAATTTTATTTCATGCCTATAATGTGTCAGGCTTTCTGCGAGGACCTGGGGATATGCATGGTCCAGTGGTCTTGTCACCTCTCCTTCACCTTCTAGGAGGACAGCTGCCTTGTTTGACCCAGCCTCCCTTTAACTTGAGCCCTCCCTCGAATACTCATGCCCACCGCAACTCCCACAACTTCCGACCCCCACTGGGTATTCAGACCAACTGGCAAATTCCTGGAGGCCAGAGACCCCCATCTGTGCAAAAGGTAGCGTCCCTAAATTACCTGGAAAGGCTACCTAAGACTGAGCTGTTTGCAGACTGGGAAGGGTCCAGAGATGAGATGGAATATGGTTAAGTAAATCAGTTATCTTGCTGCGGTGAGAACCGTGAAGCCCACAGAATCTTCTCATCTCCCACCCCCATGCCTGCTTTCAGAGGGCCTGGCATGGAACCTATTTCCTGAGCATCTAACTCAGGCAACGTACAAGATTCCCGGACACTGGACTTTGCTGTGGCCCCAGTGCCTTGCCATTTGATCCCCTTAAGAACCCTGAAATGTAGGAATTATTAGCCACATCTTACAGTTGAGAACTTTGGGGTGACGAGAAGAGAGATGAGGTGTCCTACAGCCACACACTAGCAAATGATGGAGCTACAATTTGAACCTGGGCCTCTTGGCTCCCGAAATCTATGCTTGTTCCACTGCAGCATACTGTTTCCCAGACTCTGAGCATTTAAAGAGCAGGGGTCACATTTCATAACCCTGTTTGGCGTTGTTTAATACAGTGCTGGCTCAGAGTAGGCACTCAATGTTTATCAGATGGATGGATGGATGGATGGACAAAAGCAACTTGAGGGGAAAGATTACCTCAGCCTTCCCTCTCCTGGAGGGCATTGCTACCCCTGAACCAGGGGACAGACTGGGGCTTGGAGGACTCAGTGCTGACTTTCTTGGACAGCACTGCAGGTGCTGCCAGAGCACCAGGCCCACAGCAGGAAGGGTTATTCTGGGACCACCTCTCCCTCACCTCCTAGCAAAAATGCTCAGCTCAACAAATGTGTAGCCTTCTTTCTGGGGTCTGGTGCCAACATGATGCTTGGGGCCAGGAAGCCGGAGGACAGCAAGGATGTGTCTGAGCTCCTGGGCTTTTCTGTTTCATTGACAACCCAAAGTGGTGGGGCTGGAGCCACAAGAAATAGGATGGACTTGCTTTCCCAGGGGAGCTCTCCTCTGCTGGCTCCAACAACAACGATGTAAGTATTCTTATTCCCACTTTAGAGAGGAGAAAACAAAGCATCAGAGAGATTAACTTGCTCAAGGTCACAGAGCTAGTAAGAGAGAGGCTAGGACCCACACGTCAGGACCACAAGCCTCTAGGTAGGAGTGTACTCGGCTCTCGGTGGTGTGTCTGAGCTTGTGTACATTTGTCTGACGATAATGAAGAAGTGTGTCTGTGTGCACATGAATGGATCTGAGATGTGTGCCAGGTCCAAGGTACGAGATCTGAGGCCCGAAGGCAGCCTGGGGGCACTTGGTACATGATTAGTTACCTCCCTATCTCTAAGAGCCCTGTTTGTAAGTCTCCAGTTTCCTATGCTTCTGGTCTCTCCCTTCAGCTCTCACTTGCCACAAGGCTCTCCCTGCCTGCCTTTCTTCCTCTGCCATCCTTCTCTACAAGGTGTGGCCTCTAAACAAGAGAGGGCTCCCCTTCCTTCCGTGTCTTCTTCCTCAGAGATCTGCAAGATCTAGTGTCTGCCCTTCCAGGCCAAGAGAGCAAACAGGACTGAGCTCGCCCTGTCCACACCTCCCTTGGCTACCACGTCTGGGCAGTCTTCTTCCCCTTCCCCACTCAGACCCAGGCAAGTGGTTTTTCTTGCACATCTGTGCCTGTCACCCCTCTGGGTTGTTAGAGTAGATACCTCTCACCCACCCCACCCCCCGCTCTAATGACCTCGGGGCCACACATGCATTGCCTCATTTGAGCCCCACCACAAACCTGTGGGTGGTGGATGGCATTATCTCCATGTGGAAAAACAAAGACCTGGATTCCAAGTAACTTCCAAAAAGACATATAGTAAGACAGAGGCAGGTCAGGACTAGAAACCACATCTCCTCATTCTTAGCCCGTGGATAATTTTCACACTGCATTCCACCATTAATGAATCTCCTAAGTGGCTGGTTTGGCTCAGTGGATTGAGCGTCGGCCTGCGAGCTAAGTGTCACTGGTTCGATCTTCCAGTCAGGGCACATCAGAGAAGGAAAACTCTGACTCCAAAATACCTCCGCTGCCTTGCGGCATACCTCTTCAGGGGAAAGGCTAAGGGAGTAAACCCCGACAGAAAATCTGGAGCCGGAGTCCCTAAGGCGGTTTGACGTTGTAGTCAACACCGGCAACTCCTGCGGCGCACCTGAACCCAAGCTGTATTGACTCCGTCTTTCCCTTGGACCCTTCAGCTGCGAAGAGAGGGGGGTCTGCTGCATGGGCAACAGCAGACCCTCCATATCACCCTGCCCAGGCTCTGTAGCTTCAGCTTCACTGGAGAGGACACTCCAGCGTCATCGCAAGATGTCGATTCAACATGGGAGGAGACAGATACCGTGTCACTCCCGAGTCGGACTGCACAGCCATTCTCGGCGGTGCAGATAGACTCTTAAGAAGCTACACCATCGTCTCTCGAGACGGACGGCTGCTGACGACATCTCTTCATGGGCCCAGCACATGCTTGTCACCCTGATCAGATGGATGGGTGAATGGATGGAGAGACAGATATTACACCCTCAGAATGGCTTCCCCAGACCACCTAACTCAAATCATCGGGTTCCTTTTATACCCTAGTTATTCTTTCTCATAGCACTTTGCTCTTTTCTTTCACAGCATTTGCCACAATCTGTCACTTAAGAACCTGTCTGCTTTTGCTCCTCATATATCATGAATATACAGCCACACAGGAGGTGTCCTGGGAATATTGTCAGATGGTTGGAGATTCCAGGTGTGTGGTATCACACATTTCAGCAGCACATTTCTCTAGCAGATTTATTTCTCCTGTGAGGACTGTGACTGAGCCTGGCACCTGGGGCTGGGGCTGGGGGTGGGGAGCACCCACCCAGTCACTGTCCAGGAAGAAACAGCCACAGCCAACAGGCAGCAGGACTGCTTTCACTAATTCTTACAAGTGCTCCCAGCAACAACAAAAAATCAAAACCTGAAGACTGGAAAAGGTTCCGGTGCTTTTCCCCACTAACTAACTTGCCAAAACAAAAAACCAAACTAAGAAGACTGCCCAGGGAATGCTGGGTCTCACCAGATGCTCCCCTGGAATGGTACCAACAGAAGAGCCATCGAACAGAGGTGGGGACACAGCCACCAAAGCCTCCACATGTTCAGGGAGAAATGCAGCTATGTGTGTTCAGTCACACACACACACACACACACACACACACACACACACACACACATGTACATGTGCCCCAGCTCTACACACAGCTCAGAGGTAAGGCTGCAGAGACACACCTGTGGGGTCCTCTGGGGCCAAGGCCTTGCCCACTGAGCCTGAGGAGCACAGGCTTTGCCTCCCACCTGGGGGTGCTCTGCAGCCTAACCCTAACAGTGTATCTGGCGGCTCGGGCCCTGAGAGCCTAACCGTGGCCACCCACTGGCGCCTGGTGCTGCTGCTGCTGCATCCAGGAGCTATCCTCTTCTCAGCACCAGAGCAGGGGGTCCTGAGGAGGTGGGGTCCCCCTGCTGGCTGACCTGAGGTAGTGCCCCTCTCTGCCAGAGCTCTTTGTACCTGCTGCCTCAAGCCTGCAAAGTCAAAGCTGTCTCTCTCTTTGTACCCCTGGCACCAGGCTCTGGGCAGGCCACGCTGACAGGCGGGGTCAGGCAAGGGCACAGCAAGGGAAACACGTGCAGAAGCCCAACCACTCTTTCCACTTCCTTTCTCTAGCGAGCGCTCAGGTCTCCTTCGCTCTTCACTCCATTGCCTTTCTTGTTCCATGGAGGGAAGGAAGAGGGAAGGGACTCTAGTGGAAGGGACTCTAGGTGTGACAGAAGCCCCCCACTCTGGTCTGAGTGTCTGGTGATGGAGTAACTCAGCTGGGCCCCATCACCCTTCTCCCCATAGTGATCCCCTCTGCTCACGGTCTACAAGAACTCAATGAGGGAAGGAGAAAGGGGTCACAAGTTTAAAATGACAAAGGGGTCAAGAAAGCAAGGCAGAGGGGCAGGAACCAGGCAGAAGTGCTAGCAGTCAGTGGGAAGAACTTGGATTTAATGAAATGAGGGGTAAGAGGGCCCAGGAGCCAAAGAGACCTCTCAGCCCACCCCCAGCCCTCACCCAGCTTCCCCAGCCTCTCTCAAAGGGCGTGCTGTGGATACTGGCATTTCATACTGCTCAGCCACCCCTGGGGCAGGGAAGGTGGAGTGGGAGGAACCCAGTGGAGAAGGGGGATTCCAGAATATCCCCCTTGTCTAATCTACCCCATGTGGGAGACAGAGAAGCACAGAGGGGCTGCTTCTGCCCTCCCCCTGCGCAGCCGTCCCCACCACCAGGCCCACAGGCATGTCCCAGGGCCTCCTAGCAGCGAGCCTCCAGGTCTGCAAGTCTGAGAAGTGAGGTCCTGGGTGTGGCAGAGGCAGAGGGTCCCGCTTGGCTCCTCTGGGCCAGTTCCCCAGCTGGGCACACCAGCTGGTGAATTCTTTGGAAGGAGAGTCGATGGTGGGGCAAGGTCGGCCAGCTGCCTTCACCACCAGCACCCACCTGTCTCCCCATACACCATCACACCCTCCAGGGGCAGTCCTCCAATCACAGCCTCTGTCTTGGAGGCAACCAGTCTCCTTCTGGGACCTCAATCACTCACTCTGTCCCTCCCTGACCCCCACACCAGGCTCACTGCCCCCTGTGCATCAGCTTCTACCCTGGCAGGCAGTCGTCACCATCAGCTGCTGGGGTCCCTCCCCACTTACTCCTTACCTCTCTGAAGGAGCCATTGAGGGTGCTGAGTTTGTAGAAGCCCCAGGAGGGAATACAGACCATGGAGGGCAGAGCCAGGAGCCAGCCCAGGGCATCCCACATCAAGGGTACGTGTACTTCCTGTTGTAGGTCAGCAGGGTGTACTTGCTCAGGGAGAAGAGGAAGGTGGCCTGAGGGTAAGAGCAGAAGAGAAAGGGGCTGGGAAGCAGGGGCCCTGGGCCCTCAGCGCTCCCTGGAGGAGCTTGCAGAGATCACACTCCAAGCCTAGAGTTTTTTCAGGCTCATCTGGGCCAATGAGCCTCCAATCTCCATCCATATTCTGCTCAAAATCCACACACACCCAACAGGTGTTTCCAGGGCACCTACCCTTTCCCTCCCAGGCCCCCGGAGTCCACAGGCACCTCTACACGTGGTTGGCTCCCAGTTAAGACACGACAGGGTGCCTGCTGGTGCTTTTGGTTGTTTGTCTCCTGCACCATCAGGTGAGGCTGCAAATACCTCAACAGCAGGTTAGGCCTCATTTAGGTCCTGCACATTGTGGGTGCTCAGGGGAACTGATGACTCAAACGGAAAAGCCAGAGGAAGCAGCACAAAGTGGTTCAAGGCTCAGGCTCTGCAGCCAAGTCGCCTGGGTTTGAATCTGAGCCCTGTGCCACTTTCTAGCTTTGGGGTAAATTGCTAAGCACCTTTGGCTTCAGTTTCATCTGTAAAATAAATATAATAGTACATTTTACTTCATAAGGCCCTTGTGAGGATTAAATGGGTTAAAATGTATAAAACACTTGGTAAAACGGTTGCTATTATTATCACTGTGGTTATCAGTGTTGTTATGAGCAGCCCAATGCAGTTGTTTTTCAGTCCTGCCTGTGGCATTAAACTCACATTGTGGTGTTGGTCACCCAGTCTGACAGCTCTGGACCTCAGTTTAACCTTCTGTGAAATGGAAAGGAAGAATCTACATTGCTGTCATTTTCTAGAATCCAGCAAGAAGATGAATGAAAATCTAAATGACTTTCAATCCCCACAGAGAAGTCTCTTCTTGGGCAAACAGCCTACCTAGCCTCCTGCCACCACGATCTCTCTATCCCTTCATCTGGTGTCCCTCCCTGAGGTTATCTTACTGTGCACACAGCGGGTGTGAAGAAGAGCCAACAATATTTGATAAGAGGCCAAGGCCTGTACCCGATCATGTCTTCAGTGTTGTCATAGAAGTGCTTGGCTCCTACCATGAAGAGAAGGAAGGAAGGGAGAGAAAAGACATCCCTGAGCATCCGGCGCATCCCGATGGGGCCCACACTGACCAGGGTGGGCAAACACAATAAACAGAAGATATCAGGGTTCTCTTTACAGATCCCTGCTGGAAGAAAACTTCCCTGCAATTCAGGGGCATAAATGGCAATGGGCAGCAGAGGCACTGACTTTCTGATTATTAAGGCTGTTATAGGCTGAAAAGGTTTGGATAGGACAGGATATGGGACCACCTGGGGTGACCCAGGAGGGCTAGGTAGGGCAAGGCAAACTCCAGAGGGCTCTTCCAATGGTAGCAATTTCAAAGTCTTGAGATTTTTGAGGTTGGGTAGGGGAGAAGTCCCAAGGAAAAGGTGGGTGTGAGCAGTGGACGTCTGTCTTTTGTCTGAGGGCCCTGGAATAGAGGTGAGTATTGGGGTTAGGGAGAGCCACTCACCGTAGACCCAAGCCACACAGAGGGACTCAAAGATGGCCACAAACAGGAGGCACATGCCGCTGGCTGCATAGTGGTCAAAGAGCTGAAACACATACATACTGCCCTGCCGGGGAGAAAATAAAAAACAGAACTCTACCCAGAGGAAACAGACATTCACCTCCTTGCTGGCCAGCTTCACACCATCAAGGGCATAGCACAGAGTTGGTGGGGATCACAGAAGACAAATATTAAAAGAGAATGTAGTTTGTAAGCTGTAAGGCACTAGGCGGATATGAGGCAACAATTATTTTTTATTTTTTCTGGATGGATGGTAGATGAAATAGACAGCTCTTATTAGATTGTCCCTGACAACATTTAGCGATTGACCCAGAAGTCCAAGACATAATATGCACTTTTTCTGGCCAATATCAGGACAGGACTGTCATTGGTATTGTATTACCAAAATGACAAGCTCCCTCTCCTTTCTTGCCCTCTGAGGCATCACATGGAATATTACCCACCCCCAGGGCTCGTTCTCCCTTTGAAGTTTATCCCTGGAACTCAGTGTAGCTGCCTGGGAAATTATGAGATCTTGCTGGGGAGGCAGTTTTTCCTAATCTGAGACCATCATTTCCATACCTCTTAGATTAACATGGAGCCAAATTACCCCTCACCCATCCCCAGAAGTAGGTGGTCAATGCCCAAAGGCCAGAGGAGGGACTTGCCTACTTTGTGCTTCCTGTGGTTGGGAACGGAGAGTCACAATGCCATGAAACCGCAGCAGCCTGCTCCATGTGACAAGTAGCAGCTGTCCACCTTTGCCTGCCTCCTCACCCACCTGCAAGCCTCTCAGGTCCTCACCTCTGTGACCACGACCAGCTCAACAAGGAAGGAGATGACAGACACTCCAAGGATGAGGACTTCCCTCCAGTTCTTCTTGTGGAACACGCAGTGGTACATGTCCACCAGCACCATCACCAGGCTTTCTTATGCACACAAACTGAATGAGAGGGAAAAGAATTGGAGGGAAAGAGAGTTCCCAGAGTAAGCACCATCAGCTAGCTTTGGCTTGTTGCTCCTGGGCTCAGCCCTGTCAGGCTCCGTGTCTCAAGTCCTCAGAGCTGTCCTTGCATGGTCTGGTCTGGACCCCTCTTCAGAGCACCTCTTGGTTCCTGGAAGGACATCCACATCTGACATTCACCATGTTCCCAACTGTCTTAAGGTCCATCAGGGCATCAAGCTTAACCTCACTCCTGCTGCTCCCTCTCCCCTAGCTCACACACACCCTCTCATCTCTCAGCCTCTGAGTGGCCACCTCTTGATACCTGGCTATCCAATCCCAGGAGGATGATATGAAGAAGAAACAGCAGGCCCAGAAAGTCAAGAAGGTCAGCATCACCACAGCCCGGAGGTAGACAATGAAAGCCAAGCCAGGGCCTGCAGCAGAGAACAGAGGAACACAACCCAGTGCCTGGCCTGGCTTCAGGCCATGTGAGGCCCAGCGTGGTGCCATGGAGTAACTGGAGGCAGAGAAATTCTACCCCAAAGTTACTATCACCACCACCATCCTCACCCAGAAGAAGCCACCAAACCTCTACCTGATCCCAAATTTCCAAGACACTACCCATAGTTTTCTCATTGGCAGGAACAGAACCTAGAGGCTGTGTGTATAAAGGGCTTTGGAACACAGCAAGGGGTACATCACCCACATTTCTGTAAGTTATACCCCAAATCCTCCAGTTTCACTCTCCACATCTATTGCCCCAAACCAGAGGTTTCAAACTTCAAAAGAACCCCGGGACTTTTGTGTACTTCTGTGACTCTGATCCAGGATAAAACAAGGGAGGGGTTATCATGCTCCTCTGTCAACTAAGGCAATTGCAGTGTGGTTTCAATAGAGATGAGTCCAAAGAAAATACTAGCAAGACTAGACTGTGCCTGGGGCCACCAGCTGGACACCTCTGCCCTGGGGCCTTTTCTGTCACCAGTGGACTGGCATTCATTTCAGAATACCACTGATACACACTCTCTCAAATCAATTAATGATCCTCTCATCTGGCTTACAACAGCAGGAATAGATTCACACGCCAGCACCTGGATTCATCCATAGGAAGCTATGGATGAAAAAAAAGGTGTGACCCTGTGACATTTAATAGTCCTTTACCTCTTGAAACCACACTCCCCACATTGGTGAGGTGAGGTTGATACTAGTACCTGCCTCACAGTTTCCTGTCGCGTGGTACAGGCAGAATGCTTTGCACAGTATCTGGCATATAGTAAGTGCTTAATATAAGTGAAATAGTATCACTTTTAATGAGTCAGTGATGCTAGTTGCCCAGTGCTTGGCACTGTGTAAACAGGGTTGTGCTTATGAATGCTAGGATAAAACACTGTCTTGCTACAGAGTACAAGTGGATGGTCTATAAGAAGAGGAGAAAAGCAAGAGAAACATTTACAGCTTACCTAGATAGGGAACCAGCCCCCAATTTTATTTAAAGGAAGCAACAAAAAGATTGCATGGTAGAAAGGCATTCACTTAAAAAAGGAGGAAACTCTATGAGCCAATATAAACTTATTTATCTCTAAGATACATATTAAAGTGAACAAAATGCCCTGACTAGTGTGGGTCAGTAGGTTGTATGTCATCCTGCAAACTAAAAGTTTGCTGGTTCAATTCCCTGTCAGGGCACATGCTTGGGTTGCAGGCCAGGTCCCCAGCTGAGAGCATGAGAGAAGCAACTCATCTATGTTTTGCTCCCACATTGATCTTTCTCTCCCTTTCTCCCTCCCTTCCTCTCTCCCTAAAAATAAATAAATAAAGCCTTTAAAAAAATAAAGTGAACAAAACAAGTCAAGGTGCAGAACAGTGTTATAGTATGCTATCAATTGGTTTCTAAAAAGGGGGTAAGAAATAGAAAAATGTACCTAGGTATGAATGAGTGGATATGTATATATGGGTGTGTGTGTTTTTTTCTCATATGTGTCTAAACTATTTCTGGAGGAATAAACATGAACCTGATAACATCGGTGGTCTAAGAACATTGGAGTGGGAAGAAAAGTGTTCGCTAAATACATACTCACCCTTTGAAGCCGGAATTACTGTTTTCAAGTCCTCCCCCAGGACTTCCTGGGAGGCAGCCACTGAAAGGTGACTCACCCACAGTGAAGGTGACAGTAGAAGGGCCCCTGGAAGCCAGTTGGCGAAGGTTCAAAGCCCACAGAACCCACAGCCTCCCCAATGCTCACCTGACTCAACCACCTTGGAGACGGGCACCCGCTGCTCTTGGGACACAAAGCCCAGGATGGAGAAGAAGGCAAACCTGGCCATGAAGCTGGTTCCACGGTTGAGGAAGCAGAGGGCCATGCAGTCCCTGCTGTTGAGGTGGGGAGGCGGAGACAGGCTGGTCAGAAAGGGTTGTATGTCTCAGGCCTGCAGCCGGAGGCCACGGCCGCCCCAGGCAAGCCTGCCCCTCACAGCAGACAGGTCAGAGGGGGCTGCCTGGCAGAGTTAAGATGAGCATTCAGGGATGGTCCTGCTCCCCCTGCTTCACTAGCTCAGGCTCAAAATAAATCCAGGTCGTCCTAAAAGAATGAGGCCCTGAAGAGGTGAAATATTCATCTGAAAATTACAAACTGCCACACAGCCTCCCTTCCCTGCCATATTGCCACCACACCTTTGGACACCAATACTCTGACACAGGTCGGCGTGGCATGCTATGGGAGGATGTAGGCCTGGATAATCCCAAGCAACCAATAATTCTTAGTTACCTAAATTTGATTCCAAAAGGCATGATATGATATGTTGGTCTAATATTAAAATTGGCTTAAATTCTCTAATCTGAACCAGGTAGGCCAAGGGAACCATGGGGAGGGGTCACCAGCTGGGGGAGGGGCAAAGGAAAGTGGGTAAGGAGTCCCTGTTTGCTGGGGCAAACGTACAAAGCAGGTCAGACTGAGGCCCCCATGAATGACATGGCTACTCACGTGCCAGGCTTGCTGACACTCCTGAGCCTGCGTACCTCTACATTAGCCAGGGCCCACGCTGGGCCCCTGCTCTGCCTTCCCGGCCAACTATTTGCCTGTGCTGCAGTGGGCCCCTTTCAGCAACTGGTAGCCCTGGAGCATTGGAAAGTGGGGTGAAAGGTGGGGCGGGTGTACCTGACCCAGCATGGCTGGAAGGACAGCAGGGAGGGGTGGGTCTATGCCCCCCCCACCCCCCAGTCACCTGTAGCAGTTGCTGTGGAACTTGTTATACCTGCCCAGGGCTGTCAGGCACCCGACACAGATGGCGAAGGAGAAGAAGATCTGGGTGCCCCTGTCCATCCACACCTACACAGGGAAAGGCAAGAGAGTTGCACCCCAGAAGCCGGGGCACCTGGGTTCCTTGGAAGCACACAGGCCCACTGCTGAGCCAGGCTCCAGCTCAGGACGGCAAGAACTCTGGCCTCGGCCTGTGCACGTCCCCCCTCAACCCTGCATCCCAATGGACTCTACTTCCTGGGCCCCTGCATGGGGTTTCTCAAGCACTGCCAGGATGGCACAGGTTTCAGGCATACGGAGAAGAAGACTAAAGCGCCCATGGTGGAGGAGGGTGCAGGGTGCTCTAGGACTAAGCAAGGCTTGCCTCCATGTTATCATGGAAACAAAGCCCTCTCCTTTCTCCTGCCCTAGGCTCTCCTGGTGGTGTGAGCTGTTTGGAAGAAATCCAGAGACAGGATGTCTAGGGTTATGGTCCTTATCAGTGCTCTCATGGCACACAGCTTTGCCCCTCATGTCTCCAAACCCTCTGTCTGAAAAACAGGAAGACTAGTCCCCCGCTCACAAAAAATTGAGAGGATGAGCAGAAATGGATCAGGAAAGAGCTTTGTACTCCTTGCAGGGGAAGAGCTCTTTAGATAAACATAGATTATGGTTGTTACTGTTATTATCTCAGCTGCCGACCCAGGCTGTGCCTGTTATGATTTAGGTTTAACAGCTAGAATAACATCCCAAAGAAAAGGACAAACAGGACTAGGCAACCCTGCAGACTGGAAGGAAGTGGGGTCCTGGGGCTACAGACCCTCCCCGGGCGCTTCTTGCTTTCAGACGTTGTGAGCTCTACGAGGGAGCACCGAGATCTGGATGCAGACATCGATGGCAGTTGCCCCAACATTTCTGTGCTCCCTACTTTTTGTCTATCACCTGGCTCTGGCCCAGTAGCCCCCACACAGGTACCCATTTTCCTTTCACTAATATCAGGCTCCCAATGTCCCTCCCCACCCCACCGCCAAACCAAAGCCTCAGCTTTGTTCAGTCCAGAGCTCCTAAGCTCCTTACCTGCCTCTCCCTGCCTGCCTAACCATGGCTGCCACCCTCAGCCTCACCTGCTGTCTCCCATCACACTCACCCCCACAAAGTGCCACCTTACTCAGCACTATAGCGGATCCCAGGGACTGCCCGCAAGCTGACCGCATCAGAATCTCATTTATTCCTCTACCAGCATGCCCAGTTGAGACACTGAATCTCTAGGGCTGAAGGAGAACCCAGAAACCTGGATCATGTTCAGAGCTCCCTGGGTGATCCTACTGAACAGTCAGGTGTGACCATCACTGCCCGACAGCCCCCGCGAACTGACGTGAGAGACCCACCTGGGACACTCACTCCTCTTGCTATATGTCCACTTCTGCAGGATGGGAAAGGATCAGGGAAAGGTGGGGGAAAAACAGAGAATGCCTCTAGCCTCCTGTCGCTTCTGCTCACTGTGACTATCATGCCCAAGGAATTCTGTGACGTGGAAGCTGCCACCAAGGAAAAGGGCTCCGGGGAAGATCCAGAAGGGACCAGCCAGTAGGCAATAGTGCACAGGGTAGAAACACCTGGGGACTTTCTTAAACCTGAGGGAAATTATAATAGGAATGGGGAAGGGTTGTCAGGATTTATTTCGGAAGGAAAGAAGGATAGGGTGGGAATGAAAAGAAAGAACCTGCAGGTGAGAATGGGGGTGTCTAAAAAACTCAGTGTGATGCCATAAAAGTTTGAGGAGATGTCTTAAATCATTTTTTGTTCTATAACTTCACCCCAAATACTGTAAGGATGGTCATCTCAGGAAAACTCACTGATTTCTGGTCTGAAGGTCACTCTGTTCTGTTTCCTTCCTGCTCACTCAGTGGGTTACAAGCAATTCTGAATTTGCACAGCACAGATTTGTTCCAGGGTCAGAGATGTAGGTCTGGGAGCAACGCCATCTACCTGGGGGCTCACTTCGTCATGAGATCAGGTGATCTTTCCCAAGCCTAGGATGTTTGCTCTGTGCACCTGTCAGCACACAGGGTGCAGCGGGACCCACACACCCACATGCTACCAGGGAAACGGTCGAGTGCCCACATGCTGGCAGGTGGCACAAATCTCGTGATTATAGTTTTATAAACTTGGGCTTGGGAAGAACAATTGTGATTTGGCAGTTTGCCTCACCCTGAGGGGGATAGACTTAGTCCGAGGTGGGAGGAGAGGTGAATGAGAACAGAGAAAAATGCAGCAGGGGGGCTGAGAGTTCAGAGTGCAAGGGTCAGATATGATGCCTCTGATTGAAGCCCCCTCACTGGGAGCTTGGCCAGGCCCAGCTCTGCACAGCTGTTGCCTGACAAGCCTGCTGAGATGGGGGAAGGAATGGGGTCAGAAGAAGGGCTGGAGGAAGCAGCAAAGCAAGCTGTCCTGTTCCCGCCACAGGAGACCGACTCCCTGCCCATGCCAGGAGCCCTGGTTTCTGGAACAAAGCTCCAGCATGTCTTTGGCTGGGGCAGAAGACTAACCAAGAACAAAACAAGTGTGAAAACACTTGGTGGAGTGTGGGCAAAAATGAATTATCTGGGGGCACAAAGCTCTAGAAGGTCCAGGAAAGATGTTTTCAACTTTGAGCCCAACCCCAAAGATTGTTACATTTACTATTTTTAGGAAGGCAATAGTATATAATGGAAAAAGCCTGGGCTTTGGAGACAAAATGTTTTGGGTTCAATTACTAACTCTATTAATTACTAGCTGTATGATCTTAGGCAAGTCACTTAATCTCTCTGAACCTTACTTTTCTCATCAGAAAAATTGGTATAATAATATATAAAATAATGTATGTAAAATGTCTAACATAAATAAATATTAGTTTCTTATCCTACCTTCTAGAATAATAAAAAAAAACAACCTTTAAAACTCTCAAATAATTCATATTCTTTGGAAAATGTATATCATGGTGATTCTAGACAACAGACTCCAAAAGAATACCTGGGATGAAACCCAAGCTCCCTTACATGCTGGTTTTGTGGTTTGGGGCAAATTTCTTCAGTTGTCTCAGCTTTAGTTTCTTCATCTGTAAAACGAGGCTAACCCCTAACGCCCAGAGTTAGTGGGAGGATTACGCTGTGTCAGCACTGAGTAGAGTGCCTGGCAAATGATAAGAACATGACCAATGTGTCCGCTATTGCTACTGTGTGTTGCTGGGTTATTTAAAAAAGCAACCCACCTTTCAGTGATGATGACATCCCATAGATTTCAATGTACAATAGCAAAAAAGAAAGACTCATTCTAATCAATGGTGTTAACGTCCTCCTTAATAAATCCATCAGAATAGCTTAGCATAGAGATTTAAAAGGTTCAACAAAGGCTCTGTGGACACCCTACCCCCCAGCCCCTGCCCTTACCAATCTACCAAAGCACAGCAGGACAGACAGAAGGAAAGACATAAGTGCTCGAACAAAGCACACACAGCACCAGGAGAGTCCTGAGTCTCCAGTGGCCATTTCCCGGGGGAAAGAGACCAGCCGTGGGGAACACCAGCACAGGCAGCAAGCCACCTGGCACACAGAGAGCCTGGCAGAAGCAGAGGAAACCAGATAACCCAGTGTTGTCTCTGCCAGGCTCCCCACTGCCACACTGAGTGCTTGCCAGAGAGATGTCTTTGGTCTTTGTGTTGGCTAGCAGGAATTTGGCACCTTTCTTAAGTGCCAGGCAAAGGCCAGTTGGAATTATTACACCTCCTGGGGAGTGCCAGCTACATCAATTAGTGCTCTGGCCTGGGCATCCCACCCGGCAGGGGTTGCTCTGCTCACAGACAACAAAGGTCTCACTTCAGCATGGGATCAGGACCAGGCAGCTAATAAGGCAGGCAGTTCAAAAGCTCAGGAAAAGCCTGGCTCTTGAAACATTGTCCTCCCCATGGCCTCAGAGAACTTGGAAGACTACTCTCTGCACACAGCCTATAGCTGGCTGGGGTTGGAAGGATGGTATCATGGAGAGCAGATTTAAAAGAGGTCTTCAGCCCTGGCTGGTGTTGCTTAGTGGCTTGAGTGCTGACCTAAGAACCAAAGGGTCGCAGGTTTGATTCCCAGTCACGGCACATTCCTGCGCTGCAGGCCAGCGTCCCATTTGGGGGTGTGCAAGAGGCAATCACACATTGATGTTTCTCTCCCTCTCTTTCTCCCTCCCTTCCCCACTCTGTATAAATAAACAAATAAAATCTCAAATAAAATAAAAGAGGTCTTATCCCCTATAGTAAATCAGACACAGAATTGTGGCCTTATTAACTCTCAGAGTTGAAAGCTATCAGGTATACCTTCTTTATATTTGCTGGAAGATATATATACATATAGATGAGGACTTTGCCTTCAAAAGGACATAAAATGTGTGGAATTTGTTATCATTCAGGCCTGGATTCCAGGTACAGGTATGAGGATGGAAAATTCTTTAAGCTCTCTAGGCCTTAATTTCCTTATCTACAAAAAAAGGATATCTTATAGATCTACTGTGAGGATGAGCTGAAATAACACATGCAAAATCTGTTAATGCCAGGGACACTGTCACACTCACTGGTTGTTAGTTATAAATCGCTGATCAGGACAAACAAGGCATTGAACATGGAGGCCATAAATCAGTTCCAGAAATACTGGATCCTCTCTCCTTTTTCTCTTTCAGCCTACCTTGCCTGTTTCCCAGCCTGAATGTGTGCCCCTCCTTCCCAGACTGACCTTCCAACAAAGGTGAACTTTGTGGCTTAGCCACATCCTGGTTCACACCTCTGCTGCTCCAGAACCACAATGCTCCCTCGTGCATAGGGGATCCAAGCCAAACTCTACCCATGTCCTTCAAAGCCTTCCCTCAACTCTGCTGCCCCACAGCCTCCTACTTGCTACCTACTCTCCATCACAACCCTTTGGTTCCAAATAGACCAAAGGGTTTATGATTCACAAAATAAAAATACACTTTGTTTGGCCTGCTGCTGGCTGTGTGACCTTGGGCCTCATTTGCTCATCTGTGCAATGAAGAATTTGTGCTGGGTGACCGCTGGAGCCCTTTTAGCTCCAGGAGCTATGGCTCTACAGTTTGACACCAAAGCCTGATGTGCCCCATGTGGAGATGACGCAGCAGCACTCAGTCTTGCTGTTATATCTAAGCAATGACAGAGGAGAAGGAGAAGTTCATGTGCCACTAGAAGCTCATGGAGAAATACCCAGGACATAAGGCTACTTTATTCCATGAGGATTTTTCTGGTTGCAAGAGCCCCAGCAGCCCTGGTAGAATCTCAGCATGGGAGACTGAGGATGACTGAGCTTCTAGATCACCCCAAATTCTGCACAAAGGGGAGCCATAGCCTCTGCTGAGTCCCGGCCTCAGAAGTACTGTGGGAGTGTGTGCCACTCCCTTTTCTCTTGCTCCCTCTCAGCAAGTTCAGTGACTGTGCTGGTGCCTTTCTATTTAAAATACTGTTCAGGATCGCTGATCACAGATTGAATAGATTAACAACTAATGGAGACAGACAAAGGCAGTAGATCTCTGGTTGTCTCCAACAGCCTGCCTAGGCCCAGACTGGGACACGATCTGATGCCATCAGGGGCAGATCCAGGAAGTGCAGATCAATCTAAGAAGCAGAAACAAACAAGAAGAGTCACAAAAATTGGGGAGACAGAGAAACAACGCCCACTCAAAAGGAAAGGAGGAATCTCCAGTAAGAGTGCTAAATTAAATAGAGGAAAGCAAACTATTAGACATGGAATTCAAAATATGGATTATAGGAAACTCAAAGAAAACTACAAAAAACTCCAGGGAAACTACAAGGTACTTACTGAGAATTACACCAGCATGAAAAAGGACATAGAAACTATTAATAAGAGCCAGGAGGAAATGAAGAATACAATTTCTGAACTAAAAAACACAGTAGAAGGAATTGAAAACAGGCTAGAGGAGGCAGAAGATCAGATCAGTGCGCTGTAGGACAACAGAAAAAAATTCCCAGACAGTGCAACAAAACGAAAGAAGACTGAAAAAAAAAAAAATGAAGAGGTTTTAAGAGAGCTGAGGACAACATGAAACATAATAATATCCATATCACAGGAATACCAGAAGGAGAAAAAGAGGAGTAAGGGATAGAAAACCTGTTTGAAAAAGTAATGACAGAAAACTTCCCTAACTTGATGAGAGAAAGAGTCATGCAAGTCCAGGAAGCACAGAAGGTCTCAATGAAGATGAACCCAAACAGGCCCAGTCCAAGGCACATTATAATTAAAATGGAAACATTGAAAGACAAAGAGAATCCTAAAAGCAGCAAGAGAGAAACAGCTAATAATATACAAGGGAGCTCCAATAAAGCTATCATCAGATTTCTCAACAGAAACACTACAAACCAGAAGGGAATGGGAAATATATTCCAAGCAGCGAACAAAAAAGGCCTACAACCAAGACTACCCTACCCAACAAGGCTCTCATTCAAAATGGAAGGTGAAATAAGGAGTTTCCCAGACAAAAGAAAGCTAAAAGAATTCATCTCCACCAAACCAGCATTGCAAGAGATGCTAAAGGGAATGCTTTAAGAAAAATAAGAAAAAGAGAAAGGGAGAGGAACACAGGCATAAAGGGGGAAAATGACAATGAATAAGTACCTATCAATAATAACCTTAAATTTAAATGGATTAAATGCACGAGTCAAAAGACAGAGGGTAGCTGAGCAGATTAGAAAGCATGACCCACATATATGCTGTCTACGATAGACGCACCTCAGAACAAAAGATCTGCACAGACTGAAAGTGAAGATGATAGAAAAAGATATTTCAAGCAAATTAACATGAAAAAAAGCTGGGGTAGCAATACTTATATCAGACAAAGCAGATTTCACAGCAAAGGCCATAAAAAGAGACAAAGAAGGACATTTCATAATACTTAAGGGAACAGTCCATCAAGAAGATATAGCTCTTGGAAACATATATGCACCCAACACAGGGGCACCCAAATATATAAGGAAAATCTTGAAGGACTTCAAAAAGGATATTGACAGCAACACACTCATAGGAGGGGATTTTAACACCCCATTGTTAACAACGGACAGATCTTCAAAGCAAAGAAACACTAAGGATATTGAGGCATTGAACAACACTCTAGCTAAAATGGACTTAATTGACATATATAGAACTTTTCACCCTAAAGAAGCAAAATATGTCTTCTTTTCAAGTGCACATGGAACATTTTCAAAGATAGACCACATGGTAGGACACAAAACAAGCCTCAAAATGTCAAGAAAATTAAAATTATATCAAGCATCTTCTTATATCACAATGGCTTGACACTGGAAATCAACCTCAAGGAAAAAACTCAAAAGCATTCAAACTCATGGAGAATAAAAAACATGCTATTCAATAATGAATGAGTTAACAGTGACATCAAGGAAGAAATGAAAAAGTTTCTGGAAACAAATGATAGTGAACACACAACAACCCAAAACCTATGGGACACAGCAAAAGCAGTCCTGAGAGGAAAGTTAATAGCAATACAGGCCTACCTAAAAGGGATAGAAAAATCTCAGAGAAAAAACCTAACCCTACAGTCACAAGAATTAGAGGAACAACAACAAACAAAGCACAGAATGAGTAGAAGGAAAGAAATTATCAATATCAGAACAGAATTAAATAACATAGAGACTAAAAAACAATTCAAAAGATCAATAAAACCAGTAGCTCATTCTTTGAAAAGATAAATAAAATCATCAAGCCTTTAACCAAGCTCATCAAAAAAAAAAAAGAGAGAGGACCCAAATAAAGTCAGAAACGAAAGAGGAGAGAAATCATGACCGATATCACAGAAATAGAAAGGATGATAAGAAATTACTACGAACAACTGTATCACAAGAAATCTGACAACCTAGATGAAATGGACAAATTTCTGGAAACATATAATCTTCCAAAACTGAATCAAAAAGAAGCAGAAAGCCTGAACATACTGATAACAACTAGTGAAATTGAAGCAGTAATAAAAAACTCCTGGCACACAAAAGCCATGGACTGGATGGCTTCACAGGTGAGTTTTACAAAACATTTAGCAAAGAACTAACTCCTATCCTTCTCAAACTATTCCAAAAAATCCAAGAAGAGGGAAGACTCCCAAACTCTTTCTATGAAGCCAGTATTACCCTAATTCCAAAACCAGGTCAAGATACAACAAAGAAAGAAAAGTACAGGCTGATATCACTGATGAACATAGATGCTAAAATCCTCAACAAAATATTGGCAAACCATATCCAGCAACACATTAAAACGATCATACACCATGATCAAGTGGGATTCGTCCCAGGGATGCAAGGATGGTTTAATATTCACAAATCAATAAACTTAATGCACCACATAAACAAAATGAAAGACAAAAACCACATAATCATATCAATAGATGCTGAAAAGGCATTTGATAAAGTATAGCACCCATTTATGATGAAAACACTCAGCAAAATGAGACTAGAAGGAGCATATCTCAACATAATAAAGGCCATATATGAGAAACCTGAAGCCAACATCATACTCAATTGGTAAAAACTAAAAGCGTTCCCCCTGAGATCAGGAACAAGACAAGGATGTCCATTCTCTCCACTCATATTCAACACAGTCTTGGAAGTCCTAGCCACAGCAATCAGACAAGAAAGAGACATAAAAGGCTTCCAAACTGTAAAAGAGGAAGTAAAACTATCATTATTTGCAGATGACATGATAGTGTACATAGAAAACCCTATAGACGCCACTAAAAAACTACTCGACCTAATAAGTGAATTTGGCAAAATAGCAGGGTACAAAGTTAATATTAAGAAATCGAAGGCATTTCTGTAGACCAATGATAAAATATCAGAGGTAGAAACTAGAAAAAAAATCCCATTTACCATAGCAACAGGAAAAATAAAATACCTAGGAATAAACTTAACCAAGGAGGTAAAAGACCTGTACTCAGAAAACTACATAACACTGAAGAAAGAAATTAAGAATGATACAAATAAATGGAAGCATATACCATGTTCATGGATGGGAAGAACCAACATCATTAAAATGTCCATACTACCCAAAGTAATTTATAGATTCAGTGCAAAGACATATGTCTCAGACCTATAACAAATACTTCAAAAATTTATATGGAACCAAAAAAGACCCCAAATACCCACAGCAATCTTGAGGGAGAAGAACACAGCAGGAGGAATCACAATACCAGACATCAAACTATACTACAAGGCCATGGTAATCAAAACAGTCTGGTACTGGCATAAGAACAGACATATAGATCAATGAAACAGAATAGAGAGCCCAGAAATAAACCCAGGTCTATATGGTCACCTAATATTTGACAAAGGGGGAAGTAACATAAAATGGTGTGAAAAGAGCCTCTTCAACAAATGGTGCTGGGAGAACTGGACAGGGACATGCAAAAAGAATGAAACTAGACCACCAACTTACACCATACATCAGAATAAACTCAAGATGGATAAAAGACTTAAATGTAAGCCACGACACCATAAAAATCCTTGAGGAAAACATAGGCAGGAAAATTTCAGATATCCCACATAGCAGTATTTTCACTGATACATCTCCTAAGGCAAGGGAAATAAAGGAAAGAATAAACAAATGGGACTACATCAAACTAAAGAGTTTATGCTCAGCAAAAAAAAAACAGCAAGTTGAAAAGGAAACCAACCGTATGGGAAAACATATTTGCCAATGATACCTCAGATGAGGGATTGATCTCCAAAATATATAAAGAACTTATATGACTCAACACCAAGAAGACAGGCAACTCAATTAAAAAATGGGCAAAGGACCTGAACAAACACTTCTCCAAAGAGGACATACAGAGGGTCCATCGACATATGAAAGAAGCCTCAATATCACTAGCCATCAGAGAGATGCAAATAAAAACCACAATGAGATATTACTTCACACCGGTCAGAATGGCCATCATCAACAAATCATCAAACAACAAGTGCTGGCGAGGATGCGGAGAAAAGGGAACCCTAGTGCACTGTTGGTGGGAATGCAGACTGGTGCAGCCACTGTGGAAAACAGTATGGAATTTCCTCAAAAAACTAAAAATGGAACTGCCTTTTGAACCAGCAATTCCATTGCCAGGATTATACTCAAAGAATCCTGAAACACCAATTCCAAAAAACCTATGCACCCCTATATTTATAGCAGCGTTATTTATAATAGCCAAGAGTTGGAAACAACCCATCAGGGGATGAGTGGATCAAAAAACTGTGGTACATTTACACAATGGAATACTATGCAGCAGAAAGAAAGAAGGAACTCCTACCATCTGTGACAACAGGGATGGAACTAAAGGGAATTATGCTTAGTGAAATAAGCCAGGCAATGAAAGACAAATACCATATGATATCACCTAATACAGGAAACTAATCAACAACACAAACAAATGAGCAAAATTGAACCAGAGGCATGTAAAGACTGACAGTGACAAGGGGGAGGGGGAAGTTAGAGAAGGGGGGTAAGAAGGGGAAGGATCTAGTCAAGGAACATGTATAAATGACCCATGGAAAATTAAGTTAAATTAAATTAAATGCCATTCACTTGCTCATCCTCTCTGTGCTGGGTACCTTCCACCCTCAGTCTCCTCAGGGCCCCTTGTCAGAGACTGAGAGCTTTCTCCAGCACAAAGGGTGGCAGAGGTGGGGCAAGGAGCGGGGTAACACACCTTAGGAGCTCTCGGGGAAGCTGACCCACACTCCCCAGCCCTTGACACCTCCTGGCTTTGCCAGCTTTCAAAATGGCTGCCAAACAGAAGAAACCCATCAGAGGCAGTGGCTTATCTCAAGCCTTGCTTTACAACCCCTCCAGTCAGCAAACAGCATGCCTGCTCCCTGAGGGCCATCCAGAAGCTGGCTGAGGGGAGGCAAGGGACAGGGGCCTCTGGACAACTGACAGGAAACTCAACCCAGCCTAGCTGGGGCTGGCAGGGGCTGGAGAACTGGGCCTGGGGATGGGCCTCCTGACAGAGGGAGGGACCGAGGAGGGGCTGGTGGAGGGTTAAGAAATAGAGAGGAAGCAAGGTGTGAAATAAGATTGCCAAGGGACAAAAGGTAAAAAGGGGATGGGTAGATGTGGGAAAAGGGTTCAGCCTCTGAATAAAGGCTGTTAGTGACATCTGCTGCCTCTGAGAAATATTCCTAGGCCTCAGGGTCCCCTGCTTTCCTGGCAGCTGTGAGCCAAGGAGAGACCACAAACAGTGGCTAACAGATGTCTGAGACCCTCCCCAGCCACTCAGGGATGGCCCAAGAGCATAGGGAAGGTCTGTAGCCCAAGCACCTCCAGAGCCACGTGACAGCCCTTGCCTGTGGCTTCTTACTTGGGGGTCCCACAGACGCGTGAGGTTTGGATACAGGTAAAACTGAATCCCTTGGGCTGCTCCAGGCAGCGTCACCCCTCAAATTAACAGGACCACCAGCATGAGGTAAGGAAATGTGGCTGTGAAGTACACCACCTGGCCAAGTGGCAGATGAGAGATAAGGAACTTGTGAGACCCCGCAGTGAGGCAGAGCAGGAGGTCCCCACCTGCAGAAGAGGCCACAGGAGGAGTTCCTTGTCTGCTCCCGCCCTCTCACCCCAGAAGTTGCTCAGTTCCACCTCCCCTGCGCCATGAGCCCACAGCCTCTCCTTTCCCTCCCCCCTCCAACGTAAACACTCCCCCTCCCCCAATACATACCCAATACATATTTGTTGAGCGACTGAATAAACTTAGGTATTCTCTCAACAGCTGTGTTTGGAATTATGGCAAGGTTGTCAGCACCTGATCCCTGTCCTCACAGAGCTTACAAGCTCAGTGCAACCAGACAGCCAGATTAGGAAGGAAGTCTTGTCAGAGGCCTCCAAGGCAAGAGTCCAGAAGAACTCAGAATGCCTTCTTAACCCCTCATACACTCTAGGCAAGAGTCTGCCCCAGTTTCTTGGGTTGACTAAGAATCATTTTGAGACTAACGGTTTTAATGAAAATTTTTTCCCAAAGAAATATTCAACAAACTAATGTGCCCACATATGGAGTATATTCCAAGATGATATTCCTCTATAAGTATCCTCTCTCTCTCGCTCTCTCCCCTCCCCTTTTCCTTTGACTTTCCCCAAAGACCAGAAGGATTTGAGATTGAACCCAGGAGAGGCACAGGATCAAGGAAATCTGTGTTGGGTTACTCCCTCCCACCTCTGACTAGGCTACAACTTAGGGAACTCCCAGGTAACTGAAGCCCCAGCAAGGGCAGAGTGTCCTGGTATGGAAGGGCCAGGAGCTCTCCAACATGAACCTTGCCTATGGAGTTGATCCCCTTCCAGATGCAGAAGTAGCAGATGACCCAGGCAAGCAAGAGGCACAGGGCCAGCTCCCAGAGCAGGGTCCCCAGGTGCTCAGTGCCATCAGAGATCTTCAGGACCCACCTCCTAGGGAGAGAAGGTTGAGTCTGGCTCAACTCTTGCTGCCAGCCTCCACTTCACAGCCAGCATATCTCAGACAGCAGAGCCCTGCCTCCACGCTCTTGTCCAAAGACTTGTCAGCTCTTTGCGCCTGAATCCATGAGGCTCTCCTTTGCCCAGAGATGGGGGTCGATATAAAGGGGTGCGAATGTAAACTGTTCCCAGGTAAGTTTGCTCTGGGAGGCTGAATACCAGTTTAACCCAGAGAAGGAGTTGCAGACACATATTTTCTCAACCAGGGTTTTAGGATGTTTCGATATTAGGAATCATGCCCTAGATGAATATCAGTATTGGGGGGAGGGGCAGATAAGAGACGATATCCATGCAGTGAACAGAGAAGGGTAGTTAGAAGTGTGGTCACACATGTGTGTGCACAGTCTAACATGGGGGTGGGCACGTGGGCATGGAAAGGCAGGAGAGCTGCAAAATTCTCATCTCTGAAGCCAGTTCTGCACTAACCATGAGTACAGGCACAACAGAAAAAAGCCACCTCAGTGACAGGACCACTGAAGAAGGCAATAGAAATACTTCCCCTGTTAACTCATGGAGAGTCACCACTGCATGAGCCCACCCCTGTGCCCTTCTTTCAAGCACACAGCCCACAATGGGATAAAGAAAGGGCCTCACTTACTCCAAAAACTCAATGACAGGAGAGGTAGCATTCTCAGAGGTCACATTCAGGGAGCCGTTGATCCTCTGAAACTCCACACAGTGTTCTACTCATGGGTCCCAGGGAGGGAAGCAAGAGAAAAATCATTAGCCAGTACTTGGTGTGACATTTCAGGAGAATGGAAGTATGGCATCTGGAAAGAACTCGGCCGAAGTTGTCTATACAAAACATCCTTAAACATATAACCTCAACAAACCTATGTCATCCTCTCCTACATGCTTTTACTCCTCGGTTTCTAAATGTTTGAGCACACATTCTTATTAAAATGTGATCAGATGGCATCAGGAAAGATGCTCTGCATGCCATCTGCTTCAAAGTACACAGATATTTCCAGGTAACTGTTGTGTATAAAGTCACCACCTTTGAGGGATAATAAGAACCCTTCTAGGGAAGTTACATGGGCAAGCAGCCGAAGAGTACAGGGACAGGTGCAAGAAAGTTCTGCCTGGCATCCTGACCCTCTGGTTATTCCCTATGTGGCTTGCTAAGCCTCACATCCCTCCATCTGAAATGGACGTAAGAATATCCATTTGTAAGACTGATAGGGGATTAAATGGAAACACATCTGTAAAGTATTCAATAAGTAGTGGCTCTTAGTTATCTGTACGTGACTTTGGAGTTTCACAAAGAGCGTTTACAGTGTTTTTCATATTTTACTAGTAAAACACTCTTTGAGAATATTAAGACAGAGTGTTTTCCCCATTGTATACATAAAGAACGTGACTCTGCTTAGAAATGGCCTATCTTAACTTTTAAGTGGTGAAGTGAGGGTTAGAATCCAGTCCAGTGAGGTGTGGATGTTCATCTTCAAAATATGTAGCATCTGACTTTTCTCGTTTTCACCACCACCACCCTGGGGCAGGTCACCATCCTTTCCTGCCTCCCCAGCTGGCTTCCAGTCTCTACTCTTGCTTCCCTAGTCAATTCTCCACATAGCAGTTAGAGTAATAGTGTTAAAATTTAGGTTACATTTTATGACATGCCCCAGTTCAAAACTCTCCATAATCACCTCCAAGGCCCTATTCACCTCTGGCCTCACCTCCCACTGCTCTCTACTCACCTGCTCCAGCCACATGGACCCCTTGCTGTTCCCTGGGTGCTGCAGGCTCTCGTGTCCCAAGGCCTTTGGCTGGGTGAACCTTCTACCTAGTCTCTGTCTCCTGCTAGCTCAGTGGCTCATTCCCAGCCCTTCTTCAGTAAATCCTTTGCTGATGACCATTTAAAATTACAGCCCCCAAAACTCCCAAAACCTCTTCCCTGTTTTATTTTCCTCCACAGCACTTCTTCTAACACGACACCTGTTACTCATTTATTTTTGTTTATGGGCTGTCTCCTGTCACTAGAACATCAGCTCCATGCAGGCAGGGGCTTTTGTTTTTGTACATTACCACATCCCAGGTTCTTGGAGCAGAGCCTGGCATAGTCGGAGCTCAATAATATCTCTTGAACGACAATGACAGTCGAGCACTCTCTTCACTAGACATGTCGCTTTCCTTGAAGCTTCAGCACACCACGCCAAGAAAAGCATTTCACCTTGACAGGACAGGACATCTTAAGCAATTCAAGACGCTGGGCTCGGAGTAAAACCAGCCTCACTAGGAGAAATGTCCAAAATGTCATGAAGCAAAAGACTTGGGCCTTGCATTTGCCTCAACATTGACTCAGAGATATTCCCGCTCCAATCAACCTAGACCTAGGCCTAAAGCAAAGTCCTAGGCCACCAAAAACTCACACAATTTTACAAGAGGAACTCCACCGAGATCTGGATAAAATCACTATCTGACAAGCTGGTTGTCAAGGGTGATTTCAGTGCCCATTGATGGAAGGAAGGAAGGGAAAAAAGAAAAGGAGGAAGAAAAGAGGAAGAAAGGAGAGCGGGAAGGAGGGAGGAAAAATATATCATATTAAGAAAATACTAGAATATAACATTTTAAAAACTTGATTGATCCAACAAATATTTTTGAGTGCTTGCAATGTAGCCAGCACTGTGCTAGGTGCAAAGGCTATAGCGATAAAGACATCTTTTCCGCCTTCAAGCTCTTGCTGATCTGTGGGAAAACCAGACAAACAGACAAAAAGCATGTAGGAACCACAGCAGGGTCAGGGGGCAGCACAGATATTGCCAAGAAACTAATGCACCTTGGGGTGGCAGGGGCAGGACCTCCAAGATTTGACTTTCCATTTGAAAAATGGTGGCATGGAGGTGGTGGCAGAGATGGGCCGGGGAATGCTTGGGAAGGGAGCATAAAGCGTGAGGGCAAGAGGGGCCATGAGTATGATGCTAATGGTGGTAGAAATGCACCTCCCTGGCCAGGAAAAGGTTCAAACTGCAGTTCAGAACTGAGAAAATTATCTGAACAAGAGAAGTTAACCACGGCACAGGCAGGGCCGTGAGTGCGAGATGTGGTGCTGAGACCCAACAGGACAGGTGTCCAGCATGCTCTTCAGCTGCATTGTCCAAAGGTGGTCACCAGTCACATGTACCTCTTTATGTTTAAGTTAATTAAAATTAAGTACAAATGTAAAAACTTCAGTTCTTCACAGGCACTAGCCACCTTTCAAGTGCTCAGTAACCACACGTTGGCCACCTTTCCGGATGGTACGGCATCACAGAGAGTTCTTTGGGATAGCGCTGTTCCACGTTTTTTTAAGTTTCTGTTACTTCAGCTTGTTAGACTCAGCAGTTCTGTTGCCACAGGTGGCTCCTGGAGTCCTACAGGCACAAGAGAAAACAAATTGCTATTATAAGTTATATTGATGATATACATGACAGGTTATTCTCAGGTTAAATCCAGATGAGTTGTGAGTTGGGAAGACCTAAAATAGTATCAGAGAGAAGGCATGAGAAACAAAACAAAGGAACAAACAATATTTATATGGTATCTCAAACTAACAATGTTTCAAACTGGAATAAGTAAGTAAGCTGCACAAACAGTCAGTTATTTGCATAATACATGAATTCATAATATATGTATTGAGTATATTTTTAAAAATTCTTTGACATTTTGCCTGTGATGCTGGTGAAGTCTCACTCTTATCTTTGGTGTAAGATTTCCGTGATTTGCTTGGCAGATTTCTAGTGAGTCTCAAATTACAGCTGGGAAGCAGGTCGCCTGGGATACAGGGACAATCCCAGTCCTGGCTCATGTGGCAGAGCAGCAGGAGGAAATGGACTCAGAGGTGACCTCACCTATATTCCACTCATGGCAGCAGCTTCCCCAGGGAAGGTTGGTGGTGAAGCTGCTGAAGAGGTAGAAGAGGGCCCACCCAGGCCAGCACGATGATGTAGTAGGTGTTGAGGAGCATGAGGATCACCTGGGAGGCATAGCTGATGCTTGTGGGGGCAAAGGGCAGGATTGAGCTAGAGACAGTGGACAGATTTCTCACTCACTATCCACACCTGCTTAGGAGAGGGTTTGTGCTCCCCAGTCAATGTCCTAAAACAAGAAGTGCTGGAGCCTTGACGCCTGCTCTCTCCTCTCCCTCCCTGGCAGGCAGGAGCGTGCTGAGTGCTGCATATGCTTCGTGCTCCCACAGCTCTTCCCAGGTTGTGGGGGGACCATTCTCCCAGCCTCTTGCGGCCCTAGCCTGGCTCCCTGTGCACTGGCATCTTGATTGAGTTCTGGAAGTTCACTAACTCAAAGTAATTTTTAAAATGTGCCGACTACCTCCAAGATTCCAATAGTTAAATGTTCACTGAATTTAGTCTGATATATTTCTGAAATACAAAACCACATATTAAGAGCAGGAACAGACAATTCATGTAGGAGAAAATACAAGTAGAACCTCCCTAATAATTAATTTCAGGTGTGAAAAATCAAACACTAACGAGGTACCATTCTACACTGGCAGCCCGAGTGAAACTTTTTACAAGTAATATAACTCAATAAATTCCAAACTTGTCTTCATATTAAAATTACCTGGGGATATTTTTAAAATTCCAAAGCCTGGACCAGACTCCAGACCAATTAAATCTCAATCCAGTGGAGTGGTACAGACCTCAGGATGTTTTGAAGGCTCCCAAGTGGTCCCAATATGAGAAAAGGTTGGAAACCACACATAACTCAGAGTTATTAAAGACAGAAGAGAAAGATGCTTACTCATGTCTAGTGATATTGTAAGTCAATATAACACTTCCACAGCACAATTTAATAAACTAGATTAAGAGACATCAACTTGATCATTCATTTGATCCAATGACCCTAATCCTGCAAATTTATGCCAAAGAAATAATTCCCAAAAGCGGGGGGGGGGCATCTATCTCAACAAATAATAGCAGAATGTAACAATTTTATAAGTAGCAGAATATAATAATTTTATAAGTAGTTGAATATTTTTAAAAATCCAAAAAAAAGAACTGGTAAGTAAGTTATGATATATCTACTTGACGGAAGTTTATATAATCATTAATAATTATGTAGAAAATGGAAAATAGCACTAACTGTAAAACAGATATGAATTGTGTATATTCCATATTAATAGATATGTAAACTCCATATAGACAGAAAGAATGAAATAAACCCCCCCAAACTGGAAACAATTCAAATATTTTTCAGTGGGTGAATGGTTAAGTAAACTATGATTGATCCATACCATGGAATACTACTCAACAATAAAAAGAAATGCACTATCGATACAAGAACAAGCTGGATGAATTTCAAGTGATCATGCTGAGTGCCAAAGCCAATCTCAAAAGATTATATTTTGTATGTTTCCACCCATATAACATTCTCAAAATGACAAAATTATAAAGATAGAGAACAAATTAGTGGTTGCTAGAAGTAGGGATGGGGAGGGGAGGGGTAATATGACTATAGAGGAGTAGTGTGACAGAGATCTTTGAATGATAGAACAGCTTTGTATCTTGATTGTTGTGGTGGTTACACAAATCCACACACACAGAGTGTTAAAATTACACAGACTTATACAAATGAGTGCAAGGAAAACCGGTGACATCTGAATAAGGTCTATGGGTGATAGTACCAATGTCAATTTCCAGGTCGTGGGGAAAACTGAATTAAAGGTATACCTGACCTTTCTGTACTATTTTTTCAACTTTCTGTGAATATATAATTATTCCAAAATAGAAACTAAGGAAAATCCTACATAGAAAAAAGTGTTGAACTAAAACACCATAAAATTTAAATAGCTTTTGTATCAAGAGGTAGAATTATTAATGATGTTTTCTTCACTTAAAATTCTCTTTCAAAATGTTTTATAATTGATTAAATATATTTTGAAGCTACAAAATCATTGTTACATATTTTTAAAACATACAGCTAAAATAGCTTTGCCCTCTACTTATTTAACCTAAAGCCTTTTCCCCATCCTCATCACCATCTTCTCCATTCTCAGATGGACTGGGTGACTAGCTCAGTATCAGGCTCATAAATGGAAGGTCTAACATAAAGACACAGAGTCTTATCTCAATCAGCATGGCTGCTAAACCACCCAGCGACTTTAAGTACGGTTTATAATCGCAAGTGCAGATGCCCTGGAATCAAGCACATAGCTACTCACCCTCAAAGACGGGGCAGATCTTCCTCGAGGCTCTGATGCTTCCCTGGCTTTGTACTGGCTGAGTGCTGTCTCCAAGAGGAAGGTAGGAATGCCACAGGTGAAAAGGAAGATGAGGTCGGGGATGAAAAAAGCACCTGTGGGTGGAAAACAGGCTGTCCATTACCTGGCACTAGCCTCCTCATGGTCCACAGTCGTCTTTTCCCATTTCTGCCTCACACTGCCCATCAGAATCTTGAGGGTGAGGGTAATAAAAAACTGCAGGGGACATCTGTCCAGGTGTTTGAAACCATAGCAGAGATCAAGTGTCACCAAGTTACCTAGAACCTAACCAGTTCCCTTTTTTTTTCCAGTTTGAAGTTTTAATCTATACCTTCATTGTTCCTCATTGAGCATCAGTCATTGCCTAAATAACACAACTTGTGGCAATAACAAGGAGCCCATTGAATAATGGATATCCAGGAGCATTAACAGAGCCCATAGACTATAATTCTTTTCAAGGAAATGACTGTTCTTACTTTTAGATGGGAAATTTTAGGGGGCTGAAATCACATTTCCCTTCAGTAGTCTGTTCTGCTTTTGTTTTCACATCATTGAATGACACAAGTCTACTGATGTTAGAAATGCTACCACGGACCTTTATCTGCTGGGAAAGTAGGCAGGGAAGTTCATAGAGTATCGAAGAGGAGAAACCTGCACAGAGAGGGAGATCCAAATGTCTGCAGAGGGTCCCCTTCTAGCTTTCAACTGAGTACTTGTCAGCACTGATGTGCAAGGAAACTACCCAAGGTGGGGGGAAAAGAAACATTGAAAAGATTGAGATCATGGTGCCTGCACAGGGCTTGGGAGAGTGACTGTTCACACCAACAAGACTGGATAATCTCAGGACTCAAGGGCATTGGGAAGGGAAGGCATTTCCTCAGCTGTGGGGCATAGTTAGCCCTAGATTGAGCACAACTCTGGTTCTGCGTAACAGATCATAAATGCAAATTCCAAAAGCACCAAATAACTTCACTGGTCACAGAAAAAAGCTCTCAAGAATATTCAGAGAAATACAAGAATACTCAGCAACCAATATGGCAAAAACCACCAGGTCTGACATTCAATAAAAAATTACCAGGACCCCTCCACACCCCCACTCTTATTAGAGTTTTCTGGACCCAAGGGTAGGTAGGACGACGACCATGTCCAGCTTGAAGCAGCTAGAGGAGCTTGAGACCTTCGCCCATTGTCCTTTACAAGATTACAAAGGGTCCTAATATTTGAGAGGGGGGGGGATAGTTAATTTTTACGAACCAGGGGTATGGACTTGGGGGGGATTGCTGGGGGAGGGGGGTGCTGGGTGGAGGGGAACAAGGGGGAGAAAATTGGAACTGTTGTAACAATATAATCAATAAAAAACATTAAAAAAACAAACAAAAAAAATTACCAGGAAAACAAATAAGCAGGAAAATATTACTTATAATTCATCGATAAAAAATCAATTGAAGCCAACTCATAACTTACACAGATGTTAGAATAAGCAGATGAGGACATTAAGATAGTTATTTTAATTGTATTCCATATGTTCAAAAAGTTAGGGAATAAAAGATATTGAAAAGATCCAAATCAAAACTCTAGAAATAAAAACCAAAATGCACAAAATGGAAAATACAATGTATGGGGATAATGGCAGATTAGATATAGCAGAAGAAAATATTAATGAACTTGAACCACAGAAGCAGAAATTATCCAAAATAAAACAAAGAGAAAAAAAGAGAATTAAAAACAACAACAGAGGCAAACACACAGAAGAGACTTCTTGCCAAGATGGAGGCCTAGACTGACACGCTCCATCTTCCTCCACAACTAAGAAGGAATACAACTGCTACAAAACCAGAAATAACCAGAAGTTCCAGAAAATAAATGGAAATCCAACGTATGAAGTTATAAAGAAGTGGTGCTCGTCTGGATAGGCAGGAGGGGCAAAGCCTGGGCGGAAAGGTCAAGCTGTGCTGTTGGCAGCAGCAGCGGCAGTGGCAATGGTGGTGGGACAGCGGTAAGCACAGACACCCGTATTTAAGGAGAAGCAAGAAGCACCTGGGGAGCACCCCTGGCTGCAGACCAGACCAATCAGCTTGCGATTCCAAAGCTGGGGAAGGCAGACCTCCATTGCCTTAGACTGTGAGGCCTGGAAGGGGTGGGCATGGAGGAGGAGGCTCCCAGTCTCTCAGTGGAGAGTGAACAGCAGCAATCTATCTTGGACCCCCACCCCCACAGAAAATGCCACAGCATGGTGAGAAGGGTTGCCCAGTTGTGATGAGTTCACAGGGCTCCATCCCCTATAGTGTAGGAGGTGTGATAGCCCCACACAGGAAGCAAAGGTAAACATAAAACTGTCTGGATGGCGCAGATCATGATAGAGGTCCCAGTGATGCAGGTAATCAGGCAGCAAATATCTAATCTAATGGACCAGCAGATAGATAATCTTTCTGAGGCTCAGTTCAGAACTTTGGTTATAAAAATGCTTACAGACCTAACAGCAGATCTTAAACAAGATGCAGAAGGAATGAAGGCTAGTCCTGCTGAAATGAACAAAAACACAAACGAAGTCAGTGGTGAGGGAAAGAAAACCAGGGGTCAAATCAACAAATCGGAACATAGGGAAGGAACAAACAGTCAACGAGTGCAGAAATAGGAAATGAGAAGTGAGGAGAATGAGGAGAGGCTCAGAAACTTATCAGAAAGCTATAAGCGGGCCAACATTCGAATCATAGGGCTGCCAGAATGTGAAGAAGAACTAGAACTTGAAAAATTATGTGAAAGAACAATGAAGCAGAACTTCCCTAACTTGGGGAAGGAAATAGTCTTACAGGTCCAGGAAGCACAGAGAGTTCCAAAATAACTGGACCCAGGGAGAAACACACCAGAACACATTATGATCAAAATGTCAAAAATTAAGGATAAAGAGAGAATCTTAAAAGCAGCAAGAGAAAAGAGAATTATGTACAAAGGGGTCCCAATAAGACTATCAGCTGATTTCTAAAAAGAAACTCTGCAGGCAAGAAGGGACTGGCAAGAAGTATTCAAGGTGATAAAAAGCAAGGACCTACAACCACGATTACTCTATCCAGTGAAGCTGTCATTCAGAATAGAAAGGCAGAGAAAGTGCATCCAGGACAAAGTAAAACTGAAGGACTTCATTAGATCTAAACCACTGTTATACGAGATGTTAAGGGGACTTGTTTAGGAGAAAGAGGATCAAAACTATGAATATTAAAATGAAAACTGTATCACAACAACCAACAACAGAAGCTAGGGAACCGAAACAAAGGCAAACTAAGTAGGCAACGAGATTTGGAAAAGCATTATAGGTATGGGGAACATTATGAGGGGGAGGTCAGTGGGGAGGGGGAAGGGAGGAAAGGGAGGGAGATGGTACAGGAATTAAGAAGCATAGTAGGAGGGAGTAGAGTAGATAGGAAGATGTTGAGAAGAACTATATGCACAACAAATGGTCATGGACTAAGGGGAGAGGACAACTGGAGGGAGGGTGGTGTCACTGGGTGGAGGGGAACAAAGGGAAAAGAAATTGGGACAAATGTAACAACATAATCAATAAAGCACATTAAAACAACAACAACAACAACAAAACAGGTATCGGTCAGCTGTGGGATAACCTAAAACAGCCTAACTATACTTGTGATTGAAGCCTTGAAGGAAACAAAAGAGAGGGAGGGGTCAAAAATTTTTTGAAGAAATAATGGCTAAATTTTTTCCAAATTTGATGAAAACTATAAATCCATAGACCCAAGAAGCTCAATGAGTCCTCAAATAAGAAACTTGAACAAGTGACATTATACTCAATTTATTTAAACTAGGGATTAAGAGTTTTTAAGAAGAAATCTTAAAAGGAACCAGAGGGGGAAAAACATATGTAGCAAGGAATAAAAGTAAGGAAGACATCATATTTCTCATTGAAAACAATGTAAGTGAGAAGAGAGTGGTGAGGAGCACATTTGTTATTAAACTTCTGAAGGAAAAAAAGCTGTCAAGCTAGAATTCTGTACCCATTAAATCTACTGTTCAAAAATGAAAGTGAAACAAATGCTCTTTAAGACAAGCAAGACCAGAAAGAATCCATCACCAGCAAACACATCTGCACTACAAGAAATGTTAAAGAAAGTCCTTCAGGCAGAAAGAAATGATACCAGAGAGAAATATAAATCTGCACACACACACACACACAAAAAATGGTGAACATTAGAAATTATAACTAGAGGTGACTTCTGGCCAAGATGGAGGCCTAGACAGACATGTTGCATCCCCCTCCGCAACTAGGAAGGAATACAACTACCTCAACACCAGAGACAATCAGAAGTTCCAGAAAATTGAGCTTCATGGAAGTCCAACAAACAAAGATAGAAAGAAGAAATGCTCATCCAAACAGGTAGGAGGGGCAGAGCTGGAGGAAAGAGGAAGCAGTGTGGTGGTGGCAGCAGCAGTGAAAGCAGCAGGCCAGTGAAAAGTGCAGTCACACGTTTTTAAAAGTCGGGAGGGACACCTGAGGAGCCCTCCCAGCTCCAGACCAGACCACAGAGCTCACAGTTCCTGCACCAGGGAAAATCAAGCCTCATTGCTTCTGACTGTGCAAACCAGTGGGAGTCTGGGCAGAGGAAGAAACTGCCAGTTTCTCAGTACAGTAGAGTCCACTTGTTTAAAGGGCCACCACGGTCCTAGAATGTCTGCAGCCCCACCCATTCTGGGAATGACAGCCAGGGTCACAGCTAGAGGGGAGCTGGTCCCATACTGGAAGCGGGAGAAGTGCCTGAAAAGGGGGTGAGTGCTGAAAAAGCAGTATTGTTCCCTCTCAGACCCCTCCCCACATACAGCACCACAACGTGGTGAAACAGGTCACCCCATACTGATGAATACCTAAGGCTCCACCCCCTTACAATATAACAGGAGCGAAAGCTCTACCTAAGACACAGAGGCAAACAAACACAGGAGCCTGTCAAGATGAGGAGACAGAGAGGTATGGTCCAAAAGAGGAACAGATCAAGGTTCCAGTGGGAGAACTAAGTGACGAGAAGATAGCCAACCTAACAGATGAGGAGATAGCCAACGTAACAGATGTAGAGTTCAAAACACTGGTGATAAAGATGCTCACAGGCTTGACAGATATGCTTAAGTATGGCAAACTCATAAGGGAAGAAATGAAGGCTATGCTAAATGAGACGAAGGAAAAGCCACACAAAACCAATGGTGAAGGGAAGGATACCAGGGTTCAAATCAATGATTTGGAACATAAGAAAGAAATAAACAGTCAACCAGTACAGAATGAGGAAAGTAGAATTGAATAAAATAAGGAGAGGCTTAAGAATCTCTGGAACAACTTTAAACATGCCAACATCCAAATCATAGGGGTGCCACAAAAAGAAGAGGAAGAGCAAGAAATTGAAAGCTTATGTGAAAAAAATAACAAAGGAAAACTCCTCAAATTTGGTGAAGGAAATAGACATACAAGTCTAGGAAGCACAGAGAGTCCCAAACAAGCTAGACCTAAAGAGGACTATACCAAGACACATCATAATTAAAATGACAAAAGTTCAAGATAAAGAGAGAATCTTGAAAGCAGCAAGAGAAAAGCAGAGAGTTACCTACAAAGGGTGCCTATAAGACTATCAGCTGATTTCTCAAAAGAAACTTTGCAGGCAAGAAGAGACTGGCAAGAAGTATTCAATGTGATGAAAAGCAAGGACCTACAACCAAGACTACTCTATTCAGCAAAGCTATAATTTAGAATGAAAGGTCAGATAAAGTGCTTCTCAGACAAGTTAAAGCTAGAGGAGTTCATCATCACCAAGTCATTATTATATGAAATGATAAAGGGACTTATTTAAGAAAAAGATCAAAACTACGAACATTAAAATGACAACAAACTTACAACTATCAACAACAGAATCTAAAAAAATAAAATAAAAAACTAAGCAAACCACCAGAATAGGAACAGAATCATAGGTATGGGGATTATTTGGAGGGTTATCAGCTGGGAGGGGGGAGGGGGAGAAGTGGGGAAATGGTGCAGGGATTAAGAAGCATAATTGGTTGGTACAAAACAGACAGAGGAAGTTAAGAATAGTATAAGAAAAGGTGAATCCAAAGAATTTATATGCATGACCCAAGGACATGAACTAAGGAGGGGGGCATTGCTGAAGGGCAGGAGTATACTGGGAAGAGAGGGGCAAAGGGAGAATAATTGGAACAACTGTAATACATAATCAATAAAATATACTTAAAAATATAAATAAATCTTTAAAAAAATTAACATTAATTCATACCTTCATTATACATAAAAGTTAACCCAAAATGAATCATAGACCCAAATGTAAAACCTAAAACTTAAATTTTCTATAGAAAAAAAATATTTCTCTTATGTAACACCAAAAACATGATTCATAGAAGAGTAAATTGAGTAAACTGGACTTCATCCAAATTTTAAATTTCTGCTCTTCCAAAGACACTGTTAAGGAAAACATGGTCATAATCAAAGTCTACAGCTAGAAAAATACAAAATGAATGGAAAGTCAAGAATAGTAAAAGCACCTCTAACGGGGGTTCCTTTATTCTCTATAATATAAAAGAAGTTGGATTCAAAGGTACCTGGTAAGTAATATTTGAGAGGAAATGCTACTAGACCGATTTCATAATTTCATTTATGATATGTAATCTTGTTTTAATTGCTCCCTTTATGCATTATTAAATTGAATGGGAGTGAGAAAAAGGTCAAGATCCTTGAGTTTCCTGTTCTCTTTTCCTTCTTTCTTAAGATGCCAACACTTTTTACAGGTTTTGAAGGAAAAAAACAATAACAGAGCCAGAAGTGGCGGTAGCTTTGGCCATGGGGCTGTGGGCTGGGCTAAGAGAAGCACCACGTGGTACTGAGCTTGCCGCCTGCTGGGGGAGCCAGGGAGATGGGCACCAAGATCAGCCCCAAAATTTAGAGTGTCATTAGAGGGAAATTGTAAGAATTAAAAGCTTATGTTGAATTTTTTTGCATATGGGATGTTTGGGGCTTTCTGGCATTTGCTTCTGCCAGGGTTCAGTGAAGAACTTCTGATCACGTTATGGTGCTGGTGACCAACAAGAACAGTAGGACCCAATGACAGAAGATCTGTCCTTCTTCCTAGAGAACAACATAATTAAATTCACCCTGTGGCTTCATGGTTTATTAAATGAACTTCGCGCTGCTACCACTGACCCCTTTGATACAAACATACTCAACACTAACGTACCTTAGACAAAAGCAGTTTCCGGAGAGATGAGAGAAGGCAGGAAGTGGCAGTGCCACCCCTTGTAGTTTCTAGCACTAGACCTGAGAAGGGAGAGTCCAGAGTTTCTTCAAGTTCGCAGGAACAAATACCACTAATAGCAGACAGATTTGGGATAATGGAGCTGCAACCTGACAAATGTCAACACGGACACCTCTGAGGGAGCCAGCACCCTCTGAAGATGTGACTGACACTAAGCCAGTACTAGATGATCCCATTGATGAAGACATAAGTTTTATGCAGGAGAATTTCTTATCTCAGAAATACCTACAGTGACACATAATGGTTCTTCTTGCCCTTCTATTGAAATTTATCGACCACCTGCAAGTTGAACTGCAGATCGTGGTGTTCATTTAAAGAGGTTGCAATTTCAATAGCAGCAAAACAGTATTCATTCTGCCAAGGAACTCAGTATACAGAAGAGCTGGGTATATGAAACAGGACATTCATGTGAACTAGAATTGCTTAACAGCTTAGAAGAAACCTACAGTCCCTTCTTCAGAAAAAAATGAGCATTGAGGAAGAAAACTTTCAGAAGACAAGGTTGCCTATGCTAAGCTCAGTTGTTAAAGTAAAACTCTTCAGTCACAGTGGAGAAGAGGAAGAGGAAGATGATGATTGTGGATTTCGCAACAGCATGAAGCATCTCCAACAATGTGTCAATGCCAGCAAAGCCAGAGAGGAGACCCTCACTACTCCTTCTTTAAAAAAAATTTTTTTTTAATCCTCACTGAGGACTACCCCCCCACCCACTGCTTCTAGAGAGAGGGGAAGGGACAGAGAGAGAGAAAAATATCAATATGTGAGAGAAACATTAATCAGTTGCCTCCCATACGCACCCAGACCAGGGTTTACACGCACCAGAACAGATATGGGATGCACAGCCTAGGCTTGTGCCCTAATAGGAAATCGAACCCACAACCTTTCAGTCACAAGAGAATGCTCCCACCAAGCCTTTTGGTTATAGGAGGGTGCTCACACCAAGCGAACCATATCAGCCAGGGCCTCACTTCCTCCTTCTAAACAAGCTAACAAGAACCTAATTTTGAAGTCTATATCGGAAGCTCTAGAATCTGTAACAAAAACAACCAACCATTCTACAGTTTTCCAGAAACAAATACTTCCAGTTGCTCCCAGAACTCGAACTTCTCAAGAATTGCTGACAAAAATGGTCCAGAGGCAAAGCGGGACCTCTAGAATAAGTCCCCCCATTAAAGAACAGGAAACAAAGGGAGGTAACATAGGGGAAAAAGTCAGGGAATGCAGCAGAGGTGCTTGATATCTGGCTGCAGACTGATCAGTAATGGCAGAAACTTTGCAGACCTCTCCCACTGAGATGAATGAACCGAGTGTGGCACTGAACCCAGAAACACTTTTGGAGCGCTGCCAGTACTAGCCTGCTTGTAAAAATGGGGATGAATGTGCTTACCATCACCTTGTTTCACCTTGCAAAGCTTTTCCCAGTTGTAAATTTGCTGGAAAATGTTTGTTTGTTCATCCAAATTGAAAATAGGATGCAAAATGTACTAAGCCAGATTGTCCCTTTATGCATATGAATAGAAGGATTGCAAAACTGCCTCCAAAACCAGTTATAACACCAACACCACCTTCTAGTAGTCAGCTCTGCTGTCACTTCCCCGCTTGTGTGAAAATGGAACGTCCCTTCTATCATCCAAAACACTGGAGATTTAGCACTCAGTGCACAAGACCTGATTGCATGGTTTATCATCCCACCATTACTATCCCATCACAACATGCCTTGAACTGGCTTTGGCCTCACACCAGTGAATGACACCCAGTTCAGCTGGCAGAAGATTGTGAAGTTTGGAAGTTTCCACCTACTAATGAAAGAGATTCTACAAAACTTGTCAAATCTTTGAAACTTGCAATATATTGCTTTCATATCATAAAAAAGAAAAATATATAAGAATGGAAAAAAATATTTTCAAAATGCATAGTTGATAAAGGACTTGTATCCAGAATACATAAAAAAATAAAATAAAATAAAAAGTCTCAAAATTCAATAGTAAGAAAACCAACAATGATTTTTTTAAATGGCCAAAAGATTTGAACAGGTTTTCACCAAAGAAGATATGTGAGTTCAAATAAGCACATGAAAAGATGCTCAACATCATTAGCCATTAGGGAAATATAAATAAAAATGACAATGATATAATATTGCACAGCAATTAGAAAAGTGAAAATGAAAAGACTCCCCAAGCATTGGCAAGAATGTGAAAAAACAGACACCCATATGCTGTTGGCAGGAAGGTGAAATGGTAGAACCATTTTGGAAAAGTGGCAGTTTCTTAAAAAGTAAAAAGTGCAGCTGCCACATAACCCAGTCATTCCATGCATAGCTATTTACTCAAGGGAAATGAAGGCTTATGTTTATGTAAAGACTTGTACACAAATGTTCTCAGCAATTTTACCTGTAATAGCTAAAACCTGAAAACCACCCAAATGTTTAGTATACCCATATAATAAAATACTACTCAGCAATGACAAAGAATGAATGAATTACTGACAAATGAAAATATGGATGAATCTCAAAATAATTATGCTGAGTGAAAGAAGCCAGATAAAGAAAATATATACTTCATGATTCCATTTATATAAAACTCTAAGAAAGGCAAACTAAAGTACAGTGACAGAAAACAGGTGTGGGAACAACCTAAGTGTCCATCAACTGATGTGCGCGCACACACGCACATGCACACACACACACACACACACACACACACAAGAATATTATTCAGCCATAAAAAACTAAAGAAACCCCGCCTTTTGCAGCAACATGGATGGACCTTGAGGACGTTATGCTAAGTGAAGTATGTAAAAGATAAATATCATATGAGCTCACTTACAGGTGGAATTTTAAAAAGCCAGACTCATGGAAATACAGAGTAGATGGTGGTTGCTGGAGGCTGGGGGGTGGGTACATGAGGAGATGTTGGTCAAAAGGTACAGACTTCCAGTTGTAAGATGCACAGTGTGGTGACTACAGTTAATTATACTGAATTATATAGTTAAAGTTGTTAAGAGAGTAGATTTTAAATGTTACCACCACAAAAAAAAATGGTAATTACATGAGGCAATGGAGGTGGTAACTAACTTATTGTGGTAGTCATTTCACAATGTACACATGTACTGTATTAAATCATCATGTTGTACACATTAAACTTGTGTATGTTATACATCCATAATATGTCACTAAAGCTGGAAATATATTCACATTTCGAAAAACAGGTCTGTGGTAGCATTAGGGTGAGGTAGCAGAGGTCAGAGGTGGGAGAAAAGAGCAGGAGGAAATTGGGGAGAGTGATGGCCATGTTCTTTATCTTGATTGTGGCAATGGTTTCAAGGGTGTGTACATGTGTCAAAACTTATTAAACTGTACACTTTAAATGTGTACAATTTATTGTAAGTAAATTATACCTTAATAAAACTGTTTAAAACAAAAGTTAATGGGGAGTAGAGTTCCCCAGTTCTTCACCTTCAAAATCTTTGCATCCATAATTCAGGCACTGAGGGAAACACTTAATTACTGCAAGGGCAAAGAAGTTGAGATTGTAAACAATTTAGTCTGATAAATATATATATATATATATATATATATATATATATATATATATATATATATATATATATCAACCCAAGGCTTGTTGGGCAGGAGGGGAATATTAAGGAAGAGATAACCCAGGGGATGATATGAACAGTCACTGCTGAGGGTTGGAAACATTGCAGAGGGAGAGGAGAGGGGAGGAGGGGAGAAGAGATGAGTTTTTAGCCCAGCACAAGCCCTTTCTCTCCATCTTTATGCTACTGCTCTTTCCCAATAAGTCAGGCCAATGTTTTAACTGCAGTGGGTTCTGTGGCCAGCTCTGCTCCCCTCCTCCTCTGCCTCCTTGAGCCCTGGGCAGCCTGCCGTAAGGCACAAGGCAAAGCCACTGGCCCTAAAAGTGGGGAAGAGGTAAGGGGCAGGATTGTTCCTTTACTCATGTGAGTAGGATTGCAATACTGCCTCCAAAACCAGTTATAACACCAACACCACCTTGTAGTAGTCAAGAGGGACCCAAGTGCAGATCGGGAGTCCCGTGAGCCACTGTGCTTCTCTCCCCACCCAAGACCCTGGCACCACCATTAAAAGATAGAGTTAGTCCTGGAGATGGAAATTGGCATTCACAGTTACCTGCTGCACCCGCATATCCACCATGTTTTCTCCTTCCCAAAATTTTAAGATGTCCTGGCATTCTTTCCAGTGGGACGGGAGAGGTCGCATGTCCACCCCTTCTGCAGCCTTCTCAGAAGCACACTCTATGGTGTCATCTGAAATGTTCCAGGTGACATTTTTAAAGACATAAACTGATCATAGTCCACAGGAGCAACACAGCAATGAGTGTACATCAATGCATGCTGTAATCGACACTAATCTGTCTTGTACTGGGCGTTAAGTACTGAACTCAAAATAGTACCAAATTGTCACATACTACTACTACTCTTACAGAAGAAAAGGGGTCCTTGTTTCTCTTTGTTCCTTATTATCTACAAACTGTATCAAGGACAACAGCGTTCCTCGATGCCGATGTCATTTAGTCCCCTTCACAGGGGTATCCCCGTGCTCTCTCTCCCTACAGTTAGAGCTGAGGCTTACTCTGTTGCTGCCCTTCCCCCACAGCCCTCCCCCTCTGAGAGGTCCAGCTGTGGTACATTCCACTGCAGCCTCACGGGGGGCCTCCTGTGCCAGGTGTTCTGGGTGTTGAACAACTCAGTCTGCTGGCAGCCAGCATCCAAGGGGCTAGAGAGGGTCCAGCTGGAATGCCCATGTTCCAAGGCACCCAGATTCTGGGTGTTCTGAGACTGAAGATGAGAAGGGAAGAGGGTGGGAAGCGAGGCAAGGAAGAAGGGAGCGCCTGTCCTCTCATGAGGTGGTCTCCAGTTGGTGGTCTATGATTCACCAAAACAAATGGTTCTCAGCATAGGTGACCTCTGTCTCTGCTTTTCAGCACCCTGGACTTAGAAATTAAGTATAAAATGGTTGGCAGAAGACTTGCTTTTGTCTGAACGAACTGAGATTGGCAGGCAAGTAATTTAAATTCCCTCCTGGCAAACTCAAATTGTATTGCCAAAATGCTCTCCTACCACCTTCCCCACAGCATGCCTCAGGTTGTGCAGGGTCTCTTCATCTCTGAGTCTGGAACTTGAGTGGGACAGGGCCTGGGGGAATCATGTTTGCTTTTCCCTGCAGGGAGTTGAGTGTGGAGAGCTGGGGAAATAATTCAAATGTGCAGCTTCTCAGCCCTGGCTGGGTGGCTCAGTTGGTTAGAACGCCATCCTGTACACTGAAAGGCTGTGGGTTTGATTCTCAGTCAGGGCACCTATGGGAGGCAACCAATCAACACTTCTCTGTCTCTAAAAAAATCAATAAATATATCCTTAGGTGAAATTTTTTTGTTTTTAATGTACAGCTTCTCAGAAACTTTATCAGTCATGACCCGTCCCCACCACTGCTGGACACTCAGGGTACACGGTTACCACTATGCAGTGCTCATAGTGGCTTACTTGCCCCTTGGAGGGAGACTAGAGAGAGAAAAGACAAACTTCACCTACTCCTGAGTTTTGCCTAAATAACCCATATTTGCTATTTCCAGTTCTTCTCTCCCCCATGATCTTAAACCCACTGCAACCAGTCTTTGCCCCCACACTCCACTGTAACTGTCCTGATCAAGTCACCAATGACCTCCATACTGCTAGATCCAGTAGTCAATTCTCACTCCTCATCTTTCCTAAGTTATTTGTGGCATTTGCTTAGTTCTCTGTCCCTCTTCCCTAGGAGCATCTTCCTGGATAGCATTCTTTTCTTGCCTCCAAAACACTTCATTTTCTTGGTTTTCCTCCTCCTGGTTTCTCCCCCTGTGTCTATTTTGTTGGTTCCTCCTCTTTTCCAAGATCTTTAAGGGCCCTTGCTCTTTTCTTATACCATCAAAGTCTAATGACTCTCAAACTTATATCACCAGTCCAGATTTCTGTCCCACCCAAATTCTAGACTCACGTGTGCTACTGCCTAGTTGACCTCCCCACCTGGATCTCTAATAGCTACCATAACTCAACATTCCAAGACCTCAACTTCTTATTCTCCTCCTAATCCCTGTTATTTTCATGGCCTTCCACACCTCACTAAATGGAACTCCTTTCTTCAAGCTGTTCATGCTAAAATCCTTTTGGGTTGCTCAGAGCAGATGGTAGCCATGGAGGTGACGAGAAGGGTCCGATTCTGCATATCTCATGTGGTGTCTCCAGTCCCAGGTATTCTGGGTATCAAGGAGCTTAGTTCTGCTGGCAGCAAGGATCCCAGGAGCTGCATTGCTTCCAGCTGAAAGGCCCACGTTCTGAAGCACCCAGGATCTGGGAATTTGGGAAGAGCCAATGGTTACAAAAGAAAGAAGGTAATCAACCATGACTCCAAGATTTTTAGCCTTGTAACTGGTCTGCTTCTGCCCTTACTGCCCTATAATTAGTTCTCAACATAGCAGCCAGAGAGATTATAAAATGTAAGATCGTGCCACTCCTGCTCAAAACCCTGCCATGACCCCTCGTCATTAGAGTAGTTGACAAGGCCCTGCAGAATCTGCCACCCCACTCTCTTTACTTCTCTGACCTCACCTTCTACTTACCTCCTGTCTCTGTAGCTCCTCAAACAATCCAGTCAACCTCTTGCTTTAGGACCATTAAACCTTCTGTTTCTTCTGCTTAAAGCACTTTCCCCTCAATACCCATGTGGCCAATTCTCCCACCCCGGCTAGACTTTGCTCCAATGTTCTCAATGTGACCAAGCCACCCACATCCTGGTTCCTTTACCTAGCTCTACTTGCTCTTTCTCCATAGCACTCATTAACTTCTGACACAATGTATAGTTTTCCTAGTTGCCACGTTTATTGTCTGTCTCCCTCCTCTAGAATATAAGCACACAAGGACAGGGAATGAGTCTTCTTGTTTATAAATGCATCCCAGCAATGTAGAATAATTCCTGGCATATGGCGGGTACTCATTAATTGTTATTGAATGACATACATGGTCAGGGTCAGGGTGGTTGGCTATGTGATGGGGCAACGGACTAAGATTGGAGACTCTAGGAAGCCATGAGGATGAGGCAGGTGCCTGGGGTGGATCAGCCACAGGTCCTGGAGGGAGGGTGTTTGTCCAGAATTGAAGCAGGCATCCCTCCCATCTATCTCCCTAAAAAGCCTACTAGTGGCTTCTGATTTCAGGTGGGCTTCTTTATACCACTTTCTCAGCTTCTCTGCTTTTCAACTCCAGTGTTTAACTACTTACCTGTTCTTTGATCATAATCTTGCTTCGGCCCTTTCCAGCTTTGGAATTTACTTCAGATTAGATCTACCGAATGTTAGAGGTGCAAGGAACCAAGGAAGACATCACACATTTTTAGTTTGAAACTAAAATTATGGTTTGGGGAATTTTTCATCCCCAACCTCACCACTGCACAAATGTTAATCATATAAAGGCCCTAGTTTATCCTCACTCTCAAGCACAAAACAGCCATTTAAAGCTAGGAAGTTAGAGGAGGAGTCCAGAAGCAGGCTGAGAGCAGACATTTCCTGAGCGTACACCTAGAGCACCCCAGCATCCTTCTCCAGGACTTGTTCAGAAGATTCCTCTCATCCCACGAGAGCACAAGCCCCAATCTGAGGACCGTGGATTTAAATGAAACCACGAAAGCAGGAGAAAAGGGGTCAAACCAATCTAAATGGCCTCCAGTCCCATCACCCTCCTTCCTTGCAGTGGCAGCAAAGGGGCCTGTCATAAAGAGGCACCAGTCTCTTCTTGACAAAGAGACAAGGAGATGACAAGAGGAAGTGCCAGGGCCCATTCACTGTAAAAGCAGGTACTGCTTGGAAGGTGAGGGGGGCTAAGTGGTGACAGAGGGGCCAAACCAGTGGGAACACCACGAACCAGAAAAATAGGCATCCTATGTTCCTCTACTGACCACATGTATCCTTGGTTAGTCCCCCTCCCTTGGCAAAGGAGTCTTTCCATTAATTCACCTGGTGGCCCTGGATGACTCATGCCCTTCAAGCAAAGCCGGGCATCAGCCTCTAGCTCTCAAGCCCCTCAGAACCTTCCCTTCATCTATGTCCCCCATCAAGGAAAGAGGCACCAGAAGGCCCTGCGCCTGACCCATGGAGGAGATTGTGGGGGGAGGTGCCAGGGTTAAATAAAGAGAGCTTGACAGGACCCAGGACCCCTAAACATGTCCCCACTGTCCATTGTGACCTGCACAGCAGCCACCCTTCTGTCTCCACCTCCCCAACAAGTACCCATGTGAAGAACCAAGGGCCATGGATTTTCTTTCCTTCCAGGGCCTGCATTTCCACCCAAGATGTAGTCACCACTCCCAGGTCTGCACGTACACCTGAGGCAGAGCTCCAACCTGAACACTGCCAGACCACCTCCCTCAGCAGTTAGCCCCATGCCCTCTACTGCTCGTCACTGTGCCTTTTGCTTCCCCATCTCCAGCCTAGTGGTTTTGCACTAGACCTGGAAATCTCCCTCTCCCACCTCGTCATGCCATTCCTGCTAATTCCTAGGCACACCATTACCCAGTTCCAGAGAGGCTTGGTGAAAGCTGTTCACCGCTTAAGCTTTCTGCCACGTGAGGCCCTAAGCTGGTTACTAGGTTCCAGATACAGTCTCAATGCCCAGCTTAGGCCCCAGACTCCTCCTTCTCCTTCCACCAGCCCATCCCTTCACCTAATTCTCTGAAGGGAGAGCATTCAGGCCTTAATTCCTAAACAAGCATGTGGGGTGTTCTGGGCTAAGTCAAAAGTGGGAAGAACTCCCTCTTCCTTCACAATGCAGCCAAAACACAGTTCCCACCAGCCCATCCCTTCACCTAATTCTCTGAAGGGAGAGCATTCAGGCCTTAATTCCTTAACAAGCATGTGGGGTGTTCTGGGCTAAGTCAAAAGTGGGAAGAACTCCCTCTTCCTTCACAATGCAGCCAAAACACAGTTCTGTGATTTCAGGCTGCTGGTCAGAAATTCCTGGAGAGAAAAGACATATCAGCCCTTCCTACCCCCCTGGAAAAACACAAGTTAACCTCCAGTTCCAGAGCCAGTGCCCAGTTGCCACAATCCTGAGAATAACATACGGGCTCAGAGCATCTCTGCAGTCTCCTCCATTCCTGCCACCTCCACTCTGTGTTATAGGTTTTCTTTCACCAAAATCACTGTGAGATGTGTTTGATGCATTTTGGAGACTTCTACTCCCCTGCAAAAGGGGACGTGTTGCCAATGAATGCATATATAAGCGGAACAGCAAAAATAAATAAATAAATAAATAAATAAATAAATAAATAAATAAATAAATAATTGATGCTTTGCCCTGATCAGCATGGCTCAGTTGGTTGAGCATGGTCTCACAAAGAGAAAGGTCACAGGTTTGATTCCTGGTCAGGGCACATGCCTGGGTTGTGGATGTTTCTCTCACATGATGTTTATCTGCCCCTCTCTTTCTCTCTTTCTTCCCCTCTCTCTAAAAATAAATTAAAATTTTTTAAAAATTGATGTCGCTCTCTCTCAAATCAATTAATAAAAAAATTTTTGTAAAAAGGGGGCAGTGTTACATTAGGGTATTCTCCAATCCCTGTGGCTCATAAAATTACCACTCCCCTCAGCGTTTTCCCCAGTGACCTACCTCTACATTTTTTCTTCCTCCTGCCTTGACTGCAGCCTCAATTCAAAACCAGACCTGGGAGCCCAACCATCAACAAGGAGATCTTCCTACCCCACTGCTCAGCCAGAACCTGAGCGCTCTGGGGCTTCCCACAGTGATGATCTGGGTTTCCTTAAAAGTAAGTGCAGGAAAATTACCACCACTGCTGTGGGGGTAGCAGAGTTTCCCCAGGGGTGAGAATAGATGAGAATGAGAAGCCAACAAAGAACTAGAATTAATGTAAAGAGGTAGAGTTAATGCTCCACACACACACATTTTCAGTGGGAAATGTATAAAGCAAGAGCCACTAGCATCAAAGGACATGACACTGGTGGGTTTAGGCAGTGAATGGCTTAGGAAACGTCATGGCACCAGAGAAGAGGAGGAAGACACAAATCCACGGCTAAGGAATCTCAGGATCACGGGACAGTTTGACATCAAAATCATTTTCAACATAGCTACCATTTATTAAGCACTTTACATACATTATCTCTAATCCTTACAGCAACCTTGAAAGGTGGGCATTACTGTCTCAATTTACAGGATCAGCAGTTGAGGCTCTGAGGAGTTGAGCGACTTGCCCAAGATGATGCAGAGGGTACGTGACAGAATCCAAACTCTGATCCATGCAGTTCCAAGCCTGTGCTCACATTTCTATGATGCCACGCTATAACAGAAAAACCTCTGGGAAAGTCACGTGATCTGCCTAGGTCTCAGTCTCCTACAGTGTCATCCTTAATGATTTCTAAGGAACAGCCTTTCCAATTCCAGCATTCTATGTGTCTATGGGACTCCCCAGAGGCGCAGTAAGTGCCAGACATGGAGACATCCTCCTTCCAGGGGTGAGTGGGGTGCTGCAGTGGCTCTCACCTCCCCCATTTTTGTAGCAGAGACAGGGAAACCTCCAGACGTTGCCCAGCCCAGTGAGCTCCGCAGCCATGGACACAGCACAAACTCCATCATGTTGTTCCAGTGCAACAACAAGATATTATATTAAAATAATATCCTATTCTAATTAGGATATTAGAAAAATATCCTAATCTTTCAGTGCATAAAAATTAAAATATTTCTTACCATAATCATATTGTATGTCCTGTTTTATAACTGTCTTCATATCTTATGAATCCCATTTTATTCATTACACTTTCTTCTGCAACACAATTTTTAATGATTATATAGTAGTCTATTGTGTGTATGTGCCATAATATATTAATTTATTTACCATTTTTAAACATTTCTAATTTTTTTCTGTTGTAAACAATGAATGTCCTCAAGCCCAAATCTTTACCCACAGTCATAATTATTTCCTTAGAATAAGTTCCTGCAATGGAAATGGCTGGCTTTGAGGATTTATAAACCTCCCATCCCTTCAGACGTCCCCAGCATACAGAATGGACAAACTGAAGCACATGCTACTACAGACAAGGCTAATTGTAGGGTGTTAGGGAGAACTTAGGCAATCCCAAGGCTGCAGGAATCCTTTCATGTCCACCAACCCCAACCCAAGAGAACCTGTGTAGTGAAAGCAACATCTGTGCTTCAGTATCAGTCTTTCTCCCTGAAACTAGAAAGGAATATATATTTTCAATAGCTGTCACCCAGCCTCTACCAGAAATAAATGCTAGGGAGAACAGAGGTCTGCAGACAGGAGAATGAGAATTCATTCTCTTCCAGTGCATTTATTCCCGGAGACATTTGCTGGTGAAGGACGGCAAGGGCTGGGCTGCCCTTCCAGAGTTCCCAGAAGTGACAGAGTGCCCTGCTTGCTTTCCAGGTGAAATGGAGAGCCAGGTATCGGGCAGAACCAGTAATGGAGAGACAAAAGCAGTGTACCCAGTCATGGAGAAGACAGAGGAAGGTGGCACCCTGGAACGGAGGCACTGGAACAACACGATGGAGTTTGTGCTGTGTCCATGGCTGCGGAGCTCACTGGGCTGGGCAACGTCTGGAGGTTTCCCTGTCTCTGCTACAAAAATGGGGGAGGTGAGAGCCACTGCAGCACCCCACTCACCCCTGGAAGGAGGATGTCTCCATGTCTGGCACTTACTGCGCCTCTGGGGAGTCCCATAGACACATAGAATGCTGGAATTGGAAAGGCTGTTCCTTAGAAATCATTAAGGATGACACTGTAGGAGACTGAGACCTAGGCAGATCACATGACTTTCCCAGAAGAATATAGAAATATTTTTCTTATCTATATGTTCTACATTTTTATCAAAGAATATGTCTTATTTTGTAATATGAAAATAAAAGCCAGTTTTTCCAAAAATCCTTCCAAAGCAATGAGAGAGGTGGAGTGGGACCAGGAGCCCTGAATAAATTGAGTTGATCTTTCCAGCTACTCCCTCCATCTCTCTCTGAAATCAGCAGAAGAAAAAGATAAACTCGGAGCTCTTTTCTTTTTTGGTGATGAAAAATGTAGGAAACTGTTACAGTAGAGAAGAAAACACAAAATGAATAAAGAGCAATAATTCTAGACCTTTCACTGCCCGATTCTAGACTCTTATGGGATTGAGGATAGGATTGGATATGGCTCACATTTAGCAAACAACTACTATGGACTAAGTGTTTCGCATACATTTATTTCACTTAACCTGCATAACAACCCAGTATTACCTCTGTCTTGTAAATGAAGAGACTGAGGCTCAGAGAGGTTAAGCAACATCTGATGCCATACAGCTAATAAATTGCACGGCCAGAACTTGAACTCACTCTGTTCCTGTTCTTTCAACTATATCCCTTGATTACATTGGCTGCCTAGGTTTATCAGCTTGTCTAATATAAGCGTCTTCTAATGATTCTTCCCTGATTGCATACAGTGGTCCTTGTTCTGGAAAAGTGGGCAAACGAACGTTTTCCTACACCTCAAGAAAAGTTCACATTAACAGAACTTTCTCGGCAGGAGTCCCGTCTGAGTACAGACTTTCCTGGGGCTCTGCCTCCCTAGCCGAGATACCCTAGGGATCCAGAGTATCAGGGATAAATTAGGGAATGGACTCTAAATATTGTTTGTGAGCTAAGAAGGAAAAACCCAAGCAGCTGGTTCCAAGAAGTTTCCTCAGTCCTTTAGAAAAGGCTGTCTGATGTCTTGTGCTGGTTCTGGGCCTCTGGTTAGTATCTGATGGATATCTTCCAATGATGGAATACCATCTCCCTTGACTTCTTTATACCCCCAGGCCCCATGAAAAACACTAGCCTTGTCCTGTCTGGGCCTCTTGGCCCCTTTAGGGTATCACGTCTCAGAGGTATCATCATGCAGTTGAAAGACTGTGAGTTATGGAGTCAAACAAGCCTGAATTCAGATTTTTGCTTTGTGCCATGCCACTCACTGTCTGGCTTCAGAAAAAATTACTCTGAGCCTGAGTTTGCTTATCTGTAAAAGTGAGAACTGGTAGGATATATTTAGCTATAAAGATTGAATGACTATATATATGAAGGCACCTAGTAGAATCACAGGCATTCAACTTTTTATTTTCTTTCAATCATGTCAACATTTTTGTGTTCTTTCAATCTTATATCATTTCACAGAGAAGAAAGACTTCATTTTCTTAGACTTAAGCCCAAATGTCTTTCCTCTCAATCTAGGATTCTCTTTCTCCAAATCACATAGTCCCTTACCTAAGTCAACAGCCACTGAAGTTTCAGAAAGTAAAGAAAATAGCATACACCCTGCATATGCACACATAAATGTCAGAAATAGTTTCTAGGAGAGTATCAAAAAATCCTTTGATTGTTAGTCCTATGGACTCCACCAACCTGTAGTCTGAGACCCAGAAAGAGAAAAAGAAGAAAAGAAAATATTACCAACCTTCTTGAAGCTGCTGCCAGAGGTCCAGAGAGAGGAAGAATTATCTAAGAGGGAATAGGAAGGTGCTGAACATTTAAAGTGTGGTTCCAACTGCCCTGTGGCAATTGTAATTCTAAACTTGGCCCAGCCCACATTCCGCCCCCCTGTCCCCGCCACCCCCCACGCTCTCCTCTCCTGTGGATTTCACGGCCTCCCGAGTGTGTGGACCCTGGCAGGTCAAGCCAGTGATCTTAGCTGGGGCATGTTCTCCTCCCTGCAGCTCACATACTCTTCCCTCTTGGTGATCTCGGGGTCTCTAGAGGGGTCTTGCCTTCCATGTCTTTGTCCAACTCAAGTGCTTCCATAAATCCATCAAGAATCGGCGTTTCCTTGGTCTGGTCTGGGTAGAATAATTTAAAAGTACATTTATCTTACCCTTTGCAGCTTCCAGTTTGGAATGGAAGATGATTTAGAATAAAGATACATAGATTATGGAACACTTCCTAAACACACACACATTTATATACATATAGAAAAGTCTAAAAAATATTCATCAAATTGTTCATAGTAGTTACATTTGGAGAGTAGGGTCGGAGTCAGGAAATGAAGTCAAGAGACATTTTTCACTTCTGCTTCTTGACTTTTTAAATAATCTGTTAGAATTGATTTTTCAATACTTTTAAACCAATAAAGAAAAGGAAGTGCCAATGTTTAAAACAAAGCAAAGCCCTAAACCCATCATAAGCAGGAGTTGGCTGTGAAGAGGGGGTGAGGTAGTTAGGAGAGCTGGGTTCAGAGGCAGCTGCAGTGAGTGGCAGGTCATTCATTCCAGCGGGAGACAGGTCAGAGGGCCAAGGCTGAGCCCGCTGGCCAAAGCGCAGTGCAGGGGAAAGCTGCTTAGGCTTTGAAGCCAGCAGGTCCAGGCAGCGGCTGCTGAGTCCTGCTTCTGTCACCTTCCAGTGCTTGGCTGTGAGCAAGGTGTTCAACTTCTCCAAGTCTTGTTGTCTCATCTATAAAAACGGTAGACTATTCTTTACCTTGCAAGGTCGTGTGAGGTTTCAGGAGATAATGTGTACTATACCTAAAGGCCTAATAATATACGGCAAGCCCTCAGAAGGAAGCTCTTATTTATCTTTAAGGAATTACTCACATTGAGCAGGGAAGTTTTCTTGAAAGGGATGGGAGACACCAGAACATAGCTGGCCTCAGGCCAGATAGTATGAATGCGTCAGAGGGTGGGGGTGGGCTGGGTGACTAAATGGGGTAAGAACAATGTATCTGAAAGGACCCAGAAGAGTGGAAAGGAGGGTAAAGCAGAGAGTCTAAGGGCATTTCCATCTCTCTCACCCCTCATCCATCTATAGGGCATGAAGCAGAGATGGGAAGCACGTTATGATAATACTGAGGTGGCCTGGTGGACTTATTATTCTCATGTTTCAGCTGCCCCTTTTCCTCTCCCCTTCTAACAATCCATCCATCTGATTTAACTGTGTAAAATAAAGCAATAGACCTAAAGGGTCTTCTGAGAGAGGCGGTAAACTCATTCAAGAGTCCATCATCAGAGGCAACACTATTAAGCTTCCATTTTTACTTATTGGTGAGTAGTACTTACTAATGACCTATTAATTGAGCTACTAAGCACTGAGAACTCTGGTACTTGTAATCCAAAATTACCATATAACTCAGGACGCAGACTCAGTACTCTAAAAAATTGGGACACCACATAGCCTTTTGGCGATGGTGCTCGGCCCCTCCTGTGTCCATGCTGCCAACAGCTGGAATCCTGGTGACCATCAGGCACCATCAGGATCTACCTGAGTTGGCTTTGAGTTGCTGCTCTTGTATTAAGGAATGTTTGGTTTTACCTGTTGATCTAACTGTTTTTTACGTAGGTGCTTCCAAATTATCATTTTGATTGTTATTTTATTTCTCTTCAAATCCTTGCTATCCCCATTTTTTTTCCTCTCTGTAACATAAGAATAGATGTGGTAGGTGTTTTGCCCTGCGTAGATTGACCACAGTTTTTAAAAGTTTGAGAACTATAGGTAGATAGATGAGTGTCAGTATAGCTCGTCAGGACTCCCTGTCTGAGGGTTAGCACAACCAGGCAGGACTAGCCTTACATCTACCTCATGCTACCATTGTCCTTTGGTCTCCTGCGTGCAGGATCAGAAAGCCTGGAAACAGGTCACAATAGAATCAATATTCAAGAGTTCTCATTCAAGAGGCTGCATAAGTTTTAAGATTCACTGGAGATTGTTAGTAAAGATAGCTGAAGGCTGGCTCCCCAAACATACATGTGAAACAAAGTGAGCCATGGAAAAAGCAGGCCATGAAATCTAGTTCCTATCAAATTAACCCTGGGCATATTTAAATGACCATATGCTATGATACACTCTCCCACCAAGTTTTTATCTCTCCTAGGAGTGGAACAGTTAAAGAAGGGGCATGATTCATGTCAAAAAAATATTTCTGAGCAACATCAGTTTCAACATTGGAATGGGTTGGTGTAGAAAGTGGTGGGTTCCTCTCCTCTGGGGACTTTTACATTAATGGGCATAGTTCTGTTTAATCAAAGGTGTGAGAAACCTGTTGACCTTTTTGATCTCTTTTGAAATATCACTCTGAAAGGAAAGACAGGAGCAAGTGCAATAATAAACTAAACAACAAATTATGGTTTTCTAAAACTGGAACAATTTGAGCAATAAAATAAATAATGATAGTACTGGATTATAACCCAAAGAATAAAATACATTTGTGAGTGTTGCTAATATAAATAAATAGGAAAGAAATAACAGCTTTTCTGTACACTAAAATTTAATTAATAAATCTATAGGGAAGGAGGGAAATGGAAAATCACCATCAGACAAATACCACTCTAATAATTGTTGTAAATGAGATTCACTGATGAATACTAAAATTTGTGGATGAAAGTTTGAGGAGGGACAGAGTTTACATAGTTTCAAAGTACCTCTTCCAGGATATTTATTAAGTACAGAAAGATAGTAACTTCACAAGTAATCAGGCAGAAACCACCTTAACAAAGTGATCAAAGTCAATATCGTCAGCAATACAACATCAATATCTGTATCATGAACCTCATGAGATGACGTACTAAGGAGGACACAAAATTTGTGTTTTGCAAAAAAAAGAAAAAAGTACAGTTGTGAGAAAACATGTAACAAACCCAGAGTGAAGGACATCGGACAAAATAACTGATCACTACTCTCCAAAAGCATTCAAGTCATGAGACACAAAGAGACTGAGGAAAATTTTTAGACTATAGGAGACTAAGGGAAAATAAAAACTAAATGAACATGGGATTCTGTTTAGGATCCTAGATAGGATACTAGAACAGAAAAGGGACATTAGTGTAAAAGCTGATAAAACTTGACTAAATTTTTTAGTTTAATAATACTCAGACAATATTAATTTCCTAGTTCTGACAACTGCACTATCATTATGTAAGATGTTAACATTAGGGGGAGCTGAGTAAAGAATATATGGAAAGTCTACTATTTTTGCAACATTTCTGTAATTCTAAAATTAAGTTAAAATAAAAAGCTTAAAAAAGAAAAAAAGATTATGGTTTGCACCATGACTATTGCAGTCCAAGTACTTGACCTTGCTGTGAAAAGTGTTGGGATATTACACTCTGGAACCATAGTTGTTACTGCAAAGTTTGGTGACTCTTCTCTTATGCTGTGTTTGGTCTCAGGTAGGATAATTAGCCTAAATTCCATAGGCCCAAGGTCTTAAAGAAATAAAACTTATGACCAAGAATATTAATACCATTGATCATCACCATTACTAATGTTTATTACCAACTTCAACATGCCAAGCACTGTGCTAAGTGCCATACAGGCACCATCTCATTTTATCTCTTACAGATGAGAAAACACAGACTTAGAGAGAATTAAATGACTGCTTAAGGTCACATAACTAGAAAATGGTAGAGCCAGAACTTGAACTCAGGCTTTTAGGATTCTAAAGTCCATTACTTATAAGTACCATGCTACACTTTAATTCCAGGAGTGGGGGTGGAGGGGCTGGTGGAGGGCAAGGAAAACACTAACAAACCTAGCTCTAGCACTATTTATTTGGGCTATAGCTGGCCCATGAGATTAAATATAACCTTCTTAGGAAAGAGGTGAGTAATGAAATGATAAGAAAAATGTTACTTTCACTGAAAATTTCATCAGAACTTAAGAATATTTTTAAAATCTAATGAGAAGCCTGTCTTTCCTATCAGGATGTATTCTACAAACCCACCCCACCCCATCCCCACCGCCTCCGCCGCTGCCACCACCACACACACACACACACACACACACACACACACACACACACACGCACGCACGCTACTCTGCCCTCTCTGTCAAGGGAGGAAAATCATACCTTTTCTCTTTAACTCCAGAAGGTTAATTATTGTTTTTTCCAGTTGTATACAGTTTCTTCAGATCCCTGTTTCTCTGATTTCTTGACTGTTTCTCAGAGCACAGAGAGAGAGGAGTTTGCAACATTTATGTAACTAGTCTCAGCAGGAAGCACTGGTTGATTAACAGTGATCAGGGGGTTTGAATGAATGGAGAAACTCTCCACAGTGCTCCCACATCCTGACACTGTAGCCCAGATCTATAGTGAGGGATTAAGGCAAGGTGACAATATCTAAAAAGAGCAATTTCAATCTTTGGACAAAAAATAAAAAATTAAAAAAGCTCCAGGTGACTCTAATGGGTAGCTGAAGTTGAAAACCTCAGTAGCCTTCACACTCTTGCTGCTGCTATCTGATTTTTCATGTCCTCGGGAGATCTACTACAATGATCTCGTATTTGACTTTTTTTTTTAAAGCCATCCTCAGCCTTTCTCTCTCCAAGATAAATGATCACAAATCCTTTCGTCTTTCAGGAGAGTTCTTTTCTCTTGCCCCACCCACTGTGCCCACTGCTTCTCCTGGATGCTCTTTCCAGGTTCTTAATTTCCCTGTCCAGCTAAAGTATCCAGAAGGTTATGATTCTCCTTTGACAGGCTAGTGCTGTGCTTGTGCCCACAACAGCTCCACATTTCTGACTGAATTCTTGGTTTCCACCAACCAAGAAGTTCAGCAGTTGAGGGACTCTACATACTCACTAGCCTACTAAGAGGCAAAAGCCTAAGGAAGCAACTATTGGAATAGGATGGTCTGCTAGGTGACCATGGGAGAGGGAGGCAAAAAGAAGGGGCATAAATGGAGAATGAAGCAAGTGCAAATTTCAATGTGATGGGGGGAAAATGGATGGCCTGGGAGGCAGAATTCCAAAATTTTAGCCCTGGATATGACTCTCATCATGTTACAGAACCCCTGGGCTGCTCCAGTTGAAAACAAACCCACGGGCTCTTTAGTTAGGGGCCCGATTGCCCGCCGCCAAAATTATAACTCTCAATACCAGAGTTTGGTGAAAAGAAAAAGAATTGTTTATTTAACAGTTATATAGATTTAGATTATTTGCGGATTTCTGTTGTTAAGTCTTATGCTCTTTAAAATACCCACAAACACATATCCTTGCCTCCCCCCTTCCAAACCAGGCTAGTTTTGGGAAAGTCAGAGAAACCGTTTCCCTACTTTCCAAACACAGTTCAGCTTTACCAGCAGCTGCCAATCATTCAATCTGATTGGGGAGGTCCTTTCTGTGCTGTGGTGCCCTCCAGCTCTCAATGCAGAACCACCTGGATTCTCAGCCTCCTTGCAAACTGTCTTCTTCCTGCAAACTGCACGGATCTCCTTTCCTTCTCAAAACCGCATGGCGAGAGCCTCTTAAAGCAGCCTGGAGACCCCTTCTCCAAGCCACATGGAGAAGGCCCCTTCACCAAGCCATGTGGAGGGAGCACACACGAGAGAGCGAGAGCGAGAGAGCCCGAGAGCTAGAGTGAGAGCCCGAGTCAGAGCGCGAGAGTCTCAGAGTGAGAGCACGAGCGAGAGCCAGAGAGAGTCCGAGTCAGAGCGCCAGAGCGAGAGCCAGAGTGCCAGTGAGAGCCAGAGCCCGAACGAGAGCTTGAGAGAGTCCGAGCTAAAATGTCTGCAGCTGCTTATATATCCCTGACTGCGTCATCTGACGCAGTGGGCGTTGCAAACAGTTCTGACCATTCACAGAACCTTACGTAGGCTCTGTGTGCTTTCCATACCGTCCCCTGGTTCAAGACTCCTCCCATCTGCCTGAGGCTTTGGATGCATTAAATCCATTTGCATAAGAAAGACAGTAGCCACCAGCCTCAGGCATGTGGAAGCATTTGAAAAGCTGCTTACTTCTCCCCATCCCCCAGCAGCAAACTCTGGGGATTTTTGGACTCCCCTGTTTCTGTAACAATCAGACACATAACCTTGGTCAATTCACCTTTCTAGTCTTCAGTGTCATATGTAAAATAAGAGGGTAAGAGTGGGATCATCTCTAGGTTTCACTTCAGCTCTGAGACTTCCACAGCTGAGCTCAGGCTGTGATAGGAAAAAAGAGTTGATCTGATTATTCCCCATCTATTTGGTCTGCCCATAATTCTTCCTCCCAGCAACTGGAGTCATCCAAGAATTATTACTTTCTCAATTTTGATAGTCAGTGATTATAGTCAGGCCTAGCACCACTAGAATGGAAGCTTCTTAAGACAGTACATTGTTGGACTTCTGGTCAGGATGGCAGCATAGGCAGAACATGACTCGCCTCTTTCCACAACCACATCAAAATTACAACTAAAATATAGAACAACCATCACTCAGAACCATCAGAAATCAAGTTGAATGGAAGTCTGACAACTATGGAATTAAAGAAACTATATTCATCCAGACTGGTAGGAGGGGAACAGACATGGAATGGGCTGGTCCCACATCCATGTGTGGTGGATAATACAGTATTCGGAAGGGACAGCTCAGGAATGAGGAGTCTCAGTCCCACACCAGCCCCCCAGCCCAGGGTTCCAGTGCCAGCAAAAGTCCCCACAACTTCTGGCTTGGCAGAGATTGTATCAGTTGAAGAAACTGCAGGTGCCCTAAGCAGTTTCTCTTAAAGAACCTACGCATGGACTCACCTACTCAGACTCACCCCCTCTGAGCTCCAGCACTAGGGTATCAGCTTGAAAGTCACCACTGGCACGCGGGGAGATACTGAGGTGTCTGGTGTCAAGGCGAGCAGAGGCCATTGTCCATTTTCTGGGCCCACCCCCAACAGAACCACAGAGATGGCAGGTGCCATATCTGAAACTCCATCAACCTGGCTAACACTGTTTGACCTGCCTTGGAGATCCCCAGAGACTCCATGCTACCCAACTTAGGGGCCAACCCAAGCTGCTTTTTCATATGAATGGCTGGTCTTGGCTCATGCTGCACAGCTTCCTAAATCCTATCAAATAAGCAACAGCTGACCTCAGTGAACCCCAGGCCCAGCACCAGCAGTAGCCAGCCTAGATTCACAGCTTGGCTTTGCCTGGGAATCTCCAAGCCCAGCACAAGTAGAAGCCATCTCGGATTGCTTTATAGTTCAGGCAAGTTGGCCCCGGGAAAAACACAGGTTGGGGCTGACCTTGGCCTGCACCACCTGGGAAAGCCAAGGCCAGCACACCCAGTGGACAGCTATAGACCATGTCAGAGCACCACCACCCTGCCCCTACACAGCTGATCCTCTACAGAGGGTGGAGGTTGGTGGTAGGTGGTCACAGTCAGTCCTTGCAGCTGACTGGCCTGGGTAAGTCCTTCCCATTGATCTGCCAAAAGCAATCAAGGTGCAACTACAAGGAGAGGGTGTACTCAGCCCACAGAAAGGGTACACCTCAAGTACCCAGCTTGGGTGATAGCGGAGGCTGTGCCACTGGACCCTACAGGACCCCTACTATATTAGGCCACAGTACTAAGACACCAAGCCAAAGCAGCTCTGCCTAATACATAGAAACACACACAGGGAGGCTGTCAGAATGAGGAGGCAAAGAAACATGGCCCAAATGAAAGAACAGGTCAAAACTCCAGAAAAAGACATAAACAAAATGGAGATAAGCAAGCTATTAGATGCAGAGTTTATAATACTGGCTATAAGGATCCTCAAGGAACTTAGTGAGGACCTCAGCAGCATAAAAAAGATCCAAGCAGAAATGAAGGATACATTAATTGAAATAAAGAACAATTTACAAGGAAACAACAGTTGAGTGATAAAGCCGAGAATCAAATCAATGATTTGGAACATAAGGAAGCAAAAAACAGGCAATCAGAATGACAAGAAGAAAAAAGACTCTGAAAAAAAAATGAGGCTAGTATAAGCAGCCTCTGGGACAACTTCAAGAGGTCCAACATTGGCATCATAGGGGTGCCAGAAGGATTAAAAGAAAGAGCAAGATACTGGAAATCTAGTTGAAAAAATAATGAAAGAAAACTTTCCTAATTTGATAAAGGAAATAGATATGCAAGTCCAGGAGGCACAGAGAGTCCCAAACAAGATGGATGCAAAGAGGCCTACTCCAAGACACATCATAATTAAAATGCCAAAGGTTAAAGACAGAAAATCTTTTTTTAAAAAAATATGCTTTATTGATTATGCTGTTAGAGTTGTCCCAATTTCTTTTCCCTTTGTTCCCCTCCACCCAGTGACACCCCTCCCTCCAGTTGTCCCCCCCTTAGTCCATGACAATTGGTTGTGCATATAGTTCTTCTCAACATCTTCCTATCTACTCCACTCCCTCCTACTATGCTTCTTAATTCCTGTGCCATCTCCCTCCCTTTCCCTCCTTCTACCTCCCCACTGACCTCCCCCCAGTATGTTCCCCATACCTATTTCTTTTCTCACTCTCGTTGCCTACTTAGTTTGCCTTTGTTTCAGTTCCCTAGCTTCTGTTGCTGGTTGTTGTGATACAGTTTTCATTTTAATGTTCATAGTTTTGATCCTCTTTCTCCTAAACAAGTCCCTTTAACATTTCATATAATAGTGGTTTGGATCTGATGAACTCCTTCAGTTTTACTTTGTCCTGGATGCACTTTCTCTGCCCTTCTATTCTGAATGACAGCTTCGCTGGATAGAGTAACTGTGGTTGTAGGTTTTTGATTTTCATTACTTTGAATATTTCTTGCCAGTTCCTTCTTGCCTGCAGAGTTTCTTTTGAGAAATCTGCTGAGTCTTATTGGTACCCCTTTGTATGTAATTCTCTTCTTTTCTCTTGCTGCTTTTAAGATTCTCTCTTTATCCTTAATTTTTGACATTTTGATTATAATGTTTTCTGGTGTGGTTCTCCTTGGGTCCAGTTTTTTGGAACTCTTTGTGCTTCCTGGACCTGTAAGTCTATGTCCTTTCCCCAAGTTAGGGAAGTTCTGCTTCATTCTGTTTTCACATAAGTTTTCAATTTATAGATCTTATTCTTCACCTTCTGGCAACCTATGATTTGGCTCTTGGCCTGCTTACAGCTGTCCCATAGGTTCCTGAACCTTTCCTCATTTTCCTCACTTTTTGTTTCCTCTTTTTGCATTGGTTGACTGTTTGTTCCTTCCCTATGTTCCGATTTGTTGATTTGACACCTGGTTTTCTTTCCCTCACCACTAGTTTCATATGTGTTTTTGTTCATTACAGCAGGTCTAGCCTTCATTTGTTCCCCATCTTGTTTAAGATCTGCTGTTAGATCTGTAAGCATTTGTATAACCAAAGCTCTAAACTGTGCCTCAGAAAGATTTCCCATCTGCTGAGTCATTAGATTAGATATTTGCTGTCTGGTCAGCTGTGTCACCAGGATCTCTATTGTGATCTCTGCCATCCTGACAGTTTTGTGTTTACCTTTACTTCCTGGGCAAGGCTGTCACACCTCTTACGCTATAGGGTGCAGAGCCCCATGCACTTGTCATAACTGGCGACCCTTCCCACCATGCTGTGGCATTTTAAGTGGGGACAAGGGTCCAAGATGGATTCTTGCCATTCACTCTCAGCTGAGAGACCAGGAGGCTCCTCCTCCACCCCCACCCCCACCGGGCCTCACAGTCCAAGGCAATGGGGTTCCGCCTTCCCCAGCATTGGAATCACAAGCTGACGGGTCTGGTCTGCAGCTGGGAGTGCTCCCCAGGCACCTCTCGCCTCCCCGTAAATACGGGTGTCTGCGCTCACCTCCATCCCACTGCTGTCGCTGGTGGCACAGCTTGACCTCTCCACCCCAGCTTTGTCCCCCAACCCGTCCAGATGAGCACCACTTCTTTATAACTTCATATGTTGGACTTCCATTTATTTTCTGGAACTTCTGGTTATTTCTGGTTTTGCAGTAGTTGTATTCCTTCTTAAATTGTGGAGGGAGACAGAGTGTATCAGTCCAGGCCTCCATCTTGGCTGGAAATCTCCTGTGTGTGTTTGCCTCCATGTCTTAGGTAGAGCTGTCACACCTGTTACATTTTTAAGACAGAAAATCTTAAAAGCAGCAAGAGAAAAGCAGATAATTACTTACAAAGGAGTTCCCATAAGACTGTCAGCTGATTTCTCTATAGAAACTTTGCAGCCTAGAAGGATTGGCAAGAAATATTCAAAGTTAAGAAAAGCAAGGACCTACAGCCAAGATTGCTGTACCCGACAAAGCTATCATTTGGAATGGAAGAGCAGATAAAGAGCTTCTCAGACAAGAAAAAACTAAAAGATTTCATCATCATCAAGCCATTATTATGAAATGTTAAAGTGACTTGTTTAAGAAAAAGAAGATCAAAACTATGAATAATAAGATGGAAAAATATATATCATAATTGAATCTAAAAAACAAAGTAAACAAGAAGAACAGAGACTGATGGAAACAGAGACCGTTTTGATGGTTGCCAGACTGGACAGGGGTGTGGGGGAATGGGTGAAGAGGTGAGGGGATTAAGAAGTACAAATAGGTAGTTACAGAATAGCCATGGGGATGTAAAGTACAGTATAGGAAATGGAGTAGCCAAAGCTCATATTCTTGTGACCCATGGACATGAACAATGGTTGGGGGACTGCCTGAGAGAGTGGGAGGTACTGGGTGAAGGGGGGCAAAAGGGGAAAATCTGGACAACTGTAATAGCATTATCAATAAAATATAATTTTTTAAAAAGACAGTACAATGTTCACTCCTGAATACAGTAAAAAGTGTCTAATGAGTATTTAGCCGACTCAGCAGATACTTGAAACATTTAAATGAGTTAAAGATATTTCTCAATCCCCAAGAACTAGAGCCTGTCTAAAAACAAAATTAAATTGAGCAAATTTGAAGATCTAATTGACTTTATTCAACAAAGAGCTCCCAGGAACTATACAAAATTATTAAGTTTTTTTGTGTTTTAACAGAGGGAATGTACCCGGTTCTGCAGAGAAAGCTAGCTACCTTCTCTCTGGCCAACCTTCTCAAAGAACCCCAGTTCCTGAGTAGATCTGCCGCTTCCATGCAAGGTAAGGCAGATTCCACGCCACTCTGGGAACCCTAGACCCCACAGGGGTGTCCTAAAAGCCGTGCTCTGGGAAGTGGGAACCCAGGGACAGAAGCCTGGTGCTTGCTTGCGAAAGAAATTACGGCACTACCTAGGAAACCCATGAACTCCGGAGCTCACAACACCCCCGACCCTGTTCCCCTGGCGTAGGAGAACCTCCCACTACTTGGGGAATCCTGCACTCAGAAAAAAGGTGTTGCTCCCGCTGTGGGGAGGGGAGAAACAGAGCTACTAGGGAGGGAATCCCATGCCCCATAGGAGGTGCCCTTTTCCTCCTGGTCCTTTCAAACTTGAGTAGGTTGGGGAGGGACAGGTGGAAGGCTCAGTCACAGCGTATCTGGGAGGGGGCAGTTCGCAGGTAGGGATCCAACAGTAATAGCATACAGGGACACCTCCCACCCCGAAATGGGGGAGGGGTTGAGAAGCGCCAAGGACTGCGAGGACGTGCATTTCCGTGGCAACCGGGAGGCCACAGACATTACTCAGCAGAAAAGAAGTGGTAGGGCTAACACTTAGAGCTAGGGAGGTAATTGGTTGGGAAGGCCATACCCTCCCATGTACTTCTGTGCCGAGGATTATGGAGGCTATCTTCAAAAGCAAAGTGTGTGGAAATGCAATGTGCGTTGCTTTCCCATCCCCTGGCTGGTTGGGTCAGCCGCCTGGGGCTCAGGGAGAATGGGTGGGCCGTGAGGGGACCTTGTTGGTCTGGGAGCATCTCCCCCGCCCCTTCCCTGAGGGCTCTGGCCTGCCTGGCCAGGAGCTTAGCGGGCACTACGGCCAGCAGGTCCCAGGAGGTGGCCTGCCCACTGCTCCTGTGCTCCTCCAGCAGGGGCCTGGCGACAGCTGTTCTGGCTGTCACTGCTGCCCAGCCCACTCCAGCTTGGAGCCACCTCACCGACAGGTGGGATGGGGCTTCGCAGATGGGTGGGTGCCAGTCGTGAAAGCCACATGGCCAGGGGAAGAGCCCTGCACCCCTCCTCCACACGGAAGCCACAGCGATGCAGATGACTGGTGCTATGCTGTGCAGGTGCACAGCCAGGTGCACAGACACACTGGAGGGCAGCGGCGGGAGGAAGAGGGCAGCACGCAGCAAGTAGGACACCTGAATGCACAGACTCCAAAGAATGCCTGAAGGCAGACAGTGACTGGAAACCAGCTAAGCCACATACCTTTCTTAAAGGGTGGTGCCTTTGGATGGGAGAAGTTTCCTGAGCAACCGTGAACTGAGCTGGCAGGGGGTGGCAGGGTGATTTTCTTTGGATGTTTTAGAGGAAATGGGCTTTGAGGCAGAAGCCTGCCATTATTTCAAACCATATAGACTTTAAATAAAAGACTCCCTTTCCTTTCCACCAAACTCTATCTCCAGAGTTTTTGCCTATTGGCTACAAGGGGTAGGACCCCACTGGTTGTTCAGTTATAATGGGCCTTGAGGTGAGGCATCAGCTTTTGGGGCGCTAGGAGGCCTCTGGCCCCATACCATCCTGAAAACCACCAACCCCACCCCCTTCATCTTGTCTCATTACAGGAAACTAAGCAGGGTAGGGCCTGGTTAGCAATGGGATGGGAGACCACCTGGGAATACAGAGTGCTATAGGCTTTTGCCTCCCATTTTTTTGGTTTGTTTTTTTGTATGCCACCGCCCTAGCTAGGCCAAATACACATAAGCATACACACATACAAAAGCATACACCCCACAGAACAAGGGAGTCCCTCTGTGTTTCTTCTCATGTGATTCCTCATGCTCCTCAGGAGCAGTCCTAGTTCCCATGCAAAAATAAAGATCCCCTTGCACTTTAGACAACCCAGTTACCCGAGGGAGAGCTTTTTCTTCCCTAATGCTGGGGGGGTGGAGTGGGGTGGGGGAGTACTCCTAGCACTATGGTATAAAATCTGCACTTCGAGAGTCCTACCTGATACCCTGTGGAGTGAGTTCCCTATGCTGCTTTGGACCCAGTACCCCAAAGTAAAGCTCATGCTCCTGCACTGGAGAGGGAGCAATCCAAGCTTTGGAGAGAACACTGATGGGAAGAGTTTCTACCTCCACAAATGGGAGAAGGTCCCCATTTACCCCACTCTAAAATGATCACAGCCAGGCATGACCGAAACAGAGGAGTTGGGGTCAAGTGGAAGGCACAGGGCGGTCTGAGGAAGCCAGAGGGAGTTCAAGCAAACAGCAAGCCACTCAGTAGTGCTGAGTCTGGAGGCCAGGTGTATGTTCTTTGGGTGCACAAGCTATTGACAAATGTTAATGATGTTTGGGTCTGGTTAGTACTTGGATGGGAAATTTTCTGAGAATACTGAATTCTGAAACTTTCTGCTCCATAAGCCACAAATGGAAGTTTTTTTAAGGCGGCAAGGGGTAAAGGGAAAAGGAAGTTTCCAGCAAAGAGTGGATTATTTCAGGCAAGGTCACCTTTCTTTAGGGGATGGCAGGGGTCTATGATGCAGATTACTTAACTAGTAATGATTAGGCCATTCCATGTTGACTGGTTAAAGGTCACATTCCTGGGAGAGGCTGAAAGTGCAATTAGGTTAGTTATTAAGTCTTAGTTTGCTGACGTGGGGCTTAGCACAAGTGACTCCATTTTATGCCTGTTGTTTCTTTTTTAACAAGCTCTAATCAATAATGACCAGAATAAATTAATGTTTATCTCTTTATCAACAACTATACCTGTCAAAATTTAGCACCACTTAGTTACCATTATTAGCAGGTATGGCATTGGACTAGGCACTTTAACATAACTCTCTTATTTAGTCTACAGAAAGATTAACCCAGGAAGATTAACATCTCAATTTTATAGGTAAGAAACTAAGTTTCACAGGGAAGTAAATTTCCCAAGATTCCAAAGCTACACAATTAGGATTTGAATAAAGGCCTCTCCCAGATCCTTCTGCTTCACCAAGCAGAGGTAGATATATCAGGAAGCTATAAAGGTTATGTTTCAGTGGTGCCTTCCAATCCCGTGTGCCTAGTTTTTTCAATTCTGAATTTTGCACCATTTTTCATAAAGAAGGCCCCCTACTATTGTCTAAACTCCAGGTCCTACAAAACGTAGATCTGTCTGTTCCTGAACACAACTTCCCAAGCTAACATAAATACTGTGTTCTTTAGCAATTTCAGTCTGAGGACATTTTTAAAACACAAATGCAAGAGAAATCCTTGCTGGCTTTCTTCTCTGGGAAACTATGTTGCGCTGTAAAGAAATAATAGAGTATGGTTTCACCTTGTGCCATGTGAACATGGATAGCTCACCATTCAGTCTTTCACACTTTTACTTTGTACCCACCATATTCTTCTCCTGTGACCCACTGTGGACTTTCTCTCTCTCTTGTGGCAGACCTGCTAGAATGAGTTTCATCCTGTAACATGTCCCTCCACTCTGGTTTTTATAGATCTCTATACTGCACCTAACCTGTATGAATAGGAGTCTGTTCTGCCCTTCTTGCTGCCTCTTTCACGGTCTGCTATTTGGACCAGAGCCTGCAACACTTTGGTACAGGGCCTCAGCTGTTTTTTGCAGTATGGGGGCCCAAAATGAGCCACCATAAGATGTGCCACAGTGGTATGCAGATTACTCTGAACTAAAGGCAATTTTGGTTTCAGGCTCAAGGGAAACTTATGTTCCCCCTTACTTCACCTCCTTAACTACCTAGAAGAATTCAAATGAAAGGCCTTGCACATAAGAGATTATCAGAGATAAAGTCTTTTGACCTATCTATAGAGCAGGGCAAACCTCTATTTACTAAATGGTCTGCTCTTATTATTGTACTGCAATGACCTTTTGAAATCCCCAAGGCGCCTTACGTCACCCTTATTTAAGGATGTTTTATATACCTCAATCCCTCATTCTATCACTGAACCTCTCATACATGTGGGATTCCTGTGTGCATGCATTAAATTGGATTTTCTCTTGTCAATCTGCCTCCTGTTGATTTGATTATCTGGCTAGCAAAAAAAAAAAAAAAAAAAAAAGAAAGAAAGGAAGGAAGGAAGAAAAACAAATAATGGAGGAGGAAAGAAAAGGGGAATTTCCCCCCTTCTCCACATTAACCATAGAAGCCCCCCTTCTCCACACTAACCATAGAAGCCCCCCTTCTCCACACTAACCATAGAAGCCCCCTTTCTCCACACTAACCATAGAAACCCCCCTTCTCCACACTAACCATAGAAGCCCCCCTTCTCCACACTAACCATAGAAGCCCCCCTTCTCCACACTAACCATAGAAGCAGTGTTTATTGGTCATTTCTAAAGGAATGACTTGAAGAAGGTGGGAGGAAGAGAGAGCATTGTGTACCTCAATTTCTGGTAGATAGATCCTAATACTGTTACAGAGTAGGAGTGTCCAAAAATCCCAAGAGTCTGCGGGTTGGGGGATGGGGAAAAGGGAACAGCTTTTAAGATGCCTTTGCATGACTATGGCTAGTAGCTTAGTTTCTCAGTTATGCAAATGGCTTTGATTCTTCCAAGGCCCCAAGAAGATGGGAGGGGTTTTGACCATGGAATGGTGCAGAAAGAGCATACAGGGCCTGTGCAAAGTTCTGTGAATGGTCAGAAGTGGTTACCACACCCACTGCATCAGAGGATGCAGTCAGGGGTTTAAAAATAGGTGGCAGACATTTTAGCTAGGATCTCCATGCAATTTTGAGAAGAGAGGAGATTCACGTGGTTTGCAGGAAGGAGGAGAATACCATGCGGCTTTGAAAGGAAAGGGAGAACTCTATGAGGTTTACAAGGACGCGGGGAACTCCATGTGATTCTGCATGAAGATCTGGAGGGCACCACAACACAAGCAAAACCTCCCCAATCAGGATCGAATGATTGGGAACTGCCCATAAAGCTGAACTGTGTCTGGGAAGTAAAAAGACTGTATCTCTGACTTTTCTAAAACTAGGCTGGTTTGTTAGGGGGAGGCAGAACTATGTGTGTGTGGGTGTTTTAAAGAAAATAAGACTTAACAGCATAAATCCGCAAATAATCTAAATCTGTATCACTATTAAATAAACAATTCTTTTTCTTTTTACCAAACTCTGGTATTGAGAGTTATGCTTCTGGTAGCGGGCAATCGGGCCCCTAATAACTGAACAGCCCATGGGTTCTGTTACAATACCAGAGTTTTCCACATTTCATTCCAGTTTCATCTCTAACCCCACCAAAATATTCTACACTATCTTAACCTACTGTTTCTTTCCTTCCTCTTGACCTTAGTTATAAAATTCCTGTTCTTTAGATTAAAACAAAATTTCCCTCTTTCTCTGCCAACCAGAGAGGTTGTAGATAAAACTTTGGAAAATCATGGCTTAGCAGAGAAATATCTTGGGAAGTGGGAATTTCATGTGAACTCAGCAAATTGACTCCCTCTGCTTGTCCACTCATCTCTCATGGTCTCCATACCTCCCACACAACTGCAGCTCTGTCACAGATAGAAACATTTTTGCTTGGTAAACAATATTTTTGTACAATGGTAGCTGAATTAGTAATATTAGAAAAAACAAGATGGAACTAGGCTATTTATGTATAACATTTCCCAGACACATTTTTCATGCAAACATTAGCCATCTCTTAGGAATGGTTTAGATACTATCCTATTGGCAGCAGAAGCATGAAAAAGTTGACATTGGGATGCCTGGAGATCTTAGGGCTATGTAATTCAAAGATATGATTTAAGATATATATAGAGAGAGCAGTGGAATAATAAATATATCCTGGAAAAGAACTGCAAAACAAACACACAAAGCCACCACTGACTCATGCTCTTGCTGATATAAACAAATTTGTAGGCAGTGGATATTTAAGAATTGGCTATCAGTAGCAGAGATGGCAATCTTATTACATTATAAAGGAATTATTAGTTTACAAACTTGGCATGAGATACTTTAAAACTCTGAATTCAGCTTCCAGTTCCTTCTCTTGTCTTCTCTCAGTTCGTACCACATATAAATAAATCAGTTTACTAACCTCCCAACTTACATCCTTAGCAACAAAATAGAGACTCTCAGGATACATGGGAAAGATAAGAGAGTACTTTCAATGATTAAGGAATCCTCACATTTCCATATCTGTGAATGAAAACTGGGAGTGTAAAATACAGCAATTTTTGCTGAGCCTCCAAAATCACGAGGCTACAGAAGAAAAAAAAAAATGTTCAGAGAAGAAACAAATTTACAAAGACTCATAACTATGTGAACAGAATCTTATGAATTAAAAAACTCAAGATCTTATTCCTTCATTCAGAATGTAGTTTAACAATTAAAAGAATGCTTTGCATAGACATTAAAAAGGCTATGTACAGGCTTCTGGTCAAGATGGTGGCACAGTTAAATGCAGTACTTGCATCCTCCTAAAACTATGTCAAAACTAGACAAAACGAGAATTATTCAGAGCCACCTGAAATCTAGCTGAACAGAAATCCTACCACTAAGGATATAAAGAAACAGCCACATTGAGACTAGAGGGGCAGAGACATGCAATGGGCTGGTCCCCCACCCATGTATGAAGGATAAAAATCAGGAGGGATATTTTGGCTGCAGAGATCCCCACTGAGGAGTGAAGGGTCCCAGCCCAAGAGTTCCAGGGTCAGAAAGGGAAGTTCCCATAACTTCTGCCTGTGAAAACTATTGGGGATTGAAGCTGAGTGAGATGGAGGGCTTCTGGCATCCCAGACATTCCCTTTAAAGGGCTCAAGCATGAACCTACCTGAACTCACTCTCTGAGCTTCACTACTGGGACAGCAGCTCAAAAGGCAGCAAGGACACACAGGGAGGAACTAAGTTGCCTGGCACCAGGGTGAGAGCTGTAGGGGCAGCATTCTCCCAGACAGAGGCGCTTTTCTGAGCCCACCCCACACAGAGCTGGTAGGTGGATTTCATATATGAGTCTCCATCAACCTGTGTCACATGGTACACCTACAATGGTGATTCCCTGAGACTCTGCCTCACCCTTCTTGCAGACCTATCCAAGCTATTTCCAGTGACTTTTCCAAGAAAATGGCCTATCTTGGCTTATGCTTTAGACTTTCCTAAAATCTCAAAATAAGCAACATCTGGCCTCAGTGTGCCTTCATACCTCTCACTAAGTCACCCTGTAACCACATAAAAACCTTATTTTCTTTAATGTGATCTTTAAACAAAATATTTTATTTATTTATTTTTAGAGAGAGGGGTAGGGAGGAAGAAAGAGAGGGAGAGAAACATCAACGGTTGCCTCTCGCACACTCCCAACTGGGTCCTGGCCCACAACCCAGGCATGTGCCCTGACTGGGAAGCAAACCGGCAACCTTTTGGTTCTCAGGCCTATGCTTAATCCACTGAACCACACCAGCCAAAGTTAATCTGGTCTTTTATTTACTTCTTTATTTTTTTCTTTAACTCAAACTGGCTTCATCCAGCACCCTGACTCCCAACCTCCCTCTCCATTGCTTAATCATTAAGCCTTCAGGACAATGAGGTTCTGGACAGAATCCAGTAATCTCAGAAACAAGGTCCTGAGTCTATTGACTATGGAGACAGAATTTTCAATCAAACTAAACATAGTATCTTGGCCTCAGTTGTGTTTTAGCTCTGGACCCCAGAAAGCAGAATGATCCCACAGAGCAAATCCTTGAGAAATTGAACAGAACAACTCCATGACTGACATCAGGACTAAATGCAATGATCAAATACTCCCTGCCCTAGCACCAACCAGTTAGTAGAAACCATGACCCTAACTCTACTAGTCACCATGACTAATTTTTTTCCCTATATACACGATCCCCTGGAAGCCACTGGGAACCCAGTCTTTAACATTAGCTACCTGTGGCTCTTTGTATGGAGCCATCTTCTTAATAAATCCTTGCTTTTTGGTTACAAACTCCTGTTCATGTCTTATTGGGCTTTGATGTACACAGGCAAACTAACTACTTTCAGTACAGTAACAGCTTCAGGCCTGGCACTAGTAACAGCTGGTCTTGATTCACAGCTTGGCCTCTCCTGGGCACCTCCAAGCCCAGCATAAGTAGTAGCCATCTGCAGATCACTTCATAGCTCATGTTGGGTGGACACAGGCAGAACACAGGCAGCAGCTGACCTTGGTCTGCACCTCCTGAGAGGCCCCAAGCCAGAGGACTTGGTGGACAGCTTCAGACCACATTGAAGTACCCAACCTGCCCACTCCACAAGTGACATACTCAAAGGATGGACTCAGTGGGCTCCAGGGCCCCGCTGAAGTAAGTCCTGCTCTGTAGGGTGGGCCCCTGCACAGCTGATCCTCCACAGTGGTCACAGTCAGTCCTTGCAGTAGCTAGGCCTAGGGGTAAATTCCTCCCTTTGATGTACCAACAAACAATTAAGGCTTCAAGTACAACAGGAGGGTGTATACAGTCCACATGGGAGGGTGCACCTGGAGTGCCCAGTTGGGTGAATGGGGAGGCTGTGCCACTAAACCCTACAGGACACCTACTATATCAGGCCACTTTACCAAGACTAGGAGACATAGAAGCTCTACCTAAAACATAGAAACAAACATAGAGAGGCAGCCAAAATAAGAAGACAAGGAAACATGTCCCAAATGAAAGAATAGAACAAAACTCCAGAAAAAGAACTAAACAAAATGGAGTCAGGCAATTTACCAGGTGCAAAGTTCAAAACACTGGCTATAAGGATGCTCAAGGAACTTAGGGGAAGAGTCAAGGAACTTAGTGAGAACTTCAACAGCATAAAAAAAAAAAAAAAAGCACATGAAAACCATAGAAAAGAACCAGTCATAAATGAAGGATACACTAACTGAAATAAATAATAATTTACAGGGAATCAACAGCAGAACAGATAAAGCCAAGATTCAAATCAGCAATTTGGAATATGAGGAAGCAAAAATGTCCAATCAGAAGAGCAAAAGAAAAAAGAGGATAGTATAAGGAGCCTCCGGGACAACTGCAAGCATACCAAAATTCTCATCATGGGGGTGCTGGAAGAAGAGAGAGAACAAGGAATTGAAAACCTATTTGAAAAAAATAATGACAGAAAACTTTCCTAACATGTTGAAGAAAATAGTCGTGCAAGTCCAGGAAGAGCAGAGAGTCCCAAACAAGATGAACCCAAAGAGGCCCACACTAAGACACATCATGATTAAAATGTAAAAAGTTAAAGATAGAGAATCTTAAAAGCAGCAAGAGAAAAGCAGTCAGTTTCTTACAAGGGAGCTCTCATAAGACTGCTAGCTGATTTCTCAACAGAACCTTTGCAGGCTAAGGAATTGGTAAGAGATATTTGAAGTGATGAAAAGCAAGGACCTACAACCAAGATTATGCTACCCAGAAAAGCTATCACTTAGAATCAAAGAACATATAAAGAGCTTCCCAGACAGAAAAAAGCTAAAGAAGTTCATCAGTACCAAATCAGTATTACATGAAATGTTAAAGGGTCTTTTAAAGAAAAGGGAAAAAAGATAAAAAATATGAACGATAAAATGGCAATAAGTACATAGGAATCAACAATCGAATCTTTAAAAATAAATAAATAAATAAATAAATAAACCAGCAGAACAGAAACAGACTCATAGACACCAAGAACATTTTGACAGTTGTCAGATGGGAAGAGCATTGGGGCAATGGGTGAAAAAAGTGAAGGACTTAAGAAGTACAAGTTGGTAGTTACAGAATAGTCATGGGGATGTAAAGTACAGCATAGGCTATATAATCAATAATATTCTAATAACTATGTATGATGTTGGATGCTAGACTTAGGGTAATCACTTAGTAAGTTATACAAGGTATGACTGGGAAAAGCCCAGCCATTGTTAATACAATGAGAACAGTTTGCATGACAGCGATGTAACCTGGAAGCCAAGGAGAGTGGACTGGAATGCACATGCATGAACAATGACAACTTCACTGTACTGGTCAGTGGGGGCAGTAGATGCAATTGAGTGAGCATGTGTGCTCTGTGTCACATTCTAAATGAGCAAATAGAGCAAGGAATCTGCATTAAACTTTGCATTAAGCATGAACATTCCTCTGTGGAAACTATTCAGATGATTCAGAAGGCCACAGCTGTGGGCAACTGGTGACTGGCAGCTTCATCAAGATAACATGTCTTCCCATACATCATGTCTCATGCAGAGTTTTTTTTGTGAAACATCAAATCACCCAGGTGACTCAGCCCCTTATAGCTCAAATTTGGCACCCTGAGATTTCTGGCTTTTCCCAAAATTAAAATCACCTTTAAAAGGGAAGAGGTTTCAGACCATTGATGAGATTCAGGAAAATATGATGGGGCAGCTGATGGCAATTGGGAGAATTGTGTGAGGTCCTAAGGTACCTCCTTTGAAGGGGACTGAGGCATCATTGTCCCATGTACAATGTTTCTTGCATCTTGTATCTTCTTTAATAAATTTCTCTGTTTTTCAGATTACTTGGCTGGATACCTTCTGGACAGATTTCATATAATGTCTAATCACTGGATTGTACACCTGAAACTACTATAATATTGTATATCAATTGTAATTGAAATATAAAAAGTGATTTTAGGAAAAAATGGGTATGGACAATTTTGAGCTTGTTCAGAAGAGAACTACCAGGAGGGTCAAGTAACTCACAGAAGTAGACTTGATGAGGTTGGGACATTTCTGTTTCTCTAAGAAGCAGAGAATATTTCTTTAATACAGTAGGGGACTGGCCAAAGGGTAGTTATAATCACCTCAAATTACAGCAGTCTTATAGGAGTTTAGCGCAAGTGGAAAGTTATTGAATTTTAAGAAAACAAAGCCTTTATACTTTTCTTTTTCAATTTGACTTGAATAGGAAAGTATGGAGAATATGAAATATGTAAAGCTTAAGAAAGTTTCTTTCTCAAGCACGTCAGTCTTAATCTGGTGCAGCATATTACGCTGACTTTTGAGTGTGGCCGACAGACTCTCATGTGACCCTGCATGATCCCTGCCTCTTGGTTTTCACATCCTCTGTGACCTCCTCGTCTTGAGTATGAGCAGACCCTGTGATTTACTTCCCACCAACAGAATATAGCAAACGTGACAGGCTGTATGTGATTATGTGTACATGGTTATGTCATATATGTCTGTAACATGTTTCGCAAGAAGACTCTCTCCCTTGCTGGCTTTGAAGAAATAATTGGCTATGTGGAAAAGTGCATGAGCCAAGGAAGAGAGGATGGCCTCTGGCTAGCAGTGAAGAAAACACTGAGGCCCTCAGTATAATGACCCACAAGGAACTAAATGCTACACAACCACATGAGCTTGCAAGGGATTCTTCCCCAGCCAAGTTTCAAATGAAACCAAAACTTTGAACACCACTTTGAAACTCTGATGCAGAGGACCCAGAAAAGTTGTGCCCTGACTCCTGGCCCACAGAAATTGTGAGGTAATAAATGTGTGTTGTTTTAAGTTGCTAAGTTTTTGGCCATTGTTAAAAAGCAATAGATAACTAATGCAGTGAGTATACTGAATGTATACACATATGTAAAGTTGTGTTTGCATATTAGAGGTTTTGGAATAGTTACATTTACACAGAAATGCAAAGCAGATGCTCAAATATTTAGAAGAGGGAAAGAATATGCTGTAAGAGATTTAGAAAATGTAGTCAAGAAAGGAATAATCTAAAAAATCTTGGCATTCCTCACAACAATCAATTCAAGATGGAACAAAGACTTAGTATCAAGAATACAACTATAGAGACTTCCGGCCAAGATGGAGGCCTAGACAGACACACTGTGTCTCCCTCCACAACTAAGAAGAAATACAGCTACCTCAAAACTAGAGACAACCAGAAGTTCCAGAAAATCAAACTGCATGGAAGTCCAACAAACAAAGACATAAAGAAGAAATACTCATCCAAACAGGTAGGAGGAGTGGAGCTGGGGCGAGAGGACATAGTGTGGTGGTGGTAGCAGCGGTGGCAGTGGCAGGCTGGTGGAAAACGCAGTCACACATTTTTAAAAGTAGGGAGGGACACCTGGGGAGCCCTCCCAGCACCAGACTAGACTGCACAGCTCACGGTCCCAGTGCCAGGGAAAATAAAATCTCATTGCTTCTGACTGTGAAAACCAGTGGGGTTCAGGTGGAGGAAGAAACTGCCAGTCTATCAGCAGAGTCCACTTGTTTAAAGGGACCCATGTTCTAGAACATCCACAGACCCACCCACTCTGGGAAAGATGGCCATGACAACAGTTAGAGGGGCACCAGTCCCATACGGAAGTAGGAAAAGTGCCTGGAAAAGGGGCGAGTGCTGAGCAAGCAGCATTCTTCCCTCTCAGACCCCTCCCCCACATACAGCGCCACAACGTGGTGAAATGGGTCACCTGTACTGATCAGTTCCTAAGGCTGCACCCCTTACAAAATAACAGGTGTGACAGCTCTACCTAAGACACAGAGGCAAACAAACACAGGAACCTGTCAGGATGAGGAGACACTGAGGTATGGCCAAAAAGAGGGAACATATCAAGGTTCCAGTGGGAGAACTAAGCGACAAGGAGATAGCGAACCTCACATAGAGTTCAAAACACTGGTGATAAAGATGCGCATGGGCTTGACAGATATGCTTAAATAAGGCAAACGCATAAGGGAAGAAATGAAGGCTCTGCTAAGTGAAACGAAGGAAAATCCACATAAAACCAATGGAGAAGGGAAGGAAACCGGGGTTCAAATCAATGATTTGAAACATAAGGGAAAAAAAAGTCAGCCAATACAGAATGAGGAAAGTAGAATTGAAAAAAGTGAGGAGAGGCTTAGGAACCTCTGGGACTACTTTAAACATACCAACATCTGAATCATAGGGGTGCCAGAAGGAGAAAAGGAAGAGAAAGAAATCGAAAGCTTATGTGAAAAAATGATAAAGGAAAACTTCTCTAATTTGGCGAAGGAAATAGACATACAAATCTAGGAAGTAGAGTGTCCCAAACAAGCTAGACTCAACGAGGACTATACCAAGACACATCATAATTAAAATGCCAAAGGTTCAACAAAGGGGTGCCTATAATACTGTGCAGGCCTGCAAACCAAAGGGTCACTGGTTCAATTCCCACTCAGGGCACATGCCTGGGTTGCAGACCAGGTCTCCAGTAGGGGTCACATAAGAGGCAACCACACATTGATGTTTCTCTTCTTTTCTTTCTCCCTCCCGTCTCTTCTAAAATAAAATAAATAAAATCTTTAAAAATAAATAAAAAATTTAAAAAGAAAACCTTATTTTAAAAAGGGCTAATGAAGTGGTCAAAAATTTGTATCACAACACAAAGAAATAATGTTTTCAATATATATATAGTTCTCAAAAATCAAGATTCCATTTAACATAAAACTTATAGCCACTAAAAACAATGTAAATATATAGTCATTTCCTTATACAATATGTCCTAAGTAAAAACAGCAAGATAGAAGTATGTAGAGTGTGATTTCATTTATGTGCATATTTATATGTATGCATACATAAGTATGCAGATAGCTGTCTGATAGTAAATTTGGTTAAATTTAAACAGTGGTCTTTTTTGGGGTGAGGATTTTTCATTTATTCATTCTTTTTAGTATTTTTAAACAAATGTGCATGTACTCTTTTAAAGAAATACAAAAAAGTTTTGTAAATATTAGTATTTATAAAGCAAAAATTTATTTTTGGCAGAGAAGTTTGTCAAGTAGCAAAACATCTAGCGAAAAGAATTTCAACGTGAAAGACTTAATAAAAATAACTTTACAGATGGGGTTAACGCCAATATGTAGCAATCATTTCTGGAGACTATATTATCTCAGAGAATGCTCCTGAGATAACTTCCATTGCTGATCATTTATGAGTCAAAGGGAAGAAGGCAGACTACAGATGTTTTAAAGTATCCTGGGGATAGACTCAAATACTAAAGGTATAATGGAAAAATTCCACTGTCAAATTAATAATCTTGTAATACTAATGACAGTTGTACATATGATGGTGCTGGCACAGGTAGGAGGCACAAATGTGAAAATATGTGAAACAGCTCTTAAAAATCATTAAGATTCCTTATAATCCACTTAGAATTGTGGCTCTAAAAATCCTAATGCTTGGGTCTAGAAAAGGCAAATCTATAGAGACATAAGTAAATTCATGGCTGCCTCGGGTTGAAATTTGAAACAAGGAGTGACTATGAATGAGCATAAAGTTTCTTTTTGGGGTGGTGGAAAAACATTTTAAAGTTAGAAATGATGATGGTGGCACAGTTCTCTGAGTTTACTAAAAATTATTGACCCATACATTAAAAAGGGTGTATTTCATATTATAACTCAGTAAAGCAGTTCAAAAAAATACTGGTGCTTGGGCTTCACTCTGAGATACTCTGATTCAATTGGTCTGGGGCAGGAGTAGTAGCTGGAATGGTTTCCCAAAGCTCTCCAGATGATTCTAAGGGCTGAGAACCATCAATTCAGGTATATGAAACCACTTTTCAGAATTACTTTCAATGTGCAGAGCTTTGGACCACATTTTTTTCCACAATACGTTTTCAACAGTACAAAAGAAATGCTAGTCATATTCATTGTGAGCTCTATCTTGTTGGGGTGACTATACAGACATTTAGTTCCACCTTTAGAATTGTAACTTGAAAGCTAAAAAGATGTTGTGAAAATACATTCAAGGTAGATATTAAATTGAAGTTTGTTCAGCTAAATCCAATGATATCGAGTTTGAAGTTACTTAGTCATAGCCCATGAAAAATAATTGATATTAAACCAGAAGACTGACGATGAGGGGTGGAGAAGTAGAAATAATGGTTATCATCAAATACTAAAAGGCTGCCAAACAGAGGCAGTTGAACTAATTTTTCATATCGTCAAAAAAATCAGGATTGGTGTATGAGGCTACAGGATGATGGATCTCAGTTCTTTATAAGGTTAGATCTTTATTTATTTTTATTTTTTATTATTGATTATGCTGTTACAGTTGTCCCAATTTCTTTCCCCCCTGCTCCCCCTTCCCTCTAGTTGCCCCCCACCCCAGTCCATGCCCATTGGTTGTGCATATAGTTCTTCTCAACATCTTCCTGTCCACTCCCTCCTACTATGCTTAATTCCTGCATCATCTCCCTCCCTTTTCCCTTTCCCCCTCCCTGCTGACCTCCCCCCAATATGTTCCCCATACCTATAATTCTTTTTCCTCTCTCGTTGCCTACTTAGTTTGCCTTTGTTTCGATTTCCAGGCTTCTGCTTTTGGTTGTTGTGATAGTTTTCATTTTAATGTTCGTAGTTTTGATCCTTCTTCTTCTAAACAAGTCCCTTTAACATCTCATATAACAGTGGTTGGTTTGGATCTAACAAACTCCTTCAGTTTTACTTTGTCCTGGAAACACTTTCTCTGCCCTTCTATCCTGAATGACAGCTTCGCTGGATAGAGTAATCGTGGTTGTAGGTTTTTGTTTTTCATTATTTTGAATGTTTCTTGCCAGTCCCTTCTTGCCTGCAAAGTCTCCTTTGAGAAATCCGCTGATAGTCTAATTGGGACCCTTTTGTACATAATAGTTTTCTTCTCTCTTGCTGCTTTTAAGATTCTCTCTTTAATTTTTGACATTTTGATGATAATGTGTCTTGGTGTGATCCTCCCAGGGTCCAGCCTATCCGGAACTCTCTGTGCTTCCTGGACCTGTAAGTTCATTTCCTTCCCCAAGTTAGGGAAGTTCTGCCTCATTATTTTTTCACATTTTTCAATTTCTAGTTCTTCTTCTTCACCCTCTGGCAATCCGATAATTCGAATGTTCAATCGCTTATAGCTGTTCCAGAGATTTCTGAGCCTCTCATCATATTCCTCACTTTTTGTTTCCTCTTTCTGCACCGGTTGACTGTTTGTTCCCTCCCTATGTTATGATTTGTTAATTTGATCCGTGGCTTTCCCTTCCTCACCACTTGTATTTTTGTTCATTTCAGCAGGACTAGCCTTCATTCCTTCCCTGTCTTGATTCAGCCCCACTGTTAGGTCTGTAAGCTGTCTTATAACTATAACTGAGCCTCAGAAAGATTCGCTATTTGTTCATCAGTCAAGGCTTTTGTTTTTTTATTAGCTGTGTGATTGGTATTTCAATCATTAATTCTGACATTCTTACCATTTCATTTACTTTCCTTCTTGGGTGGGGCGCTGTCACACCTCCTACGCTATACTGGACGGAGCCCTATGTGCTCGTCACAACCTGGCGACCTTTCTCACCACACTGTGGCGCTTTGCGTGGGGAGCAGGGGTCCAAGATGGATTCCTGCTGTTACTCTCCACTGAGAACAGGGTTGCCTCCCAATGGGGTCTGACTTCCCAGGTGTTGGAATCGCGAGCCGACGGATCTGGTTTGCAGCAGGGCCGGCTCTTAGGCGCTTCTCTCCTCCCCCCAAATACAGGTGTCTGCTTACCGGGTCCGCTGTTCGCTGCTGCGGCTGCTGCCTCCAGCACAGTTCAATCTTTCTCAGCCGCGGGTTCGCACTTCCTACCCGTCTGGACAAGCACCACTTGTTTATGACTTCATACGCTGGACTTCCATGTAGCTTTATTTTCAGGAACTTTTTTAGTTTTGCAGTAGTTGTAATCCTTCTTAGTTGTAGAGGGAGGCAGAGCGTGTCAGTCTATGTCTTCATCTTGGCTGGAAATCTCAAGGTTAGATCTTTATAATAATCTTGTTCTAGGCATTGTGTTAGATCCTAGAAATAGAAATGCAGTGACTATAATACAGTCTAGTGGTTCTCACACTTTAGCATGCATCATAATCTCCTGGAGGGCTTGTTAAAATACAGTATTTCCTCACTTATTGTGGTATTACATTCTAGACCCCCCTGCGAAGTACGAACCTTACATTTATTCTAGTCTTAAACCTATGTAACTTTAACAATATACGTATAAAGTACCACAAAATCCCACGATATAGTGAAAAGTCCATGATAAATAATATATTTTTTAAAATTCTGTGATACAGTGAGGCTGCGATAAGTGAACCACAGTATAGAGAGGGACTACTGTACAAGTTTTTGGCTCTGCCCCAGAGATTCTGCTTCAGAATGTCTGGGGTAGGTAGGACCCAGGAATTTGTATTTTCCCAGGTGCTGCTGATGCTGCTAATCCAGAGATCATACTTTGAGGACCATTGTATTTATGATCTAACTGATATCAGTCTTCATGAAAGAGCATTTAAATCATATTAGGAGTAATCTGGAAGTTTTGGGGAAGAGTTTTGGGGTGAGCTGAATTTTGAAGGATGAGGTCGTAAGGAAAAACTAGGTGATGGTATGACAATGCAAACAGCGAATAATAAATTGAGAAGGACAACAGAATACAGGAAGGAACAAAGGCATGAAACAGCATTCATTCATGTTATTTATTGAATCTTTACTAATTCAGGGTATTGCTCTAGTTGCTGGGTATAGGAATAAAGGAAACAAAGACCCTGCCCTCTATAGAACTTATAAAACAAATATATCACATTTCAAAAGACCCACAAGGAATGGAACAAACTGTTGTGAGAGAGAACAAGAGGGCCTCAAAAGAGACAGCTGACATCTCAAGAATGAGAGAGCCAGAACATTCCATTGCAGTCTAAGATGTGTAAGAAAACAAAAATCTATGTGTTTGAAGCACAGTGACTGAGAGTGAGTGGAAGCAGATGAGCCTAGAAAGGTAAACAGGAGGCAGGTATCATGGGAAAATGTATGAATAGATTGGCTCTTGAACTAATACATCACGATGGGAACAAAGAGATGGAGATAAAAGATAGGAGGGATGAAACAAAAAGGATTTTGTAACCATCCAATTGTATACAGAAAGTGAGTGGCCAGAAAGTATTGGATGGTTCATGTTGTGGAGCAAGTTCGAGAACCAAACAGTCGGAGACAACCAAATTAGAATTTAAAGAGCCTTTATTAGCTGGTCAGCAACTGCCCACCCATCCACAAGCCGGACTTAGGTGGACAGCCCCGACCTTAGGGATTGGGGGGTTTATAAAGCATTTCAGGTGCATTCTTGTTCCTGCAGGTGCAGGAACTTGGACAGAAATATAGCTTGTATGGAGAAAAATTTTCCACTATTCCCCAGGTCATCGCTCAAAAGAATAGGTCACTGCTATTCCCCAAGTCATTGCTCAAAGGAATAACAGTTATATAAGTTCCTTGTTCTGCTTGGTTGAAGCATGCAACTGTTGGGGGGTCCTGAGTCTGTGACCCAAGTTCAGCTGATTACCCTACTGGCTGGACATCTAAGAAATACCCTTTAATAGTTCACAGAATTTTGACTTTGGCAACTAGCTATTCTTTTGGATAGAGAATAAAGACAGAGACACTGCTTTGGGGGTGTGAAGGAAGTACTTTTGGCTTTTGAGTTTGGAGTGATTCAAACACACACAACTGGAAATGTTTCCCAGAGAGCTGATTAACTGGAAATGGACTAGTGAGAGCATCCAAGGAGGGTATAGAGAAAAGAGGCTCTAATGACATGATTTTAAGAAGGTAAATGTAAAAGGAGGCAGATGGAAGAGCAGCTAGAGAAGAAAAATTAGGAAAACATAGAAAATATAGTGACCAAGAAGCCAGTGGAGGAGTTTTTAAAAGAGAACAGTAGTGGGGGACTTCCGGCCAAGATGGAGGCCTAGACTGACACGCTCTGTCTCCCTCCACAACTAAGAAGGAATGCATCTAATGCAAAACCAGAAATAACCAGAAGTTCCAGAAAATAGAACTACATGGAAGTCCAACGTATGAAGTTATAAAGAAGTGGTGCTCATCTGGACGGGTAGGAGGGGCAGAGCCAGGGTGGAGAGGTCAAGCTGTGCTGGCGGTGGCAGCAGGATGGCAGTAAGCACAGACAACTCGTCAGCTCGCGATTACAATGCTGGGGAAGGCAGACCCCTATTGCCTTGGACTGTGATGGTCAGAGGGGGTGGGGACGGAGGAACAAGTTCCCAGTCTCTCAGCAGAGAGTAAATGGCAAGACTCCATATTGGACCCCCACCCCCACACAAAACGCCACAGCATGGTGAGAAGGGTTGCCCAGTTGTGATGAGTGCACGGGGTTCTGCCCTCTATAGCATAGGAGGTGTGACAGCCCTGCCCAGGAAGCAAAGGTAAACACAAAACTGTCAGGATGGCACAGATCATGATAGAGATCCCAGTGACGCAGCTGACCAGACAGCAAATATCTAAAGGCTCAGCAGATAGGAAATCTTTCTGAGGCACAGTTCAGAGCTTTGGTTATAAGAATGCTTACAGACCTGACAGCAGATCTTAAACAAGACGGGGAAGGAATGAAGGCTAGTCCTGCTGAAATGAATGATAACACATATGAAACAAGTGGTGAGGGAAAGAAAACCAGGGATCAAATCAACAAATAAGAACATAGGGAAGGAACAAACAGTCAACCAGTGCAGAAAGAGGAAACAAAAAGTGAGAAAAATGAAGAGAGGCTCAGAAACCTATGGGACAGCTATAAGCAGGTCAACAGCTAAGTCATAGGGTTGTCAGAAGGTAAAGAACAAGAAATTGAAAAATTATGTAAAAAAATAATGAAGCATAACTTCCCTAACTTGGGGAATGAAAGAAGACTTACAGATCCAGGAAGCACAGAGTTGTCCAAAAAAACTGGACCCAGGGAGAACCACGCCAGGACACATTATGATCAAAATGTCAAAAATTAAGGTTAGAGAATCCGAAAAGCAGCAAGAGAAGAAGAGAATTACACACAAAGGGGTCCCAATTAGACTATCAGCTGATTTCTCAAAAGAAACTCTGCAGGCAAGAAGGAACTGGCAAGAAATATTCAAAGTAATGAAAAGCAAAACCCTACAACCATGATTACTCTATCCAGCGAAGCTGTCATTCAGAATAGAAGGGCAGAGAAAGTGCTTCCGGGACAAAGTAAAACTGAAGGAGTTCATCAGATCCAAACCACTGTTATATGAAATGTTAAAGGGACTTGTTTAGGAGAAAGAGGATCAAAACTATGAACATTAAAACTGTATCACAACAACCAACAACAGAAGCCAGGGGATTGAAACAAAGGCAAACTAAGTAGGCAATGAGAGTGGGGAAAGAACTATAGGTATGGGGAACATTATGGGGGGAGGACAGCTGAGAGGGTGAGGTGGGGAAAGGGAGGGAGATGGTACAGGAATTAAGAAGCATAGTAGGAGGGAGTGGAGTAGACAGGAATATATTGAGAAGAACTATATGCACAACCAATGGGCATGGACTAATAGGGGGGACAACTGGAGGGAGGGGGAAAAGAACTTGGGACAACTGTAACAGCATAATCAATAAAGCATATTAAAAAAAAAGAACAGTAGTGTCAAATGCTGAAGAGGTCAAGTAAGAACTGATGTGTCTATTGGGTTTAGCAGTATGTAGTTGGTTGATGACTTTACTGAGTTATTTCAGTGGAATGTTGAAGAATTAAGATTACAACAGACTAAGGAGTGATTTGAAAGTAGAGAACATATGGGGCTTGGCTACCAAGGGAATTAGAAGAGAGGAGACAGAATGCAGATTCATGGGAGAATACTAGTGTAAGAAACTAGCATACTTATATGCTAAAGGAGGAAGAGAGGAGACACTGAAGATAAGAGAGGGACTGACAGTTCTCTAAGGCAGTGGTCCCCAACCCTCTTGGAACCAGGGATTGGTTTCATGGAAGACAATTTTTCCATGGACAGGAAGTAGAGGACGGGGGTGGGGGATGGTTTTGGGACTCAACTGCATTACATTCAAGCTCACCTCCTGCTGTGTGGCCCAGTTCCTAACAGGCATGAATTGGTATCGGTCTGTGGCCTGGGGAATGGGAACCCCTCCTCTAAGGACTTAAGATAGGATGAAATTCATTGACTTGATCATTTGTCTATACATTCAATGTTGACCAGAGAACAGACACCTCTTCTGAGACAGGTAAGGGTGCTGATGGTAGAGGTGACTAGGGAAGCTTAGAGCTCTCCTGTCAGCTTCACTTTCTTCAGTGTTAGGAGGGAAGGTCTCTGATGAAGGAAGAGATGGTAGGATGTGATTAAGAGATGAAAGTCTGAAATGGACTTTAAGAATATAAGAGGTTATTAGACCATTGGGGCTGCTGAACTGCTTTGAGAACCTGCCTACTTGAGTCAATTTGTGGTGCTGCCAATCAATGTGGAGTCAGTAGTATTCAGCAGCGCATGAGAGCAAAGAACACAGATGGCCAAAATGATCCAGGGACAGGTTCTGCAGGGGTGGGGAAACTACAGTCTATACCAAATGGAGAAGAAAGTGGGTAAAGCCAAAGTGAACTGACAGATTTGGAAGAAAAAAGTGATTAAGGAAGTGGAGGTTTCTGTTTTTTAAAAATATTCACCTGATGATACGTTTATTGATTTTAGAGAGGAGAAACATCAATCCGAGGCCATTGCTTCCCATACATGCCCCGAATCTGCAATCTAAGTAGGTGCCCTAATCAGGGATGAACCCACCTTTTGATGTATGGGACCACACTCCAAACAACTGAGCCAGGACAGAAGTGGAGGTTTCTTGAGGTCAATTATACTGAGAGGAAGAGGAATGTTCTGGCCAGGTGGCTCTGTTGAAGTGTCGTCCCAGACACCAAAAAGTTGTGGGTTCAATCCCTGGTCTGGGCACATATCTAGGTTGCCAGTTTGCTCCCCGGTGGGGGCAGGTTCAGGAGACAAGCAATCAATGTCTGTTACATCAATATTTCTATCTCTCCCTCCCTCTCTAAAATCAATAAACATGTCCTCCGCTGGAAATTACAACAACAACAACAACAAAGAAAGTATGAACAGGATCTTAAAATTTAACGTTTCAGAAATAAGTTTTTGACAGAGTCCAAGCTATGGCTTTGACATTTGTTGGCTAACTGGTATAAAAATGATTTTTGAAAGTGGATATCCAGAAACTGTTAAGATCATATGGCTTAGAATGATAGAAATGCCCATGAACCATCCAAGTCCTCGATGAATGTGATGAGACGACAGTGATGAAAATACATGGTACTGCTGAATAGGAGAGGCCTCAAAGTGTGGCAATGGAAGTCAGGAATATAGGGGCAATAGCTTCTGTAATCCACCCATTCACACCTTGTAGTAGTAAAGTGAGAAAAAACCACCCTCCACTTGAAATAATCCTAAAGGAAGTATGGCTGAGAATCAGATTCCAGTTAAGGAAAAAGGGGGAAAGTATTTACAAGGGAATAGGGAAGTGAGGTCTTTATAATGCAAAGAACTGGCAGGAAGGGCAGCAGTAGAGAAATGAATTGACAGCAGAATACAATACTGGAATGAGGAGAGAGGCCTTCACTGGACAGGCTTCTAGATGGCAGCAATAAAGCACAGGGATGAGAAGCAAAGTGAATTTGATCATTCTCAGGGTTCCAGTGGGAACTCGGTGAATGTTACAAAATAACCAGAAGCACTGAGCATTAACCAAGGCTAGATGTGCTTGAATTGTTTTGGGTTTCAAAAATATTAGTGATAAGCTGATTTGAGTCTCAACAAAGCTTAGCCTCAAGTAGAGAAAAAGGCAGGTTAGGCCAGGAAGACAACTGAAGTTGCCAGTGTCCAGGCAGTCTACCTGTTTCAGCAGGGTGCATGCTAGTACGGAGAGGAAGCAAGCCTATGCTTTGGGCCAGGGAAAAGATTACGAAGGCCAGGTCAATTCAGGAGGAGGGATTATCATATTTAGGTCCATGAAAATGTGTCTGATAGATACCCTCACCTTACCTCCGCATTTCGGCACTGAATAGAATGGCATGATGCCAATCTCGGGGAACATATGAAAGTGTTTCATGAACTGCACAACTCAGATCCAAGTGAAGGTAAGACTATGGGTAAGCTCTAATACAAATGCTAATAACCAATACTTAAATTTTCTAAAAGGAGACTAAATATTCAATATAGGCTGTATGTCCCTCTTCAGGAGTACTGAATAGATTTTTCTATCATTAAATGGAGATTTGGACTACATGTCCAAAATCCTATATCTTACTCTTTATATTCCATAAATTTTTAGTAAGAAACATAATTAAAATTCGTCATCTGTTTTACCCTTTCGAGGAGAGGGGCTGTAACGTAAATGTTTTTGTAACCACGTGAACCTACATATGGTAGAAAAACAAGAGTCAAAAAAGCTAACTAACTAACGTAAAGTCACAGAAAGAACTATAAAACCCAGGCTACTTGATTCCTAAATCCATCGTTCTTTACCTTAAGTCCTCATCTGGGTTTTTGAAGGTTTTTTTAACTACAAAAAATTCTGACTTCATCCCTATGTCCCTACAACTCATCAGTGTTCCTTAATACAAGCTTCATCAGCCAGGATCACCAAGCCATCCTTCAAGCTTCTTGTAGTGCCTTTTTTTTTTCATTAACAAGATATACAACCTAGCTTCAAACACAAGGTTTGAGAAATTCCTTGCCTAGTAATTTCATGGGAGTTTACTATATGGAAATGCCCCTGGCTGGTTTGGCTCAGTGGATTGAGCGTCGGCCTGCGAGCTAAGTGTCGCTGGTTCGATCCTCCAGTCAGGGCACATCAGAGAAGGAAAACTCTGACTCCAAAAAACCTCCGCTGCCTTGCGGCATACCTCTTCAGGGGAAAGGCTAAGGGAGTAAACCCCGACAGAAAATCCGGAGCCGGAGTCCCTAAGGCGGTTTGACGTTGTAGTCAACCCCGGCAACTCCTGCGGCGCACCTGAACCCAAGCTGTATCGACTCCGTCTTTCCCTTGGACCCTTCAGCTGCGAAGAGAGGGGGGGTCTGCTGCATGGGCAACAGCAGACCCTCCATATCACCCTGCCCAGGCTCTGTAGCTTCAGCTTCACTGGAGAGGACACTCAAGCGTCATCGCAAGATGTCGATTCAACACGGGAGGAGACAGATACCATGTCACTCCTGAGTCGGACTGCACAGCCATTCTCGGCGGTGCAGATAGACTCTTAAGAAGCTACACCATCGTCTCTCGAGACGGACGGCTGCCGACGACTATATGGAAATATTAAATCATAAAAAACCACTTTAAGTTTATTCACATAATACAGTATTTGACTGTATTCTTTTTATTGTTCTTTACTTGTATCATGTGTGACTTCCCAATTTAAAGGCTAACCTTTGCATAGAGATTATGGATCTTCAATTTATTGTCATCAACTACAGTGCCAAGACCGTAGAAATGCTTGATCAAAACTAGAATAATTCCACACAATTTTTAAAAACAAAAGAATGTCTTACCTTACAAAATTTCAGGTGTTTTTCTTTCTTGGCAAGAAAATTCTTTTCCAAATTAAAAACTTTTTCCTCCTTCTGCCCACCAATTCTCCCCAACACATACATACAGTCACACACTTCATGTTTGAGGCCAATTTCATTGCAAGCAAGCCTTAACATTTTCAACAATGGCTGGATGACCTAGTAACCTTGGCAATGGGAAAACGGTGCCATTTACTTTTCTCAAGTAAGGTTTAAGCATTAGGAAGCCAAAGGAAAGTTGACCTTTGAAACACACTGGGGTTAGAGGTGCATATACCCCATGCAGTTGAAAATCTGCATATAACTTTAGACTACCCCAAAACTTAACTATTAATTGCCTGCTGTTGACTGGAAGCTTTACCGATAACATAAAACAGTCAAGTAACACATACTGTGTGTGTTATGTGTATTAGATACTGTATTTTTACAGTAAAGCTAGAAAGAAGAAACTGGTAAGAAAATGTAAGGAAAATATATTTATAGTACTATGGAAAAAAAAAAACAAAAAACACTGCATAAATGGACCCATACAGTTCAAACCTGTGTTGTTCAATGGTCAACTTATTTTCTCCTTTTCCAAATAACTGGTTTGCTTCAAAGGAATAAACTGCTCAGGAGTCAAAGGTGGGGAAATGTTTGTTGGTCATCACTGGATTCTTGCTGAAAAGAGGTGAAATCTTCAGGAATCACTTCGCCAGCTTCACACTTTCAATACTCTTCTCAGCAATTGGTAGGTTAATGACACTATTGATCAAATTATTTGAGGCCAGTTTTTTATTTTAGAGAGAGCAAATGCAATATTAGAAACTGCTTTGGCACAGGTGAAAAGTGACTCTCATATATGTGCTAGTTTTCCTCAAGATCATTAACTCATTACCAAAATTTACCTTCACTTGGTTACCATTTAGAGTTGCCACTAATGTAAATGAGAAGTGGGGGGAACCTGAGCACACACAAAAATGTTCTTTATTTTTTAGATGTAATGCAAATAACCATATCTAATATTCTTTCAGAAAACAACAAAAAAATTGCAAAACATGCAAAAAAAAAAAAAAAAAAAAAAAAACCCCAAGAAATCAGGTTATACTTTTCATAAGGCACCACCAAAACCCTGGTAAATTAGAATCCATATTATATTTAAGTGTCTCACAAGCAGGTGAATAAATATGTAAGAGAATAATCAATAGAGGGTCTTGAGGTTTACAAAAGACATTCCTGTTTAGACATCTTAAGAGTACTGCAAAAGTAATAAGCAGGATATATCTTTAAAAACACTTCCTAACCTTTCTCAGTGCACATCATTTGTTGCATAGTGGTGGCTAGGTATGATTCAAGCCAAGAGAAGACTGCAATTCCAAAATATATTAACATCCTTTCCTTCTCATGCTGTAAAGACCAACTGGAACATCTATATCCAAAAATTAATGATATGCTTTAATTTAAAAAAAAAAGGGGCGGGGGAAGCAAATCAATTGCCTGCTTTTTAAAACTTATACTTAAGGATCTACTGCAAAAGCAACTTACTACACACCTGTTCATATAGAAACCTTTATTGAACCTGGTTATATGTGGGACTTGAACAGCTTAATTTTCCCACATTTTTCAAATCCCACTCCAAATTGTCACCTTGTCCTTTAAAAAGTGGATAATCTCACCCTTTAAAAGAAGGGCTTTCTCAATTTTCATCCTCCTATTTTAAGTACTGGCTGATGTCCACACAAATGACTATAGAATCAAAATATTGACAAGCAGGGAGGTTTTTTTACATGCATTCAATTGAACCCAGAATCTAAAAATTAAGAAAAAATAATTTCTTAGACACTTGCTAAAGACAAAAGCATAGGAAAAATTGTTCTAATATTACAAGTCTAATATTAAAGTACATTGTGAGGAATCAGATTTAATGTTTGCCTTTTCAGTTATTCAAAGTATGATAGAGTAATTTGTAATTTTATTGATGCACAAGTTTGAATCATAAAGTGCAAAGCTGGTTTGCAGCAACTTAATCTACATCTCAACACGGCTTTGTTGCAGTAACTATCAAAGTGAAATACACATCTGTGAGAGGAAAGTGCCCCTTCTACCCCCAACAAGAAAGACTACCACTGCTTTAGTAGTACTTGTAAACTTGGGGTTTGCATAGTTCTAATAACCCACCCTTTGAGACTACCAAGGACCTACCATATTTTCATTTTTCATTCTATTCTATAACCTTTGCCAAAGTTTATAATGAAGGTAGTAAGAAATGCCTTTGAAAGAATTAACATATAAGTTATAATAGCAATGGTGAAGAATTACCCTTGAGGAGATAGAAAGGGTAAAGAAACATTTTAAATCATTTTGATATTAAATGTTACAATATTGAAGAATGAAATAAGCTGTAAATAGTAATTTCCTCTAACTGAAAACAATCTGTTAGAGCATTACCATTTCTTTAAATAGATGGATCTTAGTCCATTATTATTTCCAAAATTGACTCATATATGTTAAATTTTCTTTTCACCTGTTCTTCTCAGCCTTGGTCTAAATTTATGTCAAGAGTAGAGCCAAATCCTATGACATTTTCAAATACATACAGAAAATCACACAGTATCTAGTAGATGTATGTAAGTTTCAAAATGTCAGAAGAAAAACAGGAAGCTGAGACTGCTCTCATTTTTCTCTCAGATCTCTAGCAGGCCAATGCCATGTTAAGAACATAAAGCATTCCTTAAACAGCTACCTATATCCATTTCCCATGCTCCAAGAAGCAAAGCACCTTAGTTATTGTTCTTAGCATTCTTATGCCCCTCCACTGATAGTTGAGTAGTTAACTGGGGACTAGGAAGGGAAAACAGAATATCTTAAAATGTATTCCAGACAGCCATCACTTAAAATTGCATTCAATTTTTAACCCACAAATATTTGAAGATTTTTACAGAGAAGACCAAAAGGCAAAAAATATTGTGCTTTCTTTTATAACAGCAACCAAATAAAATTCTTTAATAATATCTTTATATAGTTTGGTAAAATGAAAATTTATGAAATTGGTTAACTGGTCAGCTTGCAATATCCAATGAAATCTTAAATCATACACACACTTGAGATGAGATTCTCAAGACACATGCACAGCAACACTTATGAACCTCTTAATAGGTCAAGACACTCAAAAATGTTATATATTAAGGGAAGAGTGATTAAAAAACTGGCAGTCTGAACCATAGAGAAAGCATTTACAAAAACTGAATTTTATAGAAAAGTTCTCCTTTTTTTTTTTTTTGTAAGATGCCTTTTGAGTTAAACCTCATACCCACTCAAGCTGTGACTGGACAGTACATTTCACTTCTAGTTACTAGAAGACATTTCAAACACATTGGGGCAAAGTGGGAAGGAGACTTGAAGCTATTCTTTAGGTCCACCCTGCCCCCTTTAAGCCCCCTTTAAAAGTAAAATTGATGAATTTAAGTCAAACGACACATTTTTAAACGAAATTAAAGGAACACAGAATAGTAAAGACAATAATACTATTTCTTGTTAGTTTTTCTTCTTTGAAAAAAAAAAAAATTAGTCCCCTTCTATTAAGAATTTCCATATAGCTTACCTAACACCTTAACAAGAATAGAAAACACAACAGGAAGGAAGAGGACACAGCACCATAGTTTCAAACATTCACATACAAAAACAAGAGCCATCATAGATATAGTAAGACCAATTTTCCCAACAGACAGGGACAAGACCCAACGCACAAAGGAAATATAATTATTTATTTAAACAAAAACAAGATGGAAGATCTCATTAGGCTAGGATGGAGAAGGAAGTGCTAACTCCTTGTATTACAAGGAGGAATGGGATTTCTTTATTAAAAAGCAAAAAAGAGTAAGCAAGCCCCCAAATGGATTTCTGATGCTGAAACTCTCATATGCTGCTGGTAACAGTAAATATATATATTTATATATTCATATATGTATATTAAAAAAGGAAAAATAATCTATTTATAGAACAGTCAGTAGTCAGAGACATTTAGAAAAAAGTAAAAACAAGTCCTTTTTTCTTTTTTAAAAAATGGATTTACTAAAACAACTTCATCACCCAGAGGTCCTACAATCCCACATCCTCCGATGAAGCCATGGTGTATTCAACAGCATCTGCTGTGCGCCACAATCAGAAATGGCCAGTATTGGAAACAGCAGACATTGGCATCAGGGCTGCAAGGCAAAAAGCGGTTATCTGCTGGTCTTGCTCACAGCCATGCCTGAAGCCTGGTGGTATCTAGTATACTTGTGAATGAAGGTTTCCCCGAAAAGCATGCATCACTGTGGCTCAGTAAAACATTAACTTGTCTTCTTTTCTTTTGCAGAAGCCTGGATCCATGTACCTGCTCTTCTCTAAAATATAGACCCAGACAGCAACACTTCTCTAAGCCAAAAAGGCTCCTTGTCTTGAAATAAGAAAAGCTCTCTTCCCAGAATACAATCTAGATTTCTGAACTATAAGACATCCTTCTCCTTAGGAAAATTAGGTGATCTGCTTCTCATTTGGGGTTTTCTTCTTGGTACCAACCAACAAGCACAAATAGCTGAGGTCCATGACTTCTAACAAGAGTTAACTTCGGCCCTGTTCCTCTCCTAGTTGTATTTTCAGGGCATTAAATACCAGGTATAGTGGGGGAAAAGTGGTGCTCTGACTCCTCTGTATCTATCCTAACTAAGGAGATCCAGTAATCAGCACCTCCAGAAGGTACTGCCTCTAGGTGGTGAACCTCTAATTAATATCAACTGGCCATAAGACACATCCCTACATGCCCTGCAGGCACACCAATTTATTAATCCCAACCAGCCACCCTGGAGCTCAAATGTCTGGCCTTAATGTAACAAACCATACTCAAAAAAACATGAACTGAAATATTGGTTGCTGTACCAAAGAAGACACCCTCTGCACAGATGTGTTGATATAGAATGTAGACCACACAGTCCATGCAAAGAGGAAGTCAACTACGAGGACTTTCTTTGAAGGCCATTTGTCTTTGGAAGCAACATTGCGAGTGGATCTAAACCACTCAACTTTATGACTAAGGTCTGAATGTGGTCCATTTTCCCCATGTCCCAAACTAAGCATCTGCTAACTGGTTTCCTTAAGATCCTCCATTGGTAGTTTGTAGCTCATTATGAAGGAAGAAGCTGGTGCTTGATCTGGGCTATCTGGCCCCTGCTTCTTTGCACAGTTTATACAGATGTAATCTTCATTTTCAGCCATTTCTGGAGATACACCCACACAAACTTGATGAAACCACTCATCACAGCCACCATCACACTGTACCCAGTCTACCTGTAAGAGACAAGATTGGGAAATATTTAAGTTACATAATCTTTAAGCCTAAAATAAAAGCAAAACAAAAAGCTTTCTTGGTTTAAATGATAGCAAAAATCAGGATGTCCAGAGATAGACAATGACTTCTTATGGGGTTCTTTTTCAAAGAAAGTTGGGAAGCTAATACCCCAAAGCATATTTTACCATGGTATGTCCACAAAATTAGGCCCCTTAGGTACTCCATTACCTCATAAATACCTGGGACTCCTTGTGAGGCAGAAACATGTTTGAGAAAAACTTGACAAAAAAGGAACTTCTAATAGAGCAGCCAAGTAGTTTTAGCTAATATTAACAATTTCTAGGCAATGCAATTATCAATCAAGAAAGGAAGAGCACAACAATGTGAAGGCAATCCTGTATATTAGCTTTATTTCAAAGAGATAAGCCAAAGTACTAAGAGCATTAAATACCTTTTTAGAAAAGCAGTCACATAGGCCACTTTTAAAACTAATATTTTTTATTCTTCTCTTCTTCCGTTACAAATACAACTCCCTATAAAAAGTTAGCAAATATCAGAGGTCACATCTTACAAATTAACCAATTAAAACAGTCAAAGACACAGGTCAATAGATCACTCTGGAGTTTAAAATTAAAGTCTAGGTAACTGCTATGTCAGTGGCAGATGCTAGGCAAACTCTGACACTTCAGAGGTTTTGATGGTAGGAGGCTAGAGGCTAGAAAAGCACTGTCATTTGATGACTTTAAGCCTTGAGCCTAGAGTGAAAAATAAGGTGATTTTTGCTTTTCTATTTAGAGAGTGACTGTGGTAAGTTTTCATAGCTGATTTATGGCAGAGATGCAGTACACACCACAAGAGTCAGTCATTTCACTGGCAACGTAGGAAATCACTTAAAGCAATGAGCTTCACCAGGTATCAGAGCAAAGTAAGGAGTATGAAGGGATTAAATAAGTATGTCAGTACAGCTTATAAGAACAAAGGAAGGAGGTTCTGGCTAAATAAATGAGTTTCAAGGAAAGTAAGTACTTTTCCAAATTAGTTTCCATGTACTATAAAAAATCTATCAAAACTATGATAGTCATGTTAGTTTTAGGGTTATAATAATGGGTGGTAGAAATCATTTGTCAAAATAATCTTTCTACTTTCATTGTTCCTGTTCTAGAGTTTAAGAATCTATGTTGTGTAGTATAAAGTATACTGAATTCAGTCACAAGTTTTAAGTTCTGATGTGTATAATTTGAGGCAAGTCATTTAATCTCATTAAGGGTTAATTTCATCTGTAAAATAGAGATGACATCTTCACAGAATTATTTGTAAGATCAAAGGAAATAATATATGGAAAAACACCTAGTTACTGCCTAGGATACTGGAGGCACTTTTTAATATCACAGTTTCATGATTCTGTTCACTATCTCACCTTCCACAAAATGTTTTGCATCTTTAAGTAACTGCCTGCAGCAGCCCGCCTTCTCAAAACGTGGAGACCACTTGCATGGGAATCCCTTGTTGTGTTTGTTAAAAATGTAGCTGAGACCCATCCCAAACCTACAACCTCAGAATATCTTGAGGGTAATAAACCAAAAGACAACATTTTTAATCAGCCCTCAGGTCCATCTTATTCTAAATTTGATCACCGGCACTTTGTGATACTGCTTTTTGTAAATTAAAACAATTTAACAATTCCTTCCTAAAATAATTTTTTGTATAATATTTAGCTTATTAAGTCTGTAATAAAGAAAATAATTGATCAAATTGTTCCTTCTGTGGCAAACTATCTCAGAGATAGAAAAGGGAGATAATGACTTCTGTGCAACAAAATAAAAATAAAGGTCCTGCAACCAGGTGAAGGTTTATAAAGTGCTAATTTGGTAGTAGGTGAACTCAGAATAAATGTTCTGTCTATTTGGAGCTGGTAAAGGGAATTGGGAAGATAAATTGTTTCTTTGGGCTGCCCAGATTTGAGATCTTATCCTGAACCAACAGATAACTCTACTCTTAACCTCCAATACAGTCCTATTCATAATCCATAGGATAAGAAAGTTACTAATTATCTGTATTTGCTTAGAAAAGTGGTCTCATGTCTTTTAAAACCTAATTCTGGACTATACTCATTAGCTTCCAGTTTCCCAAAATTAAATCTATCGCTTTCTTTCAAATAAGGAAGACAACATTTTCCCTTTTGTGATATTGGCTAGAGGTGCACCTAGCTTTCCCACTGGATTCCAAAAGAATATATCTTTTCTTAAGATATTCATTGGTACACAAATTCTATCCCAGGCTACAGGTTACATAACAATTTACCCTGATATTCTAGCAGGGAAAAAAGTCCTTCTCTAATTAATATCTTTTTATCATGTTCATCTACTAACAAACTTCACTGGTTTGAAAAGGCCCAAAGGATCATAAAGCAAATTAAAATTTGGAGTGTCAAACTGAATCCACAGAAGAGTTTGACACATGGTGACAGGCTATGTAATAGCCTGAAAACTCAAGAACACAGAATCAGGCTAACTGCATATTAAGTTCTAAGATTCATTTCCCCTTTCATTACTTCTGGGAAATGTATCTATCAAATTACAAAAATAATTATTAAAAAACTTCATAGCGATGAGCTGTTTAAATATTAACTAATTATAGAGATTTAACATTATAGGACAAACAGGTTACTGGGTTTGGATTTCAGGAAATGTGTGTTTAAAAGAGAAATATATTAATTAAAGGAGATAATGTAAGTTTGACATTTCATGTTTTGCTATATGGTTTATATTTACACTTAAAAATATCTGGCATATTATAATTTGTTCAATTTTTAGAGCATATTACTACAATGAGGGGGAGAGGTGGCGGCTGGTGATTTAATGATATTCTTAGCTCAGTTACCCAACTGAGCTTTTGTCATTTTGGCATTCAATCTCTTCTGTACCAAGGTTCCTTGCAAAAGTAAGATTTGAAAAAATTTTTAATTCACTTAATGCAGTACAACATAACATACATTCAGAATCCTTGTATATACTTTTTTTTGGTGCTCTCAGCATTAAGTGACCAGGTTCTCTGTCTGCTCAAGATTGATGGGTTTCCCAAGACAGAATTTCAGTGCTAAAAGTAGGAAAGTTGCAGGCAGGTTAGAACTGATGGGAGAGACATTAAAAAAAAAAAAAGTCTATTCTGATAATATTTTCCCCTTCTCTTTCTAAAATATTTTGAAATTGAGTCTAGGTAACATTTAAGTAATCCTTCAAAGTTTTCTCAATCTGTACATTTTAGGGAAGAAGTAATAATTATTGGTTAGAAAAATGGTAAATATACATTTACCTAAATATGAACAAATCCTAAGTTATTTTTATTGCATGGTATTTTAAAGAAGAAAAATTACCCTAAAAAGCATTCTTTTCCTATCAGCATTTTGTTCTGAGATATGCACCATACATTAATTTGGTCTTCTTAGAGAGACATCATACTTCAAACTGAGAAAGTTGTAATATTCATTACAAAGTTTATAAAGAAATATAACTTTTATTAGTAAAACTGGTGTCAGGAACAAACCTGAAGAACCACAAAAATTGCAAAATAGCAAGCATGGGCAAAATGTTTAAAATCTGAAATAATTTGTTTAAAATTAAACACATTACAGAAATACAGTATTTACTATGCTTCTTTTATGTAAGCTAATGACAGGTTAAAGCACAGACTCCTCACCTTTGTATGTGTTTTAACAGTTTGCAATAGACATTTTCTCTGAATGTTAAATCTGCTTTTGCTCCATGACAATGTAGATAACTTTCTACATTTCTTTAAAAATAAACTATACTGGTAGGAGCATATCTTAGGGCTCATTTAATAATAATGATCACACCTTAACACTCACATTGCACTTTTGAATAACAAGTGCTTTCATAGAGATTATCTCATCTATTTGCATAATCCTGAGAATAAGCAAGTTAATTAAAAAATTTTATAACTGATGAGAAAAAAACTATGTGTAGTGTTTATATGCTACAGTAAGGCAAAAGGAGAAAAATGAAAAGGTAAAAGGTTCATAATGGATATAAACACTGTAAGGATAATAGGAAAGCCTGAAAAAGAAACATTTTGCTGACAGTTCCAAGACTGCCATAAAATTAGTTAAATGAGAAAGAAAAGAGAGAAGGTTCTGCCAACAATGAGCTGCTAATCCCCAAAGAGAAACAGTTAACCTTTCATCAGCCTCTTTTAATAAACTCAGATGAGAATAAATGAAAAATGAAAAATAAAAGTAACACACACTACAGTACTACATATCTACTAAAATGCTTTAAAATGTTTACAGTATATAGAAATGCTTATGAAATTAATAAAGATACAAAAATGAATAGACAGCATGATGTATATAAAATAAATTATATAAAAAGGATTGGAAGGAAGCACAAAAATATTAATATCTACTGTCCTTGGAAGGTCAGACTACGGCATATATATTTTACTATATATTTATTTCCCAAAAGTGAGTGGAAAAACTTTAATTTAAATGTAAGTGCCATTAAGTTTTCAAATGTGACTTTGTATTTACATCTCAATTAATGATGGGGTGAGAACCTGGTCTGTGGAGCCAGTTAACCAGGGTTCTACTTTTGGTCTTGCCATTAATTAGTTCTGACTTTGGTCCCATCATTTATCTTCACTGAGTCCTGGTTTCATCATTTATAAAATGAAGAACCCTGGACAAGGTGACCTCTTCAAGCTCTAACAATATTTGATTTAGGAGGGAACTGAGGGAATAATGATGCAGTTGTACTTATTCTGCTCTTATATTCAAACTGAGGAGATATTAAAATTCTAAATACCAAGCGGTATAAGGAGCATAAAAAAATTAAAACTACAAATTTACTAATAATCTTGATGGGAACCATAATAGATTCCTCCAGTCATTTTATGAACTGAGATTTTTCATGAAGTCCATTCATCTTTTTCAGAACATTATTACCTAAAGGATGGCCATTACACATAATTATTATACTTAAAACTAAGGACTAAAATTTTTTAAACATTACCTTTAAATGTCTCAATTATTTTTTACAAGGGATTCCAAAAAATCAAGATTCCAGCACTTAGGACAGTACACACAGGCCTTAGTGTAGATAAGACACAGACCAAAAAGGGAAAACTTAACCCCTTAATTTTAGATTATTAGAACAAAATTTAATGCAATTTGCTAGTGCTCTTAGAATGTGGCCCCAAGATATTTTCAGGCCACTGTGGCTAACAAGATTTAGTTCTCCAAGTTACCCTATATGGATGGCTAAGACTATTTTGAAATTTTTTATGCCAACTGCATATGAAATGCACCACTGCCCCAGGTTAGGGTTATCACATAGCTTCTCTCTGTTCTTGCCTCACTATGTTCACTAAATATACGAATTTTAAAATACAACATTTCTTCTACTAAGCACAGTGATCTAAGAGCCTCACAATTCAAAAACAGTTATAGAAACTGTAAAAAACATGTTGGAAGCATAACTATCATTATGTTAAACATGTCTCCACTCCTGCTGCTCCTTGTCCTCTTACACTTGCGCCTACACCTTATTAGAACTCACCTTGTCCTTGCAGGGCCGCTGGCAGTTCTGTGCTGCACACACAGCATTCTCATCGTCAGACTCCTCTGCTCCTGACCAGTCATACTTTGAGGGGATGTCCAGTACTTTTTTCTCTCTCTTCTTCTCAGTATTCTCTTTCACAAATTCAACTTTGGCTGCAGCAGCCTTCTCTTTCTTTTTCTTTCTCTCTTCTTCTCTTGCTAGTTTCTTGGCCAGTTTGTTCAGCTCCTTTGATTTTTCTGCACTTAATTTTAATTTCTTCTTTTTAGGTTTATCCAGTTTCTTTAACTCCTTGGACTTCTGTTTTCCTTCTCCAAAGAGCTGTTCTACTTTTTCTAGTTTCCGTTTCCGTTTCTTCTCTGAAGAGTCCTTTCCTTTTATTTTTAATGGTTTTTCTTCCATACTGTCATCCTTCAAAAATACAAAATCAGAAACAAATTTCATGCAAGACATTTAAAAAGTTTTGTTCTTACATGAGTTATCTTGAAGAGTCAAATACATAAACACAAAGTATAGTACAGGTTACTGGGGGAGGAAGAAATGAGATTTATTGTTTAATGGGTACAGAGTTTTTGTTTGGGATGTTTAAAAGTTCTGCAAGTAGATAATGGTGATCATTGCATAACACTGAATGTAATTAACACAACTAAAATGTATACTTAAAAAGATTAAAATAGTAAATTTTGTGTTGTGTACACTATACCTCAATAAATATTTTTAAAATATTTAAACATTTTAAGAAGGCAAATATAATATTCAATGAAGATAATCAATAGCAGAAAATAATGGCAAGCCCTAAATAAAAATCGCACTTATTTTTAGCTGGCTAGGGGAAAATAGGGGAAAAAGTTTCATTGTTAGCATATATTAAAATAATCTGTAGCATCTGTGTTTTAGATTAAAATCTACTCATAAAACTAAATGTAGTAAATGTATATTAAATTATGTAATAATTTTGGGTCTCCATTTACCACTACTATCGTTCTTTATTAACTCAATTTAAAAATTCCTGGAGGTTAATAAGCTATTAGAAATCTTATAAAAACATATAAAATTGTGTCATGATCTCATTACAAAGGGTATGTAGTGACTTTGGCAAGAGCTAGGAAACAGTTGATGTGACAAAGCACACACACAAAAACTTATCATTTTTCATTTCAACTTTCTTAATATTATTTTTTTTGTGCCAATGTAATAAGTATTAAAATTTTAATAGTAAAGGTATATCTAGTAACAAAAAGAACAAGGGGGAAAGTAGGAAAAAAAACTGAAAATATAAGTTTGATAATTACTTAGGAAATAACACTTGAGAATTTTTCCAGATTCAAGACTGAGAATTCTTTGACAGGAACCTAAAATCTGCAGACTCCAAAAAAACACTGCATTATAAATGTCTAACTATCACATCCTGAACAAGATATTTAACCTCTGAATACTTTGTTTCTTTATATGTAAAATGAGAGTAAGAGTATCAGATTAGGTAACAAATGTGAATAACATGTTCTGTATGTTCTGTAGACTGGGAAACATTATTTATATTGGCTACACCTTGGATTTGACTTTCAAATCAAAAACAAACTAAACTATAGTATGCTAAGCATATCTCTATCAACTACTGGTGACACTGTACCATTCATTCTATTACAAAGAAACAAATAATGAAAAGAATACCAGGAATCAAATGCCAGTTAGAAACCGGGTCTCTCTATTTTTACTACATGTGTGACCTTAGGCAAGTTTCCATCTCTTGTATCCTTAATTTCTTCACATGCAGAAGGGCTAAAAATGCTTGCCTTGTCTATCCTTTCCCCCCTCCCCTTCAGGAGTATGGTGAGAATCAAATGACATCACAGATATATAAGGACTGTATATATTACAAACTGCTATGCAGGTATAATAGATGGATGTGGATTCTCCGTTTCCACATCTATGTAACTGTTTCCTTAGGAAGCTTGTTTTTTTGTAAAATAAACAAACAAATAAATAAATAAATAAAATAATAGTAACTTTTTATTCTTAAATATTTTTTTTTCATTACAGTTGATGTATAATATTATATTATTTCAGGTACAATCCAGTAATTAGACATTTATATAACTTACAAAGTGATCACCCCAATAAATCCAGCACCCACACAGTTATTAGAATACTACTGACTATATTCCCTATGCTGTACTTGACATCCCATGACTTCTGTAACTACCAATTTTCACTTCCTAATCCCTTCACCTTTTTCATCCATCCCAACCCTCCTCCCATCTGACAACTATCAAAATGTTCTCTATAAGTCTGTTTCTGTTCTGCTTATTCACTTATTTTGAGTATTTCTTGGTTCAACTGTTGATAGATGTATTTACTGCCATTTTATTGTTCATACTTTTTATCTTTTTTTCCTTCTTTTTCTTAAAGAAGACTCTTTAACATTTCAAGTAATACTGGCTTAGTGGTAATTGATGAACTCCTTTAGTCTTTCTTCTTGTCTGGGAAACTCTTTGTATGTCCTTCAATTCTAAATAATAGCTTTGCTGAGTAGTGTAATCTTGACTGTAGATCTTTGCTTTTCATTCCTTTGAATATCTCTTGCCAATTCCTCCTGACCTGCAAAGTTTCTGTTGAGAAATAAGCTGATAGTCTTATTATCTCCCTTGTAGGTAACTGACTGCTCTTTTCTTGCTGCTTTTAAGATTCTTTTTTTTCTTTTTTAACATTTAATTATGATGTGTCTTGGTGTGGGCCTCTTTGGGTTCATCTTGTTTGGGACTCTCTGTATTTCTTGGATTGTATCCCTTTTTTTCTCCAGGTCAGAGAAGTTTTCTCTCATTTTTTTCAAATAGGTTTTCAATTCCTTGCTCTCTTTCTTCTCCTTCCAGTATCTCCATGATGCAAATGTTCGTATGCTCGAAGTTGTCCTTACGCTATCCTCATTTTTTTGGATTCTTTTTCCTTTTGCTATTCTAATTGGGTGTTTTTTGCTTCCTCATATTCCAAATTGCTGATTTGATTTTTGGCTTCATCTACTCTGTTAATTCCCTGTAAACTATTCTTCATCTCAGTTAGTGTATCCTTCATTTCTGACTGGTTCTTTCTTATGGTTTCCATGTTCTTTTTATGCTGTTAAGAGTTCTCACTGAAGTTCTTTTACTCTTCCCTTAAGTTCACTGAGCATCCTTATAACCAGTATTATGAACTCTGCATCTACTAGATGGCTTGTCTCCATTCTGTTTAGTTCTTTTTTTGGAGTTTTGTTCTATTCTTTCACTTGGGACATGTCTTTGTCCTCATTTTGGCTGCCTCCCTGTGTTTGTTTCTATGTATTAGGTAGAGCTTCTACATCTCCTCGTCTTGTTAGAGTGGCCTTATGTAACAGGTGTCCTGTAAGGCCCAGTGGTGTAGCTTCCCTGGTCACCTGAGCTGAGCTCTCCAGATGCACTCCCCATGTGGACTGTGCATCCTCCTGTTGTGGTTGTCTTGACTACTATTGGCATGTCAATAGGAGAGATTTTCTTCCAGACCAGGTGGCTGCAACCAGCATGGAGGACATGCAGTACAGGAGCCAACCCTATGGAACAGGATTCACTTCAGTGAGGCTCTGGTGCCCACTGAGTCCACCCCTTGAGTGTGTCACTTGTAGAGGTGGTTGGGTGGTGCTTTGGCATGGTCTGAAGTCATCCACTCTGCCCGCCTGCTTTGGAGCCTCCCAGGAGGTGCAGGTCAAAGTCAGCTGTCGTCTGGCTCCTGCCAGTGCCACTTGGCATGAGCTACAAAGCGATCTGCAGATAGCTGTTACTTGTGCTGGGCTTGAAGGTGCCCAGGGCAAGTAAAGCTGCAAACCAAGGCTGGCTGCCCCTAGTTCTGGGCCTGGGACCACTTACCAAGAGGTATGGGGCACACTAAGGCCAGTTGTTACTTGTTTGAGAGATTTTAGGAAAGCCAGCAGCATGAGTCAAGACTTGAGAAGTTTCTTTTTTAACACCATATTTTCCTCTGCCTAAGTTTTTGGCTTTTGAATAATGGGAGTCTGGGCTAAGGAAGCTGTTCTATATTGGTGATTTTCAGTACCCCCTTTTCTTTTTAGGAGAAATGACCTATTTTTTCCCTAAATTATATATTGCATAAAATTTCAGTATAGAAAACCATAAAGTAGAATAACTTGGCTTAATTAGAAAGTAGGAGATCCAGAATACTACCCACTTAGCCATCTCCCTTGCCACCATTTACAGGATTTCCAAGAAACTTGGACATTCTAAATAGTTTTACAACCACCTATTTAAGCTTTAAATCCATACCTCCATAATATGCAGGAATCTGTCTTCAGAGGGTGGGTGTGTGGCCTGCAAAATCCGCCATATATGTTGAGTCTCATCCAGAGATACTTCTAGGAGATCTCCAACCATCATAAGTTCTTCCAGCTGGGCTTTAGCTCCCGGTGACAACTCCAACACTGGCGGTTCCAAACTTCGGGGCACCAAAGGGCTCTTCCGAGGTTGTTTCCTAGGGGTGCTAGAACCTTTCCAAAAAAGGATGAAGACAAAACAAAAACTATTGAAAAAATGTAATGTTTCCAAAGTAAATATTCAGAAAAATGGTTCTTCCTCCTCCTATACATTGGACATCTGGATTAACTGCATCAGTGTGAAAAGTGGAAATTGAAATTAAAAACAAATACAGAGCAAAAAGATACAGAATTCTAATGCCCAGTCTAAAAAACTGGTTTAGAGTAAAAACTGGTTCCTTTTTATTTCTTTATCCTGTGACTGGAGGGGAAGGGGAATAGAAAACAATCTCTTAATCCATGATCTCTCCCTTTTAGGGGATACCAACAGATTAAGGATTTACCTGCCCTACATAAATAAGTGGTTATTTTTCTAATGAACAGATAACACAGTTGACCCTTGAACAGGTTGGTTTAAATTGCATGGGTCAGGGTCTACATACAGGCAGATAACTGCATGTCCACTTAAATGCAGATTTAAAAATCCACATATAAGTGAACCCATGCAGTTCAAATCTGTTTCATTCAAGGATAACTGTATTTTTTATCTGAGATTGGGAATCTGTGTATACAGAGGACTGATTTAAGTGATATGCTGACTTTATGAATGCACAGTAAGTCAGTGCTACTAACCACCACATTGTTCAAAGGTCACTTTTAATATGCTGTACTATAAAATTCTGAATTTTACTATGAAGAGATGAATACACTCCATTTTCCAGAGGTGTAACCTAAAGCAGCGTGACTTATTTTCACTGAGGAAAAAGAAGTGAACGTAACAGAGAAATTATGTACTAAGGAAAGAAAGAACTTTCTAACAAAACTTTCTAAAACGAGAATGAATATTCTTAAAAAGCAGCAAGTTCCTCAAAAACTGGTAATGAACAAAAGAAGGCTAAATGACTCCTTCTCAGGGATCTTACAAAAATGAGAGATGGGCCCTGGCTGGGTGGCTCAGTTGGTTGAACCATCTTTCCATGCACCAAGGCTGCAAGTTTGATTCCCAGTCAGGGCACATACTTAGGTTGTAAGCTCAATTCCCGGTTGGGGATCTGGATCTCAATCTCTCCCCCACCCTGCTTCTCTCTCTTTCTCTCTCTCTCCTCTTCCCTCCCCTCACTAAAAACAATAAAACATAACCTTGAGTGAAGAACTTTTTTAAAAAAGGGAAATGGGACTAGATAACTTCTAAAGTTCTTCTAATTAGGATCCAATAATTTGATGTAAATTTTTGGATTATCACCTGATGACAGAAAATGCAAACAGGGACCAGCTCCTCCTAACCAAAATTGCATTTTCAGGTTCTAGTAGTATTTCAGAGCAAAGACATGTATTTAAGAGGGATTCATAGTCTTGATTTAAAAAATCTTTTTTTCTCACTGTTTTCAGGCTTATCTTCTCCATACTGCTTTAAAGGGTAATACCTTGAGAACAACTCTTAGAAGCAGAAGAATAAGCATGTTCTGCACAGAATGAAGGTGCTGTCCACATGTGAGTGACTACCTCCTCAGACTTAATGGGAATCTCTTCATCACAAAAAAGATTGGGTTCCAGACTACTGGAGGACTTCACACTGGCTGTGTCCTAAAGAAGAAACAAAGAGGGGTATTCAGAATTAGAACCATTTAACTTATCATATGACAAAGATCTAAATGCGAACTTTCAGGTTAAAACTTCTAATACAACATACTAAAAATATGATTTTAAAATTATATGATATCAGTCCTGGCTGGTGTGGCTCAGCGGATTGAGTGCCGACCTGTGAACTGAAAGGTTGCTGGTTTGATACCCAGTCAGGACACATGCCTGGGTTGTGGGCCAGGTCCCTGGTTGGGGGCGTGTGAGCAGCAACCAATAGATGTATCTATTGCACACTGATGTTTCTCTGCCTTTCTTCCTCTCCTCCCCCTCTCTAAAAGTAAATAAAATATTTTTTAAAATTACATGATATTAAATAAGATACTTCATATTAAGTAAGACAGAAATGTCCATGGGGAGGAAAGACAGTAATGACCACAATTTCAAACAGAAGGGAAAGAGTAAAGCTCAAAAATAACCCACAGAGATAATAAAGCTACAGGAAAATTACTATTAAGTAATTTACCTTCTATAGTTTATAACTCATAAAAACTCCTATAACCACAAGAAGTTAAGGAACTCTACCCCTTGAAAAAGAAAATGATCTTAGGAGGGTAAGAAAGGTTTAAATGTGACATCTTAAGAACACAAATCATTTAATCCTCTCTAGGTTTCGAAACCTAGAAACTTACTAATTGCTCTTACTTACTACAGTGAAGAGCCTGACTGACAATATTCAAATTACACAATTCTGATAGCTCTGATTAGGTCTCAGATGATTCTCCTTTGTGGTTAATTTCTACAAACTCACATGTATAGCTTTAATAGTCAGAGTGGACTCAGAAAGACAGAAATCAAAGGTATTTCAACAGGGAGAATTTAATAAAATGAAATGGCTAAATGTACAGGATGGGTCAAAAGTAGGTTTATAACAGTTGTTCATATGGAACATAATAAAATAATAATGATACAAGAATAAACTCTGGTTTCCGTACTCACAATCATAAACCTACTTTTGCCACACCCTGTACATTAAAGGCTTCAAAAGCAACGGGTAACACCAAGATAATTGCAGAGTTGTCATCCCTAGGGCTTAAGGTAACAAAGAGAAGAAATGGGACTATTAGAACCTAAGAACTCAGAAGAAGGGCCCTGAAGAGTTAGAATCCAGATCTGAGGAACAAGCTCTGGCCAGTTACTTCTGCTGTCTCTAATCAAACATGATGTGGTTAGTTTCTGGGGTATGAAAAAATTTAGAAACTGGAAAAATTTCCACTGCCAGGGTAAAAAAAAGAGGGGGGGGCATGCAGTTCAGATGATGACAGGAATGGAAAATACAACGGGCAAGGCCAAGTCCCTTCTGACTGTCCAGAAAATTTAATTTTCTCTAATGTCCTCTATTGGCAGAAGGGAGGCAGCAGGCGAAGAACAAATGTGTAGAGCAGAGGTTGGCACACTACAACCTGTGGACCAAATCCAGCTGGCAGGCTGTTTTTTTGTATAAAGTGTGAACTAAGAATAGTTTTCATATACTTAAAAGAGTTGTTTAAAAAAGGAATATGCAATAGAGAATGCATGTGGCTCTCAAAGCCTATAATATTTACTATACATTAGTATTATACATTATATGTTATTAGTTTACAAACCCCTGCTGTAGAGTTCCTCCCTTGCAACACTAAGATGATTATAGAAGAGTGGGTTAAGAGAAGGGAGACAAAAGCTTAATGACCAATGTTGGTAATACCTGATTCTCCTTGTACAGTACATGACAGGAAAATCTATTATCATGAGATTATCCTTAATAAAATAGGATACTTAAGTTTTATAACAGGATTCTGAAAAACAACTCTACTCACTGAAAATTTAGGAATAGCAGTTCATCATCTTCTTCCCTATCCAAGAATTCAAGTTCTAAAAAGCAACAGATGGTACAGTACTGTAGTACTATACTTTCCTAGTTTAGTTCCCAGATGCTGATTCTCACTGACTGGAACTGGAATTATCTTTTCTGACCCTCACTACTCATTTCATTGTAACTCAAGCAGAAAACTTTGTTAAGCTTTTAAAATGGAAAGGATGGTGATCAAAAGATAATGAAGGAAAGTAGTAAGTAAAAAGAAATTGAAGAAAAATTATTTCCCCAAGTGAAGTATGAAATTTGAAGAGGTACTATTACAGAAACGGGAGTCCAAAAATCCCCGGAGTTTGCGGCTGGGGGATGGGGAGAAGGAAGCAGCTTTCAGAATGCCTCCAAACGCCTGAGGCTGGTGGCTGGTGTCTTTCATTACGCAAAATTGCTTGGATGCTTCCAAGGCCTCAGGTGGATGGGAGGAGTCTTGAACCAGGGGACGGTATGGAAAGCACACAGAGCCTACGTGGGGTTCTGTGAATGGTCAGAACTGTTGGCAACACCCACTGCATCAGAAGACGCAGTCAGGGATATATAGGCAGCTGTGAACACTTTAGGGGGGTGGGGGGCACACTCTGGGGCTGTCTCCCTCGCTGGCGGGTGTTCGCAGGGGTGCTCTGGAGAAGGAGAGGAGATCCATGCGGTTTACAGAAAGAAGACAGTTTGCAAGGAGGCTGAGAATCCGGAGGTTTTGTATTGAGAGCTGAAGGGCACCACAGCACAGAAAGGACCTCCTCAATCAGACTGAATGATTGGCAGCCGCTGGTAAAGCTGAACTGTGTTTGGAAAGTAGGGAAACGGTGTTTCTGACCTTCCTAAAACTGGCTAGGTTTGGTAGGGGGGAGGCAAGGATATGTGTAACTGTTAAATAAACAATTTTCTTTTCACTCAACTGAAGTATTAAGAGTTGTAATTCTGGCGGCGGGCAATCGGACCCCTAATTAAAGAGCCCGTGGGTTTGTTTTCAATTGGAGCAGCCCAATGGTTCTGTAACAGTACAATACTGACTTTGGTAAGTTAAAGATGCATTGTTAGCCCCAGAGGAATCATTGGAAAAAAGGTATAAGAAGCCAATAAAAAATAAAATGAACATATTTTAAATTTTCAATTAACCTAAAAGAAGGCAGGAAAAGAGCAACAGATGAACCAAAAAATAAATAAATAAATTATATTTTATATATATATATATATATATATATATATATATATATATATATATATATCTCTCTCGCAGGATGGTCAACTCAAACCAAATCATGTCAACAGTTACCATACCTTAAATGTAAATGGATTAAGCCACCCCCAAAGAAAAGACAGATCATAATATTACTTTAAAAACACACAAGACACACAAAAAGATTCATCTATATATTTTACAATTACATATATATGCAGAATAGAGAGAAGAAAGGACCCTACTACAGGTTACCTTAAGACACACATTTTAAATATAAAGACACAGACATGTTGAAAGCAAAAGGCTGATGAACAGCAAGCTTAAACAAATTACTCTTCCTAAGGAGGAAAATTACAGTCCAGTCCCACTAACGGCAAATATGCAAGAAAGATGGAAGGGCCTCTAAGTAAAAAATATGTTTTATAGAGAAGGTGTAGGTAAACACAGCTTGCCTCCTTGCACAACCACAGCAAAAATTACAACTAAACTACAAAACAATTATCACCCAGAATCATCAAAAAGTCAAGCTATATGGAAATCCAACAACAAAGGATTTAAAGAAGTCACATTCATCCAGATAGGTAGGAGAAGCATAGAGGCAGAGGTGTGTGGAGTTGTGGTATGGGCAGTCCCACACCCACGTGTGATGGATAAAAATCAGGAGGGATACCTTAGGAGCAAGGGATCCCAGCCATACACCAGACCACCCAGCCCAGGGTTCCATGCCAGGACGGTAAGTCCCCACAACTTCTAGCTATAAAAATCAGTGGGGGTTGGTGCAATGGAAGAAGCTGTGGGATTCTCAGGCATCTCCTCTTAAAAAGCCTGCAACAAGCTTAGGACTTACACAGACTCACTCCCTCTTGGCTCCAGCATCGGGACTGCAGCTGGAAGGGTACCAATGGCATACGGGGAGAAACTGTAGTGTCTGACATCCGGGCAAGTGCCGGGGGACAGCTTTCTCCTGGAAAAAACTCCAGAGCCCAGGCAGCAACCATTGTTCCCTTTCTGAGCTCTCCCCACCACAGAGACACAAAGCAGCTACATTATTTCAGAGACTATCAACGTGGTTCACGTGGGTTGCCCTGCCCTAGCAATTACCTAATGCTACTTCTCATCCAACTTACCGAAACGCTTTTCTACAACAGGCCATGCTACTAAGACAGGGAGTCAAAGCAACTCTACTTAATACATAGAAACAAACACAGGGAGGCTGCCAGAATGAGGAGACAAAGAAATATGATGCAAGTGAAAGAATAGAACAAAACTCCAGAAAAAGAACTAAACAAAAGGGAGATAAGCAATCTATCAGATGCCCAGTTCAAAACACTAGTTACTAAACAGATGCTTAAGGAACTCACTGGGTACCTCAGCAAGAGACCCAGGCAGAAATAAAGATTACAGTAAGTGAAATAAAGAAAAAATTAATAGGAAACCAACAGTGGAAGGGATGAAGCCAAGAATCAAATCTATAATTTGGAACATATGGAAGAAAAAAAAAACATTCAATCAGAACAGTAAGAAGACAAAGGAATCCAAAAATCAAGTACAGATTAAGGAGCCTCTGGGACAACAAACATACCAACCTTTGAATCACAAGGATACTGGACGAAGAAAAGAAAGAGCAAGAAATTGAAAACTTATTTGAAAAAATATAAAGGAAAACTTTCCTAATTTGGTGAAGGAAACAGACATACAGGTCCAGGAAGCACAAGAGTCCCAAACAAAGATGGACACAAAGAGGCCCACATTAAGACATATCATAATTAAAATGCCAAAGGTTTAAGATAAAGAGAGAATCTTAAAAGCATCAAGAGAAAAGCAGAGTTACCTAGAAAGGAGTTCCCATAAGGCTGTCAGATGATTTCTCAAAAGAAACTTTGCAGGCAAGAAGGGTCTGGCAGGAAATATTCAAAGTGATGGAAAGCAAGATTACTTCATCCAGCAAAGCTATCATTTAAAACGGAAGGGCAGATAAAGTGCTTCCCAGAAAAGGTAAAGCTAAAGGAATTCAGCATCACCAAGCCCTTCTTACATGAAATGTTAACGGGACTCAAGAAAAAGAAGATCAAAGCTATGAACATTAAAATGGCAATAAATTCACAACTACCAACAACTGAATCTAAAAAACTAAGCAAACAAGCAGAACAGAAACAGGATCATAGATATAGAGATCATTTGGTGGGTAATCAGTTTGGAGGGGGAACGGGGAGAATGGGGGAAAAGGTGCAGGCAATAAGAAGTACAAATTGGTAGGTACAAAACAGACAGGGGAGTAGCGGAAGAACTAATATGCACGACCCATGGACATGAACCAAGGGGGTGGACTGCAAGAGGGAATGGAGGGTACTGGGCAGAGGTGGGCACAGGAGGGAAAATTGGGATAACTGTAATAGCATAATCAAAATATATTAAAAAAAAAAGAAAAATGTGTTTTATATGTAGATCTATCACTCCATCTTATCTGGTATTAAAGTCAGACTACAGTCTAAGACAAAATCTACTCTATTTCTACTAAAGCTCCAGCCACCCAAGTATTAACCCTTTGAGTGCCAACATCACTGTGAGGGACGCTAATTTTCCCAAAAGTGCCAGAGTCACTCCCAGTGATTCATTTTTTTGATGGCTATAAATGTAAATAACAATGGAATAATTCGTATTTTATGTTTTGTTCTCTTTTTGTACCTCAGGTTATATATTGATATAATTTTTTCTCATGTTGATCCAACTTTCAAATTATGCATGGCACTCAAAGGGTTAACAAGGGTGAGAAGAAAATAAAAGCATCTGCAAAATATAAACTATAATATGAATAAACAGTTTCAGTAAAGGCAAATAACATGCCTTAAAAGGAAATAATCATATGAATATCTGAAAGGTTATCCCAGTTACAGTCACAAAAGATCTCTGAGGGACTGTTTCATTAAATATGTATTATCTTTTTTTCTAATCCTCACTCAAGGATACACTCACTGATTTGAGAGAGGGGGAAAGAGAGAGAGAGAAAGGGAGAGAAACTCCATGTGAGGTAACATCGATCGGTTGCCTCCTATATGCACCCCCTGACAGGGACCAAACCCAGAACCCAGGCATGTACCCTGACCAGGAGTCAAACCTGTGACCTTTGGGTTTATGGGAGGATGCTCCAACCAACTGAGCCACACTTACCAGGGCATTAATAATTTTCCTGAATTGTTGCTCAGAGTATTTCAATGGTGACCACAGAATATTACATGCAAAATGAAGTAAAAAATGCAAACCAAAAACCATTTGTTTTAAACATTTAAATGCTACAATAACTAAGATCAAATGACTGATTTTATTTTTCTATATAATTACATATTCTTCTTCCTAAACCATTAAGGGGCTTTTCCTCAAGTTAAGATATTAAATTCAAACTATCTTAAGGATGAATTCATGGTCACTATGGAGGACGGATGGCACTGATTCAGAAGATTGTGACCCCCTGCACTATGCCCTGAAAACAGAGGCAATAAAATCCAGGCTGAAAGCAATCTTGGGGAAGTCACACCCTTCTGATAAGATAACAGGGAAGTAATAAAAAGAGTTAGTAATTTTCTGGAGCCAGGCTGACCTTCGCATGGGGTATTCAAAACTTTGTACTTGAGTTACCCTCATTCTGTCTGACTTAGCAGAAATATCATGCTTGTCAAGATTCCTGCACCTATGCTACTAAATAAAACTGGGCTCTAGGGAAGGATCAGGTGTATTCTCCTCTATGAGATTGCTCAGCCTTCGCTCCCCAGAACAGGCAGACAGTTTCTGGGTCATTTTCATCTGTGCCAGGATTCCTGCTGGTCAAGGAACCCCTTAGATCACAATCAGGGGACATCATACAAAGGAAAAATCACCAAGCGAATTAAAAATAAATTGGCCAATAAAATTTTCATCACAGTACGTGCTGAAAAATATAAATTTTTTAACTGTAAAGATACCTACAGCAAGGTAACTTTTACTTTGAATTAACTTAAGTCTTACCATCATTCTTCCACTCTTCTAAGCTGTCAAATACATTGCTAACACTATGAAATCCATAATTTTATGTTTCTATCCTTCCAATACCCTTGACCAAAGAAGAAACGTAGGCTGAGACTCCCATATAGATTTTAGAAAAAGGACTACAGCAGTCCCTCTCTATATCACGGTTCACTTATCGCAGCCTCACTATCGCGAGATTTTAAAAAATATTATATTTATCACAGATTTTTCGCTATATCGTGGGATTTTGCGGTACTGTATACAGATGTTAAAGTTACGTAGGTTTAAGAGTGTAGAATATGTTTAAGAACATAAGTAGTGTGTATGAAAGTGTGGAAAAGTTAGTAAGGGAGTGGGAAAGGTTAATAAGGGACTGGGAACGGTTTATAAGTGTGTGGGAAGGGTTTATAAAGCCTTAAAATATATATAAATACTAAAATAAATGTAAGGTTCCTACTTCGCGGATTTTCACCTATCGCAGGGGGGTGGGGGTGGGGGTCTAGAACGTAATACCCTCAATAAGTGAGGGAATACTGTACTCCATACAACCATACCAAAACATAGTTTTGATCCCTAACCCTGAAATCATGTAATACTTGTGATGTTTTGTTTTTATAAGTTACCAATCTGCTTCCAAGCCCATCCTGTTTAGCAATTCTACAGTAGTTGCTGATTATTAATGTGCTTGAAAGATAACCCAAGTATCGGAGGCCTCTAAGCTATGTCAAACAGGTAATTCTAGTATTAGCTAAATAACATATATGTGGCACAGGCTGCATTTCCTTTCAGCTGCTCCTGATCATCCTATACAACAAAGATGGTCATTAACTTCAGGTAACAAGGTGCTTAGAACATTATTTTAACAGGTTAATTCAAGTTTCAACTTTTCTCAAGTCTTTATTTCACATAACTAAAAATTTCCTCATTAAAACATCCCCTGAAAAAAATAAAAAAATAAAATAAAATAAAATAAAACATCCCCTGGATCTATTATTATCTTGAGAAACATATTTTCCAGCATATAATTTACTAGCATCTATAATGGATGGTTTTAATTTCATATCCTGGGAATTTAATGCTAATGATATTCATGTTCTAAGAATGAGCTTACCTACCTGAATTGTATGCTGAAAAGACAAAGAAAAGACAGTTCAGGGGTCTGGAAAAGATTACACCCTAGTTTTTCACACATAAGAGTATGAACTCCCTGGTTACAGGAACAGATTCTAAACAGATCAACAAATAATATTACTAGGTAAAAGACAAGGACTTGGGCCTGACATGAAATAACAATAAAGGGCCAGGAAGCCCTTTCTGGGTGGCTCAATTGGTTGGAGCAATATCCCATGCATCAAACGGCTATGGGTTCCATTCCGAGCCAGGGCACATGCCTAGGTTGTGGGCTCACTCTGGTTGGGGTGCATGCAAGAGGCAACTGATCATCCATGTTTCTCTCTCACATTGATATTTCTCTCTCTCCCTCTCTCTTCCTTCCTCTCTGAAGAGAGTGAACATATCCTTGGGTGAAGATTTTTTTTAAAAAGGCCAATAACATCCAACATAAAACAAACTCGCCAAAATTTTCTCTTCATCACAGGTGTGGTGCCATTATCAAAATAATCACATTGAGGGCAAATAATATATTTTAACTGCAACTGTAACTGCAAGTTCAAACCATTGGCCCAAGTATAAACCATCTCTATGATATTTAATCTAGCACCAACCAGATGAAAGGCCAAAGCAAAGGACTCAAAGTCTAGTTACAATGGAATTCTTAAAACTACAGATGTTAACAACTCAAAGGAAAAAATAATAAAATCAGCCATGAAAGGTTTCAGTAACTAAACGCATAATTTTGCTAGTCCCCATAAGCCATAAGGAGTTACAAGGTGATGAAAATAGTTTAAAAATTCCACCCTTAAAAAAAATTATTTCATTAATCTATGTTTTTTGGAGCTTTGAGAAAACACTATCCATCACCATAAACTCAAAATAGATTTCTAGCTTTCTCTTCTACTCTCAGGCCTCACATCAGTATTAAATAACTTCTTTTAAACAAACCCAGGGATCAGGTATGTACCCACACACCTGGTCATGTAATTACCTTCATGTCATAGCCATATGTCTCCCGAATGTCTTCATCAGAATCTGTTTCTTCATCATCATAATCCATTGTTTGTCGAGGGGAAGAGGAAACACTGCTTACCATCCGGTTAAAAGCAGACTGCTGGAAACTAGGTAAGTGTCCCTAAACAACAATTCCAGGATGAACAGAGAAACACACTAAATAAACATGGGTAATATGTGATTACAATCACTAAAATGTAATGAACTTTTCAAAGTGGCTAACAGAGTTCACCAGTTGGTACAGATCAAATTATCTGCCTATGATACCAAGGTCCACCTCAATGATTCTTCCAGGTAATTTTTCACTAAAATGACTTAAGTATATATCCAAAGAAAATCCTATGGGTCTATGTAGAAAGAAGACATTATGGAGAATATAGTTGCTGGTAACTTACTCTTGTCTTTCTAATCAACTGGTATGAGAGATTTGATTTACTATTTACACACTGACAAATATTATTTCATGAAGTACAGAAAGAAAGAAAATCCTAAACTTACCTGTAAGTCTGGATTGGCAGCTGCTTTTTGGAGTTCTGCACTGATGATTTTTTCAGTTTTTTCTCGAGCTGCCTGCTCCACCATACGCTGGCTCAACACAGACAATTTGGCCAGGGCAGAAGACAGTTCATCTGTGGCTAGGGCCTGCCGTGCTCTATCCTGCCAACTCATAGCACGTTCTGTCAGGCATTGTAGGGCCTCTCCTTCAGGCAACCTTACAGGCAACTTCTGAAGGGATACTAAGAGTGACAGAATAGTCTCTAGTCTTGGTCTTCGAGACCGCATACAAAGAGGGCAAAGAAATTTTACTTCTTTAGCCTGCCAGCTAGACCCTTTTTTCTGAGAACTTGACTTAGGCAGGGGAACACAGCTGTTATGGAACCAGTCTTTGCAGAGCTCACACTGCAGCATAAATCCACTGGCTGTCTTGCGGCAAATGCAAAATTTCACTTCTTCTATGCGGTCCACCATTGTCATCTTAGCTAAGTTGGCTGCTCTGAGGGAATGCATGGCTTCAATCTCTTTTTGTTCCCGTTCTTTGAAAACTGCCACCTGCATACAACCAACATTTAATAGAAAGGAGTCAATGCAAAATACTCCAAAATATCAAATCCTCAACGCTTAAGGGATGACCTCTAAGTTGTGGCTTCATGGTGGCAATGTCCTTTAAAAAAATGCTGTCAATCATTTCCTAAAATTTGGAGTAGCCCTGACAGTTTCTATGCAAACATTCCTTGTCTGTGAAATGGGCAAGAACCTATAATATTTGACAATTTTATCAGTAGGGTACTTTGAATTCTTCTGTAAAGTCAGTAGACAACATGCCTTGAAATCAAGCAACCCGGGTATGAAGCTTACTCTGGTAATTACATATTGTTGATCTGGTGCACAAGTTTTCTGAATCTCAATTTTCTTAAGAGTGAGGAAGATACTACCATCCTCATTTTGTTGTTTTAATGATTAAATAAGGTAACAAATCAAAATGCCTAACTTGGTGCTTAGCACAAGGTAAACCCTCAATAAATACTAGTTCCCCATCTACCTGTAATTCGTTCCCTAGGGGGAAGTTCTATACAAATCAATTTTTTTTTTATATATATACAAATCAATTTTTATTTCTTTCTAGAAGGCCTCTCCAACTTACGTAGAAATAGAATAGCAGTGTGAGGGCCAATTATAACAAGATTTTATGTAGCTCATTTCAAAAAAGTAAATAAAAGTAAACAAAATTTATCATGAATATATCAGTGGATTTTTAAAAAAACTTTCATAGCTTTGAAACAATTTTGAAATAATTTCCTGTTCCACTTATCTGGCAAGACTGACCTGTTAGGCAGGCTCCCTAGTAAGAAATCATTCCACTGGCCTTAAAACAGGATCATTTGCCAAAAATATTATAAAAATATGTATGGTGCCAGGTAAATACCTGAAATATTGGGGGCAATATTGTGTAGTTGACTGTCTAACCACTATGATGTACCCCTGAAACTAACAAAAAATAATGTTGAATTCAAACTGTAATTGAAAAATAAAATTAAAAAAAAAACACCTTAGAAACAAAAACCAATCATTTGTAAGCAGAAACACCCATAAGCAACTCCTTCCTATTACATATTGCCCAAACTCATTTTTATTTTCGATTTCCTCAGACTCCTAGTAATCTTAACATAGTCCTCCTACTTTCAAAACAAACTTCTAACTAGCTACAAATATTTTATTGAGCACTCACTATACTATTGAAACCTACTAAGAGAAAGGAGATATTTTAAATAGCAGCTGGTATTGGTAAGCCGATACAATTCCTTGGAAAAGCACATTAGTATTAAGCATCACAAAATGCTATTAAATTATAGGAAAATAACTTGAAAAAGGAAAAGGCTAATACAAATAAGTTCACTTTATTAGTATCCATAAGCAAACACTTAGTAATAACCAAATGTTCAATATCAGAAAAATGTTTAGCAAACTAGACAATTTGACTGAATATTAGACAACTACTAAAACAACAATCGTCGGCAGCCGTCCGTCTCGAGAGACGATGGTGTAGCTTCTTAAGAGTCTATCTGCACTGCCGAGAATGGCTGTGCAATCCAACTCGGGAGTGACACGGTATCTGTCTCCTCCCGTGTTGAATCGACATCTTGCGATGTCGCTGGAGTGTCCTCTCCAGTGAAGCTGAAGCTACAGAGCCTGGGCAGGGTGATATGGAGGGTCTGCTGTTGCCCATGCAGCAGACCCCCCCTCTCTTCGCAGCTGAAGGGTCCAAGGGAAAGACGGAGTCAATACAGCTTGGCTTCAGGTGCACCACAGGAGTTGCCGGTGTTGACTACAACGTCAAACCGCCTTAGGGACTCCGGCTTCGGATTTTCTGTCGGGGTTTACTCCCTTAGCCTTTCCCCTGAAGAGGTATGCCGCAAGGCAGCGGAGGTTTTTTGGAGTCAGAGTTTTCCTTCTCTGATGTGCCCTGACTGGAGGATCGAACCAGCGACACTTAGCTCGCAGGCCGACGCTCAATCCACTGAGCCAAACCAGCCATGTTAGTGGTAACTTGCAGATAAACACTGGATATATATAAAGAACAGGTATATGGAAAACAATTTTGGAAGAGAACACAACAGTCAACTTTTTTGTATACTTTGATTATAAATATTAAAATACATGTGAAATATATATATAAGCATAAAGTCAAAGAAAGTATACAAATATTTAAAAAGTTAAGAACATAAAAACAGTGAATTTGCTAATATTGTCACAGAATTTTGTATTCTCAATGTGAAGTCAAGATGCATATCATAGCTTCTTACCACCATGGCTGTATCTCTGGTTTCCTCCAATCCTTCCTCCAGATCAGTCAGAGGCTCAAGGTCCAGATCCTTTTCTTTTTCTTTTTCTATTAGTTCTTTTACTTTTTTCCTTCTGTTTTTACCACTCCCATATATACCAATGTCAGTTCGGGGACTTAGCACCTACAAAAATAAAACAAAATATTGAGCCCTGGTTTTAAAAAAAAAATCTTAAAACTGAAAATAAAAGAAAGCATTTATTGACTACTCACCAAGTCCTAGGCACCTTCTTAAGGACTTTACACACATTATCTAATTCAAATCTCAGAGCAACTCTGAAGTAGGTAGTATTATCTGTATTTTACAAACAATGGAAACTGAGGCTCAGAAAGGAAACAACTTGCTCAAGGACACAGGGTTAGCAGTTAGGAAGCCAGCTCTCAAACATAAAACTATCTTACTATATTTAAATGCTCAAGATGAGTAGGGTAAAGCGTATTTAAATTTGTGCTTCTGAGGAATAAAATCTTTCAGCGACGGAGTCCATTAAAAACAGAGACAAGATCCAGAGTGATTGCTGTTTCTGGACACAGCACAGGATGAACCAGAAATAAGTCTACCATAGGTTCCAAATTTCTGGTCAAAATTTTAAGATTTTATTTATTTATTTTTCAAGGGAGGGAGCAAGAGGGAGAGAAACGTTGATGTGAGAGAGAAACATACATCGTTTGCCTCTCATACACACCTCCAGCTGGAGACCAAACCTGCAACCCAGGCATGTACCCTGACTGGGAATCGAACCAGTGACCTTTCGCTTTCTGGGATGAAGCCCAACCAAGCCAAATGTTGGCTCTGGTCAACATTTGATATTACCTAACAGAAATCACTGGTATAACCATGATCAGATAAAGTGAAAACAGTCCTCACCAATAATACTACTACCTATAGGTGTTAAATTAATCAGCTTCAGATGAGGGTGTTAATGTATATATACCTTAAGTAAACTACTCTTTACCTGTAACAATGTATGGCTAGAATTCTTCTTAAGAAAGGTCCGCCCAGTCCTTTCTCTCCATGCCCGTGCTGCTGCTACCTGTGATTCTACTTGGGGCAATGCATCAAGACGCACAGGAATAGGGCGCCCTTTAGCAGATAGGTTCTCCAGCTGCTCCAAGTAAGCATAGTTGCTGCCACTCTGAAAAACAAAAGTACATTATTACACAAATTACACTCACTTACTGAATTGGCAATATATTGCCAAAGACCTTACGAAGAGTTTAAAGTAAAATTTCTTATTAAATATTATTCTTTAAACTGAATTATATCTCTTAAATTAATAGAGCTACCAATGTTCTTTTTAAAAAATCGGTGCGGACTTCTGGACAAGATGGAGGCCTAGATAGACATGCTGAGTCTCCCTACACAACTAGGAAGGGATACAACTATCTTAAAACTAGAGACAACCAGAAGTTCCAGAAAGCTGAACTGCATGGAAGTCCAACAAATAAAGATATAAAGAAGAAATACTCATCCAGAAAGGTAAGAGGGGCGGAGTCAGGGTGGAGAGGAAGCAGTGTAGTGGCAGCTGTGGCAGTGGCAGACCAGTGGAAAGCACCGTCACACATTTTAAAAAGTAGGGAGGTACACCTGGGGAGCGCTCCCAGCACGAGAACAGACTGCACAGCTCATGGTCCCTGCACCAGGGAAAATAAAGCCTCATTGCTCCTGACTGTGAAAACCAGTGGGGGTTGGGGCAAAGGAAGAAACTGCTGGTCTCTTCAGCAGAGCACACTTGTATAAAGGGTCCCTATGGTCCTAGAACATTCGCAGACCCACCCACTCTGGGAACGACAGCCAGGGCAACAGCTATAGGGGTGCCAGTCCCATACGGGAAGTGGGAGAAGTGCCTGAAAAAGGAATAAGTACTGAGCAAGAAGCATGGCTGTCTCTCAGGCCCTCCCCCATATACGGCGCCATAACGTGGTGAAACGGGTCATCCCGCACTGACAAATACCTAAGGCTCCACCCCCTAACAACATAACAGGTGCAACAGCTCTACCTAAGACACTGAGGCAAACAAACACAAGAGCCTGTCAAGATGAGGAGACAGAGAAGTATGGCCCAAAAGAGGGAACAGATCAAGGTTTCAGTGGGAGAACTAAGCAACAAGGAGATAGCCCACCTAACAATCGTAGAGTTCAAAACACTGGTGATAAAGATGTTCACAGACTTGACAGATATGCTTAAGTACAGCAAATGCAGAAAGGAAGAAGTGAAGGCTATGCTAAATGAAATGAAGGAAAATCCACACAAAACCAATGGTGAAAGGAAGGAAACCGGGGTTCAAATCAATGATTTGGAACATAAGGAACAAATAAACAGTCAACCAGTGCAGAATGAGGAAGCAAGAATTGAAAAAAATAACGAGAGGCTTAGAAATCTCTGGAAAAACTCTAAACGTGCCAATATCCGAATCATAGTGGTGCCAGAAGAGAAGAGGAAGAGCAAGAAATTGAAAGCTTATGTGAAAAAGTAATGAAGAAAAACTTAACCAAATACGGCGAAGGAAATAGGCATACAAGTCCAGGAAACACAGAGAGTCCCAAACATGCTAGACTCAAAGGACCCCACCAAGACACATCATAATTAAAATGCCAAAAGTTCAAGATAAAGAGAGAATCTTAAAAGCAGCAAGAGAAAAGAAAAGAGTTACCTACAAAGGGGGGCCTATAAGACCATCAGCTGATTTCTCAAAAGAAACTTTGCAGGCAAGAAAGGACTGGCAAGAAGTACAGTAGTCCTTCGCTATATCGTGGTTACTTATCGTGGACTCACTGTATCACGGGATTTTAAAAAATATATTTAATTATTTATTGTGGATTTTTCGCTATATCGCAGGATTTCGTGGTAATGTATACGTATGTTGTTAAAGTTACGTAGATTTAAGAGTGTAGAATATGTATAAGAACATAAATAGTGTTTATAAGTGTGGAAAAGGTTAATAAGGGAGTGGAAAAGGTTAATAAGGGACTGGGAATGGTTTATAAGTGTGTGGGAAGGGTTTATAAAGCCTTAAAATATATATAAATACTAAAATAAATGTAAGGTTCCTACTTTTCGGATTTTCACCTATCGCAGGGGGGTCTAGAATGCAATATGTGAAGGAATACTGTATTCAATGTGATGAAAAGAAAGGACCCAGAACAAAGATTACTCTATCCAGCAAAGCTATCATTTAGAATGGAAGGGCAGATAAAGTACTTCCCAGACAAGGTAAAGCTAAAGGAGTTCATCATTACCAAGTCATTATTACGTGAAATGTTAAAGCAACTTATTTAAGAAAAAGAAGATCAAAACTATGAACATTAAAATGACAACAAACTCACAACTATCAACAACAGAACCTAAAAAATAAAAACAAAAACAAACTAAGTAAACAACCAGAATAGGAACAGAGTCCTAGATATAGGGATCATTTGGAGGGTTATCAGCAAGGAGAGGGAAGGGAAAGAAATGGGGAAATTGTGCAGGGATTAAGAAGCATAATTGGTTGGTACAAAATAGACAGCGGGAAGTTAAGAATAATACAGGAAAGGGTGAAGCCGAAGAACTTATATGCGTGACCATGGACATGAACTAAGGGGGGTGGGATTGCTGTAGGGAAGTGGGTGCTGGGCAGAGGGAAGCAAAGGGAAAACAAATTGGGATAACTGTAACAACATAATGCTCAGTTGGTTAAGTGTCATCCCGATATGTCAAGGTTGCGGGTTCAATTCCTGGTCAGGATACATATAAAAATCAACTAATGAATGCTAAATAAATGGAACAAATCCTTGTTCTCTTTCTCCCTCTTCCTCTCTCTCTCAAAATAAAATCAATAAACTGTATCTTTTTTAAAAGTGTGCAAATACAATATACAGATGTACTGAATTGTATACATTCGAAAATGTTTTAACCAATATCACCCCTATAGATTTAACTTATAAAGTCGTGTAGTAAATTCATGTTGTCAAAGTTTTTAATTTTATTAATTAACAAGGGCATCAGTAAGATGTAAAACCCAGTTTAAAGGACAATGTAAAGAAAAGACATATTTATGCTTATAAATGAGGAAACAAATTTGCTAATGGATGAAAACGGATATTTAATATCATACAGGACAAGGGACAATGCAAAGATTAGGCATATATATATGCTTACAAATGAGGAAACAAATTTGCTAATGGATGGGAACAGACGTTAGTATCATACCGGACAGTGGAATTACCTTTTCTACAGTGTGGAAATCAATTGTTCCATATCCAAACACAAATTTAATTACTTTTCTATAACTGTAATTCATTTGTATCACTACCGCTTTTAAATAATTGATGTAGTTGTTAAATAGCTTCATCAAAGAAAATCTAAGACATACAGTCCTAGAAACAGATAATCATTGAGAGCCCACCAGACAACATCCATTATTCCACCGAAAGAACATCCAGTAACCTTTTTTGCCTGTTTCAAAGTCTTCCACAATCTTTCCAACAAACCACAAAGCAATGTCCTTTAGTTCTGATAATCACCTCCATTTTATGTTACTTAAACACAGACGAAAATGGGTATTTTCCTTCTAAGTCATAATGTTTCAACATTTCCATGTAATAAAGTCATGTTTTCAGAACTTATATACTGCTTTAAATTCACTAAATAACTAAATTATTACAGCTGGTGTCAGGGTTAATAAGTAATACATACAGGATCTTGGTAAGAACACCTGAACTGGGTTGGCAGCCCATAGACATTAATTCAGAGTGATACTTCAGGATTAATCACCTAGCAAACACTTTAGCATTCCTATAAGAAACTATATATATCCCCGTAACACTCATTGTTATTCAGAGGCTATAAAGGAAAGGCATAGTATCAAGTGCTAAATATTGACATTCAATTAAAAGGCTATTTCCCATATATTAACTGATTCATCTGCCTACAAATTCATTTTGAAAGTTAAACTGAAACATGTAGAAAAATAAACAGGCAAGGAACTTTTCAAAAGAGTAATAGGTTCTATCCTAAGATATTGTAATAGTATAATTAAATCACTATGCAGTTAGAATAAGAATAGACAGCTCACTGAAAGAGAAAAGAAAGCTCAAGACACATATATAATCAAGAAATACTGTATTTACTACTAATCCCTCTTGTACCCAGCTACAGCCATTTCACTACAGAATACCTCCCGGCTAAGCCTAGAGAGAGCCTGCCCTTAAGCTATGTATCCTAAGGGAGAGTTTGCCTATGAATAGAAGCTGTCCACTTAAGAGCAGAGGTTCTCAACCTATGGGTCGCGACCCCTTTGGGGGTCCAACGATCCTTTCACAGGGGTCGCCTAAGATCATTGGAAAACACATATATAATTACATATTGTTTTTGTGATTAATCACTATACTTTAATTATGTTCAATTTGTAACAATGAAAATACATCCTGCATATCAGATATTTATATTACGATTCATAACATTAGCAAAATTACAGTTATGAAGTAACAAGAAAAATAATTTTATGGTTGGGGGTCACCACAACAAGAGGAACTATATTAAAGGATTGCAGCACTAGGAAGGTTGAGAACCACTGACTTAGAGCCTGCAAGTCAGTCCAGCTGAAGGGAAGAGCTTGGTGGAGGAAAAATCCTTCAAAATCAGAGGAAACACAGGACAGCTATCTATATTTGCCAACTAAGTCCTTCAATCATAAATAAACAGCCAATGCTCTGGCTGGTGTGGTTCAGTGGACTGAGTGCCAGCCTGCGAACCAAAGGGTTGCCAGTTCAATTCCCAGCCGGGGCACATGCTTGGGTTGCAGGCCAGGGCCCCAGTTGGGGGTGTGTGAGAGGCAACCACATACTGATGTTTCTCTCCCTCTCTTTCTCCCTCCCTCCCCTTCTCTCTAAAAATAAATAAATAAAATCTTAAAAAAAAAAAAAATTTAACCAAACAACTAAGGATTATCAAGACATTCGAGGACAACCAATTGCCTGAAATAGGTCAAAGATAAAACAGAGGAGCTGTCCTGATTTAAAAAAAAGATAAATTTATCAATTAAAAAACAGCATAGAAAGAGAGGCAACTAAGCAGGTCCCAGAAAAAAAGTCAACTGAAAAAAAAGTAAAAAGGAAGTCATTAGTACTTGACTTGTAGAGTATGTTTTCTTGGTGCAGCAGTTCAGCAGAAGATAAGTGAGTTTCTTTCTTTTTTTTTTGAGTATAGCTCTATAGTAAAGAGCATTTATAGCCTGACTACTGTAAATGCTGCTAATGGTTTTTATAATACAGAAGAAACATTATGTACTATTATCTGTATCTAGTACTGATTTCACTTTGTCATCTTTTACAGCAGGGAGTTGACAGAAACAGTAATGTTTAAATAGGTAATACTTATTTTGAATTATAAAATGAGATGGAAGAACAAGCGAATTTTAGTTACTGTAATTATTTTATTATGGTTATTCTATCTAAAAAATTAAAGGCTTCAATTCATCTGTGAAAGAGCATTATTTAAATGGTAAGAGATTTCAATAGGCTCCTTACCTGAATAGCTTCCACTTTAGCTGTCCATTCTCGAGCTTTTTGTAAGGCTTCTTTCAGGGACAGTACATTGGGTAGAAAGGCTGGAATGTTCTTAGCTTCGTTCACAATGCTTTCTAAACTTGCCACGCTGTGTCTTGGTCTAAAAAAACACAAAAACAGGGCAGATATATGAGAAAAAGTCAAACTGCTAGAATGTGTAGGGAATTTCCATACACGTTTCTTTTAATTCTTACCATAATCCTATAAGGGAGGCAAAACAGCTATTGTCTTTATTTCCATTTTATAGGTAACTTTAACTTTAAAAGATCAATTACTTTCCCCAAAGTCACTTAATGTAGTAAATGGCACACCTGAAATACTGATGTCTCAGATCCATGCTCTTTTCACTACACTAAATTACCATACTTGAGTTCACCACAATACCTGAAATTGTCAGAGAAGCATATTAGATAGCAGTGTAGAAAACAGTAGTCTAGAAATCCATTAATGTTGACCATGTACATTTAATTAAACTACAGTTATTAAGACTAATGGGTCCAATTTCGGATATGGGAATTTGAGGGACATGCAAAGAAATCATCTAATAGATAGATGGTATCAATGAAAAAAAAACTGTTATAGACAAGAATTTGGAATTAATCAGTATAAAGATGGTAAATGGAGCTAAGAAGTTAGATGAAATTTCCAGGGGGATGTACAAAGTGAGAAACGAAGCAGCCAAGGCCAGCATATAGAAGAAAGCCATTATTTAAGAGGCAGAGAGTAAGCCCAAAGGCAAAGGAGGATATGAAGGGGAGGAAAAAAAAAAAGGTCAGTAATTAACCACTACTAAGAGAGGAAGAATATTAAAAATGTGTTTCAGAAAGGTAACTTTGACAGGTATTAGAAAAGGGAAGACTCTACTTCCCACCATTTCCACCAACTCCATCGATCCCTACTTCTTTACCGATTTTATTTTCTTCATGACACTAAAATTCATTCATCCTTTCACTATTCAACTGTCTCTCCCCTCTAGAATGTTGGCTCTACTTTAGAGCAGGGACTTTGTGCCTTTTTCCCCTATTGTTTCCAAAGCACTTAACATTAGTGACTGGCATATAGTAGGTACGTACTCTGTAAACACAACGAATTGTGAAGATCCAAGGAAAATATAAGAGTAGATATAACTAGGTCAGTGACAATGAAGTTGAAGAAGAAAGATATGAAAGACATTTTAGAGGGAAAGAAAGTTTTCAAACATTACTACCAACAAATTTCATTCATTAGACTATGAGCATTGTATCAGATATACCAAATCATAGTTTTACATTCCAAAATTATTTAGCTTTTTGCATTTAATATTGTCCCTCCTCCTGGAAGTCTCATGAATCTGAAGGCACAGAGTAATATGAATGTTTTGTGTAAAAAAAGCTATAAATAAAATATAGTTTGTATGCTCCACAGCATCTAGAGAACAAAATATCCACTACACATGGAGCCTTTTTTGGCTGAGCAGAACTATGCAAATTAAATCATCTAAGACTTCGATCAAATCCATTAAAAATAAGTGGCTGGCAAAGTAATTAAGTACATGGAGACTTTGGAATGTAGTGGCAAAGGCTTTAAATTTGAACTGTGTTATTAATAACTACATGATATCTCTAAGCATCCCAGTTTCCTCATCCTCACAATGGAAATTATATAAATATTAATCTTAGCTGCTGAAAACTTTCATTAAGAACATTACAGTCAAATTAATTGATAGTCAAATATGCTATACTTAAATCTCACAGGTCCAATAGCATGTTAATGCTAATGCAACTGCTTAACATTCTTATGCCTGATTCTTATCTCTCACTACTTTCCTGCATAAATGCTACACTCCAAAAAAACCCATTTAACTTTTGTCACATGAACATTCCCTCTGTACCTTAAACTTAGCTTATGACATTTTTCTTGCCTCCCCTTCCACTTCAATCCTACTCATTTTTTAAGGCTCTAAGTTCTTACATTTCTCTCTAGATTCTCTTCTGACCATCCAAGCTAACAATGATCTCTTCTCTTCAGAATTCCTACAGCACTTTTCTGTACTCCTCAGTTAATAACATAACTGCAATGAGCTTTACAGTTCTTAGCTCCTAACTATAATATCAGTAATGGAAGGCTCTGAACAAAATACTACTTTGTATCACATAAATACTAACAAAGTACTTTGTACACAGTATTTAAAACTGTCCATACGTACATTCATTTGATAGCTTGGTGATTGGTTGGGGAAGGCATAAAATATTTAACTAAATATTTAATGAAATAGACCCTTATGTTCCTCCTCCCATTCTACTACCTTACTTAGTTATTAAAAAGGTAACAGTCACCAATATATGTGTTCACCTTGCCTGTAGGCAGACCTTAGCCTTTTCTTCCCATCGCTCAGACACTGTAAGTAGCTCCTGTAGTTCAGCCATTGCTTTCTCCACAGCATGATGGGGAGCCAACCCCACCCCAGAGTCTATCAATTTCTTCATGACATCCAAAGTGACTTGCTGTGGATCTGATAGTGTCAGTCTTACTTCATCCAACCATCGAGCCTGCTGTAGCTCTTGCTTCAGTCGGGCTAATTCAGGTAGCTCCACATAGAGACTAGCGCCCATATCTATCAACATCTGGAGTTTAGAAGAATCTGGGGTTTCATCCATCATGGCCTCTTGAGCACGTTCATGAAACTCTTCCACATCATCTAGCAGATTCTTAAAAGGTCAAAAGAATAAAAATTAAAAAATTAAATTAAAATATAAAAAATGAGTATGTAATAAACATATTTGACAGGCAACAGAAAGACATAGTTTTTGAAAAATATATGTTTTTTGATTTTAGAGAAAGAGAGAGAAACATCAAAGTGAGAGAGAAACACTGACTAGTTGTCTCCTTTACGTGCCCCAACTGGGGAATGAAGCTGAAACCTAGGTATGTGCTCTGACCGGGAATCAAACCCCCAACCTTTTTGTGTACAGGACGACACTCCAACCAACTGAGCCACAGTGACCAGGGCAAACAGACACAGTTTTAATAGGCAAAATATAAAATTCTAGACCATCTAATAATCTCACCATCAGAGCACCAAATAGATATGAGTGTTAAGGGCATAAATATGCTTCTCTATAATCACTTACATAGTCCTACTTTAAAAATATGATTCATTAAAAATATGTAGCCCTGGCTGCTATGGCTCAGTGGATTGAGCATCGGCCTGAGAGCCAAGTGTTACTGGTTCGATTCCCAGTCAGGGCACATGACTAGGTTACACATCAGGTCCCTAGTTGGGAGCATAAGTGAGAGGCAACCACACAGTGATGTTTCTCTCCCTCTCTTTCTCCTTTCCCCGCTCTCTAAAAATAAACAAACAAACAAACAAATTATTTAAAAAAAATATGTAATGACTTCTGACTCAGATGCAGGCACTGTTCTAGGCACATAGCATTAAACAAAACATAAAAGTCTTGTCTTCAAGAACATACATTTCAATATAAGCGGCCAGTCACTGAATACATGAATATAATGTCAGTTTTTTTAAGTGCGATGAAAATAAAATAGGGCAACACAATAGAGAATGAACAGAAGGATTGCATGTTACTTCTCTATGGTCACCTGAAAGACAGATGAACTGAAACAAAAATGAGAAGATAGATGTGGGAACCTTATGAAGAGCTGGGAAAAGAGCAGTACGTACAGGGCAAATGGGCAAATAATAATTGCAAAAGTTTTGAAACAGAAATGAGCCTGTTGTCTTACTCCAAAGTGGATGGTGGGAGCTAAGTGGATGAAGAATATAAGAGGGGACTCTAAAAAACAGAATTTATTTATAAAAAATTGTGTATTTATTCTTACATGTTTAAACTTCAGTCACCTTCAAATTATTCTTCATTTGATTCAATACACCTATTGAGACGTTTTTCCTACTGCTCAATAAGTTTTTGAATGCTTTGGTTGTCATCCCTTTTAGTGCTTCTGCAGTTTTTTGATTCACCTTTTCTGCAGTTTTTTGATTCACCTTTTCTACATTGGCAAAACATGTTCCTTTGAGGACTTTTTTCATCCAGGTAAACAAAAAAAACTCATCAGGGCAAGATAGGTGAATAGGGAGGGTGGGACTTAAGGATCATATCGTCTTTGGTTAAGAACTGCTGAACACTCAAGAGAGGTGTGGGCAGGTGCACTCGTAAATCACCCATCATGAAATGGGTAAATGCACTAAAAGTCTTCAAAAATTTTTCCCTGAAGCGGAACAGCAGTCTCTCACAACAATGCCAGCTGGTACACTGATATAGATGGTTTCCTAGAACAGTCATCTAGCAGGGAAAGCCTGTACTATAAGGGGCCAACCCTCCAGAAGATAATTCCGTTTTTAGGGAGGTTCCCCCTCATAAATGTAGTTCACAGTTCGATCAGTAGCGGGAGTGGAGAGCAGACCTTAGAGTGCCCTGAGCAGCCTCACCCGCTCCTGGCCTAGTTACCATTACACCCTGGGAGGAGCGGCAGCTGCCGTGGCCGGCCCCACTCACCATTACCATAACCACGAACAGCGAGGCCGAAACCCAGCAGCTGCCTGCCATGCCCACCCTCAGCACTGCTGACACCAAGCCAGGCACTAGGGGCAGCAGTGCCAGGAGCGGTGGCCCACGTGGCCTCACATCGGTAGTACCTGCTGGCAGGCACTACATCATTTCAACAGGTTTTGGGAACAGTAAAATGGTTCAACTGAAGAAATAGATATGGTTTCATCAATAGGAATTACACAAAGGAAGATGTCTTTGTACACCAGACTGCCATAAAGAGAATAACCCCAAGAAGTACCTTTGCAGTGTAGGAGAGAGAGAGAGACTGTGGAGTTTGATGTTGTTGAAGGAGAAAAGGGTGTGAAGACAGCAAATGTTACGGACCTTGGTGGAGTTCCAGCATAAGGCAGTAAACATGCAGCAGACCACGATAAGATGCTATCCACATTGTAGGGGTGCTCCATGCAATTACCAGCAGAATTACCAGAACAGTGAGAGTGAGGATAAGAATGAGGGATGGGAGAGTGCTCTGAAGGCCAGGCCCAACAGCGCTGGCCCTACCACAGGCAACAGTTCCCACCTTACCGCGGAGACCCTATGGGCAATGACCATTGTGTTCCAACCCTCCCGTGCAGGGAGAAGTGATGGAGGGTGCAGGAGAACAAGGTATACCAGTGAGACAGAATACGTGTCAGGGCTATAGACAACAATTTCACAGGGGCCCTCCTTGCCAAAGACAGCCTAGAGATAATAGCAATGAAGAGGACATGGAAAATCAAGGAGTTGAGACCCAAGGTCAGCTGCCACCTCAACACTGGTACTACTGCTACTTCAATTACTGACGCAGGTGCCCAGAAAACCCTAAATCACAAGGTGGCCAAGAGACAAAGGCAGTTAGTCTACCAGCTGAAATTCATCTGCTCCTGAGACTGAGCAGGGCAGGGCTGAGTAAATGCCAGTTTACCATCTTTGCCATCAACCTATTTAGTCATCCAACAAGAAGAAATGAATACAAAATGCCAGCAATAAGAAATGAACAAAAGATTGTGCTTGCTTTTGCCCATTGACCAGATAACTAGAGCTATCTGCATTAACTATGCAGCATGGGGTTTTTATTATTTTTATCTAAAGACACCTCTTTTTGGTAATGACAAACATTTTGTGTATTTCTTTTAAATAAGCCTGGTTTTTCTCAATATACCTTTAAAGGTTTTTAAATTGTTTTATATCTGGTAAAGTTGAGATTTTTAACCCTCTGAGTGCCAATGTCACTGTGAGCGACGCTGATAAATTTCCCCCGAAGTGCCAGCATCGCTCCCAGTGACTCTTTTTTCGATGGCCATAAATGTAAATAACAATGACATAATTTGTATTTTATGTTTTGTTCTCTTTTTTTGTACCTCAGGTTATATATTGATATTGTTTCTCATGTTGATCCAAATTTTGAATTAGGCATGGCACTCAAAGGGTTAAGACCTCATTTTTTTTTTTAAAAATAATTTATTTATTTGTTTACATATTTTTATTTTTAGAGAGAGGAAAAAGGACAAAGAGAGAGAGAGAAACATCACTGTGTGGTTGCCTCTCACTCGCACCCCCAACTAGGGACCTTATGTGCAACCTAGTCATGTGCCCTGACTGGGAATCGAACCAGCGACACTTGGTTCGCAGGCGAACGCTCAATCCACTGAGCCACAGCAGCCAGGGCCAAGACCTAATTTTTAATTTATAATAATAAAAGTTTACAACTGGGTTTTTTCAAAAGTCAACAAACTGCAAGCACCTGTTAATAAAGGTCTTAAGTTAAAAAATTAAAATAAAATAAAATAAACATAGTTGAAGAATAAGCAGAAGTCAGATGACATAGTGCCTGGTAGATTAGGACATCATTCCAATAGCTCTGGGGAACTACTAGAGAATTTTAACCACAGGGAAGTGATATGATTTGTTTTATATTTTATATGATCATTCTTGCTACTAAATGAAAAATAAACTGCCAGGGACAAGAGTAGAAGGGAGACCAGTTAAGAGGCTATTGCAGTAATCTAAAAGACAGATTCTAGTGGTTGAAGAGCATGGTTTAAGCAATGGAGTTGATGACAAATGGTTTACTTTGGCATACACTTTGGAGATAACAGCATTTGTTTAGAGACTGGATGTGGAGTATTAGAGAAATAAAGGAATCAGGATTTTGATTCATTAGAAGGCTTTTAAGATGCCTTTTAGTCTGTAGAAAATAAGAATGGCAGTTAGACCTGGAGACTGGAACTTAATAGGATATAGGTAATATTTAATGTCACTAGACAAATAAGAAAATATCAAGACCAAGAGTAAAAAAAAAAGGGCTGAGTCCCCTAATATACCCCACAATTAGAAGTCAAACCAAGGTCATGGTCCTTGGGGCTGGGTCTGTGGAGCACAGCAGTCATGGCCAGCCATGCGCTCCAATGGCACCAAGATGTCCATCATAGGCCTGGGCACCTGGAAGTCCCCTCTGAGCCAAGTGACAGAGGCTATGAAGGTGGCAATTGACCTTGGGTACCACCACACTGACTATGCCCGAGTGTACCAGAACGAGAATATGGTGGGGATGGCCACCCAGGAGAAGCTCAAGAAGCAGGTGGTGAAGCAAAAGGACCTCTTCATTATTAGCAAGCTGTGGTCCCCATGTACCATGAGAAAAACCTGGTCAAAGAAGCCTGCCAAAAGATGCTCAGAGACCTGAAGCTGAACTATCTGAACCTCGACCTTATTCACTGGCCAATCAGTATCAAGCCCAGGAACAAATTTGTCCCATTGGGTCGGAAAGACAACATGATTCCCTCAACACCAATTTTTGGGGTATATAGGAGGCCATGGAAGAGCTGGTAGATAAAGTGCTGATGAAAGCTATTGAAATCTCCAACTCCAACCATCTCCAAATCAATTAAACAAACATGACTTAAAACAAGCCAGATCAAAGGCCAACAGGACCTCACTCAGACATTAATCCAGTATTGCCACTCCAAAGGCATTGTGGTTAACTGCCTACAGTCCCCTCAGCATTCCAGAAAGGCCATGGGTTAAGCTTGAGGACCCTTCTCTACTGGAGGGTTCCAGAATAGAAGCTATAGCTAACAAGTACAATAAAACCACAGCCCAGGTTCTGATCCAGTTCCCCATGCAGAGGAATTTGGTCATGATCCCCAAGTCTATGACCCTGAAGACATCCCTGAGAACTTTCAGGTCTTTGACTTTGAAATGAGCAGTAAGGATATAACCACTTTACTAAGCTACAACAGAAACTAAAGGGTGCCTTGGTGAGCTCTGTCTCCCATAGGAATTATCCCTTCAACAAAGAGTTTTGAAGGGGTGGGTGCCTGCTCTTTCCCAAGTGACCTACTACTATCCTTCTTGCTTCATCTTCCTGTATGTAGTAGCAGGACAGCCACCTGTGGAAGTATCAAAAAGGATGTGGCCAGCCTGGCATTGAGTTCGAAGAGCAGTCTGAGCAGATTAGAGGTCTCTTTCAGTTTTCTTTGCCTTTGTTGTCCAGTGGGGAAAGGACAACTTCAATACCCTTTTCCGATTAAGTTGAATATACAGTACAAAGTGAAAAACAGTGCCACTAATAATTGGATTCTGGCTGTCTGGAACTATCCTTTGAGCCAGATTTCTCCTTTCCTCAAATAAAAACTACTTGGGGAAAAAAAAAGAAGGAAGTCAAGCCAAGGGAGAAAACAATCACCAAAGACTAAAGAAAAGGAATTGTGAATGAGCTAAGAAAACCAGAAACTAGAGTGTCACAGATGTTTACAGAAGAAAATCTCTCAGGAGGGAAAGTATATTCCACTATGAAAATGCTCTTATGATCTGGAGTAGACAAAACCATGATACAAGATTTCACAAGTTGAAAACTTTGACAAAAACCATTTTACATATCCTACCCACAGCCAAATCACAAAAACACACCACAAACTATCAAAAGATTACTAATTGGGCAGATTAATATATTTGATATATATACTATTTGATATATTTGATTATATATATTAATTAAACCATCAGGGCCCTAGTAATGTCAGAGCTCTGCATTTTTTAAAAGCTCATGAACTAATGACTCATTGATACATTCAAATTCTTTTAACTACCTTCTTCCATTTCAATTATGTCTAAGTTAAATGGGGCTTCTGACCCAAAATAAATATAGAAAAAAATTCCAGATTTTTAAAGGGGGAATTACAGGTTAAGAATGAAACACAGATTCTTACTGCCTACTAAAAACATTAAACAATGGCACTTATGTGAGAAAAGACACAAGCAGAATAAAAAACTAGTCTAGACATACCATTCTCTTCACCCGAAATTGTAGCCTGTACCAGAAAGGATATTACCCAATTAAAGAATGTAATACTCCACCTTTACTTGTCGAGCTTGGCTGATGACACATGGAAGACTAAACAGTTGCTGGACAAAGGCCTTTAATTCCTCCACTGTTAGTTTGGTCCGAGTCCTCCCACAATCGGGGCTCTGCCTGATTTAAAATAATATTGAGACATAAGCAAGAAAAATTCACGGTCATTCAGATATCAAAGGGGCTTCTAATCTCTTTATAATTCTCACACAAGCAATTCCAGAACACTAGTTTTTGACCAACTCCACTTAAAATGGTGATCACTTCCAAATTAGGTTTTTAGCTCTGTAGTTAATGGCTCAAAGATCCAACTCCCCAAGTTATAGTTTCTCCAATCTTACAAGTATTAAATATTTTAAATAGTCAATAAATTCCTCATAGTAACATATTAACTTCACTAATAAAACAGAATCCTCGCCGTGGCTGGTGTGGCTCAGTGGATTGAGCGCCGGCCTGTGAACCAAAGGGTCACCAGCTTGATTCCCAGTCAGGGCACATGCCTGGGTTGCAGGCCAGGTCCCCAGCTGGGGGCGTGGGAGAGGCAACCACACATTGATGTTTCTCTCCCTCTCTTTCTCTCCTCCTTCCCCTCTATCTAAAAGTAAATAAATAAAATCTTTAAAATACAAAGCAAAACAAACCAAAAAACCACCAGAATCTTCTGCCTCATGAACTTAAGATGAAGAACAAGGGCATTTAACCTGGCTTACAAATCAATAAACTCTGAAACAGATTCGAAATTTTGTTTGTATGTATTTTTCTTTAAAAAAGGGTCCCTAAGTTTACACCAGACTTTCTAAAGGGATTAGTAACCCAATGACAGGTGAAGATTTGCTGACCAATGACTCTAGGGAATATTTTCTGATAAAATGGCAGATTAAAAATGCACAATAAAGACCCAATGTGAACTGCCATAAAAAAAGCCATTCGGCTACAAGGAATGTGCTGGAATAAATATGACACAGCACTGCAGAAAATGTTAACACATATGAATTACATTAAAACAAGGATGCATTCTTCTGTGCTCCTTAACAGCTTCCCCTGCATTCATCAAGGTTACTCTTTGCTGCTACCGTCCTTAATCCTATAGTATTATGTATTTATTTACAAATATTTATTGCACGCCTATTATGCATCAAAACATAAGACATACAGCAGTGAAAAAAAAACTCTGGCATTCTAGTCTAGTATACATCCCAGTAGGATAGGGAAAGAAAGAAGATAGACAATAAAATAAGAAAATTAGTACGTCAGGAGCTGACAGGGCTAAGAGAAGAAAAAAATAAAGGGTTGTCAGAGATGGCCTCTACAAGAATGTGACATCTGCATAAGATTTGAGAGAAGAGAGAGGGCAAAACACTTGGATATCAAGGGAAGAGAACTCTAAGCAGAATGAATAGCACTGTGAAGGCCCAAAGCAGGAACCCTTGTGGTGTGTATGAACAATAAGGAAGAGGGTTCCAGAGTGAAGTAACAAAGAAAGGAAGTAATAAATGGTGATGGAAAAAAATTAAAAATAAAAAACTATAAAAAAGAAAGTAGGAGGAGACAAGATTAGGGCAATATTGGAGGAAGGAGGGACATGGATACAGAAGTCAAAGATGATATACGGCCTCAAATGCAAGTTAAAATTTTGGCTTTTACTCTGAGGAAAAAAGGAAACCATTAAAGAATTCAACGCTTCTTAGTCTTACCTGTGTTTCTGCTTTTTGCTCAGAAGCAGTTGAGCCACAGAAGCACAGGTCTCAGCTTCTTTTACAGCATCCCTGAGTTTTCTAAAGAGATCGTTCTCTGGGTATTTCCTATCCTCAGCATCTTCCAGCATTACTCGTAATTCAATCAAATCTGTAAAAATAAATAAAAAGTGCCCTGACTGGTGTGTCATCCCACAAACTGAAAAGTCACCTGACAATTACCATGCAGGGGCACATGCCTGGGTTGTGGGCGAGGTCCCCAGTTGGGGGCCTAGGAGAGGCAACCAATCAATCCTTCTCTCTCACATAGATGTTTCTCTCTCTCTTTCTCCCTCCCTTACTATCTCTCTCAAATATATATGAATAAAATCTTAGTAAGTAGCCATATACCATGACCACGGACATAAAAAGTCACTGAAAAAAGTTCACTAATCTCTCTCAAGTCAGTCATCAACCTATTAGCAAAAACATACTGCAGCTGTGGAAAAAAAAAGAAGTCACCAATGCAATAAAAGCTTACTCCTAATTCTTATAGACAATGTCTCTCAGTTTAGGCAATTTTTTTTTTTAATAAGCCTTTAATGTTAGTCCATGGTTAACAACGGCTCCCCAAAATATCTATCTACTGCAAGTTAGTTATCCATACCATTTTATATCAACATTTTCACTTAAAAAGATTCTCAAATAGAGTAAGACTATAATCAACCAACCCATTAATCTCAAATGTCATATGAAGCCTGATATTTTTGCTTGATGGAGGTAAAACACATAAAACAAGGCCTCTTTCAAAGTCACAAAACTTCAGTGTATGCATACAAAAGGAGGAAACTTAACCTTTCTTGTGGTTGAAGTTGGCAGATAATGCTTCTGTAACACGACTGACCCAAGTGTCATAGGACTGTGCCCTGACTTTCACACCATATAGCAGAGAAGGGAGGTCCTCTAATGGGTAGCGATATCTAAGAACAATAACAAAAAAACAGATATAAAAACTTCAAAAACCAATAACTTGAAAGTAATCAAATTTTAAGTACAATCAGCTTAAGGAAAGTACAATGGCCAAAGGAATGAGGTCTTGGTACACATAAAGAGAAAATCAAAGAAGCCCGAATTTGCAACATAGGGAGAGATAAGGAACATGTGAAATCAACTGACAAAGATACTGATTTCAGTTGCTAAGTTTAAGGCCAACTTTATAAAACTGATCCGCAAGCAGGGAGGCATATTAGTTACCAGCCCAGACGCAGGGAAAGGAATTACAAAGAGCAATATTAACAATTGGTTTTAACAGAAGGTAATGGGAGGTCTACAAGAAACGTCTGGATACCTAAGGCATTTCTTCTGCATGGGGCAGGAGCACAGATCAGATGGATGGTAGAGACACACAAGTCGCTCAGGATTACAAGAGCACGTGAGAGCAGAGAGAAAACACGTGGTTCTGCATGCTGAACACTGTCGCTCATCATCAGGAACAAGTTCAAATACTTCTTCTTCTGACATCAGGACACCCTAAAATATAATTTATATCATTAGATCAAGTCTTTCTAGTCTTTCAAGCATCAAAGAACTCATTTATTAAATTCTTCTCTGTGGGTAAATCTCTGACTTCAGATATAAACATGGGAGGTACAATGGCTCTTCATCAAAATACTTTCTAAAAATAATCATTAGTATTTACTTTAAATGAGCAAGACGAAACATGGTATCTAAGAATGCACATTTGATTGATAAAACGATTTTTAAAATACAAGGAGGTTGGGGACTTCCAGCCAAGATGGAGGCGTAGACAGACACGCTGAGTCTCCCCCCACAATTAAGAAGGACTACAACTACCTCAAAACTAGAAACAACCAGAAGTTTCAGAAAATCAAACTACATGAAAGTCCAGCAAACAAAAATATAAAGAAGAAATACTCATCCAGACAGGTAGGAGGGGCGGAGCCTAGGCGGAGAGGATGCAGTGTGGTGGTGGCAGCAGCAGCAGGCTGGCAGAAAGCGCAGTCACACGTTTTAAAAAGTCGGGAGGCACGCCTGGGAAGTGTTCCCAGCTCCTCACCAGCCCTCGCAGATCACAGTCCCAGCACTGGGGAAAATCAAGACTCATTGCTTCTGACTGTGCAGAGCAGCGGGGGTTGAGGCGGAGGCAGAAACTGCCGGTCTCTCAGCAGAGTCCGCTTATTTAAAGTGCCCCCACAGTCCTAGAACATCCGCAGACCCCCCACTCTGGGAACAATAGCCAGGGCAGCAGCTAGAGGGGCACCAGTCCGGTGCGGAAGTGGGAGATGTGCCTGGAAAAGGGGCAAGTGCTGGGCAGGCAGTACTGTTCCCTCTCAGACCCTTCCCCCAAATACAGCATCACAACGTGGTGAAACAGGTCGCCCTGCACTGATGAATCCCTAAGGCTCCACCCCTTACAATGTAACAGGAGCCACAGCTCTACCTGGGACGCGGAGGCAAACAAACACAGGAGCCTGTCAGAATGAGGAGACAGAGAAGTATGGCCCAAAAGAGGGAATGGATCAAGGTTCCAGTGGGAGAACTAAGCGACGAGATGGCCAACCTAACAGATGAGGAGACAACCTAACAGACGCAGAATTCAAAACACTGGTGACAAAGATGCTCACAGGCTTGACAGATATGCTTGAGTATGGCAAACGCATAAAAGAAGAAGTGATGGCTATGCTAAGTGAAATGAAGAAAAATCCACACAAAACCAATGGTGAAAGGAAGGAAACTGGGGGTTCAAATCAATGATTTGGAACATAAGGAAGAAAAAAACAGTCAACCAGTGCAGAATGAGGAAGCAAGAATTGAAAAAAATGAGGAAAACTTCCCAAATTTTGCAAAGGAGATGGACATACAGGTCCGGGAAGCACAGAGGGTCGCAGGTGAGCTGGACCCAGAGGGGACGACACCAGGACGCATCATGATTGAGATGCCAAAGGTGAAAGATAAAGAGAGAGTCCTGGGGGCAGCAAGAGAGAGGTGGAGAGTTCCTCAGAGGACACTTTGCAGGCAGGAAGGGACTGGCAAGCACTATTCAATGTGATGAAAGGCAACCTGCAACCAGGATTACTCTATCCAGCAAGGCTATCATTAGAATGGAAGGGCAGATGAAGTGCTTTCCAGACAAGATAAAGCTAAAGGAGTTCATCATCACCAAGACATTATTATATGAAATGTCACAGGGACTTACTTAAGAAAAAGAAGATCAAAACTATGAACACTAAAATGACAACAAACACAACTATCAACAACTGAATCTAAAAAATAAAAACAAAATCCAACTAAGCAAACCAGAATAGGAATAGAATCATAGGTGTGGGGATCATATGGAGGGTTATCAGTTGGGAGGGGGTAGGGGAGAAATGGGGCAATGGTGCAGGGATTAAGAGGCATAATCAGTTGGTACAAAATAGATAGGAGGAAGTTAAGAATAATATAGGAAAGGGTGAAGCCAAAGAACTTCTATGCATGACCCATAGACATGAACTAAGGGGAGTGGGATTGCTGGAGGGAAGGTGGGTACTGGGCAGTGGGGAGCAAAGGGGAAAAAAATGGAACTACTGTACCAACATAATCAATAAAATATACTTTAAAAAAATACAAGGAGGTTATTACTACGAAGGTCAAAACAGTCAAGGAGGTTGTAATTGGGAGGGATTTTGGGGGTAACTGACAAAATTCTATTTCTCGACCAGAATTGTGATGATAACAAAGTTTTCCATACAATAATTCATAAAGCCAAATATTTGTTTTGTGTGGTTTTTATCTTCTCTTAAAAACAAGGAAACAATTGTCCCCTGGGACAATATGTCTTTGAACCAGATACATTAATAATCTATGATCTTAAAAGTGATATCTACAAACATAAGCAAGGATAAAGAAATATAAACTATGCAAACCATAATAAAATCTACTTAAGCAAGGTATGAAAAAATGTTAATCAATATGCCAGTTTAAGAAAATAAGAATAGTTGAAGTGACATTTTACAAAGATTTCATTTATTATACAAGAGCTCCCTTTATAGTTTCTACTTACTTGAGCAAAGTACTTATAAACCTAATTCCATAATGAGAGCAAATTTTTTTCACTTAAGGGGGGAACCTGATAATTTATTCACTGGCAGACACAATCCAGTTCTTTCAACATATATTTTGTTTTGATATTGATTTAATATCACCCTACTCTCTCATCTTTCCATTTTCTCATATTAGCATTTAATATTTTCATTAGAAGTTATGTTTATGCAAAAATGATTCCAAAATCCACTGCAGGTATTTCTTAGATTGTAAAAATTTACACAGCTAGGGAACATCTGGCAAAGAGAGGATGCCAATGCATCAACCTAAAAAATCTGACTCCTTCAAGAAATGTTATACTTTCTAAACTCCTAGAAGACCACTAGTATTAGAAGACGTACTAGAGAAAAAAAAAGAAAAAAAATTCTTCTGGGAGAAATGTTATGTATTATATGCCTCCTAACTTAAGAGATGAGCAAGGAAAACCAGCACATTAAAAAGACAAAAGTTTTACAGTAAAAAAAATCCATGAATTTTTTTCTTAATGCACCATTTCCCAAACTTTATCACAGAGCATTTTTCCTTATTCCTTTTAACATATTACATAGCTTAGGTTATTGAGAACACACTTTGGAAAAAACAAATTATCAGGAGCGCTAGAAGAGAAAAAAGAATGTCAGATACTAATTAGAAAGCCATTTAAAATTATCCAGGTGAGAAAATTAAGGACTAGAACAGAATGGTAGCAATAAAGAAAAAGAGGAGAAAGGGAACAGTGATGCGACAGTGCTCAAAAGGGGGGAAAATAAAAAAGGCTAAAACCAGGTCACAGGTGACTATGAAGGAGATGGATGAGTCAAGAACCACATTAAGTTTTTATATAATGAGCTCAGCACTTACTGAGATAGGCAATTAGAAAAGGAAAGTGGTTTGTAAAAGGGTTGAGGGAGAGAAAATGGTACCCTATTTTAGATGCAGAGATGACAATAATCTAAATAGAAAAGTATGGCCATCACATAGAGACATATAAATGGGTGACTGGACATAACATCTCTTTCAAAATGACAATTCCTGTGTTTGCATAAAATACAGGAAAACGCCAAGAAGTGAGAAATAAAATTAGAGATAATAGCTAAAAGAGTTAAAATCCTAAGAATGGCTAAGAATTCCTTGAAAAGGAAAACAAAATGTCAAAGGCTGATCCCCTACAAACACTGGCAGTTGAGGAAGATAAGGAAAATAATAACTAGAAGTGATTTTCAAGAGTTATCAGGAGGCTGAAGAAACAGTAGAACAAGAGTTAAGGAAACCAAAGAGGCAACATATAGTACAATAAAAAGGTCATGAGAATAAAAGACAAACAACTAAATTTAGCAACAAAGTTCTCACTAGTAAACCTAGAGTTTTTCAGAGTGACAGTAATGATATAGAGATAAAGAGGAAACAGGGCACTGTCAGCAGAAAACCTACTCAAGAAGTGTTTTTAAAAGAGAGAGATAAAATGAAATTTTTTCACAAGATGGGAAAGACTAGTGCATAATGCAGAGAAAAGGCAGAGATAAGTATCTGAAAACAAGGGCACATGAAGGTAAGTTTAAAGAGTAAGAGTCTAGAGAAACTTGATCATAGTATCATAAAAAAGATGAACAAGATATGTGACATTCAAATTATAAAAAAATAATGTCCCATTAATGATGCAAGTTAACTCTGAAATATGAGACTATACCACAGAAACTTACCAATGTTACTTAAATTAAGGAAAGACAACAGGCAATGGGAAAAAGAAATCCACCTTAAACAAACATATATAAAGTGAATAAACTAAGTTTCAACTTTAGGAAACTTAGAAAAAGGAGAGCAAATTAAATCCAAAGTAAGAAGAAGAAAAATAATAATTAGAACAGCAAAAATCTATGAAACTGCAAACAGGAACTCAACAGAGAAAACTCAATGAAACCAAAAGCTAGTTATCTGAAAAATTCGATAAAATTGATAAGCCTGTAGCCAGGCTAACTAACAAAAACAGAAAGAGGACACAAATTACTAAGAACAGAAATGAAAACAGTGACATCACCACAAATATTATGGACATTAAAAGGATAATAGCCCTAGCTGTTACGGCTCCGTGGATTGAGTGCCAGCCTTCAAACCAGAGGGTCACCAATTTGATTCCCACTCAGGGCACATGCCTGGGTTGGGGGCCAGGTCCTCAGTTGGGGGCAAGTGAGAGGCAAGCATACATTGTTTCTCTCCCTCTCTTTCTCCCTTCCTTCTCTCTAAAAATAAATAAATAAAATCTTTTTTAAAAAGGATAATAAAGGAATACTATACACTCTATGACTACAAATTTTATAACCTAAATGAAATGCACCAATTCCTTGAAAGACAGTAGCTGTCAAAACTCACACAAGAAGAAACAAAGAGATCCAAGATGGTGGCAGAACAGGTGGAAGCTACATTCACCTCTTTCCAGGACCAAACTGGAATTACAACTAAAACACAGATCAATCTAAATAACCATTGAACAATATAACTGAAGTCTTACAACCAACAATTTACAGAGGTTAGTAGGAAGGGCAGAGACCTGAAAAGGACTGGCCCCACTCCCACAGGCAGTGGCTGAGATTCCAGAGGGTTAGCTCTGCTGCAAAGGGTCCCCCTGAGGAGCCTGTCTCAACAACCTAAAACCAGGCTCTTCCTCCCAGAGCACAAGAGCTGGGAAGAGATACCCACATAACATCTGGCTATGAAAATTGGCAGGGATTATGTCCACCAGGAAGAGACAGTCTGCTAGAGACTCAAGTCTTCTAGAGACACAAGGGACCTCTAAAGGGTTGCTGCACGAAATCTCATTCACAGCCATTCATCTTGGGCTCCAGTGGAGGAAAGATGGAAGGCAGACTGGAGTCATGTGAAGAGAGACTGGGGTTTGTGACTCTGGGGAGAGAGCTGAGAGGAGAGCTGCCGGGACCCCAGTGCTGAGTCACTCTCCCACATTGCCTATGCCACCTTTTTTGGGTAGAGAACTTCACCCACTTACAACATCAGCCTTGGAGAAAGCAATAGCCCCACACTCTGGACTGCCTCTCACCCCACCCTGCAGAGCTCACGTCCTGCTGAAAAGTGGGGAGGAGTGCAGAGGTATGAGCAGACTCAGGGGGTGTCAGTGATTAAGTGGTGCTGCTTTGGGGCAGGGGCCATTTCCCCCAACTTCCTTGTGAAACTGACTGGCGCCTTCCCCTCTAGCCTAGCCCCATCTTCTGGGCTCCAGGTGGTCCCGTGCTTTCTACTCCTAGTGGCCCCACCCTGCTGAGGCCTGGGCAGAATCCAGAACAGACTGAGTAGTATGGCTCCGGGCCAGGAGCCACTCCCTCCCTCTTTCCACAAGCCTAACCTGTGCTCCCCCTTCATGGGAGATCCGCTAGCCCTAGAACCCTGACTCCTGGAGGCTCACCTGCTTAGTTTGGGAGCCCAGCAGAAAGGACAGCCCATTTTTTCCTCACATGCTGGACCAGTACTGAATTCTCCCTTCACACGGCCATATCTTGGTCTGTTTGGCCCTGATAAACACTGCTGGCCTCATCCTAACGATTTCCTGAGACTCCAGCCCACCAAAACCAGTCTGCAGGCACCCAGCAGGTGGCAGCTAGATTTGGTATATACTGGGACTTTCACTGAGTGGCCTCAGACCCAGCACTGGCACCGAGTTTGAACCTGTATGAATCTAGTGAATACCACTAACTACTATGTGGCGACTTACTGAGAATCTTCCTCATTCAACTCAAGTACCACCAGACTGAATGACTGAGTCTAACAGGCAGCCAGCAGGCAGAGGCAGATCTCTGCCCCCAGACTCAGTGCTGGTAGAAGCAGGCCTTACAGTACAACTTGATTTTCCCATGCACAACCAAGTGTAGGAGAGGCAGCCCTGAACTGTGGATGGCTTTATAGCTCCAAACAGGTTGCCCAGGACCAGGCAGTGTCTGATACTGATTTGTACCAGAGACCTTCCCAAGAAGCCCCAGAACCAACACATGCAGTACCCACCTTCAGACAGCATCAGAGCAGGATCCAATTAATTTCACAAGCTGCATATCCAAAGGGAGATCTTGGCAGGCACCAGACCCTGCTGAGGTGAATTCTGCTTAGTATGGTCACCCCCTACAAGGCAGCTCGTACACCGTGATCAATATCGAACCTCAGAGTCAGCCAGATTGAGGGTCAAACCCACATATGAATGGGCCAAAAGCAATCAAGACGTAATTACCAAAACGGAAGATGTATAATATTGTCGACAATAAAATAAAAAGACTCAATTACAAAAGCAGGGACTCTCATAAGCCACAGAAGGGACATTCCTAGACCACCTAACTCAGGTTATCAAGGAGACTGCACTGTGAAATCCCACAGGACACCTACTACATACAGCCTCCCTACCAAGACTGGAAGACATGGCAGACCTACCTAATATAGTGGTACCTCGGTACTTGTCATTAATTTGTTCCGGAACTCATAACCAGTGCCAAAAACAAAGAGTATTAAGCAAGCAACGAGTGATGAAGCATTTTCTTTTGCTGGGTGCTGTCATGACTCATACAAGTTCTAGCAAGTGCGAAGAGTCCAGAACAAGCGCTGAATACTAAAACATATTTTTCTTGTAAAACGCAACGTATACAGGGTTTGATAAGTTCTGAAGCCTTTGAGTACTGAGGTATTACTATACATAGAACAAACACAAAGAGGCAGCCAAAATGGAGAGACAAAGAAACATGCCCAAATGAAAGAACAGGAGAAATCTCCAGAAAAAGAACTAAATGAAATGGAGACAGGCAATTTACTAGATATAGAAAATGGTTATAAGGATACTCAAGGAACTCAGTGAGAAATACAAGGAACTTAGTAATAAAATAAGTATATTAGCATAAAAAAGAGCTTAGAAACCATAAAAAATAACCAGTCATAAACAAAGAACACAATAGATGAAATGAAGAATAAACAACAGCTTGGATGAAGCAAAGTATCAAATCAAAGATCTGGAAGACAAGGTAGCAGAAAACACCCAATCAGAGCAAAAGTAAAAAATAAAAAGAATTTTAAAAAATGACAATAGTTTCATGGACCTTTGGGACAACATGAAATGTAACAACATCTGCATTACTGGGTTACCAGAAGGAGAATAAAGAGGAGAAGGGATCGAAAACCTATTTGAAGAAATAATTACTGAAAACTTCCTTAAACTGGTGAAGGAAAAGACACACAGGTCCAGAAGCACACAGATTCACAAACAAGATGGCCCACACCAAGACACAACATGATTAAAATGGCAAAGGTTAAAGAAAAAGAGATAATCTTAAATGGAGCAAGAGAAAGACAGTTACCTACAAGGGAGCTCCTGTAAGATTGTCAGCTGATTTTGCAACAGAAACTTTGCAGGCCAGAAAAGTTTGGCATGAATATTCAAAGTGATGAAAATCAAGGACCTATAAGCTAGACTACTTTATCCAGCAAGGCTGTCATTTAAAATTGAAGGAGAAATAAAGAGATTCCCAAAGAAGAAAAAGATAAAAGAGCTCATTCCCACCGAACCAGTATTACAAGAAATATTAAAGGGTAAACTAGAAGAAGGATCAAATGAAGAATAACAACAGGGCAACACAGTTATAGAGAATAAAACGGCAATAATGAATACCTATTAATAATCACTTTAAATGTAAACGGCTTAAATGCTTCAAATGAAAGACAAGATACCTGAATGGATTTTTTTTAAAGAAGATCCATATATATGCCCTCTACAAGAGTCCCACCTCAGAACAAAAGACACTCACAGACTAAAGAGATGGAAAAAGATTATTTCTTGCAAATAGAAATGAAAATAAAGCTGGGGAAGTAATACATCTGACAAAAAAAAAAAAAAAATGACTTTAAAACAAAGGCTATAATAAGAGACAACAAAGGACCCTACATAATGATTACAGGATCAATCCAACAAGAGGATAAAATTTGACATAAATGGACAGATCTTTCTGACAGAAAATCAACAAGGAAACAGCAGCTTAAAATGACTCCAGGTCAGATGAATTTAATTGGTATCTTCAGAGCATTTTCATGCCAAAGCAGCAAAACAAACATTCTTTTCAAGTGTACATAGAACATTTTTCTAGGATAAACCATATGTTAGAACACAAAACAAATGTCAATAAATTTAAGAAGACTGAAATCATATCAAGTATCTTCTATGGCCAAAATGGTATAAAACTAGAAATCAATCACAAGGAAAAAAACTGGAAAATACAGAGACACAGAGGCTAAATAACATGTTACTAAACAAAGAATGAGTTAAAAACAAGATCAAGAAAGAAATAAAAAGATATCTTGAAATAAAGGAAAATGTGAACATAATAACCCAAAACCTATGGGAAATTCATAGCATTACAGGCCTAACTCAAGACACCAAAAAAATCTCAAATAAACAATCTAACTTGACACTTAAAGGAACTAAAAAAAGAACAACAAACAAAGCCCAAAGTGATTAGAAGAAACAAATAATAAAGACCAGAGCAGAAATGAACGAAGTATAAAAAGCAATGTCTAAAATAAAAATACATAAAAACAAAGTCTAAAAGAATAAAACCAAAAGCTGTTTCTTTGAAAAGATAATATTGACAAACCTTTAACCAGACTCATCAAGAGAGAACCCAAACAAATAAAACCAGAAATGAAAGGGGAAAAGTAACAACTAATACCACAGAAATACAATGAATTGTAAGAAAATATTACGAACAACTAAGTGCCAACAAACTGGACAATCTGAACAAAATGAATAAATTTCTAGAAAGACAGACTCACCCAAAACTGAATCAGGAAGACAAGATCAGAACAGACCAATTATAATTAATAAAACTGAAGCAGTAATCAAAAACTCCCAACAAACAAAAGGCCTGGACTGAATGGCTTCACAGGTGAATTTTATGAAGCATTCAAAAAATACCTATTTATCTCAAACTATTCCAAAAAATTCAAGAGAAGGAAGGACTACCAAGCTCATTTTATGAGACCAACATTATCCTAATTCCAAAAGATAAAGACACTCCAAAAAAAAGAAAATTACAGGCCAATATCATTGATGAAATGGATGCAAAAATTCTCAATAAAATATTAGTAAACCGGACCCAGCAATACATTAAAAAGATCACAGACCACAATCAAGTGGAATTTATTCTAAGGTACAAGGTTGCTGCAATCTGCAACTCAATTAACATGATACACCATATTAGCAAAATAAAGGATAAAAACCACATGATCATATCAACAGATGCAGAAAAAGTATCTGATAAAATCCCACACCCTTTTAGGATAAAACACTCAGCAAAGAGAGAATAAAGAGAACATACCTCAACGCAACTGTTGTGTCAGGGTGATCATAGCCAGGATCCCCGCCTCCTTGGGCATGTATTTTCCCAGGTCACCCTTATCTAAGAGAGTGGCCTTGGTGTTCAAGTCCCACGCTCTCACAGCTCTGGTTCGCCCTGCCCATTTTTGTTTAATTTCATATATGGATGTGCTCCTGTTGTTTAGGCAGTACGGATGATTTGACTGCCATCTCACCCGCCACAAAGAGACAAAGGCAGATCCTCTGTTTTTGTCTCGCTCACCACTAGACTAGAATAAAAGGTGGATCCTTGGTTGCCGGCTTGCCAGCCACCGTAAAAATAAACTTGGAATGAATTCCCTCTCCAACACTCCACTGGCATCTTTCGCTCTCACTGAATCCAAAGTAAACCTGCCTGGAGCTGAGCTCCTGCAGTATACTTGGCGCAGTTGGCAGGATTCACCACAGACTGAAACTATGGAACAGAGGTGGGTTGACGCACCATGGATGTGTGGTTCTTGGTGGCGACGATGCTGGAAGCTCAGGTGCCCACACAAGATTGGGAGGGTGTAGAAGTGACCCCTAAAGCAATAGAGGCGTTCCTGCTGAGGATAGGGGGCTCTAAGAGAAGGAAAATGCTTGGGAGGGGGCTAGTGCTAAGGGCTGGCTATTTCTTACTGTTCTGCGTAAAGCAACCGAGGACCCACTTATATTGGAGACACAGGTCTGAGAGCTGAAAGAGGAACTGTGCCGGGAACTGGAGTTGAGAGCTGCCAGAGAAAGCATGGAAACTGCTGGAGGTGGAAGAGGCTTCCCTGCGGGCCCAAATTGGAACTGGTGGTTCCATGAAGGGAGATACAGGACTCCTCAGAGGATGAGGATGATAGGGAGGGCCAGAACCCCCGCCCCCTTTCAGGCACGACTGATGGTAACGCAAAGATTAAGACAAACCACCCCCGAGTGGCCGGAGGCCAAGCCCAGCCCTCCGCAAGTCACAGAGTACTCCACAATGTGTCCATACTAGCAAGCAGAGCTGGTGGATTTGGGGAGCTGATTCTGGCACAAGTCCTTAGTGGCTCAGTTGCTAAGATTATAGGATTTAGGTGTGGATGGTATTTTGCTTTCTGTGCCCCCGGCGCTTGAGACAGCAGTTCCAAAATCCACACCAGACACCTGGCAATCATTCCCTGTTAGATTGGACCATGGCAGCTGCTTGCGTTACGTGGCTGACCCCAGGAGATTTGCCATCTACAATCAGTAGGTAGCAGTCATATACTGAGTTACAGCAGATGTTGAGAGTTGAGAACTTATCATTATATTGATGATATCAAGCTGACTTCTGACTCATGGATTTAGAAACTGCTGAGCCTGCCTTGCTGAAGCATTTGCAGCAGCGAGGATGGGCAGTAAACATGAACAACATACAAGGACCTGGTTTATCTGTCAAGTTCTTGGGGGTTGTCTACTCAAGCAAGACAAAGGTAGTATCAGAGGCAATAACTGATAAAGTACAGGTGCTTCCAACCCCCATGACAGTCAGGCAGTTACAGGAATTCTGGGGTGTGTTGGCCTATTGGAGGGTATTTATTCCACATGTGGCACAAATTCTGAAACCTTTGCATGACGGCATGGAAAGGAGTCAGGTGGGACTGGGAACAGGAGCATGAGATGGCTTTTGCTGCAGCTAAATAGGCTGTAAAAACAGTACAGACCTTGAGTGTTTTGGATCCAACACGATCTTGTGAATGCATGTCCAGGTCACCCCCAAAGGGTATGATCAGGGTTTATGGCAACAGCAAGAACGAATCCAGCAACCCATCAGGTTTTGGTCATAACTTTGGAAGGGAGCAGAGGTTCGTTACTCTCTAACTGAAAAGCAGCTAGCTGCCACTTGTCATGCCTTGGTAGCTACAGAGCCTATTACGGGTATTGCCCCCATAAAGGTAACCATAACCTATCCAATAGTAGGCTAGGTGCATGACTGGACGTAAAAGCCCAAAATCAGGGCGGCACAGACACACACTAGCAAAATGAGGTGCATATTTGCAACACTGAAGCACCCTGTCCTCGAGCTCCCTAAGTGGGGAGCTGCAACAAGTCCTGGGACCTGCAGAATACCTTGGGACACAGGAAACCGAAGGACCAATGATTGAGCTGACTGCTCCTTGTAAGCCCCCATTAAGAAGGCTGATCTTCAATACCAAAGGATGCATGGTATACAGATGGGTCAAGTCAGGGGCAGCCCATCACATCAAAAGCCTTGGTCTTCCATCCTAAGACAGAAACCATATGGATGGAACATGGAACAGGACAGAGTAGTCAATGGGCAGTTATGAGCTGTGTGGATGCTCGCTACCAACAAACCTCCCCTCTTGTCATTTGCACCAACAGTTGGGCTATGTATTGTGGTTTGACTCTGGTTGCTCACATGGCCAAATCTGAATGGATAGTGGCTCACAGGCCCTTGTGGAGCCAAACCATGTGCCAAGACCTATGGACATTAGGGCAGCAGAAAGAGGTAACCCTGTTCCATGTTATTGGACATGCCCCACTGGCATCACCTGGAAATGATGAGGCAGATACTCTTGCCTGTGTATAGTGCCTAAAAGCTCCAGACTCAGATGTGGTCACCTGGCTCCATAGGTGACTCCTTCACTCAGGTGAGCGCACTATGTGGATGAGAGTGAAACAATGGGGATTGCCCCTGACCTTTGACACAGCGGTACAGGTATGCGAGAAGTGTGTGTGTGTGGTCTGGTCCAAGTGCCAACTACGGTGGGTTCCCCGAGAAGGCAGTCACATAGCCCAGGGTGCGCTGCCACTGATAAGATGGCAAGTGGATTACATTGGTCCCTTACCAATTTCAGGAGGTTTCCAATATGCTTTGACCTCTGTGGATACTGCAACAGGTTTGTTGGTGGCATTCCCCACCAGGCACACTGATTAGCAGATCACCAAGAAGCACTTAGAAAAACTGTTTGCCACCTATGGCCACTCACTCATTATACAGAGCAACCAAGGAACACTGTTTACTGGAAAGGGGTTACAGGCCTGGGTAAAGGATCTGGGCATCCAATGGAAGTTTCACAACCTGTATAATTCACAGGGGGGTTGGCATCATTGAAAGGTGTTAAAAAAGGGACTTATGGTGGAGACAGGCTCTATGAAGGGGTGGGCCTCATGGTTATAGACTGTGTTATGCATCTTCCATGAGCAGTCAAAGAAAGGAACATTCTCCCCTATTGACTCTTTGCTCCAGCTAGCCGAGGTCCCCGTACATACAACTGCAAGTATGCACCAAAGATATGTTGAAGCCTGGTTTTGGAAGACAGAGTAATATTCTCTTGCCCCTTGAATCAGAGTGATACAGTACAATGGACCTGGCCTTAGGAATTTCGCCCACAGCTCAACGATGGTTAGCGTTAGTGGCCCCATAGGGCTAAGGTATTCAAGTCAACTTGATATGTATACCTTGGGTAATAGCCACGTGACCTCCTCAGCTCATGATGGTATACCCAAAGGGTACAGAGGTCACGAGCAACTTGCAGGTGAGTCTTGTTCTTTCATTATGGCCAATGCCTGCCCCTCCAATAGCCTTACATATTGATCCAACAGTAACTTCCCTGAGAAGGATACTAAAGGTCTGGTATACAAAACCAGGGAGGGACCCTATACTTAATACTATGTTATCTCAAGATCCCTCTTTAGCATGCATCCTACCTAAAAGGCAAGACCTATCTTTGTTAGTACTACTAAAACATGTTTTTTTTATTGTCCTTAAGATTAGTCTATAGCAATGTATACATGGACTGGGCATACACCTTTGCTCATGTGGCAAATGCCTCAGCATGCTAGGTCGGCACAGAGAAGCCAAGCAGCACTGACCCTGGCTTCTCATGACCAATGACAACAACTTTGCATGGCAGTGGCTATGCCACTGGACTGATGCTGACCTGCTGGGGGCCTTGTGGGCCTCCCTAGTCTCAATTACAGCTCTATGAATTGTAGTTGGTATTTTCTTCTGTTGTTGCAGCTTATATTGCTGCTGTGGGATTTGGATGCAGTGCTCCAGTTTTCTCTCACAGGGCTCCCTGTGGAAGAACCCTGTTGCACAGATTGTGAGGTGAGAACCCTGGAGGGGTAGTATAGCATCACGGTGACCATAGCTAGGATCCCCGCCTCCTCAGGCAAGTATTTTCCCAGATCACCCTTACCTAAGAGAGTGACTTACTGCTCAAGTCCCACGCTAGCTCAGAGTGCCACTCTTATTTAATTTCATATATACATATATATGAGCCCATGTTGTTCAGGCTGTGCAGATGATTTGACTGCCATCTCACCTGCCACCACGTGACAAAGGCGGATCCTGTGTTCTTGTCTCACCCGCCGCCACAAGAATAGAATAAAGGTGGATCCTTGATTGCCATATCACTCACCACTGTGAAAATAAACTTGGTATGAATTCCCTCTCCAAAACTCCACTGTCATTTTTCAGTCTCCCTGAAGCCAAAGTAATCCTGCCTGTAGTTGAGCTCCTGTGGTACAGTAATAAAGGCCATATAATAATAAATCCACAGCCAAGATCATACTCAACAGGCAAAAACTAAAAGCATATCCCTTAAGATTGGGAACAAGACAAGGATACCCGCTTTTACCACTCTTATTCAATAAAGCACTGCAAGTCCTAGCCACAGCAATCACACAAGAAGATATAAAAGGCATCCAAATTGGAAAGGAAAAAGTAAAACTGTCACTATTTGCAGGTGACATGATATACAGAATCCTAAAGATTCCACCAAAAAACTACAAGAACTAAAAAATTAATTCAATAAAGCAGCAGGATACAAAATAGATATCCAGAAATATTAATATACCAATAAACAACTATCAGAAAGGGAAACTATGAAAACAATCCCATTTACAACTGCATCCAAAAAATACCTAGGAATAAATTTAACAAAAGGATGTAAAAGACTTGTTCCTTATAAAACTATAAGACACTGAAGAAAGAAACTGAAGAAGCCCTGACTGGTGTGGCTCAGTTGGTTGGGTGTACTTCCACAAAGAAAACATCACTGGTTTGATTCTTGGTCAGGGCCCATGACCAGGTTGCAGGCTGGTCCTGGGTTGGGGTATGTGTGAGAGGCAAATGATCAATGTTTCTCTCGCTATTTTTCTCCCTCCCTTCCCCTCTCTCAAAATATAAATAATATTTTTTTAATAAAAGAAACTGAAAAAGATTCAAATAAGTGGAAACATTTACCGTGTTCACGGATAGCAAGAATTAATATCATTAAGATGTCTACACTACCCAAAGCAATCTACAGATTCAGTGCAATTCCTATCAAGATACCCATGGCCTATTTCACAGAACTAGAATATTTCAAAAGTTTATATGGAACCACAAGATATTCGAAATAGCCACAGCATCTTGAGAACAAAGAACAAAGTTGAAGGAATCACACTACCTGATATCAAACTATATATGACGTCTATCCGGAATAAGTCCAACTATTTTTAATATAACGAGAACGGTTTGCGTGACATTAATGTAACCTGGAAGCCAAGGACAGCGAACTTGTATGTGCCTGTGTGAACAATGACGACTTCACTGTACTAGTCAGTGGGTGTGATAGACGCCACTGAGTGAGAATGTGTACTCTGTAGCCGCCACATTCAAAATGGCTGAGCTACAGAGCAAGAATCTGCATCAAATTTTGCATTAGGCTACACCATTCCTCCGTGGAAACTATTCAGATGATTTAGAAGGCCACAGCAGCTTCATCACGACAATGCACCCACTCATGCATCATGTCTCCTGCAGTTTTTTGGTGGAACAGCAGATCACCCAGGTGACTCAGTGTCCTTACAACCCAGACTTGGCGCCCTGTGACTTCTGGCTTTTCCCAAAACTAAAATCATCTTTCAAAGCAAAGAGATTTCATATCATTGATGAGATTCAGGAAAATATGACACAGCAGTTGATGGCAATTGTGAGAACTATGTAGGGTCCCAAGGTGCCTCCTTTGAAGGGGACTGAGGTGTTATTGTCCTACGTACAATATTTTTTTTGTATTTTCTATCTTCTTCAATAAATGTGTCTATTTTTCACATTACATGGCTAGATACCTTCTGGACAGACTTCACACAAGGCCATAGTAATCAGAACAGCATAATACTGACATAAAAACAGACATATAGGTCAATGGAACAGAACAAAGTACAGAAATAAACATAGAGTGGAGTAATAAATTAAAGACTTTAAGGCTCAAAACCATAAAAATCCTAGAAGAATACATAGGCAGCAAAATTGCTGCCATTTCTTGCAGCAGTATTTTTTCTGATATATCTCCTGGGACAAGGAGAACAAAAGGAAAAAATAAACAAATGGGGCTGTATCGAACTTAAAAGATTTTGCCCAGCAAAGGAAACCATCAACAAAACAAAAACCACCTAATGAATGGGAGAAGATATTCACCAATGATTCATCCACTAAGGGGTTAATATCCAAAATTTATAAAGAACTTATACAACTCAACACCAAAAAGAAAACAAACAATCCAACTTAAAAATGAGCAAAGGTTCTGAATAGACACTTCTCCAAAGAGGACACATGAAAAGATGCTCAATGTCAAAATCACCAGAGAAAGAAATACAAATTAAAACCACAACGATACATTACCTCAGAGCCATCAGAATGGCTATCATCAACAAATAACAAACAAGTGTTGGCGAGGATGTGGAGAAAAGGGAACCCTCATGCACTGTTGATGGGAATACAGACTGGTGCATCCACTGCGGAAAACAGTATGAAGCTTCCTCAAAATATTAAAAATGAAACTGCCTTATGATCCAGTAATTTCACTTCTGCGAATATGTCTGAAGTAACCCAAAACACTAATTTGAAAGTATATATGCACCCCTATGTTCATTGCAGCGTTATTTACAACAGCCAAGAGTTGGAAGCAGACCAAGCGTCCATCAGTGAGTGGATAAATAAGCTGCAATGCATTTGCGCAATGGAATACTCCTCAGTCAAATAAAAAAGAAGGAAATCTTACCTTTTGCAACAGCATGAATGAACCTGGAGAACATTATGCTAAGTGAAATAAGTCAGTCAGAGAAAGACAAATACCGTATGATTTCACTCATATGTGGAATCTAATGAACAAAATAATCAAACAAAATAGAAACAAACTCATAGATAAGAGAAAACAGACTGTCAGCTGTCAGAGGGGAAGGCAGTTGGGGAGCTGGGAAAAAAAGGGGAAGGGATTAAGCGAAAGAAAAAGCCTCATAGACAAAGACAATGGAATGGTGATTACAAGAAGGAGAGATAGTAGGGGAGGTAGAGGAGGGTGGGGGGAGTATAGATGGTGACAGAGGGAGACTTGACTTGGATGGTGAACACATATATAATATATAGATGACGTACTGTAGAACTGTATACTTGAAATCTATATAATTTTATTAACCAATGTCACCCCAATAAAGTAAAAATTTTTTAAAGAAACAGATAATCTTAATAGATTCATATCTATTAAAGAAATTGAGTCAGTAATCAATAACCTTCCAAAACATAAAGTACCAGGCACAGAGGAATTCACTAGTGAATTCTATCAAACATTTATGGAAGAAATTACACCAACTGTCTATAATCTCTTTCAGAGGATAGAAACAGAGGTAATACTTAATTCATTCTATGAGGCTAGCATTACCCTAATACCAAAACCAGACAAAGACATTATAAGAAAAGCAAACTATAGGCCAGTATCTATCATGAATATAGATGCAAAAGTCCTCAACAAAATATTAGCAAATTGAATCCAACGATGTATAATAAAATTATACATCATGACCAAGTGGGATTTATACCAGATATATAGGGCTGGTTCAACATTCAAAAATCAGCATAACCTATCATATCAATAGGCTAAAGAGGAAAAATTACATGAGCATATCAATACATGCAAAAAAAAAAAGTCTGACAAAATCCAACATCCATTCCTGAAAAAAAGCCTCAATGAACTAGAAATAAAAAGAAACTTCTTCAACCTGATAAAAATCACCTATACAAAAGCTAAAGTTGACATCATACTTAAGGTCATAAACTTTCCCATTAAGATCAGGTACAAGGCAAGAATGTCACCTCCCACCAGGATATTAAAGTTTAAAAAATTGGAAAGAAAGAAAAAAAATCTCATTTTTTCCAACAAGATCATCTATATAGAAAATCTGTAACAAACAACAAAATATAAGTAATTATAGCAGTTACAGTATGTGAAGTTAATATACAAAAGTCAATCTTTCACATACCTGTCATGAACAAAAATTTAAAATTAAACACACATTATCAATGCCCTGACCAAGTAATTCAGTTGGTTAGAGAGTCATTCTGATATGCCAAGGTTGTGGGTTCAACCCCCCATCAGGGCACATACAAGAATCAGAATCAACCAATAAATGCATAAGTAAGTGGAACAACAAATCAGTATTTCTCTCTCTCTCCTTCAAATCAATCAATAATTTTTTTTAAGATAATAAAAAACACGTTACCATTTACATTAGGATCCCCAAAATGAAATACTGAGGTATCTAACAAAATATGTATAAGGAGAAAAACTGCAAAACCGATAAATGAAATCAAAGAACTAAATAAATGGAGAGAGAGAGACATTACATGTTCATGAATAGGAACACTACCAAGATGTCAGTTCTTCCCAACTTAATCTATATATTCAATGCAATCCCAATCAAAATCACAGCAAATTATTTTACAGATATTGACAAACTGATAAAGTTCATATGGAGAGGCAAAAACCTCATAATAGCCAGCTCAGTATTAAAGGAGAAGAACAAAATCAGAAGACTGACATTACAGACTTCAAGATTTACTATAAAGCTACAGTAGTAATCAATGCAGTGTGGTATTGCACTATTTCAAGTATATGACTCTGGAAAAGGCAAAACCATAGACTCAATAAAAAGATCAGTGTTTGCCAGGGCTTTTGGGTGACAGGATGCTGAGGGGAGAAAGGGATGAAGAGGTGGAACACAGAGGGATTTTAGGGAAGTAAAATACTCTGTATGATACCATAATGATGGATATATATCCTTTCATATTCATCCAAACCCACAAAACACCAAGAGTGAACCATTGGAAAAACTACGGACACTGGGTGATTATGATGTGTCAAAAGGAAGGTTCATGAATTGTAACAAATGTATCACTATGGTAGAGGATGTTGATAATGTAGGAGGCTAAGCATGTGTATGGGCAAGAGTTATGTGGGAAATCTCTGTACCTTCTCCTCGTTTTGCTGTGAACCTTAAAGTACTCTAACAAATACAAAAAGTTAATAACTAAGCATATATTTAATGTATAATAAAAACAAGACTTTTAAGAATATAGGTATAAAGTGAGAATAATTCAGGACATACATTGACACATTTGAAAAACTAAAATTAAAAAAAAGGATTCACTTCAACCTTATTCTTTCTAGTTTCTATCACAGGTTATTTAAATTAGAAACAGAAATCTTACCATTTTGTAAAAATTATTTCTAAGGTAACTCAAATTCTTAAAAACTACCAGCTTTAAGTATTTTGTAATAATAATATTTATACCGTTTCAAATGTGTATATTTTGGTTTAAAGAGTTCTTTCCCATTTATGCCTATATAAAAAGTAGTGAAATTGGATCAGTTTTACTTTTCAGATGCAAATAATTAGTCCACTATATTTCTTCTCAGTTTAAATCTATTTTCATCCCAAGACTCTTCGAATCTAGCTTAATATAGAGCCCATATGTGAAACAATTTAGAAATACATAGAAATTCCTTAATTCTATGATTCAAATTTTCCTAACCGAAAATGTTATTTTCAAGAAAATTTTGATTTTAGAGGAAAACAGGCTTCTATGACAGTCTACCATTTGGAATATGTCAAAAATAAAGTATCTTCTCAATCTACCAGTCTATAGGGCACTGTTTATTAGATTACATTTTTCTTTTCTAAAATGTATTAGTATTTTCAATACAAAGTTTTTTTCCCACCTACCAATCGTTCTTGGTTCAAGTTCTTGGTTAGTGTTCTTCCAAGTACTTGAAATTGTAAGTGACATATGATACAAGACAATAAACTTTGATCCATACCTTATTCACTCCACATACAAAAGTTAACTTGAAGTAGATCATATATCTAACTGAAAACGAACTGTAAGACATTTATGGAAAACATAGGAGAAAATCTTTGTGATATTGGATTAAGCAAAGATTTCTTAAATATAACCAAAAGCATGAGCCACAAAAGAAAAAAACTGATAAACTAAATTTTATAGAAATTAAGAACTTCTGACCTTTAAAAAATACTGTTAAGAAATGGGTAAGACAAGCCACAGACTGGAAGAAAATACTTCCAAATTACAAATCTGATAAACAATTTATATCCAGAACATATAAAGAACTCTCAAAATTCAGTAAGAAAACAACCTAATTTTTAAAAGCTGGGCAAAAACAAACTAGTGTTTGCAGGGATGGGGGTGTTAGGAAGGTGGATCAAAAAGATGAAGGGATTAAGAAGTAAAAAATGGCAATTACAAAATAATCATGAAGATGTAAAGTAGAATATAGAGAAAGTAGTCAATAATATTGTAGTAACTATGCATGGTGCCAGGTGGGTACTAGACCTATCCGGGGATCATTTCATAAACTATACAATGCCCCACCATTATGTTATACACCTGAGGCTATTATATCATAAAATATTGAATGTCAACTATAATAGGAAAAAGGTTGGGCAAAAAATTTGAACACAATCTTCCCCCAAAGATACACAGGCAACTAATAAGCACAGGAGAAGGTGTTCAAAACCATTAGTCATTACAAGAACTTCCGGCCAAGATGGAGATCTAGGTAGACATGTCTTGCCTCCCTACACAACCATAAGAAGGATTACAAGTACCTCAAAACTAAAAACAACCAGAACCACCAGAAAATAGAGCTGCATTGAAGTCCAACAAAGATATAAAGAAGTTATACTCATACTGACAGGTAAGAGGAGTGGAACTGGTGTGGAGAGGATGTAGTGTGGTAGCGATGGTGGTGGCGGCAAGGCAATGGCTGTGGCCAGCAGCAGAAAGCGCAGTCACACACTATAAGTCAGGACACCTGGGGAGTAATCCCAGCCCCAGACCAGACCACGCAACTCACCGTTCCAGCACCAGAGAAAATTAAGCCACATTGCTTCTGACTGTGACTACTGCTGAGGACTGGGGCATCTGGAAGAAGCTGCCAGTCTCTCAGCAGAGTCTGTTGGCTTAAAGGGCCCCCATGGTCCTAGAACATCTGCAAACCCACCCATACTGGGAACCACAACCAGGGCAACAGCTGGACGGGTGCCAGTCCCATACGGGAAGCGGGAGAAGTGCCTGGAAAAGGGGTGAGTGCTGAGCAAGTGGCACTGTTCCCTCTCAGGCCCCTCCCCGACATACAGCACCACAACGTGGTGAAACAGATCACCCCACACTGACAAATAACTAAGATTCCGCCCCTTACAATGTAACAGGTGCAACAGTTCTACTTAAAACACAAAGGCAAACACAGGAGGTTGTTAAGTTGAGGAGACAAAAGTATGGCCCAAAAGAGGGAGCAGATGAAGGTTTCAGTGGGAGAGCTAAGTGACGAGGAGATGGCCAACCTAATGAACCCAGAATTCAAAACACTGGTGATAACAATGCTCACAGACTTGACAGACATGCTTGAGTACAACAAACTCATAAGGGAAGAAGTGAAGGCCAAGCTAAGTGAAACAAAAGGAAATCCACATGAAACCAATGGTGAAGGGAAGGAAGCCTGAGTTCAAATCAATGATTTGGAATATAAGGAAGAAAAAAACAGTCAACCAGTACAAAATGAAGAAACAAAAATTGAAAAAAAAAAAAAAGGCTGAGGAACCTCTGGGACAACTTTAAATGTGCCAATATACAAATCATAGGGGTGCCAAAGGAGAAAAGGAAGCGCAAGAAATTGAAAACTTATTTGAAAAAATAATGAAGGAAAGCTTCCCTAATTTGGTGAACAGACATACAAGTCCAGGAAGCACAGAGTCCCAAACAAGTTGGGCCCAAAAAGGATCACACCAAGACACATCATAATCAAAATACCAAAGGTTAAAGATAAAGAGAGAACCTTAAAAGCAGCAAAAGAGTTACCTACAAAGGGGTTCCTATAAGACTATCAGATGGTGTCTCAAAAGAAACTTTGCAGGCAAGAAGGAGCTGGCAAGAAGTATTCAAAGTGATGAAGAGCAAGGGTCTACATCCAAGATTACTCTATCCAGCAGAGCTATAATTTAGAATAGAAGGACAGATAAAGTGCTTCCCAGACAAGGTAAAGCTAAGGAGTTCATCCTCACCAAGCCCTTATTATATGAAATGTTAAAGTGACTTACTTAAGAAAAAGAAGATGATCAAAACTATGAACATTAAAATGACAACAAACCCACAACTATCAACAGCATAATCTAAAAAATAAAAACATAAACAAACTAAGCAAACAACCAGAATAGGAACATAATCATAGGTACGGAGATCATCTGGAGGGTTATTAGCTGGGCAGGGGAAAGGGGAGAAGTAGAGAAATGGTGCAGGGATCAAGAAACATAATTGGGAGGTACAAAATAGACAGGGGGAAGTTAAGAATGGTATAGGAAAAGGGTGAAGCCAAAGAACTTACATACACAACAACCTATGGGGAGGAACTGCTAGAGAGAAGGGGAATACTAGGAGGAGGGGAGCAAAGGGACAGCTATAACAGCATAATCAATAAAATATAATTTTAAAAAAAGCATTAGTCACAATTAAAACTATAATGAACTGTTATAGAACAATAGTAAAAAAAAATGTGAAATAAAAAACTATAATGAAATACCACTACAAACCTATTAAGTTAGAAATGTAAAATAATACAACCACTTCAGAATACAATTTGGCAGTTTTTATTTTACAAAAAAATTAAACAAAGACATACCATGTGACTCAGCCATTCTACTGCTAGTATTTACCAGAGAAATGAAAACATGTTAATATAAAAACAAAAACGTGTACAGAAATGTTCAAAACAATTTTATTCATAACAGGCAAAAACTAAAAACAATTAAAAATATTTATTTTTTTACTTTTAGAGAGGGGGAAGAGTGGGAGAAAAGAAACATCGATGTGAGAGAGAAACATCAACTGGTTTCCTCTCACAGCATCCCGACTGGGGATGGAACCCACAACCCACGCATGTGCCCTGACCGGGAATCAAACTGGTGGCCTTTCACTTTGCAGAATGACGCCAGAACAACTGAGCCACACTGGCCAGGGCTAAAAACAATTAAAATGTCCATTCACAAATGAATGGATGAACTGTGGTATGTCTATTCAGTGTAACAGTCTTGGCAATAAGAAGGTATATACTATTAATACATGTAACAGTATGGCTGAATCTCAAAGTATTTAGGCTAAGTGAAAGAAATTAAGATAAAAAAGTATAAATTACATAATTCAATTTGGATAAAACGCTTTAAAAAAGGCAAACCAAAGTAGATTAGCATTTTCCTGTAAGGGGTGTGAGTAGGGTGGGATGGGATAAGAGGAAAGGGGCATAAAGAAACTTCTGAAGGTGATATGTTCATTATGTTGACTTTGACAAAGGTCTCAATTATATTCATAATCAAACACCAAACTATACACTATAAACATAGTTTATTATATATCAATTATACCTGAACAAAACTGTTTAAAAAATGGAAACAGAATATCTAAGTTGAGAAAGCAGGCTGTGCACGAGCAGAAGGGAGCAGTCCCAGACCCAGTGAGATTAGGTATGAAGGGAGGGTTAGGGAGATTGCACCAAGATGAGGATAAGGATAGATTTTCTCATATAATTCCCATTTCAGTGTGATAAACGTTTAGCTTATCCTAAACATTCAAAATCCCAACCCTTAGTTGTTCAGTTCTTTCTACTCATTAAACTACTTAGAAGAAAGGGAAATAAAAAGACAGATTATTAATTTACAAATTATACTTCTGGTGCTGACAGTTTGTAATTCCCAAAAATTACTTTCCTTTAATTACAAAGCTGAGAGAGAAAAGAAAGATGTGAACTTTCTTGTTTAAAGAAATAATACTATAATTTAGGTGATTTTTAAAAATAAATATATACCTAAGAAATTCTATCTGACAGGACTCCGTTTTTAAAAACCTAGAGACGATGACATCAAGATTCTTAAACTTTTTCGACTTGAAGAAACCAAAGTGACAAGTATAAAAATATGAAACCTTTTCCAAACTAGTAATTTTTGTGGTCAACTTCTAAAAAGATCAAAGATGAAATTACTTTTTATAAGTTCAATTTTTTATATTCCATAAGCAATATTAAATACAGGAAATGTGCTCAGCAAACTCACCATCTGTACAACAGCCTCTCTTAATCGTGTCTCTTCTTCAGTCATCAAAGTCAATTCTTTGCACACCATGGCAGCCAGTCCCACATCCAAGCACTCTGGATCTGCTGCCATCTTGAAAATGAGTTCCTCGTGGGAAAAGACACAATGGCGCCTTAGCCGACGGTAGTGATTGACACACTGACGACCTATGGGCAACTGAAAACAAGACAAGATTCTCAAATTAAATCACTTGCTTATAACATATTCCAGAACAGAACCACTATTTGCCCTCCAGATCCTCTCTATCATAAAGAAGGCCGAATAACAAACTCCATTTGAACATGAGGTAACTGTAAATATTAAACCTTTATGGCCCAGCAGGAATTTTGAGTCCCATAATTATGAGTTGCTCAGCTTCTGGCATAGGCTGTTGATTTTCTACTCATTATGTGCATCAAGAACTACAAGTTCTTATATATATATATTCAAGACAGCAAACTTTCTGACCAGTCTAACAGAAAACTGCCATTAGAGGAAAAAGGGGGAAAAAAATCAGGCTATAATGGGTTAAGTGGGCATATTCAGCATTCAAGTTTCCACAGAACAAAACGAAAATGTTATTATAAGTATGGAAAAAAAAAAAAAATGGGAGGGAGGAAAGGAAAGGAGCACCACTTAAGCAATCCACATCGACTGATTGAATTTTTTAACTAAGGACAAATGCAAAAGATGATTTAGACTTTTGCATCTAGGAATTCATTTAAAAACAACCAGTTTGGCTTACAGAAAATTTAAAATGAAAGCGTAAGATTATATACTTTAGTTTCCTTAAGTGAGATAAATCATTACCCTTCATAAATCAATATATATTCTGTAAGAGGAATTCTGAAAATTTCTTTAACCATCAAGCTTTAAACCAAATGATCATACTAGCTATTCAATACAGACATATACATATACATTCTCTCTCAACCTCTTTCTTATACTCTAGTTGAAAAACTTTGGTGGCAAAAAGGAGTTTTTGTGTTTGAAAACTGTAATGTAAATAGAAAAAATAAGAAAAATGAACCTTTAAGAACCATCTAAAATTTACTTCCATTTTCAGAAAGTAATCACAGGATCACAGTTTAAGAGTATGAGACTATCCCTGAATCAAGCAGTATTTTCATACTCTTCAAAGAAACAATACTTTTCCAAGAAAATATATATATTGAACTTATGATTGGCAAATATTTGTCTAATAACAATATACAACTTTTTCATTTCTTAATTCTTACATATTTACTCTTCAAACATTTCTAATGTAGCCTTAACACAAGGGCAAGAAAAACAAAACTGGTAGTTGCAATTCTTGATTACTACAATATGTAAGAAGCCACTTAAAACAAAGCTGATTTATTCCTCTGTGGCTTATAAAAATTAGTACCATCACTTTATTCCAGATATAAAGCTGTTATAACTTTCCATTTATATCACAACCTTCTTCTAAAGCGTATGAAGAGGTTTTACATACAATATTTCACTTGTTTGAGGTTATTTAGTGAATCAGTATCTTTACATACCAGGTAAAAAATGTTGGCCCACTGAAATTTAAAAAGCTGCCCAAGGTCAAGTATCAGTAATAACGAGCAAATTAAAAACAGAAACAATCTCTAATTCATCTTTGAATTACCTCAATTTCCCTCCCTATACCTGACCAAGCAATAAGTAAATCATAAACAATAAACGTTAGCTGAAATTTTTAAATAGGGCTCAAACTCAGGGCAAAGTCCTAAGTTTGGTCTTGCTCTTGCTGCTTCCTAAGTCTAATAAGAAAAAAGTTTAAAATTACTAGATCAAATAAGATTGTTCATTATATCATTTCATTCATTAACCAGGTGAACAATGGTTAATCATAAAATTTAATAAATTAACGTGCCCACAGAAAACATAAGATCCAATATTACTAAAGACTATCCCCAAAATGTTGAGAGATGACAGAAAAGTAACATCACTAAAAGAAAGTCAGACTGTATTATAAGTTTGCAGTCTTTCCCCAATCAACATGACATAATTATAACTGAATATTTTTGATAATTACTTCATACAAAAACAAAATAGTGATCACTGGAATTATCATTTACACAGAAGTACAGCACACAGAGATCTCAATATTACAGTTACTCTTTAAAATAAATTTTTTAAAAAGGGACTATAAAAAACAAAATGGCAGGGAGAATAAAATGATCAAATTGTCCATCAAAAAATAGTAATAATAAAGGGATATTTTAAAATAAAAGCAAAGAGCTAGATATTTGAAAATACGGTAGAATTAATTCTTATTAAAAAGATCTGGTCATCTTTATAAAATCCAAAAGTGCTCAGAGAAAGTGAAGACTAGAGGAACCATATTCTCTCAGTAAAGATTCAGAAAATATGAACTGACCATTTAAAATTCAAACAGAATGGGGGAACTAATGAATGTATAAAAAGAACTATGAAATCTTCCAAATAAAAACCATAATGGAAACTCTAACTGAACTTTCTAAATTACTACAGTCACTCCACTCTCTACTGAAATATTTATGAACCCTACCCTCCCCGGCTAAGGAATATGGCAACTCAGATGCATTTTCCAGGGATGTTAGTAGACGTACAACAGCTACTTGCTATAGAACAGACCCAGTCAGCAGTACAGAAGTTCACAGCTTCAGCGAAGTTGTAGCCCTGATTAAATCCAGAATGATAGGCACGAGGAAACGTCACAACAAACTCGCCAGCACACTGATTGGTCCTGTACACCTAAGTGCAAATTCAAAACAGTGATACAAAACAATAAAAACAAAAACAAACAAAAAAGGGGGAGGGTGACAGATTTGATCAGTCAGTTTCAGAGCATTTTCTAAAATTGAAAATAACAAAGCATTAACCTACACATATCAGAATATATCAGGTTTAAGAATTCTACCTTCTTAAAATAGTCACTTATAATAAGTTATAACAATTCATGACAAAAACTGGCAGCCAAAAGAAATTCTCAAAGAGAAAGTGTTACCCTCACTGAGCTACTAGTTTCCTAACTTGACAGAATTTTTACAATTAAGAAAATTTAATTCCTTTAATTCTTGTGCTGCAAAAAGAGGTAAAGGACGGAACTTTCTCCTATTTTTGAATAATTTTTTGGAAATGGACTAATGATTAGCTCATATGTATTATGGAGATATTCCCAAAATCAGATTTTCTAAATCTCACTTTGTTTTATAATACTGTGTATCATTTGAAAAGTCACAGATGTCAGTATAAATTCACTCTATAAAGACAAGAGTCCCACTAATCTAGTCTCATTAAGGTTATGATGAATATCTGACTGTAAGTAAGAAACTTACCAAATTTATACTTTATCAGGTGTTAGTAGCTTAAATTTAATAATCATTTTCAAAATTAAGTTGAAAAGTAGAAAAAGTATCATGTGTGTTTACTTCCTCATCAAACGTGGAAAAAAACCTTTGAAATTTTTATATAAAATATGATTTCCAAAATAGTATCAATTAGAACGACCACTTAAAATAATCCTGTTAAATAGGGACAATAAAGAATATAAGATTTTTGTTGAAACCAAGATATAATGGTTTACCAACAGCAAAGGTTATTTTAATGGTAGCTATACATAAAGTATAATTCATACTTTAAAACACCACTTTCTTAATCAAATAGATGTTGTCCCTTCAGAGTATAAATTCTAATTTAGCTAGAAAATAACATGATCTTTTACTTGCAGTTACAAAACAAAGCATTTGTTGCAATTCTATATAATTGAAAGCTAAAATAACTTTAAAATACTGAAAGGAGACAAGAAGACTCACAGGTACACCATGCTCCATTAGCACATTGGGGTTCATGATGGTGACTAACTGATGTAGGAGATCAGGCTGAGATTCAAATAACTCAGGGGCCAGCTCCCTCATCACCTCTTCCAGTTGTTCTGCAGCATGAGATGGCACACCATACCATGTCTTTGGCTCCCCCCTAGCAAAAGAAATAACTTTTTAGCTAGGTAGAGCATGGTGCCAATGAGGCCATGGTCTCTGATGCAAATCCACAAAATTATAATTAATTGTCATTTCAAATGGCCACAGATAATAAGTCCTGAATCCTGACAACCATCTTATAAATCTGTGCTATTGTTTGTAATAGATACATACTTATCATTATTAAAGAAGCAATTCAAAACAAACTCCTTAAGGTACATCAGTAATAGTATCGTCAAGTAGGAAAGAGGCTACATGAAAAGTACAGTGTTGCAAAGTATACTAACATATTTCCTTGATTCACAGGTCCACTGAACATTCTAATTATCCCCAAAATGATTAAAGTCAATGCTCTCTAGAATACCTTTCCATAATTTCACTGAGCCCAATTTTACTATCCAAAAAAATAAGTCAAGGCTAGAAATTGTCAAAACCTTAAATAGAAATCTATCTATAAATGTTAAGAATCAAAAACTTGGAATCATTAATGTATCAGACATTAGTGCACTAGCTCATTTATAATACCAAAGTGTACTCCTAGGAAACAGATTTAATTACTCATGTTATTTATAGAATACCTCAATTTCCTAATCCTAATCCAATTCACAGTGCTGTCTCTAACAGAAATTACTGTGATGATGAAAATATTCTTGTGATGATGGAGGCCTAGGTAGACAAGCTACATCTCCCTCCATGACTAAAAAGGAATACAACTACCTCAAAACTAAAGACAACCGTAAGTTCCAGAAAATCACGCAGCATGGAAGTCCAACAAACAAAGATATAAAGAAGAAATACTCATCCAGACAGGTAGTATGGGTGGAGCTGGGGTGGAGAGGATGCAGTACAGTGGTGGCAGCAGCAACAGCAGCTGCAGGCCAACAGAAAGCAGTTTCACATTTTAAAAACTAGGAACACCTGGGGAGCACTTCCAGCACCAGACCAGACCACACAGCTCACAGTCCCAGCACCGCAGAAAATAAAGCCTCATTGCTTCTGACTATGAAAATCAGTGGGGGTTGGGGCGAAGGAAGAAACTGCTGGTCTCTTTAGTAGAGTCCGCTTGTTTAAAGGGCCCCCACAGTCCTAGAACATCCGCAGACCCACCCACTCAGGGAACGACGGCCAGGGCAACAGCTCGAGACACCAGTCCCATACAGAAGTGGGAGAAGTGACTGGAAAAAGGGCTAGTGCTAAGCAAGCAACATTGTTCCCTCTCAAACCCCTCCCCCACATACAACTCCACAACGTGGTGAAACAGGTCGCCCGTTACTGACAAATACCTAAGGCTCCGTCCCTTAAAACGTAACAGGTGTGAAAGCTCTACCTAAGACACAGAGGCAAACAAACACAGGAGCCTGTCAAGATGAGGAGACAGAGAAGTATGGCCCAAAAGAGGGAACGGACCAAGGTTCCAGTGGGAGAACTAAGCGACAAGGAGATAGCTGACCTAACAGATGCAGAGTTCAAAACACTGGTGATAAAGATGCTAACAGGCTTGACAGATATGCTTAAGTATGGCAAACGCATAAGAGAAGAAGTGAAGGCTATGCTAAATGAAATGAAGGAAAATCCGCACAAAACCGATGGTGAAGGGAAGGAAACCGGGGTTCAAATCAATGATTTGGAACCTAAGGAAGAAAAAAAGTCAACCAGTACAGAATGAGGAAACACAATTGAAAAAAATGAGGAGAGGCTTAGGAACCTCTGGGACAACTTTAAACATGCCAACATCCAAATCACAGGGGTGCCAGAAGAAGAGGAAGAGCAAGAAATTGAAAGCTTATGTGAAAAAATAATGAAGAAAAACTAGACATACAAGTCCAGGAAGCACAGAGTCCCAAACAAGCTAGACCCAAGGAGGACCACACCAAGAAACATCATATTAAAATGCCAAAGGTTCAAGATAAAGAGAGACTCTTAAAAGCAGCAAGAGAAAAGCAGAGTTACCTACAAAGGGGTGCCTATAAGACTCTTAGCTGATTTCTCAAAAGAAACTTCGCAGGCAAGAAGGGACTGGCAAGAAGTATTCAATGTAATGAAAAGCAAGGACCTACAACAAAAATTACTCTATCCAGCAAAGCTACCATTTAGAATGGAAGGGCAGATAAAGTGCTTCCCAGACAAGGTAAAGCTAAAGAAGTTCATCATCACCAAGCCATTATATGAAATGTCAAAGGGACTTACTTAAAAAAAAGATCAAACTTATGAACATTAAAATAACAACAAACTCACAATTATCAACAACTGAATCTAAAATATAAAAACAAATCCAACTAAGCAAACCAGAATAGGAACAGAATCATAGGTATGGGGATCATTTGGAGAGTTATCAGCTGGGAGTGGGAAGTGGGAGAAATGAGAAAATGGTGCAGGGATTAAGAAGCATAATTGGTGGGTACAAAATAGACAGGGGGAGTTAAGAATAATATAGGAAAGGGTGAAGCCAAAGAACTTATATGCATGACCCATGGACATGAACTTAGGGGCGTGGGATTGCTGAAGGGAATGAGGGTACTGGGTGAAGGGGAGCAAAAGAAAAAAATTGGGACTACTGAAACAACATAATCAATAAAATATACTTTAAAAAAAAAAGGTTCTTGTAACGTAGGATCTCCAAGCTAAGGAGCTGTTTAAGTGTTTGTGATGTTCTGAAAAAACCACCACGAGGACCAGCAGATGTGGACATGTTTACTGTTTACATACAGGAGAGTGCACCAATGGCAGCGGATGGGTAGACTGCACACCGTCTCCAACCTTGGTGTTACTTATAGGTCTAGGGAGGGAATAGCGTGTGAAAATTCTACTTTCACAATAAACAGAGCAGTCTTTTTTTAAGTACATATTATTATGCTATTAGTCATCACAATTTTTCCCTTATTGCCCCACTGCGCCAGGTAACCCTTCCCTCCAGCAATTCCTCCCCTTACTTCATACCATGGGTCATGCATATAAAAATACATTGGCTTCTCAATTTCCTATGCTATTCTTAACATCCCCCTATTTTGTACCTACCAATTATGCTCCTTAATCCCTGTTCCTTTTCCCCCATTCTTCCCCTTCCTGCTGAAAACCATCTATGATTCTGTTCCTGTTCTAGTAGTTGTTTTTATTGTTTCGATTCAGTTGTTGAGTTTTGAGTTTGCCATCAGTTTAATGTTCATAGTTTTGATCTTTTTCTTAAATGTGTCCCTTTAACATTTCATGTAAAATGGCTTGGCGATGATGAACTCCTTTAGCTTGTCTGGGAAGCACTTTATCTGCCCTTCCATTCTAAATGGTAGCTTGCTGGGTAGAGTAGTCTAGGTTGTAAGTCTTTGCTTTTCATCACTTTGAATACTTCTTTCCAGTCCCTTCTTGCCTGCAAAGTTTCTTTTGAGAAGTCAGCTGACAGTCTTATAGGAACTCCTTTTCTCTAGCTGCTTTTAAGATTCTTTATCTTTAACCTTTGGCATTTCATTTTTTAATTTTTTAAAGATTTTATTTACTTTTAGAGAGAGGGCAAGGGAGACACACATCAATGTGCAAGAGAAACATCAGTTGCCTCTCGCCAGCCCCCAACTGGGAACCTGGCCCGTAACCCAGGCACGTGCACTGACTGGGAACTGAACCATCAACCCTTTGGTTCACAGGCCAGGACTCAATCCACTGAGCCACACCAGCCAGGGCTGGCATTTTAATTATGATGTGTTTGGTGTGGTCCTCTTCGAGTCCAACTTATTTGGGACTCTGTGCTTCCTGGACTACTATGTCTATTTCCTTCACCAAATTAGGAAAGTTTTCTTCCATTATTTTTTCAAATAAGTTTTCAATTTCTTGCTCTTCCTCTTCTCCTTCTGGCATCTCTATGATTTGGGTGTTGGGACTTTTGTCAATTTCCCAGTCTTATTCTCTCCTCATTTCTTTGAATTCTTGTTTGTTCATTCTGTTCTGATTGTTTATTTCTTATGTTTCAAATCGTTGCGTTGAACCCTGATTTTTTTCCCTTCACTCTTAGTTCCCTGTGGTTTTTTATTTCACTTAGTGTAGCCTTCATTTCTTCCCTTATGCTTTTGCCATACTCAATTAGTTCTCTAAGCATCCTTCTCACCAGTGTTTTGAACTCTGCACCTGGTAGGTTGGCTATGTTTTATTTAGTTCTTTTTCTGGGGTTTTGTTCTGTTCTTTCATTTGAGCCATATTTCTTTGTCTCAATTTGGCAGCCTCCGTTCGTGTATTAGGTAGAGCAGCTTGACTCCCTATCTTGGCGCACCTATTACATTGTATGGGGTGGAGACCCACTTTACCACATTGTTGCCTCTGTATGTGGGAGAGGGGTCAGAGAGGGGACTATGCCTCTGACAAGCTACAGGAGGCTTACTCGGCACCTGCCCCGCTTCCAATCACTTTACTCGCTTCCCATATGCAACTAGCATCATTCCAGCTATTGTCCTGGTGGTGGTTCCCAAAGTGGGTGGATTTATCTATGTTCTGCAACTGTGCAGGCCCTTTAAAGGGTGTCCCCTGAGACACTGGCAGTTTCTACGATCGCCCCAACCCCCCACTGGTTTCCTACAGGCAGAAATTATGAGGCTTTATTTTTCTGGTGCTAGAACCTTTGGCTGCTGGTCAGGCCTGGGGCTGGGATGCTCGATCTACCACACATGAATGTGGGACGACCACTTCCACCAGCCACTGCCTCACTGCCACCACACCACATCCTCTCTGACCCCTACACCGGCTCCACCCCTCCTACCTGCCTGGATGAATATGGCTTTAAATCTTTAGTTGTTAAGACTTCCATACAGTTCAATTTTCTGGCAGTTTTGGGTGTTTTCTGTTTTGAGGTTAGTTGCAATCCTTCTTACGGTTGTGCAAGAAGGTGAAGCTTGTCTACCTACTCCTCCATCTTGACCAGAAGTTCTAAATACAGGAGTGTTGAGGCACAGGAGCCTTGAGGGATGAGATATCCAGATATAGATTGTTTTTTTCATTCCTCATGGCTGCCACACCTGTTCTCTGAGGTGGTGGAGGGTCCAGACCCTGAGTTACCCCACACTCTATTCCGATATTGTTTGTTACTCCATAATTTTTGTATTAGTTTTTTCAGACAGGGAGTCCCTGGCTGGTGAGAATATTGGTATATAGTATGTATATGCCATAAGTATAGGATAGTATACTATAGCAGTATAGTATAGTACAGGCTACATATATCCCAAGGGGAAAAAAGGCAGAGGTCAAAGAGGACATGACTTTTGTCTTATTTGACTAGACAACTTCCAAGATTTTGATAGAGAAACTAACTATGTAGAGTATGGAAGGTTTTTTTTCTGTTTGTTTGTTTTTTTGCTTGATTTAAGGGAGACAAGAAAATGGGATTTAACACTGGAACAGAACTGTTAGCTGACTTTTCCCTAAATAGGAATAGGCTGCAATTCCCTAAATATTTACTTGATATGGAATTGTAGTATTCAATTTGATTATTTAGTTCTGATAATATATCTAGTTAGCCAAACTATTGAGCGATGTAGATGGGCTTTTAAGTGAGGCCTATACTGTGTAAACAAGTAATTAGGTAGGAAAAAAAAACACACACACAAAGGTTAATGAAGATGGTAAACTACAAACCAGTTTTTGAGTTTGTGTCAGATGAGAAGACTTTCAAATGCAAGGCTTTAGCTAGAATGAAATTAAGTAGTGACAATTTGATAGATTGTTTTTATCTGTAGTTTAAAAATTTCTGGAAGGAAAACTAGAAAAATTCAGGATCCAGTCTAGGTTATAGGTGAGAAATAAAACTTTACAGACAATTTATTGAGTTGAAATCTAACTTTTATAATTGCATATAATAATTTTATTGAAACAATTTTGTTTATTTTTATTAAAGAATCAAATTAAGATTAATTAATTTAATGTATTAGTCCAGCTTTAATTTTGCCTGATTATTTGTATAAACGTAACAGAAATAGTAAATGATTATACAGGTATTTTTAAATTTATTTTGTTGGAATGTTATAAAAATTTTTTAGATTGAGTTTTAATTAATCCCTTAGGGCCAGGAAGCCAAGCCACAAAGTTGTCATCATGTTTTGCAGGTAATATTTACAGATTTAGAAGAGTTTTCAAGGTTTTGAGATTCCAAAATGTTTTGAGGGTTTCTAAAAAAATTTTGTTTTATCATTTCCCAGGAAAGCAATTTTTGTTCTTTACCTGGAAAGACTGTCAAGATTCCTTTAAAAAGTAAGGTACCAGGCCATTTTTCAAAGGACTTTTAATTGGTTTTCAAAGTTAATCTTAATTTTTTTAGGTTTTTTGCTGACATTCAGAGCCCAGAAATGATTTTTTTGATATGACATTCCAGATAAAGACTTGCTTAACAAAACGATAACCAGAGGCTGGCTTTATGTGTCCTGTTATGAAGAAATCAGATTTTTATTTGATTTATGTAAATAAATATTGTCATGGAAAGAATAATATTTGCTAAGAGTTTCTAAGTTTCAGAGGGATCAGGTATGGAGAAAAATATAAATGTTTTAATACTGTTTATAAAACTATAATTTATCACTTGTTTTAGGAAAATAAAGTTTTCTTATGTTTGGAAAACAAAATATGAAAAATTAGTAATATTTTTAATGAAAAGTTATAAACGTCACAATTATTTTTATTATGTTCCATAATTAATTTTTGTCTATCTTATTTGCAAGTGTTTCTATAAATCCAGGTATTTTACAGTTTTAGCAATTATTATTCAGTTTAAAGGTATGATCCAAAAATCCATTTTCAGAAGTATGAAATTCAAAACAAGTCAGTCTTCTCCATTACCCCTCCAAAGATATATTGTTGTAAATTATCAAACAATGGCTATTTATAAATGATAAATCTTAGTGATGTGGTTAGATTTGATTATAATGTAACTGACAAAGGAATTTTTCTGTAATAATATTTAAAGATAATTAAAATTATAAATCAAAGTATATTAAAACATGTAATTTCTAGAATGTTTTAATAAAAATGTGTATATAAATAGAATATATTTTTTTTACTTAACAGATTTTCTTATGTATTTTAACTATATTAAATAGGCCTAATTAGGTTAAAAGCTTTTGTTTTATAAAAGAGAGAGAATAAATCATTGAGGTATTCCAGGGCCCATTGGAATTAAAGTCATTTCTTGGTTAGAAAGTATTTTAAAATTTGAATTTGTCAAACAACCAAGAATATAATAAACTTTTTGTAAAATAACACCTTTTTATGGTAATGACATTAAAAGACATTAAACTTAAAATTGATTTTTATATCAAATAATTTGTCCAGACCAAGGATTTTGTTTATATTTACACACATACACACAAACACACATATTTTAGCCAATAAAATATTACACCCTATTTACACCATTTGGAGGCAGAAAACATATTACGTGTAATATGCGAGGTCTGTCTGGAAAAAGTCCAGCCATTGTTAATATAATGAGAACAGTTTGCACAACACTAATATGATGTAACCTGGCAGCCAAGGAGAGTGGACTGGAATGTACATGTGGGAACAATGATGACTTCACTGTACTAATCAGTGGGGGCGGTAGATGCCTTTGAGTGAGCATGTGCGGTATGTGGCTGTCACATTCAAAATGACTGAGTGAGTAGAGCAATAAATCTGCATCAAATTTTGTTTTAACCTTGAACATTCCTCCACGGAAACTATTTGGATGATTCAGAAGGCCACAGCTGTGGACAAGTGGTGACTGGCAGCTGCATCACACTGATGGCAATTGAGAGAAGTGTGTGAGGCCCCAAGTTACCTACATTGAAGGGGACTGAGGTGTCATTTTCTTATGTACAGTGTTTCTTGTATCTTCTTCAATAAATGTCTATTTTTTCATATTACATGGCTGGATGCCTTCTGGACAGACCTCATATAGACATATATTATATAAAGACCATATATATAAAGACTGAACATATAAAGACTAAATACATAATGTAAATTACTAATTTTTGTAGAAAAAGTACAAAATTTTTCATGTCTTCTTTTTTTAATGTAAATTTTCTGCAACTTTTAAAAAAGATTTTTAAAAATTATTTTTAGAGAGAGGGGAAGGGGAAGAGAAAGAGAGGGAAAGACACATCAATGTGTGGCTTCCTCTCATGCGTCCCTGCCCCCCCCCCCAAACTAGATACCTGGCCCGCAACCCAGGCATGTGCCCTGACTGGGAATTGAACTGGCAACCCTTTGGTTCGCAGGCTGGCACTCAATCCCCTGAACCACACCAACCAGGGCTTTTCCTGTAATATATTTAGTCCCTTTTAGTTTGCCTGTTTTAACTTTTAGAAATTAGAACATTGTAATTTTATTTTTAAAAAGTCATATTTTATATTTTATTACTTAAAGCTAAGTATTTTTAAAATTTAATTAGAACTTTTAATTTTTAGTGACAATTAAAACTAATTAGTATTCTTCTAATTGACAAATTTAGGAGCACATTTTATAACTTTCAGGAATAGTTATTTTTTTATTGGCAAATACATTTATATTTTTATTTTTGGTGATTACTGCATTCTTTTACTGAGCTCAAAAGTGAACTGTTTTATTATTTAGGCTTCTGACAACTTTTACAGAAGCTGAAGAAGCAGCAGGGGAGATTATCAGCCTTGGGCTTGTTCCCAGGACCATAGATCCTGGGCCCCAGAAGGAGAATTTGGAGTGTTTGAAATATTTATATTTTTCCCCAAGTTTTATTGTCTGAGAGGGGAGTGATTTTTCCTTGTTTAAACCATCAATTGAAATTGTAAAACTCTTATGATGTAATTACATAAAAGATTGTATACAAGAGAGTTTATCCTATTTTTCAGATCTTTAGCAAAACAATTTGCGATCAAGAGCAAGTTGTTCCTTTCAAAACAGAAACAAGAACAATATCTAAAGCAAAGGCAGGGTTTCAGGGAGAGACTGGGACTAACCTTAGAGTTTTATGTCCTCATTTTTCTTTTCAACTGAAGCTCACCCTAACCACCGTATTTTCCCTTCATCTACCAGCTGCTTGGTAGTGCACTTGCACAGCACATGCAGTAGGGGCCAGCCCACTGCTACCGCTGCAGTGAAATTTTTTTCCCCCAGTAGCAGCGTTCTGCCTTTACAAGTTTTACAAGACCTACGGGAGTGTTTGGGATATCCCTCCAACCCTGAGGAGGGCCCCAGGAATCAAATAGGCTTGTGACTTCATACCACACTGAACCAGTGGACCACCCCAGGATTCACCTCAGTGACCTCTCTGTGGACTACCCCTAGCTAGCAACCTCTCCAGGACTACCCTTCTGGTGATTCCCACCTCGGATTCCCTCTGGTGACCTCCATCATTCCCACGTTAGCATTCTCAGTTGACTCAACAGGGGTAGTTTCCAGAATATCATGTTCCTGACGCCAATTGTAACACAGGAACTCCAACCCGGGAAGCTGTGTAAGTGTTTGTGATAATCCAGAAAAAACAGAGGACCAGCAGATGTGGACATGTCGTTTATTACAGTATTTACATTACAGGGAAGAGCACCAATGGCGGCTGACTGGTCTGAGAGAGACTGTGCCCCGCCTCCAGCCTGGGAGTTACTTATAGGGTTAGGGAGGGATATGCATGTGAAAATTCTGCACTTCTGTGATAAACACAGGAGTCCTGAGACTATGGGCCTTGAGAGGGCTGGGACATCCAGATATAGACTGTTTTTCCCATTCCTTATGGCTGCTGGCTAGGCAGCTACCTGTTCTGAGATCATGGAGGGGCCATGTCCTGAGTTACTCCACAGTTCTATATCTGCACTGTCCAATCCAGGAGCTCCTACTTACATGTAACTATAAAGCACTTGAAATGAGGTTAGTGTAATTAAGGAAGTAAATTTTTAATTTTGCTTAATCTTAACTTAAATAGCCACACTGGCTAGAAGTTACCACATTACACAGAACAGTGATCAAGTAGTGAATGAAAAATCACTGGTTTTCTACTACATAGTGTGATCTGAATATTACTTTCCAAACGGAGAGAAAAATATCATTTAGTTAGGATCATAATACTGGCCAAGGAACTAGGTAAGCTGTGGGTCAGATACAAAAAAATTCAGCAAAAGAATTTAATGAATATAATGTAACGGAGGCATTTTTAGGGAAAATGTTATTTAAAAAGTAAAATTATTTGAAATTTTCAAATACGGAAGGTTTAGCCAGATCTTAACCAGAAGGTTTAAAGTACATAAACTTTAAACATCCTCCCTGGCATATCAAAAGTTATGCCCAAGTAGTTTTCATGTATACCAAAGAAGTATCATTTGGTCTAAAACTCCAAGCTCTGACCATGCACATACTTTAAAGGGAAGGTGTCCGAGATATTGTATCCTTAGACTACTACACTTCTCCCCTTGATATATTGTCCTACTTTTGGATAGGAAATACTTTTAAATTCAGCTCTCCCTAATATATCACCTAATATTATTAAACCTTTAAAAAGATTACTATGTATGTATGCTGTTAACAAAGATTGTACATACCAGTGCAAGTAATTGATGGAATAACTCCAGTGATCTTCAATGTGCCAGCAAAAAGAAGAGAAACACATTCCCACATAGAGCCATGGTACTTTCATACCAGAGATGTCTACATTAATGTGTGCAAGAACAGACTGCTCCAGGACAGGCATATTATTCAAGTTCCAACCAGAAAGTGCATATTCCTTTAAAGAAAAAAAAAGGTGAATGAGAAATCGGAAATGACCAGTGCCCAAAAGAAATCTCAAGGGAAGTAAAAATTTTGTATTTACAGTAAGCTAGTACACAGAAATCTGTACACTTTTCTAACTTAAATATTTAATGCTTTTTGTCTATGTGCTATTTAAATTTCCCTTTAATTATTTCATATATCTTTGCATTACTTTGAAGAATATAAACAAGGCTTTTTACTACTCCCCCCAGCTTACCAATAAAATAGTGTGACTCATTTTAATAGGTCACTATTATAGTTCTTTCTCCCCAGTAGCATAACTTCCTAAAATGTCTATCTCTATACTTTCAGAATCATGCCATATAACAAGGACATAATGAGATACATAATCCTGAATTTGTGGCAACACTGAAGACTGAGATGATGCAGAAAGTTACCACGACCACCAACACCCCCCTACTACAAACTCATTTAGAAATATTACATAAATTAACAGACATTTGTTTCATAGATGAACTCAAAAGAAAAAAGGATTCCCAGTTTCCAGAAACAAAGAGAGGACGCAAAGCCAAAATGAAAAAGAAAAGCAGTTGTCCTAGTTTTCATAGAGGTTTGTAACTAAATATATGCACTGGACAGTGAGTATCAAAAAAGCCGTATGAGGTAGAGACTTCAAGTTTTTATCCTTGTAGAGAGCAGTTCTTAACCCTTTTAGTGCCATGCATTAATTGCTAAAATTCATGTGAGAAATGCCAGGCTATTTTGCTGAGAAATGCAGAGTTTATGAAAAATGTCTATAAAAATATTATTCATAATAATTTGCTGAAAGTTTCACGACATATAGTAAATACACTCTTCTTTTGTAAGCAGTATTCTTTGGTGCAATTTACCAAAAAAATTATTGTATTAGAATTATTTTAATTACAACAATTATTTTAGAAAAAATAAATTCTTTCCTTCAGTATGGCTTTTGAAGTATAATACATGGCATAATATAAAACCTATGATTATAGTTTGAAAACACACATAGCAACATGGATAGCAAGAAGTATGCCAAATATTGCATAAATTTTTGGATAAAAAAACTTCATAATGTACAAAAAAAATGAACACAAATGGCATTCACGCTAAAGACATATAGCAATAGATATCAACAATGAAAAACAGCTTATAAACAAAATGTTAACGCTGTACCGTGAAGCAATGAAAATGTCCATTATCAAAAGCTTCCTTATCATGTACAATGCATAGTTTTGACGATTATTACAAAGATAAATGAAATTAAAAGAATCGTTTAAAATGTAAGCAAAAATTATAACAATATGTCAGTATTTCAACAAGCATAAAAATTTGAAATTTGGATCGACATGAGAAAAACTTATATCAATATATAACCTGAGGTACAAAAAGAGAGAGCAAAACATAAAATACAAATTATTCCATTGTTATTGACATTTATAGCCATTGAAAGAAGTCACTGGGAGCGACACTGGCACTTTTCGGAAAATTTGTCAGTGTCGCTCACAGCGACGCTGGCACTCAAAGGGTTAAAGTGGAGTCTAGGAAGCCCAAGACTATTTCAGGGTATCTACAAAGTCAAACTATTTTCATAATATTTCTAAGATGTTATTTGCCTTTTTCACTATCATTCCTGCAGAAGTGCAGTGTGACTTTTCCAGAGGGTTTGTGGTATGAGACATCACAACAACTGAATATAGAAATAGGTCACAGAATCCAACTGCCTTCCATTGGCAGATTGATAACTACTGAACCTGGATGACAGGTACTGAGGGAGGAAGGTAAGTGTATTATTATGTTTACTTTTATACACTTGACACTTTCTATAATATAGGGTTTAAAAATAAAACCCTCAACATAAGAGGTCAAATAGTCAATGACAAAGCTGAAGAGAGAATCTGTGAACTAGACAGATTTGAGTATATCATCCATAATGCAGCACACAAATGAAAACTATAAAAGTACAACGAAGAGTCACATAGGATAGCTCTGGTTGAGTGGCTGAGTTGGAGTGTCATCCCATACACCAAAAAAGGTTGCGGGTTCGATCCACAGTCTGGGTATGTACGGGAGGCAACCAATCGATGTCTCTCTCTCCCCCCACCTTCCTCTCACTCTTTAAAAAAAATCAATAAAAATATCCCTGAGGATTAAAAAAAAAAGTCAGAGGATAAAATAAAGTTCAAAATAGGTTTAACTAGGAATGCCAATTAAAAATAATAAAGGGATATAATTTTTACCCCCAAAAGGCTTAAAAATAAAAAGGTTTTCAAAAAATACTATTCAATACATTTTTTAGTTGATTAGCTGCTTGGCTGAAAAAACAATGAATTTAGTTGAGGACACAAGACCTACTTACAAAAGTTTCAAGATAAAGTAAACTCTAAATACAGACAGAAGAGTAAATTCTATAGTTCTTAAAAGGGCAGCAAAACAGTTATCAACATGTGTTGGGACAGTTAAGAGAAGTTCATGAAAAATGAAGAACCAGGGTAGAGCTTGAAAGTATAGATAAGGTTTGAAAGTAAATAACAGAGAGACAGAATATACTGGTCTAGCTGATGAAGGGTCAGAGTAGAATACTCAGTAATACAGGAATTAAGACTAGAAAAAAATTGGATCTTTAACATTAAGTTTCAAACTAAAAAGCTTTAATTTAATCTTACATTCAAAAGGGAAATAAAACAAATGCACCTTATTTTAAACTTCTGATTATAGAAATTTCAATATAAACAAAAGTAAACAGATTTAGATAATGAACTCCCAAGGACCTATCAATCTTAAAATTTTAAGTGAAATGAAAACACAGACTGCAAAGAGTAGTAGTAAGCAAAAAACAGTTAATAAAGCAGGCCTAGGACTGCTATCCTTCAAAGGTCTGCTTAAAGTCTGGCCCTTGGGTGGCATCTGTAAACTCACATAATGAATAGTTCCTGACACTGACTGAATGGCTCACAGGGCCTAGACTGTACAACATGGTTTATGCACATTTTCTTTCCTCTCAGGAGTCTGCAATTTTGGTATATGTTAGGCAGAGGGTGCGTATGTCACCAGCCCCCAGTGAAATCCTTAAGCACCGAGTCTCTGATGAGCTTCCTGGTAGGCAACACGTCATTCATTGTCAATCTGATACTGAAGTAACTAAGTGCATCCTGTGACTCCATTGGGAGAGAACTCTTGAAAGCTTATACCTGGTTTTCTTTGGACTTTGACCATGCATCTTTATTTTCCCTTTGCTGATTTCCTTTGCACCCTTTCACTGTAATAAATCACAGACATGAGTCCACTCAGAAACTCACTAAACCTAAAGAGGGTCTTGGGGACCCCCAACACAAGTGATTATGATATAACACCATGACAATCATCCAAACATGATGTGAAGGACCAAGACAAGGACAGTAGTAATGGGAATGAAAAGAGGTTAATCCTATAGAAAATAATGAAAAATGAATTAACAGGATTAAATCAGTGATTTAATATGGAATGAGGATAAGAAGAAAACAATGTTCCCAAGGTTTCAAGTTCTATGCTATCTTTATTCTTCAGAAGCCCTGTTTGTAGAACACATTGTATTCATAAGACAATTATATTAACTTTGAAAGTAGTTTTCGACTATGCTGTGATACAAGAGAAGCATGTTATCAGATACCAAAAGGCTAACTCATACATAAATTCAAAACAAATGTACAATTCTTGTGAAAAACTAGTAGTTATCTATTATTCTAATAGAATCACCTTCACAGGAGAGTAACAAACTGACATAAAATATAAGTATAAAAAGTCTGAAGATTTTACATTCTCTAATTAGTCCTTACAATTATTTTATGATAAATGGGTTCTCTCATTCCAACCTTCATCTCAAAAACAAAATTGAGTTAAACATTATTGCTTAGAAAATAAATAGCAAATCCACAATCTAGTCTAGCAAAAAAAAGTTGTACCACCTATATTTTCATACTATGGGAAGTGTCTTTATTAAAGCCCAGCATTATTTCACATTCTTAAGTGAAGGTGAATGGTGCAAAAGCAGAAATAGGTAAATGGATATTCATACAAAATTCCAACAAGAGTTAATATTAACATTATTAATATTAGTTACTTGGGGTTGACACTCAAAATAATCTTTTAAAACTCTGTGACCTTATCTCTGAGATTAGAAGACATAAATATCTATTCAAGAACTTAAAAATTCAGAACAAAAAAAAAAATTCAGGAAAAAGCAAGAACTATAAAATGAAGTCTCGTCCCAATAATTAGGTAATTGTCTACCATTTGCCTATAGAAGGATATGAAGAAACTCAGGTTCATGGAATTCTTTATACTTATACAAACTGGGTTTAATTTAGTGACACTGAACACTTGTACATTCCAACACTGAACTCTTTATAGAAAAAGATTCCATATAAAATCTATATTCTCCATCCACTGTAATCATTATCTTTCTCCCTTAGTAAAATCCAGTGTCTACTCTCAAGTCATTATTATCCTGTGTTGTACAATCAGAGGAGGAAAAAAAACAATAATGCTAAGATAATGAGAAAGCCAAAAAACAGAACTTTTGATAATAAAAGAAAAAAACAAAAAAATAAAAACTTTATTCAGCACATATTACGTGCTCAGACATTTCTGAATGGATGGCTAGCATAACAAAGGATGAGATAGTACCATGAATAAACTGAGCAGGCAATACCGTAAGGAATTAAGATGGATTAGACAGAGCATGAAGAGACTCAAAAAAAAAAAAAAAGTAAGTTAGGTACAGATAAGTAGTATACTCGCAGTTCTGTTTTAAAAGGAATATGTAATTTCGTATGTGTGATTTATAACTGCTTATACAGATACAATTTATCTGGAAGAATATGCTAGAAAATAAAATAGAATCTGCCTCTCTCAGATTATGAACTGAGAGTAGCTAAACTTAACTGTAAAGGACTTCCAGCACTGGAAATGTGAAGAGGCTGGGCAATTCCTCTGTATAGAAAAGAAGGGTAAATTTTGACAAAATTATCAAAACCACCATTTCATGGCACTAGAAACTGATCAAAGGCATAAAAAAAAGAGAAGCATCTACTCTTAAATAACTAAAACGCTATTCTCAGGTAAGCAAAAATTGAAAGAATTCATTGCTATCAGACCTGCACTACAAATAAAAGCAGTTCTCCAGGTCAAAATAATATGACCCCAAATAGTAACTTTGATCCACAGGAATGAATGAAGAAAACCAAAAATGGTAAATATGTGAGTTGATATGTTTTTAAAAAGTGTATGTTTTTCTCTTAAAAAAAAAAAAGTGATTTAAAGCAATAATTAGCCCTGACCAGTGTGGCTCAGTTAGCTGGGTGCTGGCCTGCAAAACAAAAGGTTGCTGGGTTCAATCCCCAGTCGGGGTGCATGCAAGAGGCAACCAATCAATGTTTCTCTCCCTCTCTTTCTCCCTCCCTTGCACTCTCTCTAAAAATAAATAAATAAAATATTTAAACAAAAAGAAAGCAATAATTATATTGCTGTATTGTGTTTATACACATGTAGATATAATGTACAATAAACAAAAGAGAGAAGAAAATGAAGAGCCACTCTTTCAAAGTTGCTATATTTACCAGAATTACGTCAATATTAACATGAAGCAAATATAAAGATGTACAGTGTCAAATAAAGCTGTTCAAAAGGGAAAAAAAGCTGCATATTATAATTCTCTTAATCATTAATTAACTCAATCATATATAGCCAAAAAAAAAAACCAAAGGAATTAAAATGATATGAAAAACATCTGCTTAACATCAAAAGAAAGCCATAAAAGAGAAATAGAAACAAAGACAAGAAACAGAAAATGGCAAGATGGCAGACATAAATCAACCATATCAATAATTACATTAAATATAAACAGATTAAATACTTCAATCAAAAGGCAACATCAGACTAGATTTAAAAAGCAAGATCCAATCATATGCTGCCTACCAGAGAGATGCTTCAGATTCCAAAATACAAGCAGCTTCAAAATAAAAGAATGGGAAAATATATACCATGCAAATAGTAACCTTAAGAGAGCTGAAATCACTATACTTTTTATTATAAATCCTGCATTATGTAACTTTCTTAAACTCTGTATAACTTTTAATAAGAGATAAAACATTTAATCACTGCCAATTACAGAGAAAAAGAAAATGTGACAAGGACCAAAGAGAAAAATAAATAATCATCTTAATTCAGCTTTATATATACAGGTCACCTCCTATATGATAGGTCTTTATTACATAATTTAAATGCCTTATTTGAAAACCTACCTGCTTGGGTGTTGAAGTAAACTAAATTAAATCACCCTCTAGATTTTCAAATACAAAAAGTTAGGGTTAAAGTTTTAAACTAGTTAAATTGGTTTTTAAATGCAAAGTAAACTAATTTTGAAAGGTATTTCAATTTTGTTTTTAAAAACTGAAGATTATGTTGTCCAAATCTTACATATTTAATATTTTAAATAACCATGGTCCCTTATGATTAATGAGAAAGATAGTTTTCTACTATGCAAATACTAAATCAATTTAGGGTGAGAAGTTTAAATACTACTATCTTCTCTGCACCTCTTCTTCTGGCAGCATCTTTCTCCGACTATCCTTTACAGGAAATCCACTTCCAAAGTCTTTTGAAGAGATATCAGCTCCATACTCTACAATAACATCTTCTTCAATGCTGCTCACCAGCCGCCAGAATTCCTTTTCTACTAATTCTGTAGGAACCATCTACACAAGGAAAACAAAGATTATATATTACTTATTCAGTATAACAAGAACCCACTATAACATTAATATACAGGTCAAGACTTCAGGCCAAGATGAGGCGTAGACAGACACACTATGTCTCCCTCCACAACTAAGAAGGAATACAACTACCTCAAAACTAGAAACAACCAGAAATTCTAGAAAATCAAACTACATGGAAGTCCAGCAAACAAACATATAAAGAAGAAATATTCATCAAGACAGGTAGGAGGGGTGGGAAGGATGTGGTGTAGTGGCGGCATAAGCGGCAGCAACAGCAGGCCGGTGGAAAGCACAGTTACACGTTTTAAAAAGTCAGGAGGGACACCTGGGGAGTGTTACCAGCTCCTCACCAGACTGTGAAGCTCATGGTCTCAGCACCAGGTAAAATAAAGCCTCTTTGCTTCTGACTATGCAGACCAGTGGGGGTTGGGGTGGAGGCAGAAACTGCCGGTCTCTCAGCAGAGTCTGCTTGTTAAAAGGGCGCCACCGTCCTAGAAAGTCCGCAGACCTACCCACTCTGAGAACGATAGCCAGGGCAGCAGCTAGAGGGGCATCGGTCTGATGCGGAAGTGGGGGAGGTGCCTGGTAAAGGGGTGAGTGCTGGACAGGCGGCATTGTTCCCTCTCGGACCCCTCCCCCAAATACAGTGCCACAACGTGGTGAAACAGGTTGCCCTGTACTGACAAATCCCTAAGGCTCCGCCCCTTACAACATAACAGGAGCAACAGCTCTGCCTGGGACACAGAGGCAAACAAACACAGGAGTCTGTCAAAATAAGGAGACAGAGAAATATGGCCCAAATGGGGGAACAGATCAAGGTTCCAGTGGGAGAACTAAGCGACGAGGAGATAGCCAACCTAACAGATGAGGAGACAGACAACCTAACAGATGCAGAATTCAAAACACTAGTGATAAAGATGCTCACAGGCTTGACAGATATGCTTGAGTACAGCAAACACATAAGAGAAGAAGTGACGGCTATGCTAAGTGAAACAAAAGAAAATCCACACGAAACCAATGGTGAAGGGAAGGAAAATGGGTTCAAATCAATGATTTGGATCATAAGGAAGAAAAAAGCAGTCAACCAGTGCAGAATGAGGAAGCAAGAATTGAAAAAACTGAGGAAAACTTCCCAAATTTTGTGAAGGAGATGGACATACAGGTCTGGGAAGCACTGAGGGTCCCAGTCAAGTTAGACCCAGAGGGACCACACCAGGAAGCATCATGAATGAGATCCCAAAGGTGAAAGATAAAGGGAGAGTCCTGAGGGCAGCAAGACAGAGGCGGAGAGTTGCCTACAGGAGGGTGCCTATAGGACTATCAGCTGATTTCTCAGAGGACACTTTGCAGGCAGGAAGGGACTGGCAAGCAGTATTCAATGTGATGAAAGGCAACCTGCAACCAGGATTACTCTATCCAGCAAAGCTAATATTTGGAATGGAAGGGCAGTTGAAGTGCTTCTCACTCAAGGTAAAGCTAAATGAGTTAATCATCATTCACCAAGCCATTATTATATGAAATGTCAAAGGGACTTACTTAAGAAGATGAAGATCAAAACTATGAACACCAAAATGACAACAAACTCACAACTATCAACAACTGAATCTAAAAAATAAAAACAAAATCCAACTAAGCAAACCAGAATAGGAAGAGAATTAAAGGTATGGGGATTATTTGGAGGGTTATCAGCTGGGAGGGGAAAGGGGGAGAAATGGGGAAATGGTGCAGGAATTAAGAAGCATAATCGGTTGGTACAAAATAGAGAGAGAAAGTTCACAATAATATAGGGAAGGGTGAAGCCAAAGAACTTATATGCACGATCCATGGACATGAACTAAGGAGGATGGGTTTGTTAGAGAAAAGGGGGGTACTGGGCAGAGGGGAGTAAAGGGGGAAAAAATTGGAACTACTATAACAACATAATCAATAAAATACTTAAAAAAGAATACATAGGTTAAGTGAACACAAACCCATGATAAAATAGAAAACCGTCTCCTGTCGCAGAGCTGAAAAGACTGGGGTCCTAGCTTTTTCCACTGAGGATGGGGAAACGCTGAAGACAACTTAGATGTCCAGAAAAACATAATAAAATTGAACCGCCTTTCTTGCAAGCTGATTCTTAACTAAGAAGGATAAAAATGACCTAGGACATTAAGGAGGAAAAAGGAAACACAAAATCAAGCCTTAATTTTAATAGCTTTGGCAAATTTTTTTGATAGGGACTTAAAAAAAACCTTAGAAAAGAAGCAAACTCCATTTATAAATCACTGAACAAAAGCAGCAACTGCCATATACTTCATGGTTTTCTGTAAAGGTTTACTCATGGGGGTTAACGAACAATTTAAAGAACAAAGTATTTAACAGGAAAAGTCCATAATGCCACATGATAGAGTGAAAGAAATAAAAACAGATGCCAGGCCCCTTGTCTTTAAATTTGGTGGTCTATCAACCTTTTTTCAAGCTGTGCCTGTTTTCCACAAAATAATGTAAGTAGAAAGCAAACCAAAAGCTTTGGACTTCATACTTTCCTGAATAGACCTAAAGATAAGATAAGATACTCACATGGACTGGCATATTAAAATAATCAGACTTAAAATTATCTGCCATCTCTCCAAAGCTCTGAAGTGTATACTCTCGTACAGCCTGTTCAAATCCAAAGGCTTCTCGAGGTTTATTACATTCCTGGGAAGACAAAATATCTAAGATTAACTCACTGAAACAGAACTAAACAAGTATTATAGTTCTCAGGCACTACCTTCTTTGATCACTCCCTACTAAAGCTAATCCCATCAATCTTAGACAGCAAACAAGTATTCATTACTTGTAATATGGAATTACAAAATAATGTTCTAGAACCTCAACTTCATTTTTCAGTCTTCCAGTAGGAAGGTGTGATAGACACTTTTAAACTCTGGAGTTGGCATTAAGCTCTGGTACCATGACAAACACCTACAGGACTACTCAGTTGCAATTAAGCCTAGTAATGCCCATCATCCTCAGTATATTAGTGGGTCTTGCTATGTAAATATAAATGTAAATGGAAGGAGATAATGGATAAAGGTGTATCCACTGGATTGCAAGAATAGCTAGAAGAATGGTTTTCTCTCACTATCAATCACCATGATAAATATCTTAACACAAATACTTAGGGCAGAACTGCTTTTGAATCATCTAACCTTGAGAATAAGTATTCAATAATAATTCAAAGGCCATAAAAGACATCTGAATACATCTAGATACTCCCAGCCAACTCCTTTCCTTCAATATCCTATTACATTTTGTTAAAATAAGTAAACAGACTAGGCATTTCATGACAATGACATCATTATAATCTTTCAATAAGAATAATTTATACAATCAAATCAAAATATAAACAAACAGATACCATCAGTTTATTTGGTAGCACAAAAGCTGAATGCATAATTCCTAAGTGTTAAGAGTTCCATGTGTGACTTTTACCTTTTTTAATTAAAAAATAAAAATAAATAACATATAACCTATCTTCATTTTTATTGTTTACCAGGAATATGAACATTCTAGCAAGTCTCATCTTGAAATAAAAAGTTATATAACAGTAATAAGCAGAATTGTTGAAAAATAGTGAGAAAAAGAAACTTTGAAAGGCATCTGTCAGGATACAATTTTTACAGTTCCATTCAATACCTCTCTTAAAAATCCTGGAGATTTTATTTATCCCTGGCTGATGTGGCTCAGTTAGTTGGAGCATCATCCTGCAACCAAAAAGTTGCAGGTTCAAGTCCCAACTGGGGCGCGTGCCTGGGTTGCAGGTTCAATCCATGGTGCAGTTTCCTGTCCAGACGTGTGTGGGAGGCAACAAATCCATGCTTCTATCTAGCATTCATATGTCTCTCTTCCCCTTCCTTTCTCCCCAAAAGCAATGAAAAAATGTCCTCAGGTGAAGAAAAAAAACAAACAAAAAAAACTTTCTTTTAAACATCCTAGAAATTTTAAACATTGAAAAACAGAGTGCAAGAAGCTTTTGGGAATGTGTTTATAGTACGTGTGTATGCATGTATTATTGTTCTTTGATTTAAAAGAATCTGTAAACTGTACCTCAGCAACACATTTAGGACACCTCCAGTCTCCTTTGGGCACATCAGGTAGTGGGGGAATTAAACAAAATGTATGATAGCTATCATCACATCCATCACATAAAAGCAACTTATCTTCATTATTTCCCCGACCACAAAACATACAAACATAGAGATCAACCTGTTAAAAAACAAAGTAAAATGAAAGTCTATTTTTATAAGTAATAATAAATTTTTACCAGGAACTTCTTAACTGAAACAAAATAATGTACACTAAAAAGTAAACACAACTTAAATCCTGAATATTTATTTAAGAGAAATGTAAACAGCTTTTCATAAAACTTCCTAAATGTCTTCAGAGCTACTACAGGTGAGCTAATAAAAGCATATCAAATTATAATAAAGAAAGATTATAAATCTAGGGTACTTGAAAGTTAGTTTATAGAGATAAAATATACCAAGTCATCCTTCCTACATACAAATAGTCTGTTAGAGAATGAATATTGAGCACTATCTATAATACAGCTCAAGAATTTACAGATTCATATTCAGTCTGTGTATATAGTACAAAGCAAGGTTAACATTTACATAATCAAAGCGGCAACTTCAGATTCACCATTAAGTCTTCTAACCAAATAAAATTAACTAAATGGCATACCAAGATTTTAGAGCAAGATAAAAAGCGCAAAACTAGATAAAAACAAAAACTTTCCCTCCTGACACATCTCAGAACACTTACAAAGTTAACAGAGAGAGTTCCTTTCCGTTGTCTCATTTGCATGTTAAATGCGTCTGACCTGTTGGTAACTTTTCGTCTTCGGGAGACCTCATCTTGAAATAAAAATAGTTATATAATAATAGCAAAAACTAAAGTTGAGAGCTTACTCTGGCCCAGACACTATTAAAAATTATTTAAATTAGTTAAAGTCTCACAACACTATGAGGTAGAAAATTATTATTTCCCACTGAAGATAAAGAATCTAAAGTATAGGAAGTTAGATAATAATTTGCTCCAAATCACACAGCCAGTTAGTTAGTGGCAGATTTGGGATTCTAATCCAGGCAAATCAAGTTCCAGAGTTTAACTACTAATTCTATACTGACTGTAAGTAGTGCTTTTCAAGGACTAATTTGTGACTGGCTTTATGACACTGCCAGCCAATACAATAATTACAAGAATAGAAAAGATAATTAAAGTGCTTAATTCTTAAACTAGTAATAATAAACATTATAATGTATTTGGTAACTCATATCACACTAAATGTTTTGAGAATGATGAAATAATATCTGACCCTTCAGAGTTCAGTCCACAATCTGAATTATGAGTTAGTTACTGATATCAAAAAATGTATAGTTAACAACTTGTAATCATAGCATTTCATTAATTTCTTACACAGTAAAAACATATCCAACACAATCTTTGCTGAGTTTTAAAACTGACGTGTACTTACAAAGTAATTTAACTCACAAAATGTGTGAAACATGCTAAGCTGAGAGTACCAGGTTTTCATAAGTTTATTTGAATCAAATGTAATAATAATTATGGCAATTATAGAAAAATATCACAATTACAGTTAGAACTTAAGTCATAAGCTCTCCCCACTAATTTTTGATACTAAAGGCCAGAAAATCAATCCTCTTTTTCTTTGAATTTAAAAGTTACAAGCCTCAGATCACTAAGTGAGAAACTAATTTCACCACTTTCTCATCAACTAGCCTTTAGAAACTACAATTTCTGTGTGACATTAGACATGGAGGCAGAAAATTTCTCTCTCTCAAAATATTACAGAAATTCAACCTAATATGGCTCCTCACACCTTAAATTTAAGATTATCTAACATAAAAAAAGGTGACTTGTCTAGGAACCATGTGGCAAGTTTCTAAGTCTTTGGAAATCCCAAGGCAGACTAAAATTCAAATATCATTTGAACCTTGCTATAACCACACTGTTGTACCTTATTTCTTTTAATACTAAGTAACATATTTTACCTTCTTTATCTTTTGCACCCATGGCCAAGCCCACAACCTTGGGCCCAGCCCCGAAAATTCGAAGTTTCTTCAGTTCTGTGTTTCTATTCATTTCTCCAGATTCTGACTAAACAAAAAAACATAAACAAACTCACATTAGTCTAATTATTCTGATTCATACATTTATTTCTTAACAAAGAAAAGTTTCACTTAGGATGATAAACACAATATACAGATGATGTCTTATAAAACTATATACCTGATACCTATATAATTTTATTAACAAATGTCACTCCAGTAAATTCAATTTAAAAAAGAAAGGTTTCACGGTCCTCTTCAAAAGGAACAAAAAATTATTTCTCCTCTATGTCCACTCACAGACTCATTAGAACAGTTGAGCATACATCATCAAACTTATGCAACACTCAGATTCTTTTTCACAAAAGAAAATCTATCTTTTATAAAAGCACAGTTGTCAATTAGGTTCTATCCAGAGACTAATATGACAGGTAATAACTGGCATAATGTAATGATTAACACAACAGAAATCCCCACTTCTAACTTGCTAATGAACACCAATTTTTCTAAAGTATATTTTATTGATTATGTTGTTACAGTAGTTTCAATTTTTCCCCCTTTGCTCCCCTCTGTCCAGTACCCCACTTCCCTCCAGCAATCCTATCCCCCTTAGTTCATGTCCATGGGTTGTGCATATAAGTTCTTTGGCTTCATCCATTCCTATGTTTTTCTTAACTTCCCCCTGTCTATTTTGTACCAACCAAATATGCTTCTTAATCTTTGCAACATATCCCCATTTATCACCCTCCCCCCTCCCAGCTGATAACCCTCCAAATGATCCCCATACCTATGATTCTGTTCCTATTCTGGTTTGCTTAGTTGGATTTTGCTTTCATTTTTTTAGATTCAGTTGTTGATAGTTGTGAGTTTGTTGTCATTTTGGTGTTCATAATTTTGATCTTCATTTTCTTAAGTAAGTCCCTTTGACATTTCATATAATAATGGCTTGGTGATGATGAACTCCTTTAGCTTCACCTTGTCTGGGAAGCACTTCATCTGCCCTTCCATTCCAAATGATAGCTTTGCTGGATAAGAGTAATCCTGGTTGCAGGTTGCCTTTCATCACGTTGAATACTGCTTGCCAGTCCTTCCTGCCTGCAAAGTGTCCTCTGAGAAATCAGCTGATAGTCCTATAGGCACACCCCTGTAGGCAACTCTCAGCCTCTCTCTTGCTGTCCCCAGGACTCTCCCTTTATCTCTCACCTTTGGCATCTCATTCATGATGCTTCCTGGTGTCGTCCCCTCTGGGCCCAGCTCGCCCGGGACCCTCTGTGCTTCCCAGACTGGTATGTCCATCTCCTTCGCAAAATTTAGGAAGTTTTCCTCCTTTTTTTTTCTTTTTCTCTTTTTTTTTCTTCCTCAATTTATTTATTTTTAGAGAGAGGGGAAAGGGGAATGAGAGTGAGAGAAACATCACTGTGTGGTTGCCTCTCACTCGGGCCCTAAACTGGGGACCTGATGTGCAACCTAAGTCATGTGCCCTGACTGGGAATCAAACCAGCGACACTTGGCTCGCAGGCCAACGCTCAAGTCACTGAGCCATAGCAGCCAGGGCTTTCCTCATTTTTTTCAATTCTTGCTTCCTCATTCTGCACTGGTTGACTTTTTTTCTTATCATTGATTTGAACCCCATTTCCTTCCCTTCACCATTGGTTTTGTGTGGATTTTCTTTCGTTTCACTTAGCAAAGCCGTCACTTCTTCTCTTAGGTGTTTGCCGTACTCAAGCATATGTCAAGCCTGTGAGCATCTTTATCACCAGTGTTTTGAATTCTGTGTCTGTTATGTTGTCTATCTCCTCGTCACTTAGTTCTCCCACTGGAACCTTGATCCGTTTCCCCTTTGGGGCCATACTTCTCTGTCTCCTCATTCTGATAAGCTCCTCTGTTAGTCTCCGCGTCCTACATAGAGCTGTTGCTCCTGTTCGTTTTAAGGGGCGTAGCCTTAGGGATTCATCAGTGCAGGGCAACCTGTTTCACCACGTGGTGGCGCTGTATGTGGGGGAAGGGTCCAACAGGGAACAATGCCGCTTGCCCAGCACTCACCCCTTTTCTGGGCACCTCTCCCACTTCCGCACCAGACTGGTGTCTCTCTAGCTGCTGGCCTGGCCGTTGTTCTCAGAATGGATGGGTCTTCGGATGTTTTAGGACTGTGGGAGCCCTTTAAACAAGCGGACTCTGCTGTGAGACCGGCAGTTTCTGTCTCCATCCCAACCCCCGCTGCTCTGCAAAGTCAGAAGCAATGAGACTTGATTTTCCCCGGTGCTGGGACCATGAGTTTCGAGGGCTGGTGAGGAGCTGGGAACGTTCCCCAGGTGTGCCTCCTGACTTTTTAAAATGTGTGTCTGCGCTTTCTGCTGGCTGGCCACTGTCACTGTTGCTGCTGCCGCCACCACACCGCATCCTCTCCGCCCCTTCCACCTGTCTGGATGAGTATTCTTTATATCTTTGTTTTCTGGACTTCCATGTAGTTTGATTTTCTGGAACTTCTGGTTGTTTCTAGTTTTGATGTTGTATTCCTTGTTAGTGGTGGAGTGAGATGCAGCATATCTGTCTATACCTCCATTTTGGCTGGAAGTCATGGACACCAATTTTGATTAGAGAGCAATATGCCCATCCTAACAGATGAATATCATTGTCCTAAGCCAATTATGCCAATGCCATTTCTTATTGTTGGTGGTAATCTAGCTGGCTAATGATGAGAAAATTATCTTGGTCTAGCCAATGACACATATGGAAGAGCTACCGGAAGCCTCTGAGAAAGATTTTCATCTTCTAATAAAACAGAAAGCTTCTCAAAGGGTTAGTGCTTTTGCCCCAACTTCCTTTTCTATTCCTAGGAGACTCAGTGTGGGGAAAGCTTGGTGCTGAACTGTGCAACAGCCACACTGAAATTAAGAGTAGATAAATGTTATCATACACATACTAGAGAGCAGGCAGAAAGATTTAAACAGCCTGAGCCACTGATGACAATGTGCAGTTGCTGTTATCAATCCTAGAACTATCTAAAATCTCTGATGGTCATATGTGATAAATGTGTCCATATGTGAAAACTCTGTTGTTAATGTTTAAGCTACTATCATGGGATGTTCTAGTACTTGAAAATGATAGCTTCCTGAAAGACATCACTGTTACACCCTGAATTTAGATGAACCATAATTTCTTAACAGAGACTGAGTAAATAATCAAAATTTATTTTAGAGATCCAAGATGGTGAAAAAGTAAGTGGAAACTACACTAACTTTCTCCCAGGACCAATCTGGAATTACAACTAAATTGGGGAGAAATCATCCTGAATAACCAACTGAACACTAGCTGGAGAGAAGCCTTATCAACACAGACAGACAGAAGAAACCACTTCACCACAATGAGATCGGTAGGGAGAGCAGAGAAGGCACAAGAGGGCTGGCTGGGCTCCCACAGGTAGCTAAAGTGCTGGAGGGAAATTTCAGTAGCCAGGGGGTTCCCCTGAGAAGTGTGGGGTCTAAACCCCAAGCTGGGCTCCCCAGCCTACAGCACCAGAGCCACAAAGGAACCCAGAAAACATTGAGCTGTGAAAAACAGTAGGGTTTCAGTCTGCCAGGGAAAGATGGCTAGAGACCAAGAGAGCCTCTTAAAAGGCCAACGCACAAAATTTCGTTTACAGACACTGACCCTGGGCTCTGGCAGAGGAAGGATACAGTGGACTACATACAGGTCTTTCCGAAGACTCTGGGATTGGTGGCTCTGGGGAGACAACTGAAGGAACAACTGCCACGATTCCTGTGCTGAGTCATTCTCCATACTGCAGGAGCCATCATTCTGAGGCAGAGCAGTCTTCTCCAAATGGCATCAGCTTGAGGGGAAGCAATAGCCCCACATACAGGAATTACTCTGCCCCACAGAGCAGCTTAAGCTGCTGATTACAGCTTGAGGCTATATTACCAATTAGTTTAACAAATAAGACAGAACTCTGGGAGCTCTATGAGATTTCAGCTGACTCTCCCCCAGGCCGAGTGCTGATAAAATCCAGCCCTAGTGTGCAGCCTGGTTTTAATTTTTTTTAAAGTTTTTATTGATATAGTTTTAGAGAGAGGGAAAGGGAGGGAGAGAAACGTCCAAGTGTGACTGGTTGCCTTTTGCATGTCCCCAACTGGGGATCTGGCCCACAACCCAGGCAGGTGCCCTGTCCGGTAATTACACCAACTACATTTGCTTCACAGGCCAGCACTCAATCCAATGAGCCAAACCAGACTTAGCCAGCCTAGTTCTTTTTGCACACAAACACACCCAGCAGAGGGATCCACAAGCTGTGGATTGTAGATAGCTCCAGACAGGTTGACCAGGGCCAGTCACAAGCAGCATCTTACAAAGGCCTACACCAGAATCTTTGAAGATCTACCTAATACATACAAATAAATACAAAGCAGCAGCCAAAATGGGAAGACAAAGAAAGAGACCACAAATGATGAAAGAACAAGAAAATTCTCCAAAAAAAAAGCTTCCAAGTAGAGGCAAGCAATTTATCAAGACAGATTAATGATTATAAGGATATCCAACAGCATGAAAAAAGACAGAGTAAGCACAAAAAATGAATGGCCAGAAATTAAGAAAGTAACATTTCAAATAAAAAATACACTGGAAGGATTAAACAGTAGGTTAAATGAAGCAGAGGATCAAAACAGTGAATTGAAAGACAAGTAGAAAAAAACACCCAGGAAAAGCAGCAAAAAGGAAAAAAAAGAATTTTAAGAAATGAGGCAAGCTTAAGAAACATTTTGTGGGACTTCTGACCAAGATGGAGCCCTGGTCAGAGAGGCTGCGTATCCCTCCACAACTAAGAAGGAATACTACTACCTCCAAACTAGAGACAACCAGAAGTTCCAGAAAATCAAGCTGCATGTAAATCCAAAAAAGATATAAAGAAGAAATATTCATCCAGACAGGTAGGAGGGGCAGAGCTGGAGCAGAGAGGACATGGTGCGGTGGCAGCAGCGGCAGGCCAGCAGAAAGCAAAATCACACATTCTAAAAAGTCGAGAGAGATACCTGGGGACCACTCCCAGCACCAGATCAGACCACACAGCTCATGGTTCCAGCTCCAGGGATAATAAAGCCTCATTGCTATTGACTGTGCAAACCAATGGGGGTTCGAGTGAAGGCAGAAATCGCCGGTCTCTCAGCAGAGTCCGCTTGTTTAAAGGGCCCCCATGGTCCTAGGACATCTGGAGACCCATCCATTCTGGAAACGACAGCCAGGGCAAGAGCTAGAGAGATGCCGGGCCCATATGAATGCGGGAGAAGTACCTGGAAAAGGGGCGAGTGCTGAGCAAGCGGCATTGTTCCCTCCCAGATCCCTCCCCCACACACAGTGCCACAACTTGTGAAATGGGTCGACCTGTACTGATGAACACCTAAGGCTCCGCCCCTTACAACGTAACAGGTGCGACAGCTCTACCTAAGAAACAGAGGAAAACAAACACAGGAGCCTGTCAGGATGAGGAGACAGAGAAGTATGGCCCAAAAGAGGGAACGGATGAAGGTTCCAGTGGGAGAACTAAGCGATGAGGAGATAACCAACCCAACAGATGAGGAGATAGCCAACCAAATAGATGCAGAGTTGAAAACACTGGTGATAAAGATGCTCACAGGCTTGACAAATATGCTTAAGTACATCAAACACATAAGAGAAGAAGTGAAGGCTATGCTAAGTGAAACGAAGGAAAATCCACACAAGACCAATGGTGAAGAGAAGAAAACTGGAGTTCAAGTCAATAATTTGGAATATAAGGGAAAAAAGTCAACCAGTACAAAAAGAGGAAACAAAAATTGAAAAGATGAGGAGAGGCCTGGGAACCTCTGGGACAACTTTGAATGTGCCAGCATCTGAATCATGGGGGTGCCAGGGGGAGGCAAGGAAGAGAAGGAAATGAAAGCTTATGTGAAAAAATAATAAATAAATAAATAAACTTCCCAAATTTGGCCAAGGAACAGACATACAGGTCCAGTAAGCACAGAGTCCCAGGCAAGCTAGATTCAAAGAGGACCACATCAAGACACATCATAATTAAAATGCCAAAGGTTCAAAATAAAGAGAATCTTAAAAGCAGCAAGAGAAAAGCATAAAGTCACATACAAAGGGGTGACTATAAGACTCTCAGCTGGTTTCTCAAAAGAAACTTTGCAGGCAAGAAGGATTCAAAGTGATTAAAAGCAAAGACCTACAATCAAGATTACTCTATCCAGCAAAGCTATCATTAGAATGGAAGGGCAAGTAAGGTGCTTCCCAGACAAGGTGAAGCTAAAGAGCTCATCATCACCAAGCCCTTAGTATATGAAATGTTAAAGGGACTTACTTAAGAAAAAGAAGATCAAAATTATGAACATTAAAATGACAAACTCACAACTATTAACAACTGAATTTAAAAAATAAAAACAAACTCCAACTAAGCAAACCAGAATAGGAACAGAATCATAGGTATGAGGATCATCTGGATGGTTATCAGCTGGGAAGAAGAAGGGGGAGAAATGGGGAAATGGAGCAGGGATTAGGAAACATAATTGGTTGGTACAAAATAGACAGGGGGAAGTTAAGAATAATATAGGAAAGGGTGAAGCCAAATAACTTATATGCACGACCCATGGACATGAACTAAGGGGGGTGGGACTGTTAGAGGAAAGGAGGGTACTGGGTGGAGGGGAGCAAAGGGGAAAATAAATTGAGACTACTGTAACAACATAATCAATAAAATATATATTTTTTAAATGTAATGCAAAGGATTGTAAAAAAATATTATGAACATCTATATGTCAACAACTGGGCAACCTGGATAAAATGGATAAACTCCTAGAAACATACAACTCCCAAAGTAAATCAGGAAGAATCAGAGAATCTGTATTATACCAAGTGAAATTGAAGCAGTAATCAAAATACTCCCAACAAACAAAAGCCCTGTACCAGATGGCTTCACAAGTGAATTTTACCAAACATTCTGAGAACAAATAACTCCTCTCCTTCTTAAACTATTTCCTAGAATTCAAGAGGAAGGGAGGCTCCAAACTCATTTTACAAGGCCAGCATTCACCTAATTTCAAAACTAGATAAAGACACTATAAAAAATGAAAATTATAGTCCAAGATCCCTGATGAGCATAGACGCTAAAATCTTCAACAAACTATTAGCAACCAAATACAGCAAGGCATCAAAAAGATCATACACCAGGATCAAGTGGGATATTATTCTGGAAATGTAAGGTTGGTACATTAGCAAATCAATAAATGTGATTCACCACAAAAAAAAAAAATAAACGATAAAAATCACATAATCATATTAACAGATGCAGAAAAGTATTAGATAAAATCCAACACCCATTTATGATAAAACTCTCAGCACAATGGGATTAGAGGGAACATAGCTAAACATAATAAAGGCCACATATGACAAAGCCACTGCCAGCATCATACTCAATGGGCAAAAACTACAAGCATTCCCTTAAGATCGGGTACAAGACAGGGATATTCACTTTCACCTCTCTTATTCAACATAGTACTGGACATCCTAGCCACACAGCAATCAGACAAGAAGAAAAATTAAAAGGCAACCGATCAGAAAGGAAGAAGTAAAACTGTGATTATTTGCAGATGACATAATACTGTATATAGAGAACCCCAAAGATTCCACCAAAAAACTATTAGAACTGATAAATGAACTCAGTAAAGTAGCAGGATATAAAATTAATATCCAGAAATCAGTTGCACTTTTAGATATCAACAACGAACTAACAGAAAGGGAAATTAAGTAAACAATCCATTTACAACTGCTACAAAAAGAATGAAATATCTAGGAATAAATCTAAATAAGGATGCAAAAGACTTGTATTTGGAAAATTATAAGACATTGAAGAAGATACAATTAAGTGGATGCATATACCGTGTTCATGGATAGGAAGAATTAACATCATTAAAATGTCCACACTACCCAAAGCAATCTATAGATTCGAAACAATTTCTTTCAAGATTCCAAAGATGTATTTCACAGAACTAGAACAAATATTTCAAAAACATATAGAGAACCACAAAAGGCCCCATAGAGAAACAGCAGTTCTGAGAAAGAAAAACAAACTTGAAGGAATCACACTACATAATATCAAACTATGCTATAAGGCCACAGTAATGAAAACGGCATGGTACTGGCATAAAAACAGACACATCGATCAATGGAACAAAATGAGAGCCCAGAAATAAACCCCCACCTTTATTATCAATTAAATATTTGACAAAGGAATCAAGCACACACAATGGGCTAAAGAGAGTTTATTCAATAAATGGTACTATGAAAACTGGACAGATATGTGCAGAAAAATAAACTAGTCCACCTTCTTACAACACATAAAGAATAAAATGAATCAAAGAGTTAAATGTTAGACCCAAAACAATAAAAATCATAGAAGAAAACATAGGCAGCAAAATCTTGGACATTGCTCATAGCGCTATTTTATAGTATATATCTCCCCAAGCAAAGGAAACAAAAGAAAAAATAAACAATTGGGACAACAGCAAACTAAAAAGTTTTTGCAGAGCAAAGGAAATCATCAACAAAATAAGACAGCCCACAGAATGGGAGAATACATTCGCACATACATCTCCTAAGGGTTAATATGCAAAATGTATAAAGAACTTACACACTTACGGCCAAGATGGAGGCCTAGACTGACATGCTCTGCCTCCCTCCACAACTAAGAAAAACTACAACTACAGCAAAACCAGAAATAACGAGAAGTTCCAGAAAATAAAGCTATGTGGAAGTCCAATGTATGAAGTTATAAACAAGTGGTGCTTCTCCGGACGGGTAGGAGGGGCGAAGCCAGGGTGGAGAGATCAAGCTGTGTTGGCAGCAGCAGCTGCAGCGACGAGCAGCGGAACTGCGGTGAGCACAGGCACCCGTATTTAAGGGGAGGTGAGAAGCTCCTGGGAAGCACCCCTGGCTGCAGACCAAACCTGGGAGCTCACGATTCCAACACCAGGAAGGCTGACTCCCATTGCCTCGGGCTGTGAGGCCGAGAGGGCATGGGGACCGAGGAGGAGGCTCCTGGTCTCAGCGGAGAGTGAACAGCAGGAATCCATCTTGGGCCCCTGCCCCCACACAAAGCGCCACAGTGTGGTGAGAAGGGTCGCGGGTAGTGACGAGTGCACAGGGCTCTGCCCCCGATAGCTTAGGAGGTGTGACAGCCCCGCCCAGGAAGGAAAGGTAAATGAAAACTGTCAGGATGGCAGGGATAGTGATAGAGATCCCAATCATGCGTTGAACAGAAAGCAAATAAATGATTTAATGGATGAATGGATAGATAATCTCTGAGACTCAGTTCAGAGCTATAGTTATAAGACAGCTTACAGAAATAACAGCGGGACTTAAGACGGGGAAGGAATGAAGGCTAGTGCTGCTGAAATTAACAAAAACACATACAAAACAAGTGGTGAGGGAAGGAAAACCAGGGATCAAATCAACAAATTGGAACACAGGAAAGAAAAAAACAGTCAACCAGTGCAGAAAGAGGAAACGAGAAGTGAGGAAAATGAGAAGAAGCTCAGAAACCTATGGGACATCTATGAGCGAGCGAACATACGAATGATAGGGTTGCCAGAAGGTGAAGAAGAGAACTAGAAATTTAAAAACTATGTGCAAAAATAATGAAAAAGAACTTCCCTAACTTGGGAAAGGAAATAAGACTTGTACAGGTCCAGGAAGCACAGAGAGTTCCAAATAAACTGGACAAAGGGAAAACCACACCAAGACACATTATAATCAAAATGTCAAAAATTAAAGATAGAGAATCTTAAAAGCACCAAGAGAGAAAGAGAATTATGTACAAAGGGGTCCCAATTAGACTATCAGCTGATTTCTCAAAGGAGACCCTGCAGGTAAGAAGGGACCGGCAAGAAATATTCAAAGTAATGAAAAGCAAAACCCTACAACCACGATTACTCTATCCAGCGAAGCTGTCATTCAGAATAGAAGGGCGGAGAAAGTGCTTCCAGGACAAAGTAAAACTGAAAGAGTTCATCAGATCCAAACCACTGTTATATGACATGTTAAAAGTACTTGTTTAGAAGAAAGAGGATCAAAACTATGAATATTAAAATGAAAACTATATCACAACAACCAACAACAGAAGCTAGGGAATCAAAACAAAGGCAAACTAAGTAGGCAACGAGAGTGGAAAAAGAATTATAGGTATGAGGAACATATAGGGGGGAGGTCAGCGGGGAGGGGGATGGGGGAAAGGGAGGGAGATTATGCAGGAATTAGGAAGCATAGTAGGAGGGAGTGGAGTAGACAGGAAGATGTTGAGAAGAACTATATGCACAACCAATGGACATGGACTGGGGGGGGGGACAACTGGACGGAGGGGAGGTCAATGGGTGGAGGGGAGCAGGGGGGAAAGAAATTGGTACAACTCTATAACATCATCGGCAGCCGTCCGTCTCGAGAGACGATGGTGTAGCTTCTTAAGAGTCTATCTGCACCGCCGAGAATGGCTGTGCAGTCCGACTCGGGAGTGACACGGTATCTGTCTCCTCCCGTGTTGAATCGACATCTTGCGATGACGCTGGAGTGTCCTCTCCAGTGAAGCTGAAGCTACAGAGCCTGGGTACTCCTACTACAGCAAAGTGAATAATAATAAAAGCTAACATACTGAGTATATAATATGTGCCATATCATGGTATTTTAATCAGTTAATCCTAACAGTAACCTTTATAGACAGGCAATACAGTTCCAAAAAGTAGAAGTAATAAAACAACATTCTCTGATATTACTGGAATAAAATTAGAAAAACAAAATCAAAAATCAAAAGGCATTTCTGCCTGGAATTTTTCAACTTTCTATTAAAAAAAAGATAATAAAAAGAATCTATCAACTCCCAGCCAAGATCAAGGCCTAGGTAGACATGCTTCACCTCCTTGCATAACCAGAACTACCAGAAAATCAAACTACATGGAAGTCCAACAAACAAAGATATAAAGATGGGGAGGAGGGACAGAGACAGAGAACCTGGGCAGTGGGCGGCGGCACCGAGGCAGTGGCTGTGGCTGGCTGGCAAAAAGAGTAGTCACACATTATAAAAGCCAGGAGGGACACCTTGGGGAGTGATCCCAGTCCCAGGCCAAACCACACAACCCAAAGGACCAGCACCAGGAAAATGAAGCCTCATTGCTTCTGGGTGGGAAAACCAGTGGGGTTTGAGGAGGCGGAATAAACTGGCAGTCTCTCAGCAGAGTCTGTTTAGAGGGCCCCCATGGTCTTAGAACATACACAAACCCACCCACCCTGGGAACCATCACCAGGACAACACCTAGAAGGTCCAGTTACATACGGGAAGCGGGTCAAGTGACTAGAAAAGGGGCAAGTGCCAAGCAAGTGGCATTGTTCTCTGTGACCCCTCGCCCACGTACAGCGCCAGAAACCTGTGAAATCAGTTGCCCAGCACTGACAAATACCTAAGGCTCTTCCTCTTACAACACAACAGGTAGCTCTACCTGATACACAGAGGCAAACATAGGAGCCTGTGAAGTTGAGGAGACAGAGGCGTATAGCCCAAGAGGGAGCAGGGCAAGGCTCTAGAGGGAGAACTAAGTGACGAGGAGATAGCCAACCTAATGAATTTAGAATTCAAAACAATGGCGATAACAATGCTCACAGAAATGACTGAGTACACATGAGGGAAGAAGTGAAGACTATACTAAGTGAAATGAGAAAAAATCCACACAAAACCAATGGTGAACAGACAGAAGCCGGGATTCAAATCAATGATTTGGAACATAAGGAAGAAATGAACATTCAACCAATAAAAAATAAAGAAACAAGAATTGAAAAAAATGAGAACCTTAGGAATGTTTGGGAAAACTTTAAATGTACCAATATCAGAATCATAAGGGTGCCAGAAGGAGAAGAGGAAGAGCAAGAAATTGAAAGCTTATGTGAAAAAAATAATGAAGAAAACATCCCTAATTTCGCGAAGGGCATAGACATACAAGTCCAGGAAGCACAGAGTCCCAAACAAGCTAGACTTAAAGAGGACCACACCAAGACACAGCATAATTAAAATGCTGAAGATTAAAGATAAGGAATCTTAAAAGCAGCAAGAGAAAAGTAGAGGATTACTTACAAAGGAGTTCCCATAGGACTGTCAGTTGATTTCTCAAAAGAAACTTTGCAGGCAAGAAGGGACTGGCAAGAAGTATTCAAAGCGACGAAAAACAAGGACCTACAACCAAGATTATTCTATCCAGCAAAGCTATCATTTATAATGGAAAGGTGGATAAAGCACTTCCCAGACAAGGTAACGCTAAAGGTGTTCATAAGAACCAAGCCATTTTGCATGAAATGTCACAGGGACACATTTAAGGAAAAGAATATCAGAACTATGAACAGTAAAATGACAACTCACAACTATCAACAAATCAATCTTAAAAAAAAAAAAAAAGGAAAACTAAGCAAACAACTAGAACAGGAACAGAAGCATAGATATTGAGATCATATGGAGGTTTAGGTCCAGGGATCAAGAAGCATACCTGGTAGGTACAAAATAGACAGGGTGATGTTAAGAACAGTAAAGTAAATGGAGAAGCCAAAGAACCTATATGCATGACCAATGGGCATGAACCAAGGGAGGATGGGTATTGCTGGAGGGAAGGGAGGTATCGGGCAGAGGGGGGCAAAGGGGAAAAAAATTGGGACAAGTGTAATAGCATAATCAATAAGATACACTTAAAAAAAAAAGACTATCAGTATTGCAACAAATTAAAACAGTAATCAGAGAATTTTATAATCTTGAACATATCATCAAAATAAAAGAATAAAAAATAATGAATTAAGTTACCAACTCAAAATGCTAGGAAAAAGAACTACAACATAAACCAAAGAACTTTGTGATGCTGGATTAAAATCGGAATTATCAGTATGACCTGAAAATATACTCATAATGTTTTTAAAATTTATTTACCAGCCCTGATCACTGAAAGGGCCTATAAACAATGGTATCCCAGTAAAAACAAGCACACCTTGTGCTCCGATGTTGGTTTGTAAGTGCCATCTCCCACTAAAATTAACCAGGATTCCTTGGATAAATGGCTCATTCCAGGTCTAAGGCAGAACAAAAAGACGATGAGCCCTTCTTGTGCTTAAGTAAGTGCTCAAAAACTGACGAAGACATGTCAAAAGATCATAAACCAGCTTGAAGGTGCTCCCGTTAACCATATTTAGAACAATTTTGATTATCAAAAAGGAATAAAAAGTTTTAATAGATTATAGTAATTTATCAAAAATGTCATGATTGATAGTTATATAAAAGGGTGGAATCAGTCCTAGTTCCAAAGGTATAAACATCATCAAAATTTACACATTTTACTGTCTGAAAAATATAGGTCAAGAAAAAGTATGGGTTGTTCTTTAAAGAAAAATGCTTAAACACATATATATGGGGCGGGGGGGGGGGGGTAGCAGACAGAGGCAGCAGAAGAAAAAGATACCACAACTGGTATACTGAAGTCATTAAAGATGCCATAAAGGATGAAAGTAAATCATCCTTGGAGCGAAAGGTACACTTTACCCACAGAGGTAAGCAGAGAATAAGAATGAATATTAAGTTTCGTGTATGGGGCAAGAAGTTGGAGATCTACCAGAAAGCCGTTTTCTTTCTTATTAAAATAGAAAACTAAAAATAAGGCAGACTAGCAATACAGTAATTAATAAATATGAGTTTAAGAAGTTAATTTCAAATCCTGAAATGGTTCTAGTTTCTACCAGGTATCAACCAACCTGACTCCAGTGACAATTATTACAATGGGTAAAAAGCATTCTTTGTAGTCCCTACTCTTGTCTCAAGAAAGCAGAACTTTTTCATGGTTTTAGAAGAAACATCAAGAGATTTCACCACAAGCTGGCAAATGATTAGATGGGCAGGGCCACCAGGAGCAACTCTTGAGTTGAGCTATCATGTCAAAGAGACTACTACTCTTCAATTGTTTCAGGTCTTGAAAGAGAATTATGACCCAAAAGTGATCACAACCATAGCAATATAAATCACTTTATGATTAAACCAGAGTTTACTAATTTATAGTGCAGCTATCACTTTCCAATGAATTTTCATTAAATTCATATTTCCCATCCAAGACACCTTTCTGCTATCAAAGTACTTAAGAAGCTAAATTAATGAATCAGGAGGTTATTTAATAAGCATAAACTCAGAACAAGGGAAGGAGACATGGCCTCAAAGAGAGATATCCCCTGAGCTCTAAAAAGGCAGCATAAAGTATCACTAGCCTGCCTCTCCAGTGACAAGACTCCTTACCACCCCAGATACAGTGTCTCTTGTCGTGGACTATCTTCCTTCTCTGATTCCCACTTTCAATGTATCCCATTTCTATTCTTTTAATACAGGATTTTTTAGATATATTGAAATCAATTATTAGAATCCAGTTAAGTTGTACTCTGATCTACTCATGTGTTTAAGTTAAATGGATAACATCTCAGAGCTCTCCTCACTGTCCCAACTTACAGACTTGTCTTTATTAAAAACCTTAAAAAATACAACTTTGGGGACCACAAAAAAAAAAAAAAAGGGATTAGTAAGGAAGAGCAAACAAAAAGAAACTAGGGCACTCTTCTTCTGATGCATTCATTAGGTTTTGAAATTCTTTTAGGGTACAAGAACACTAAAGAAATTATATTGGAATAGTCCAAACACTAAGAAAATCGTACTGTGGTTTTTAAAGGAATGACAAGTGAAATATAAAACCACTTTTTTCTACTTCTCTCATTTCTGCTAACCATGAAAATAAAATGTACCAGAATTCATCAGAATATCTGTGAAACTGACCCTACAATATCCAGTCACCCTGATTTTTGTCATCCCTGTCAAAAACTGTTCAAAATGAACAGTTTTCTAAATCAAATCAGACAGAATTTTGTAATTTCTTCCTCAATCATCTCAAAAACAACTGAAACATAGGTCTCTTCAAGTTTTAAAGAATTAACAGTATGCAAATGACCTCCCATAACCAGATGCACAGTCAATACATTTAAAACTCCTATTATAAATGGCCCATGGAAATTGATACCTGAGACTTGACACGTCTTGTTCTCTTTGGCAGAATGTTCATTCTTGTGCCTGGCTCTGGGGAAGTTTGGACATCAGTGCCAAGAACCTCAGGATCCACTTTTTCCTTAAGATCTAAATTAGGCATTTGTACACCCTAAAGAATCAGAGCACAGAAAGAGAGCAGATTCACTGAAAAGAGATCAGATTTGAGATTCAGGGGAAAAATAATGTATTTTCAATAAATCCCTAATACTACATGAAAACAGATGAAACTTTTCACACCAAATTGAGCTACAGATTCAAGTCAATCCCTATCAAAACCTAGCAGGTTTTTGTAGAAATTAAGAAGCTGATCCTAAAATTTATGCAGAAATGCAAATTGTTTAGAAATTCTGGAAAAAAGAACAAAGTTTGAGGACTTATACTACTGAGTATCAAAACTATACAGCTATAGTGCTCAAGACAGCAAAGTATTGGTGCTAGGGTAAATATATAGATAAAAGAACAAATTAGAGACCAGAAATAAATCCACATATTTAAAGTCAACTGGTTTTAAACAAAAGTGCCAAAGTTAACCAATGGGGAAAAGGCAGTCTTTTAAACAAATGGTGCCGGTACAACTAGATATTCATATACCCTTCTGCCCATCAGAAGAAACTTATATACCCTTACCTTATACTATATACACACACAAAAAAATAACTCAAAATGGATCAAGACCTAAATAAAAGGCTAAAACTATAAAACTTCTGAATGAAAACAAAGAAGGAAATCTTTGTGGTCTTGGGTTAGGAAAAGATTTCTTAGCTATAACAAGAGAAAAACAATCCATAAATGGGGAGGAAAAAAATACCGAAAATTACTCTTCAAATATAAACCATTATAAAATGAAAAGATAAACCACACACTAGGAAAAAATATTTTTAAAACCGTCTCTGATAAAGAACTTGTATCTAGAACATTCAGTGAACTAACTCTTAGAACAAATACAAGATGAGAAACAACCCAATAAAAAAGATTTGAACAGACACTTCATAAAGGAAGATAAACAAATGGCTAATATGCACATGAAAAGATGCAGAACACCATTACTCATTAGAGAAACAAAAATTAAAGCCACAATGAGATTCCACTACAACACCTACTAGAATGGCTATAAGCAAAAAACTGACAGTACCAAGTGATGGCAATGACGTGGAGATACTGGAAGCCTCTACATTGTTGTGCGAATGTAAAATGGTTCAGCCAGTTTGGAAAAGTTTGGCAGTTTCTTAAAAAGTTAAACATAAACTTACCATATAACCCAGCAATTCCACTCCTAGGTATCTACCCAAGAGAAATGAAAACATGTCCACACAAAGACTTGTACTTGAATAGTCATAGCATTATTTATAATAACCATAAACTGAAAATAATCTGTCCATCACCTAGTACATGGATAAACAAATATGGTATAACCACACAACAGAATATTTTTCAGCAATAAAAAGAAATGAAGTACCAACACATGCTAAAACATGGATGAGCCTTAAAAACATTAGGTTAAGTGAAAGAAGCCAGGTACAAAATCATATTGTATGATTCCATCTATGTGAAATTTCTAGGAAAGGCGAAACTATAGAGCCAGAAAGTAGATCAGTTGTCTAGGTTTCGGGTAGGAGCAGGAACCAACTACAAACACACACAAAAGAACTTATTGGGCTGATCGCAGTGTTTTAAAACTAGATTGTGGTGTATAATTTATTAAAGCTTATTGACTCTGTTTATCTACAATGAGTAAATTCTATGGTGTGTAAATTATACCTCAATAAAGTTGTTTAAAAAAATACATAAAATGAAGAGAAGGAATTTTTCAAAAAACTTTAGCAGAGGACTTATTTTAAATAAATAAGAAAAGATCCTTTATTCGCATTACCCTTTACCATGTAAACCACCAAAAAGTTGATTTTTGAAGTACACCTTCTTCTCCCAAATTTTGGTACCTGCTACACATTACCAACTGCTAACTTGTTACTGGTGAACACAGTCTAAAGCTTATACTTGGCAGATTGAACTTATCCACTCATAAAAAAATATATATATGTCTCACCATAAGGCTGACACCAGATTGGAAAAGCTCATACGGGTAGAGAATTCTTTCATAGTGTGACTTCAAAAGAGACCCAGTTCCTTTTCCTGGCAGATATCCCAAGCGGCTACCCACTTTAGACCATTTCTTTTCTTTGGTGACCATTTCAAAACCTCCTTTGCTGGCAACAATCTGAAAAGAAAGTAAAAATTATTTAGGGAAAGTAGGTAAATTCATGCATTCTGACTATACAGCTTGCTAAATACAAAAATTATTCTGGGCCTAGATTTCAAATTTCCTTTCAATAAATATCACAGAAAACTGAAACTTGTCAACATTTTAAAGTATGGAATGAGACAATTTTGGGTAGTTCTAAACTTTAATATTTAATTAATGCTATTGTGTCTACCTTAAATGAACCAGACATTCAAAAACATTTAATGAATTTACATTCTGTACATGATGTACCTTGAGAAAACTAAACATATATACAGTATTTTTCACTCCATAAGACGCACCTGACCATAAGATGCACCTAGGTTTAGAGGAAATCAAGAAAAAATATATTCTGAACTAAATGGTGTACTAATATATTTAATAAAATATAACAGAATAATATCTCAACCATGTAAAGTGAACAGCAGTCAACAGCAATATAAAGAACCATCATCAATGTCATTAACAAATGAGAAAAGACTTTAAGGTTCAAGTACTCTTCTAGTTTTCTGGGAACCCGAAGAACTCATCATCACTAGTGTCAGAATTTATGAAGCTCAGTTGCTCACAATCACAGATATCACTTTCTTTGCTATCTTAATATTGACCACATGCCCTGAGATTCAGCAGTAAAGTAGGACATTTAAGTGTCCCCTGGGGTTTTGCGTGGGCCCACTGCTTCCACTTTTAACAGCTGTCGCCACTGCTGACAGGTCAGGAAACACACATCATGGTATGTGACGCAATATTTGCTCCAAAAGATGCACAGACATTTCCCCCCAACTTTTTGGGGAAATAAAGTGCGTCTTACGGAGTGAAAAATACGGTATGTCCTCCATATCCTCAAAGAATTCAAAATATAAAATAAGAATTAAATAGACCAAAAATAACATGAGAATAAATGTTTCACAGTATAAAAGAAATTAATTCCTAAAATTAAAAAATGTAGCAAAAACCTTATAAAATTTAATAAAAATGCCTAGCAAACAATGGATTCAGAGGAAATGCTGGAAAAGAGGCTATAATTTTCAAAAGGAGAAAAGCTGAAAAGTTTTACATGGAAGATTATAATGAATAATATGCAAAGATCAGATTATAGTATTAGATTTACTGGAATGTAGCATAGAATGTATTAACATAGAAAGTAATGAGATAAACAGGCTAATTTGGCTAAATGTTACATCAAATCTGGTGCTATATAATATGCATGTATCAAGTCCCCCTTCTTTTAAAAAGAAGCTGATAATTGTACATCTCTCTCACTCTAAAATATAGGCCATTTTCAGTTTCACTGAAAACAGAATGAAAAGGACCATGACACACTTATTTGAACTCAAATTAATTTTCTTCTTTGAATATAATTACTGTATTTTACGGTATCAAAACAGTTAAAAGACAAACACAGAACTACCACATGATCCGGCAATTCCAACTCTAAGCCTATGGCCAAAAGAACTGAAAGCTGGGATTCAGATACCTGCATACCAATGTTCACAGCAGTATTATTCACAACAGTCAAAAGGTGGAAACAACCCAAATGTCCATCAAGAGATTAACAGATAAGACTTCCAGCCAAGATGGAGGCCTAGACATGTTGCATCTCCCTCCACAACTAAGAATGAATACAACTACCTGAAAACTAGAAACAACCAGAAGTTCCAGAAAATCAAGCTATATGGAAATCCAACAAACAAAGATATAAAGAAGAACTACTCATCCAGACAGGTAGGAGGGGCGGAGCTGGGGCAGAGAGGACTCGGTGTGGTGGCAGTGGTGGCGGCGCTGGCGGCGGCAGTCACAGGCCGAAGAAAGCACAGACATAAGTTTTAAAAAGTCGGGAGGGACACCTGGGGAGCGCTCCCAGCACCAGACCAGACCACACAGCTAACGGTTCCAACACCGAGGAAAACAAAGCTGCATTATTTCTGACTGCAAACCAGTAGGGGTTGGGGCAGAGGAAGAAACTGCTGGTCTCTCCACAAAGTCCGCTGGTTTAAAGGGCCCCCACAGTCCTAGAATGTCTGCAGACCCACCCAACCTGGGAGCGCTGGGCAGGGCAACAGCTAGAGGAGCGCCAGTCCCATACGGAAGTGGGAGAAGTGCCTGGAAAAGGGGCAAGTGCTGAGCAAGCGGCATTGTTCCCCCTCAGACCCCTCGCTCACATACAGCGCCATAATGGGGTGAAATGGGTTGTCCATACTGATGAATTCCTAAGGCTCTGCCCCTTACAACGTAAAAGGAACAACAGCTCTACCTAAGACACAGAGGCAAACAAACACAAGAGCCGTCAAGATGAGGAGACAGAGACTTCCAGCCAAGACGGAGGCATAGACCAACACGCTCTGTCACCCTCCACAACTAAGAAGAATTACAACTACCACAAAACAAAAAATAATAAGAAGTTCCAGAAAATAAAGCTATATGGAAGTCCAACGTATGAAATCATAAACAAGCGGTGCTCGTCCAGACGGGTAGGAACGACGAAACCATAGCTGAAAAGTCGAACTGTGCTGGAGGCGGCAGCTGCAGCAGCGAACAGCGGGACGCAGTAAGCAGACACCCGTATTTGGGGGGAGGAGAGAAGCGCCTGGGAGCCGGTCCCGGCTGCAGACCAGACTTGTCGGCTCGAGATTTCAACACCGGGGAAGGTAGACCCCATTGTCTCAGACTGTGGGAACGGATGAGGCTCCCAGTTCCTTAGCGGAGAGTAACAGCAAGAATCCACCTTGGGCCCCGCCCCCACGCAAAGCGCCACAGTGAGGTGAGAAAGGTCACCAGGTTGTGACGAGCACACGGACCTCCGCCCAATATAGCGTAAGAGGTGTGACAGCGCCCCACCCCCAAGAAGGAAAGACAAACCAAACGGTCAGAATGGCAAAATTAATGATTGAAATACCAATCACACAGCTAATGAAAAAAAAGGCCTTGACCAATGAACAAATACCGAATCTCACTAAGGCTCAGTTCAGAGCTATAGTCATAAGACAGCTTACAGACCTAACAGTGGGGCTGAATCAAGACAGGGAAGGAATGAAGGCTAGCCCTGCTGAAATGAACAAAAAGACATACAAGACAAGTGGTGAGAAAGGGAAAGCCATGGATCAAACCAACAAATCGGAACATAGGGAGGGAACAAACAGTCAACCAGTGCAGCAAGAGGAAACGAAAAGTGAGGAATATGATGAAAGGCTCAGAAACTTCTGTGACAGCTATAAGCGAATGAACATTCGAATTACAGGACTGCCAGAGGGTGAAGAAGAAGAACTAGAACTTGAAAAATTATGTGAAAAAAGAATGAAGCAGAACTTCCCTGACTTGGGGAAGGAAATGAAGTTACAGGTCCAGGAAGCACAGAGAGTTCCGGAGAGGCTGGACCCAGGGAGGACCACACCAAGACACATTATCATCAAAATATCAAAATTAAAAATAAAGAGAGAATCTTAAAAGCACCAAGAGAGAAGAGAAGAATTATGTACAAAGGGATCCCAATTAGACTATCAGTGGATTTCTCAAAGGAGGCTTTACAGGCAAAAAGGGATGGCAAGAAATATTCAAAGTAATGAAAATCAAAAACCTACTATCACGATTGCTCTATCCAGCGAAGCTGTCATTCAGAATAGAAGGGCAGAGAAAGTGTTTCCAGGACAAAGTAAAACTGAAAGAGTTTGTTAGATCCAAACCACTGTTATATGAAATGTTAAAGGGACTTGTTTAGGAGAAGGAGGATCAAAACTATGAACAGTAAAATGAAAAGTATCTCAACAACCAACAGCAGAAGCTAGGGAATCAAAACAAAGGCAAACTAAGTAGGCAACAAGAGGGGAAAAAGAATTATAGGTATGGAGAACATATTGGGTGGAGGTCAGCGGGGAGGGGGAAGAGGGGAAAGGGAGGGAGATGATGCAGGAATTAAGAAGCATAGTAGGAGGGAGTGGAGTAGACACGAAGATGTTGAGAACTATATGCACAACCAATGGGCATGGAATAAGAGGGTGGAAACAACTGGAGGGAGGGCAGAAGCAGGGGGAAAAGAAACTGGGACAACTGTAACAGCATAATCAATAAAATAAAATTTAAAAAAAGAAAAAAAATGAGGAGACAGAGAAGTATGGCCCAAAAGGAGGAACAGATCAAGGTTCCAGTGGGAGAACTAAGCGATGAGGAGATAGCCAACCTAACAGATGAGCAGAGCCAACCTAACAGAAGCAGAGTTCAAAACACTGGCGATAAAGATGCTTACAGGCTTGACAGATATGCATAAGTATGGCAAACACATAAGAGAAGAAGTGAAGGCTATGCTAAATTAAACTAAGGAAAATCCACACAAAGCCTATGGTGCGGTGAAGGAAACTGGTATTCAAATCAATGACTTGGAACATAAGAAGAAAAAAAGTCAACCAGTACAGAATGAGGAAACACAATTGAAAAAAATGAGGAGAGGCTTAGGAACCTCTGGGACTTTAAACATGCCAACATCCAAATCATAGGGATGCCTGAAGGAAAAGAAGAGCAAGAAATCAAAAGCTTATGTGAAAAAATAATGAAGGGAAACTTCCCAAATTTGGCAAAGGAAACAGACATACAACTTCAGGAAGCACAGAGTCCCAAACAAGCTATACCAAAAGAGGGCCACACCAAGACACATCATAATTAAAATGCCAAAGGTTAAAAATAAAGAGAGAATGTTAAAAGCAGCAAGAGAAAAGCAGAGAGTTACCTACAAAGGGGTGCCTATAAGACAGACTATCGGCTGATTTCTCAAAAGAAACTGTGCAGGCAAGAAGGGACTGGCAAGAAATATTCAATGTGATGAAAAGCAAGGACCCACAACCAAGATTACTCTATCCAACAAAGCTATCATTTAGAATGTAAGGGCAGATGAAGTGCTTCCCGGGCAAGGTAAAGCTAAAAGAATTCATTGTCACCACACCCTTATTAAATGAAATGCTAAAGGGACATATTTAAGAAAAAGAAGATAAAAACTATGAACATTAAAATGACAACAAACTCACAACTATCAACAACTGAATATAAAAAATAAAAAGAAATCCAACTAAGCAAACCAGAATAGGAACAGAATCATAGATATGGGGATCATTTGGAGGGTTATCAGCTGGGAGTGGGAAAGGGGAGAAAAGGGGAAATGGTGCAGGGATTAAGAAGCAAAATTAGTTGGTACAAAATAGACAGGGGGAAGTTAAGAATAATATAGGAAAGGGTGAAGCCAAAGAACTTGTATGCATGACCCATGGACATGAACTAAGGAGAATGGGATTGCCGGAGGGAAGGGGGATACTGGGCAGAAGGAAGCAAAGGGAAAAAAACTGGGGCTACTGTAACAACATAATCAATAAAATATTCTAAAAAAATTAATGGAGAAATAAGATGTAATGGACACATACAATATTATTCAGCCCTAAAAAGTGAAAAAATTCTGATACACGTGACAACATGGATGAACCTAGAAAACGTTATGCTAAGTGAAATAAATCAAATACAAAAGGATGAATATTGTATGATTCCACTTACATGACATACCTAGAGTAAGCAAATGTATGAGAGAGAAAGTAGAATAGAGGTTTTACCAGGGGCTACAGGTAGGGATGAAGTTCTGGAAATGGATATTAGTGACGGATGTACAACATTTTGAATGTACTTCATGCCATTACATTGTACACTTAAAAATGGCTAATTTTATGTTATGTATATTTTACCACAACTTTTTTAAAAGGCTAAGAGCATGTACTCTCTGGAGCCAGACTGAGAGTTCAAATCCTAGCTCTGCTACTTAATAGTTGTATGACCTTGGTTAAATCACATAATTTGCATCTCAGATTCCCCACTATTTAAAAAGTTACAATAGCACCTACATCTGCCCTGGCCAGGTGGCTCAGTTGGTTGGAGCACTGTCCCATACATCAAGATGTTGTGGGTTCAATTCCCAGTCAGGGTACACAACTAAGGTTGCAGGTTCATCCTTGGTCAGGGTGCATACAGGAGGCAACCAATCGATGTTTCTCTCTTTTATTGATGTCTCTCTGTTACTCTCTCTCTCTCCCTTTCCTCTCTCCTTTCATTCCCTATTCCTCTCTCTCTAAAGTCAACAGAATATACCCTCAGGTGAGGATTTAAATAAAAAAATACTACACTTCATTATGAGTCTATTGTGAAGAGAAATGAAATTTAAAAAAACATGAAAAGCATCAGCTATAACAATGTTATCTGTATTATAAATATCTACATACGTGGGCAAGTGTGCATGGAGGGGGGGTACACATGCTATAAACAAGTGAAAAAAAATGTTTTCCACTCTTGTGATCTAGGATACTATTGTAGACAAAGATGAACCTACAGCCAAAGAAAAATTTTCACTAGTGAAATATCTGAAAGCAGAATGAGGGTAAATTGAAGTATTAATTAGTGACAAAAACCTCAGGACAATGGTGAAATCTGAGCAAAGATGTGAAAGAAGTAAAGCAATTACCCAAGCAGATATACAGGGACTAGCCAGACCAAGGACCCTAAGGTGAGAAGCATGCTTGAGTGTTGGAGTAACAATAAGGAAGCAAATGTTGCTGAAGCACACAGAAAGGAATAGTAAAGGAACTCAAGAGAAGAAATAGAAGTCCTCTCAATAACCTTTTCTATCCAGTACAATTATCACCATTGCATAATAATCTGCTTTGTAGTCAAAGCACTGCAAGCTAAATTTCCATTGGTAATGATACATCTGCATGGATCCAGTCATGCTTTCCCACCCAGTTCTGATTACTGGCACATAGCTGTGAAAATGACAGCCAGCAGAGTCAGGGAATGGCCAAGGAATAAGACAAAGCTATCTGACAAAGAAATCAAAACCATAAGTTTGGCTTTATGCATACAATACTCTGACAATCTAACCAGCTCTAATACTATAAAAACAAAAACCTTACACTTGTTTTTATTTAGCTGACAGATTCAAGGATTACCATGCATAATTTCAAAATATAAACCATTTACTCCAAGATTTGCAATGCAATATATCACACCATTGTCACTAGAAAAATATCAACTAAGCACCATGCCCTATAAAAAGATACATGGCATACAATTAAATTGAACATATTGAAGAGAAGCTCTTAATCAAAACTTGACCCACCAAGAGTAATGTCAATCAAGGCCAAAATTTCAATCCAATGACAAACTAAGTCTGGCTAGCAAGAGACAATTATAACAGACATAAAGTAGTACTAGTATGACATTTAAAAACTCCCTCTCAGAACTCCACTAAAAAACGATACAGGAACACAAAGGCATAATTCCAAGAGGACAAACAGGGCAAGAGAAAGCAGGTGTACAAGTAATAACCTAGCACCTGCAATAGGAGAAAGCCAAGGAGCAGCTTTGGCAACACAGACCCTGAAAAATCTTATGAAATGGAAGCAGCAGTACCTTTAAAATTGGGCATGGCAATGAATAAAGAAAAGGAGTGACTGAAAGCCTGTATTAAAGCAATAAGACCACCGCCACTAAGCACAGCCAGCATCTATTCCTCTCCAACCACAGAAGACTGGGGATTTATTCTCAGGGGAGTCTGAAAATAAGGGACTCCTCCCTAAGAAAGAAACAGGTACAGTAGTCCCTCTCTATATTGCGGTTCACTTATCGCAGCCTCACTGTATTGCAGGATTTTTTAAGATATTATATTTAATTATTTATCACGGATTTTTCGCTATATCGCAGGATTTTGCGGTACTGTATAGGCATGTTTAATTGAAGTTACATAAGTTTAAGAGTGTAGAATATGTTTAAGAACATAAGTAGTGTTTATAAAAGTGTGGAGAAGGTTAATAAGGGAGTGAGAAAGGTTAATAAGTGACTGGGAACGGTTTATAAGTGTGTGGGAAGGGTTTATAAAGCCTTTAAATATATATAAATACTAAAATAAATGTAAGGTTCCTACTTCGCGGATTTTCACCTATCACGGGGGTGTCTAGAACATAATATATGCGATAAGTGAGGGAATACTGTATAATGACTTACAAGTTAGACTTCTAAACTCCACCAAACTACCAGTAAAGTGTTAGATCATTTTTAGACAAGCAAATAATTTATATTCCTACATCCTCTCCCTCCTGAGAACACGCTCACATCTTTCTCTTCTCTTCTTCCCACATAGGTGTGCATCTCCTAAACTCTAAGGGTTCCCACAAGACTTGCAACCAGAGGAGCAGTTGGCAGCTTGTCCTTGGCTTACCCCCTGAACCTATCATGGCCCTCCTTTTTCTGACTCTCCAGTGAGCTGATAACAACCCCACCTCGGCTCACTTCTTTCACATAATGTTTCTAGGGAGCCAAAGCAGCCGCCCCTAGGCTCTCTCCTGTTGGTTCTTCTGTCCTAGGCCCTTTCTTGTTTCACTGTCCTCAGTTTTCATAAATGTACTCTCAAAAAAAATAGTAATAATAACATCCCATTTACCTTATTGCTCATCAAACTAATAGTAGAAAAAATGTATCACCGAAGTAGGAGTAAATCAAGTAAGAGAAAGATCTGAAACAAGGAGAAGCAAAGGAAATTCCCAGAATTTATTTTAGTGAAATAAAGTTCCAGGCTGACAGCTGACCTTACAAAACCACCAGTTTGGATTGTAGCAGGAAAAGAAAACTCGAGAGGAATGGCTTCAAGAAAATGAAATTGACAGGTGATCTGATGGGTAAAAGCATAATGAGAGATTTTATACTTCTCCTGAAAAATCTGAAAGTCAGTTTTTGATAGTTACAAGAAAAATGTACAAAATGAAAAAAGGGAGGGGGATTATTAACTCCAAGTAAAATAAAAGTTGGTAAAAAAAAAAAATCATAGATACTACAAGGCTCGAGTACAAATAGTTAATAATTTTGGATTAATAAAAAAACTTATCTAGTCTTGGCTGGCGTGGCTCAGTGGATTGGGTGCTAGCCTGTGAACCAAAGGGTTATTGGTTCAGTTCCTGGTCAGGGCACATGCCTGGGTTGTAGGCCAGGTCCCTGGTTGGGGGCATGCGAGAGGCAACTGACTGATGTTCTCTCCTTCTCTTTGCCCCTCTCTAAAAATATTTTTAAAATATATATGTAACTACACTAGAAAGGGACAGGAATACTGAAATTTGTGAGGATTTAGATTCTTATACCCACTGCCCAATTCTAAAAGTAAAAAATCATTATATAATATTTAAAACTGAAAAATGAAGTAGTATAATGAACATATTATTTGGAAATATAAAGAACAAAATCAGAAACAGCTAAGAATTAAAAATAATTAGCTCTGAGGAGTGGGAATGGGAATAAAAAGGTGGAGAAGGAGAATGCTGGTGTTCAAAATTAATTTTAATAGAATGAATTTCCTGACTCAAAACTTCTAGTCAAAATAAAGGCATAAGTAAACATGCTTTGCCTCTTCACAAAACTACAGCAAAATTACAACTAGACTACAAAACAAATATCAACCAGATTTGTCAGAAAACTGAGCTGTATGACAGTCCAACAGTCAAGGATTTAAAGAAGCCACATTCACCCAGACAGGTAGGAGGGGCAGAGAGGTGAGGAAAGGTGGCAGAGCAGGCATTCCCACAGTCATGTGTGGTGGATAAAAATCTAGAGGGATATCTTGGGAGCGAGTGATCCCAGCCCCAGACCGGACAACCCAGCCCAGGGTTCCAGCCACAGGAAGGTAAGTCCCCATAATATCTGTAAAAGCCAGTAGGTTTGGGGAGCGGAAAAAACTGCAGGATTTGCAAGAGACTCCTCTTAAAGGGCCCACAAAGATCTCAGGACTTACACAGGCCTACCACCTCTAGGATTCATAACCAGGGCAACAGCTGGAAGGGTACAAGTGGCATATGGGAAGAAAGTGAAGTGACTGGCAACAGGGCGAGTACAGAAGACAGCTTCCACCGGGGCAAATCTCCAGAGGCCAGGCAGCAGCACTGTCCCTCTCCAAACCCTCCCCCACATAGAGCCACAAAGCAGTAAAATGAGTTGCCCCACCCTGGCAATTACCTAAGGCTCCGCCCCACACAAAGTACAGGTGCCTTTTCTACCACAGACCACACTACTAAGGCAGGAAGTCAAAGTAGATCTACCTAATACACAGAAACAAACACAGGAAGGCTGCCTAATTGATGAAACAAAGAAATATGGCTCAAATGAAAGAACAGAAATCCAGAAAAAGAATAAACAAAATGGAGATGAACAACCTATCAGATGCAGAGTTCAAACCACTGATTATAAGGATGCTCAAAGAGCTCACTAGATAATGCAGCAGCATAAAAAAGACTCAGGCAGAAATAAGTGAAACAAAAATCTACAGAGAACCAACAGTGGAGGGGATGAAGCCGAGAATCAAATCAATGATCTGGAACATAAGAAAGAAAAAAAGAATTCAATCAGAGCAGCAAGGAGGAAAAGATTCCAAAAAAAAAAAAAAAATGAGGATAAAATAAGAAGCCTCTGGGACATCTCCAAATGAACCAACATTCAAATCATAGGGATGCCAGGAGAAGAGGAAGAGCAAGAAATTGAAAACTTAGTTGAAAAGATAATGAAGGAAAACTTCCCTAATTTGGCAAAGGAAATAGACATACAAATCCAAGAAACAGCGAGTCCCAAACAAGTTGGACCCAAAGAGGACCACACCAAGACACATCATGATTAAAATGCCAAAGGGTAAAGATAAAGAGAATCTTAAAAGCAGCAAGAGAAAAGAAGTCAGTTACCTACAAAGGGGTGCCTATAAGACTTTCAGCTGATTTCTCATAAGAAACTTTGCAGGCAAGAAGGGACTGGCAAGAACTATTCAAAGTGATGAAAAGCAAGGACCTACAACCAAGATTACTCTATCCAGCAAAGCTATCATTTAGAATGGAAGGGCAGATAAATGCTTCCCAGACAAGGTAAAGCTAAAGGAGTTCATCATCACCACACCCTTATTATATGAAATGCTAAAGGGACTTATTTAAGGAAAAGATCAAAACTATGAACATTAAACGACAACAAATTCACAACTATCAACAACTGAATCTAAAAATCAAACCAAGCAAACAAAACAGAAACAGAATCATAGGTATGGGGATCATATGGAGGGTGAGCAACTGAGGGGTGGCAGGGAGAGAATGGGGGAAATGGTGCAGGGATTAAGAAGCATAATTGGTAGGTACAAAATAGGGGGATGTTAAGAACAGTATAGGAAAGGGTGAAGCCAAAGAACTTTCATGCACAACCCAGGGACATGAACTAAGGGGGGTGGATTTTGGAGGGAATGGGGGGTACTGGGCGGGTGCGGGGGGGCGGGGGGTGAAGGGGGAAAATTAGGACAACTCTAATAGCATTAATCAATAGACTATATTTTTAAAAAATGAATTTCCTTGTGGCACTGATTATAAACAGTAATTGTTAATATAAAACTCCATTAAATTACAGACATCCCAAGTAACACTTTTTATTATCAAAAATAAAGGAAAAAGACAGTGATTTAATCAAAACAGGAAACTATCACACTGACAATTTAATGACTCAGAAGACTAAAAATGTGCTTCCCATTAAAAAGTAGTCCAAATGAAAGGGTTTCAAAATCATGTCTATAACACAAGCTCAGAAGATGCTCATCTGTCAGCCAAAAATAATCTTTTCTTTTTAAAGGGCATATCTAATAACCTAAAAATATCAGAACTCTCAGTATTTTCAGCCTGAGACTCTTGCTAGAAAGTAGAATGTCACACCAATGAAATAGTCAATGATAAAGATCAGAATAGTGGTTACTTTGGGGAGAAGTACCAACTGGGAGGGAGATGAAGGAGCCCACTAGAGCACTGTAAATGTTCTATACCTTTATCTGGGTGGTGATTCCACAAGCACACAAATATATAAAGACTTATCCGACATATATTTCAGATTTGTGTATTGCACTCTAAGTTACCCCTCAATGTAAAGAAAAATATTTCATGTGGTGAGAGGCAGCAATCTCACTATAATGTTTAGAGAACAAAAGTATTATAAAATATAAACAATATAACTACAAGTCAAAACTTGTCTGCCTTTTATCTCTACATTTCAGTTTTATAAGCATTTTTTAAAGTCAGAGAAAACAGATGTCCATAAGGACATAAAGACAAGACTCCAATAAATCCCAGGACAATCAAACTTAACCCTTAATCAACATATTTGCAATACAGTCTCTAAGTACTTAAATAAGATACCTGATTAGTAGTCTCCCTTTGCACAAAAAGGAATATTTTTTTCAAGATAGAGTCAAACAGTCCAGATGCTAAATGTTACACAGAATTGTGAACTAGGTATTCAGATTCAATTAACTCTAAAGCCTCTTCCTAATTTTTAAATCCTACAACTCTAGCCCTGGCTGGTGTGGCTCAGTTGGTTGGAGCGTTGTCCCATGGACCAAAGGTTATGGGTTCAATTCCCAGTCAGGGCACATACCTAAAGTTGAGGGTTTAGTCCTCATCGGGGTGCATCCAAGAGGCAACTCACAGGTGTTTCTCTCTCTATCTCCTTTACTCCTTTCAGCTCTCTAAATCAATGGGCATATCCTCTGGTAGAGTTAAAAATAAATTAATTAATTTAACAAAAAACAAAAGAAATCCTACAACTCTATAAGTCAAGAATGCAACCTAATTTATCTTGTAATTAAACCTAATGTTCACCTTTTAATTGTTAAAAGAAATTCTTTAATTAACACCAACTTTTTATCCTAATGGTTTCCTACAAGATATAAACCCATCCCTCAAATTCATCTGTCCTTTAGTATATCACAGATTTTCAAAAAACTACACTAGATAATTCTCAGCACAGTGCTTACTGAATGACATCACTATTTTACTGATTTAAAAACAAATCAATAAAAACTGATACTTCCAGCCTAAATTGACAGCTCTGTCTCCCTCCACAACTAAGAAAGAATACAACTAATGCAAAACCAGAAATAACCAAAAGTTCCAGAAAATAAAGCTCCATGGAAATCCAACATACGAAGTTATAAAGAAGTGGTGCTCTTCAGGATGAGTAGGAGGGGCAAAGCCATGGCAGAGAGGTCAAGCTGTGCTGGCAGCGACAGCTGTGGCTACGGGACAGCGGTAGACACAGACACCCATATTTTAAAAGAGTAGAGAAACAGCTGGGGAGCACCCCCAGGTGCAGACCAAACCCATCAGCTCGCGAGTCTAACACAGAGGAGGGCAGACCCTCATTGCCTCGGACTGTGAAGGCCGGAGGGGGTGGGGATGGAGGAAGAAGCTCCCAGTCTCTCAGTGGAGAATAAACAGCAAGAATCCATCTTGGATCCCTGCCCCCACACCAAACACTGCAGCATGGTGAGAAGGGTCACCCAGTAGTGACTAGTACTGGGACTCTGCCCCCTAAAGCATAGGAGGTGTGACAGCCACGCCCAGGAAGCAAAGGTAAACACAAAACTGTCAGGATGGCACAGATCATGATAGATATTCCAGTGACACAACTGACCAGCCAGCAAATATCTGATCTAACAGATCAGCAGATAGAAACTCTTTCTGAGGCTCAGTTCAGAGCTTTGGTTGTCAGACAGCTTATAGACCTGACAGCAGATCTTAAACAAGACGGGGAAGGAATGAAGGCTAGTCTTGCTGAAATGAACGATAACACATACGAAACAAGTGGTGAGGGAAAGAAAACCAGGGATCAAATAAACAAATTGGAACACAGGGAAGGAACAGTCAACCAGCGCAGAAAGAGAAAACAAAAAGTGAGGAAAATGAGGAGAGGCTCAGAAACCTGTGTGACATCTATAAGCGGGCCAACATACGAATCATGGGGTTGTCAGAAGGTAAAGAAGAACTAGAAATTGAAAAATTATGTGAAAGAATAACGAAGCAGAACCTCCCTAACTTGGGGAAGGAAATAAGACTCACAGGTCCAGGAAGCACAGAGAGTTCCAAAAAACTGGACCCACGGAGAATCACACCAAGACACATTATAATCAAAATGTCAAAAATTAAGGATAAAGAGAGAATCTTAAAAGCAGCAAGAGAGAAGAAGGGAACTACATACAAAGGGGTCCCAAGAAGACTATCAGCTGATTTCTCAAAAGAAACTCTGCAGGCAAGAAGGGACTGGCAAGAAATATTCAAAGTAATGAGAAGCAAAAACTTACAACCATGATTACTCTATCCAGTGAAGCTGTCATTCAGAATAGAAGGGCAGAGAAAGTGCTTCCAGGACAAAGTAAAACTGAAGGATTCATCAGATCCAAACCACTGTTATATGAAATGTTAAAAGGACTTGTTTAGAAGAAGGAGGATCAAAACTATGAACATTAAAATGAAAACTGTATCACAACAACCAACAACAGAAGCTAGGGAACCAAAACAGAGGCAAACTAAGTAGGCAACGAGAGTGGAAAAAGACTTATAAGTATGGGGAACATTTTGGGGGGAAGTCAGTGGGGAGGGGGAGGGGGGGAAGTCAGTGGGGAGGGGGATGGGGGAAAGGGAAGGAGGAAAGGGAAGGAGATGGTACAGGAATTAAGAAGCATAGTAGGAAGGAGTAGACAGGAAGAGGTTGAGAAGAACTATAGGCACAACCAACGGGCATGGACTAAGGGGGCAGGACAACTGGAGGGAGGGGGCGTCACTGGGTGGAGGGGAACAAAGGGAAAAGAAATTGGGACAACTGTAACAGCATAATCCATAAAGCATATAAAAAAAGAAAAAGAGATAAGCCAGTTAAAGAAAGACAAATACCATATGATTTCACTCATATATGGAATCTAATGAAAAAACTGAACAAGCAAGCAAAATAGAGACAGGTAGAGAGCAGATGATAGCTAGTGCGGGGTGTTAGGCAGTGGAGGAATTGAGCAAAAAGGAAAAAGGACTCATGGACATGGACAACTGTATGGTGATTGTGAGGGTCGGGGGGCATACAAGGACTAAATAGTAATGGGAAAAATACAATAAAAGTAAATAAATAAATAAATAATAAAAATAAACAAAAATAAAAATAAAAAGCTTAAGAGCTATATTTTAGCATAAGATTACACTTCCCAGAACTTTTGGTATAAAACAAAATTTTTAGAGAATTCTGAACTGACATTAATTTTTAAATGTATCATAAAAAATAATTTAAATTTAATTTCTTCTTTTTTTCCTGGAAAGTGAAATCTTCCAAAATTAACTATTTCAAAATAGTGTATCAATCACAGGATATGATAGGCCACAGAAAAACGTTGAATTCTTCAGATAATCAAGCTGTCTTCATTCACAAGTCAGAGCAATCAAATTTTTATTACTGTAATAACAAAACATGTCTTCAAGGTAATTATTATGAGCCCCAATGCAAGTCAGTTAGTTTTTTTCTCATTAGGGAATATAATGTTACAAAGTTAACCTAAGTTTAGGCAAAAATTAGTCTAAACACATCACCCTTCAATTTGTGAGCTATTATTCATTCTATTGCATAATGCTCGCCTCAGTTAATGATTCTACTTACAGGTATTAATGCAAGTGTTATGCACAACTTGTAAGAATGCTGAATAACATTAATCTCTTTCAAATCATATATTTACATTAAGTAAAAAAAATGACAAGCTCAACATAGGCCATTATATACTCAACATAATATTAGTAGGTTGGTATCATTTCTTTTCCATTATTGTGTATCGCAGGGCCTACTAATCTGAGTGAGTCATTAAATATTAATCTTATAACAAATTATAAAAAAGATTTTAAAGATAACTTTGAGATTTCTCATTTCTAGTCTTCTTTGCATTTCATTGTTAAACAAATCCTACACAGGAAGTGATGCTTATTTTAAATTCCTCATTTTTTAAAAGACTATTTATTTTAGAGAGAGAGGAAGGGAGGGAGAAAGAGATGGAGAGGAACATCAATGTGTAGTTAGTTGCCTTCCACATGCCATTAGCTGGGGATCTGGCTGCAACCCAGGCATATGTCTTGACCGGGAATCAGCGACCTTTCAGTTAGCAGGTCAGCACTCAATCTGCTGAGCCACAACAGCCAGTGCTGAAATTCCTAATTTTATAAATTCACTAACCTATGCTCCAATTTCTAAATCCAGTAAAAGCCTCACCTTGCTCAAAGCATATAGATCCAGGATTTTCCTCTCTACCACAGGGATCTTCAAAGTAGATCCTTGAAGTTCCCAAAATTTTGCTAGTTGATCCAAGAAGTCCAGTCTCACTCTGGTCATTGCCTAAGATTATTCAAATACAGAAGTCAGAAATCAGAACTACATTATGGTTGAAAATAAATGTGTTTTAGTTAACAAAGGTATTAATTTTTCTAAAGAAATTCACATTATTATTGTTTAGTCCAACCCTGTAAAGCAAGTTATTAACAACATAAAATATTTCAATATACTTGATTCATAAAGGCAAAAAATTTAATCTAATATATGCAAACAGTTCTCATATTATCAATCAAAGCAATTTTTTGGATGAAGTTGACTTAACTTTTAAGTTAACCAGAAAATTTAGTAGATCGAATTAATCTGTTTCTAAGCATTCCGCCATTTCATCTGTAGATAACAAATACTTAGAAGTACATCAACTCTACTTCACTGATATTAAGATCCTTCATCAAGTATCTAATTACAAAAGACTAAAGGAAAAGATATATATTAAAATCTCAGGAGCATCAAGGAAAGAAAAGTCTCAGCATGACGTATTAGGCCATAGCCAAGATTTCTCTTTTGTACACTCAAAGAATTTTCTACCACACTAAAGACCCTCTGAAAAGACAAGAACAAATTTTCAGTAGAGTGATTAGTAATGTTTAAAGGGAAATCTTAATAAATCAGATTAAGATTTTTACTTAAAAAAATTAAAATTAATTAAAAAATTTACTCTCCTGGAAAAGTTGTGTTAAAGCTCCCCCCCCCAAAAAAAACTATGAAAACCAGTTTTAATAGAATTTTTAAAACTATTAAAAAAAAAAAAAACACTTTTCAAAATGTCAAAGGATACAGTCTTCCAACACTAACAAAAAAATTTTAGCAAAATAGTAAGTGCTAAAGGAAGTACAACTGAAGAATTCCAGGTATCTGAAGCTAAATAAGCTGGATATTTCAACTATGAAAAGTATGGCTAGAGATAGTTTCCCATAATCCTAGTTAAGTAGAAAAACTGTAATAACTACCTAAGACAATTTTTTTTAATCAAAAACTTCCTTTCATTAAGTCCCAATTAACATTAATTCTGAGCCCTGATACATGAACTTCTCAGAGTTCTCTACCAAGAGCCCTGACATAAAAAATGAATCATGAAGCAGCAATGGTGATAAAACACTCACCTCAAGTTCATTCAAGCGCTGGACTCTGGGTGTGAAACGAAAGCTTTTTACTTCACATGCAAATGGAGGTTGCCAATCCTAAATGGAAAGATTTTTTTTTTAAGCGTATTGACACATAAGCAAGGAATGCATTATTCCTCCCCTTAATTTAAGTTGTCACAAATCATGATGACAGGAAAACTAACAAGTCTTCTTTATTATATTATAAAGACAGAAAGTAATATGTTTAAATAAAATATTACTTATCTCTAATATTCTTAGTACTAAAATTATTTTCTCTATAAATCCTCATATCAGGCAAGTACTATGTTTACATCCCACAGTTATGCTTTTCCCAATTAATCAAGTAGAACACAGTGAACATGTATCTCAATACAATGTCTAATAAAACGTCCCAGTTTAAAAAGAAAAAAGAAAAAAGAATTTGAAAGAAACCAAAAAGGGTACAATTAAAGATTAAAAAGTTAATTTTTAAAGTGCCTATATAATTGGATGTTTTTTCATTAATGTGTAATATGACACAGCACTATACAGTCTCTGTTATATGAACCTTTTGTTCAAAGCCTAGCTCTAGACATCTAAATATTTTTAAAAATAAAAATAAATTTAAAAAAGTAAGCAAACCCACAGAACAAGAATGATTTCCGGACTAAATGAGATAGCACATTGCAAGCACAGTTTTAGAGAACATAGTTTAATTTGGCATAAATAATAAGTATTTAAAAACCTGAATAATCAAAAATATTTATCTTACCTTGTAAACTAAAGAAATCCACCAATATTGTAATTAAGTTCATTGAAATTAAATTTTCAGTAATGTGACATAAAAAGGGAAGATATATTATTCCAACCTTCTTTTAAAGTAACAAACTTTTCTTTTTTTTTACCAAAAGGCACCTTAAACAGAATTTCTAACTCATAAAGGCAACAGAGTAAATGAAAATATGGTTTAGAAAAAACTGCAGTGCTTAAGGTTTTATCGTTATTAGCTAATTCTGATAGAAAGAGTTAAATGAAGCTTCTGGAAGATGGCAATACATACAATTATCACTCATCATTGCAATTATCTGTTAATGCTTTGCTTGCACTTCATAGTCTATAATCTTAATTGAAATCATTTAGCTAACAAACATATCCATATAGGTTCAAAATCTACTTTGCTACTTGCCCAAGATCATACATTTGATAAGTTACTTAACTTATCCAGACTTGCCTCATCTGTAAAAGCAGGCTTTATTTACCTGCTAAAGGTTCAAAGAATATTAATTGAAATAATCTGCAATTAGTTCCTGTCTCCTCCCTCCCATCTAAAACTCTTTTTATTCACTGTGGTGCACACTATGGTGATCTTTGGTGAGAGCAGGTGCTTTTAAAAATGCAACTGGGGCAACAGTGCTTAACATTTTATTTGTATTACTAGGAGACAAAACAAAAGCAAGGTGTCCCTTTCAAGAAGCGCTAAGGCAATGGTTCACAAACTTAAATGTGCATTAAGAATTATCTGCAAGTACTTGCTAGGAAAGCAGATTCTACATCTTCCACATAAGGAAACTGATTCTAGTGTGGGAATGAGGCCTAGGGACCTGCATTTTAACAAGCATATGGTTGACCCTGGTGCAGGTGGACCAGAAACGCCATTTGAAAAGCACTGGTCTAATGAGTAAAGAATCTTTTGACCTTGAACAAATCACTCTGCGTCTTGGGGCACTAATTCCCCTAAACAAACGATCGTATTTGCTTTCTTTACCTTAAAGACTGGTAATCAACCCATAAGAAACCCAGTTATTTGCAATCATTGAATTCGTAAATCGTTGATACACCGGTCCTTATATCAAAAGATTTCGACGTTTCCTCCCACATCAATCATTGACAAATTCTTCCTAATGTGCTACATTTAAAAAATAAATTCTACTCCTTCTCTTCCCCCGGGAAGACTTTTTCATTTCAGCAGTAATCAGTCTGGGGTTCTTGTTTGGTGATAACATCCTTGGGGACAACCAGAGCTCAGATTACTGTTTAAGAAACCTTAGCCCTGAGATGAGGCCTGCAAATATTTAATAAATTAAGAATTAATAGGGCTTAAAGAAATAGCCGACGGAGGGCAAGTTTTTACTATCGTTCCATAATGAGGACTGCAGTTGAGTGTAGGGACATGTCACGCCGTAATACTTCAAACACTTATCGGTCAACAAAGCCTAAAGCCTTTTGTTACACTTGCCCACAATCCAAGAAGAAAAGTACCAGTTCCCAAGTTCTAAGGGAAAAGGCCCCTGGAACAACACTCACATTCAGACCAGCGTACATAGACTGCAAAAGAAACCAAGGCAAAAAAAACATCCAGAAACTTAGCTTCTAGTGGTTGAGAAATAAAGGAGAATAAATATAAAAAGAGAGAAGGACTGGAAGAGTAAAACTAAACCAAGTCTATCGAATCCCCCACTCTGTTCTTCCCTCTCCTCAGACGCCGGTACCTTGGGCGGTCGGATTTTGCAGATGCCGGTTTTCTCCGCCAGAGGCCGGATGCGGCCGATAAAGCTGAGCGGGTCTGTGAACTCCTCCCAGCTGGGCTCAAAGACAGGGCACTCCGGCGGTGGCACGAACTCCGCCGCGTAGCCCCCAGACCCCACGCCCGCCATGGCAATACCCAGGGAGCCCCAGTGGGGAAAACAGGTGGAGAAGGGCTGGCTGAAGCCCACCGAACTCTTTCAGGTCCCCTGACAGGGGCTGAGGCTCATCTTCTTGGTCAACAACTGATCCACACAGAAACCCCGAAATCGCTTCCTCCTTTCGTTTGTTATTGTTTCCTTCGGGGCTTTTCCTCACAGGGCTAGGACTTTACCGGAAGTTAACGTACTATCAAATCCCTCCGCCACCACAGGAATAGAATCCCTCAGCCACAACACAACGCTTCGTCGTGCAACCTTCCTTCTTATTCCCTTTCCGGGAAACCCACTGTTGCTTGTCTCCCTGTCTGTGAAAGTCCCGCGCTGTCCGACGACTTCAATCGGCACAGCTTGGAAGCGCCCGAACTCTCCTTCGGGGTGAGGTGGAGGGGTCTCTGCTATGCGACCGGACGCGCTCTTCCGGCGCGGAGGAATGTGTAACGCTGAAGAGGGCAAAGGTTCTGCTTCCGTTGTGTGGGGGTTGCGGGGAAGGAAATCTAGTTCCCTTTTGTGTATAAATGGACGGAAAGACAAACTGGGCTGAATCTCGGCCACCGCACCTCGCTGCTGGTTCGTAGCAGCCTGCTTTAACTTGTCTTTTTCCAAGTAACTTTTTCAGATTCTCTTGTTTTTAGTCCTTTGACTATTATTGTCTCATAATAATCCTGGCCACTTCATATCCGCCCCATCTCCATGACAGGTTTGGGTGGAACCTGTTCCCCAAGTCCTGCCGCCTAGTAGAATTGCTTTTTATCCACATAGAAACAGTGGCTCCTGGTCTTGCATTTCCAACTGTCGCCAACCCCCAAGTCATCTCAACAGCAACCGCTTTCCTATGGCACCACATACTCCGTAATCCTTTCTCAATTTGTTGTAAAAACTTTGGCAACTGTTTCGACCCTGCTTGTCAAAAATCTCTATGCCTTTTCCATCTCTACTTCCTCCAAGTTGTGGACGATAATGTAGAAATGACTAAAACCGTGAGAGTGTAGTTCTTAGCATTAAATATTTGCTGGAAGTTTCTTATATCCTGATTTGATCAAGTCTCTTAATATCCTAACTAATGTTAATCTGATCAAATAAAATAAAATAAAATAAAAAACTTGTTGGAAGGAAGACTTACTTCCCAGGGCTTGTTCATATCCCTACCCTGTGCACTCTCAGCTTCCCTTAGGACCTGAATTGCCAACTATGGCTGATGACTCCCAAATCTGTATTTCCAGCCTAGACTTCTCTCCTGAGTTATATCTAGCTACCCATTGGACGGCTCCACTTGGTAAACTTAAGAGTACCATGAACTCATAGTTAGTTCCACACTGTTTTTTTCCAGTGTTTTCAGTTTCCATGAATGACTTCATCCATCTACTCAGTTGCCTGAACCAAAAGTCTAAAAATAATCCTTAACTCCTGCTTCTTTATTACCAATATATAATCGTGTGTCAAGTCTGGAGATTCTATCATCTAAAAATCTTAAATCCACCTATGTCTGTCCATCCCTATTATCACTCTCCTAATTCAAGTTCTTTCTCACTCGAACTGTGGTAACAGCTCAGTTCCTGTCCCTGTCAAATCTCTCTACTTAGCTGTCATATTGCTTTGTTTAAAAGCACCCTTGTCATTTTTCATCTCCAAACTCTCAACAATTCCAAACTCAACAACTCCAAACTCCTTTACTACTTGCTGCCCTACTCCCAAGATTCATCTCTTATGCTTTTCGATATATTACACAGAAACTTTTGTGGTAGTTTTAATGCACCATGCTTTCTCTCACCCCTGAGCCTTTACAGGTAATGTATCCTTTTTTGAATTTATTTGTATTCTCCTGTCCTCACCCCACAGTTTCATAAATTCTCTTTCTGAATGAATTTCTACTCATCATCTATCAGCTTAAATATCACTTCCTCTAGAAAGCTTCCCCTAATGCTCTTTGTTTGGTCAGCAGCAACCTGGACTTTCTTAAACTTCTTGAAATGGCTTGTTTAATTGCTTTCTTCTTCAGACTATAACCTACCTACACGAAGGCAGAGGCAGTGTCTGTCTTATTGACATTTTAGCCCCAGCGCCTAGAATAGTGCTTGGTATTTGGAATGTGTGCAATAAATATCTGTTGAATGAATTAATTAATGAATTAATAGATTCACCCAATAAATTTGCCTTGTGTTTCATTGCCTTATACTACATCTACATATAATAAATTTTATTTGAGGTTCTATTAGGACGTAATAGACATAATATCCCTCCATTTGATTATAGTATCCACGAAAGTTGATGCCCAGTTATTCATACCCACCAGTCTAAACTCCATGCACAAACACTTTGAGGAGATAGTTCTGTTTCAGTTAATGTTTGTTGTGTAAAAACTACCTCAAAACTTAATAGCTGAAAATGAAAACTATTATTACAGTCCTCTGGATTGGCAATCTGGTGTTCTCATGGCTTGACCTGGGATCACTAATACAGCTACAGTCATCTGACGACAGCTTAACTGGAATTGGAGGATCCAAGATGATGTCACATGTCTGGCATTTGGTGCTGGCTCTTGGTTGGGAAGCCTCAGTTCACATGACTTTGTTTTTTTTTTAATACTCACTCAAGAATGTATTTTTATTGATTTGAGAGAGCATGGAAGGGAGATAGGGCGAGAGAAGCATTGATTGGTCACCTTCTCCATGAATCCCAACCAGGGATCAAACCTGCAAACTTTTGAGGCACGGGTCGACGCTCCAATCAATTGAGCTATCCAGCCAGGATTCACTTCTCATTCTTGGTGGTCTTAGTGTTGCAAGAGTACAAGAGTGGAAGCCTAGGCCTAAAGTCTAGACTCCAAAATGTACAAAACCACTTCTATGACATTCTATTAGTTAAAGCAAGTTATAAGGTGAGCCCTGATTCAAGAAGATGATAAAATAAACTTCATTTCTCAGCAGGAAGAGCAACAATATTACATTGCAAAGACGTGTCAGGAGAGAAAGGTGTAATTAATTGCATACAATTATGATTTACAACAAAATTTGAGATTTTTCTACTAAAATCTGGACAACCATATTATTCATAAGAAGGAGAAATAATGAAATTCTAAGTACAACAAATAACATTGAACTAATTCATTTCATTAAACACTGAATTAAAATATAACAGTTTTGCTTTAACATTATTAGAGCAGCAAGGCCCTGATAGACCCTCATTATAAGCACCAACTCCCAAAAGTTTTTATTGTTCCTGTTTATTTCCTGTTATTCTTTCAAGTTATACTTATCTATTATTTTAAACTATCTCCTTATTAGAATATAAAATTATAATTATTTTCCATCTTTTTTTTTTTGCCTTAATACTCCTGAGAAGCAGTCCCTCATGCTTGCAGTGAGTCTGTAAGAGAAAAGCATTAAATATCTCTGCTAGAGATGGAAGAAACTTCCCCAGTTTCACCTACCTCTAATGTTGAGGCTCCCCTCAATGAGGGTAAACCCTACCCTCACCCTTCATGTCCACCCCTTTGAGAATCACTATAGTAAAGATCCAAAATATTTACAATATTATGCACAGGAAGTTAAATTTACTGTTAATGGTTATTTGGGTCTCTGGGACAACTGAAATAGAATAAACAAGAATTTAAAAAATTAGTATTTGGGTTTCTTGGCAGAAGAGTATAGTTGTAGTTTAAAGGTGTTGTTTTCATTATTTAAATAGTTCTTGAAATTAACTTTTCAGAGAAAAAATAAGTAATATTTGAGTATTATTTATCTAAAATTTTCTATTCTTAGTGCAGAATAGAATAAAATGAATATTTAACTGTGGTAATCGTTGGCTAAGCTATGGTCTCTGGATTTTTTACAAATGCAATAAAACTTTATAATTTCAGATTAATTGAGGGAGGGCTAGTTTTAGCAAAAATAATCAAAATAACTAACTTTAAAGACAGGCCATATTATTTTAAATATAGTTTACCAGTGGATTTCAAACGTTTTGGTTTCAGGACCCTTTTACACTATTAAAAATTATTGAGAACCCTAAAAAGATCTTATTTATATGGATTATATAGTATAGATATTTACTATATTAGAAATTAAAACTAACAAGTGTTTAAATATTTATTTAAAAATAAAAATGATAAATCCATTACACATTGGATTAGTCAGCATTCTCCAGAGAAACAAGACCAGTAGGATGTGCATATAGATGGAAATAAATTTATTACAAGGAATTGGCTCACATGATTAGGAAGACTGACAAGTCCAAAACCTGCAGAGTTGGCTGGCAGGCTAGAGGCTCAGAAGAGCTGCTGATACAGATAAAATGTGAAGGCAGTCTGCAGGAGAATTCCATCTTGTTTTGGGGAGGCTGGCCTTTTGTTCTATTTAAATGTTCAACTGATTGGATGAGCCCCACCCACATTATTGAGGGCAGTCTGCTTTACTCAAACTTTATTAATTAAATGTTAATCTCATCAAAAAACACCCTCCAAGGTGACCATAAAATAATTCATCATACACGTTAATATATACTTTTCAAAATATTTTATTTATTTTTAGAGAGGGGGAAAGGAAGGAGAAAGAGTGGGAGAGAAACATAGATCATTGCCTCTTTTTTTAAAAATATGCTTTGATTATGCTGTTACAGTAGCCCCAATTTCTTTTCCCTTTGTTCCCCTCCCCCAAGTGACCCCTCTCCCTCCAGTTGTCCCCCCCTTTTAGTCCATGCCCATTGGTTGTGCATATAGTTCTTCTCAACATCTTCCTATCTACTCCATTCCCTCCTACTATGCTTCTTAATTCCTGTACCAACTCCCTCCCTTCCCCTTCTTCCTCCTCCCCCCGAACCTCCCCCCAAAATGTTCCCCATACCTATAATGCTTTTCCCACTCTCGTTGCCTACTTAGTTTGCCTTTGTTTCAGTTCCTAGCTTCTACTGTTGGTTGTTATCACACAGTTTTCATTTTAATATTCATAGTTTTGGTCTTCTTTCTCCTAAACAAGTCCCTTTAACATCTCATGTAACAGTGATTTGGATCTGATGAACTCCTTCAGTTTTACTTTGCCCTTTTATTCTCAATGACAGCTTCACTGGATGGAGTAATCGTGGTGGTAGGTTTTTGCTTTTTATTACTTTGAATATTTCTTGCCAGTCCCTTCTTGCCTGCAGAGTTTCTTTTGAGAAATAAGCTCATAGTCTTATTGGTACCCTTCTGTACGCGATTCTCTTCTTCTCTCTTGCTGCTTTTAAGATTCTCTCTTTATCCTTAATTTTTGACATTTAGATTATAATGTGCCTTGGTGTGGTTCTCCCTGGGTTCAGTTTTTCTGGAATTCTCTGTGCTTCCTGGACCTGTAAGTCTATTTCTTTCCCCAAGTTAAGGAAGTTCTGCTTCATTATTTTTTGACATAATTTTTCAATTTCTAGTTCTTCTTCTTCACCTTCTGACAATCCTATGATTCAGATTTTGGCCCACTTATAGCTGTCCCATAGGTTTCTGAGACTCTCCTCATTTTCCTCACTTTTTGTTTCCTCTTGCTACACTGGTTGACTGTTTGTTCCCTCCCTATGTTCCGATTTGTTGATTTAATCCCTGGTTTTCTTCCCTCACCACTAGTTTCATGTGTGTTTTTGTTCATTTCAGCAGAACTAGCCTTCATTCCTTCCCCGTCTTGTCTAAGATCTGCTGTTAGGTCTATAAGTATTCTTTTTTTGTTTGTTTGTTTGTTTTTTTGTGTGAGTTTCACTTCTTTTTTTTAAGTATATTTTATTGATTATATTGTTACAATAGTTCCAATTTTTTCCCCTTTGCTCCCCTCCACCCAGCACCACCCTCCCCCAACAATCCCCCCCAAGTCCATGCCCATGGGTCGTACATACAAGCTCTCCTGCCTCACCCTTTCATATATTCTTCTTCTTTTTTCTAAATAATTAATTAATTAATTATTTTAACAATAAAAAATAACAGTCCCTTCCTCTCAGATATTAAGACCCTTTGTAATGGGCGAAGGTCTCGAGCTCCTCTAGCTGCTTCAAGCTGGACATGGTCATCGTCCTACCTACCCTTGGGTCCGGAAATCCCTAATAAGAGTGGGGATGTGGAGGGGAGGGTGGCCTTCCCACATGGGGAAGGATCGCGCCAACTCCAGGTTGGTTGGTTGTCTCCAGACAATGGCATGCTTGGTTTAACAGGCTGGCATCCTTGTTGTATTCTGGAGGCAACAGGTTTGGCAACATGGTTAAAGGACATCATTCAATTCATAACCGCTAGATGACAAAAGACAGGTATTAATTTTTCAATGTCCCATATTAGGGAAAAGAAGGGCTTCTTTGGAGGAAGGTGTGCCAGGTATATCTCACCTGGATTGAGGGAAATATTTTTGGTTTCCCCCCTCTCAGACCTCTGGGCTCTTTCTCTCCAAGCCTTTAGGACAGAAAAGAGAAACCAGTTTTAAAGTGAAGCCCACAGACTACCCCATTCTTCACCAACCCAGCCACTTAGTTTAGCCAAACCATTGAGTCTCAGGAGGAAGCAATGCAGACAGGATTAAGTGAGGCCTATACATACAGACAATCACTCAGGTAATGAGATCATAGGCCCTTTGAAAACAGAAAACACATGTTAATTTATGTAACATAACCCACATACAAGTCTCTAAATCTGTAGGACTGTCTTATCAGAAAGACATCCAGTTGCAAGGCATTTCACATTCTTCTTGTCTGTAACTTAAACATCTTTGATAATGCCACAGACATAGTTTAACTTTCAAATGAAAACAAATTTTAAATGAAAAGAAACTTTAAAGATGGTTAGCTGCACTACTTTATAGTCTACCACTGAGCATTGTGATTTTCCTTGAATCGCGATTTTTCTCCCTAAGATTATCCTCCTTGTCATTAAAGGGACTGCATTAAGTCCATTTTAAATTTATCCTGTTCATTTGCATAAACACAACAAGAGCAGCAAATGATCACTTATGATCTTTAGTTCTGCTTTGCTGGAACTTACGCAAGGAACATTTAGGGTGACCTTCAGTCTGCCCTTCAAGGCACAGAAGCAGAACCACATACCTGGCATTCAGCCTAGCCTGTAAACACCTGTCTTTTCCAAGTCCTTCTGGTTTTCTACTGTGCCTTAAGGTCCCATCTAGCCATCTTTCAGGAAAACAACCTTCATTCCTTCCCTGGAAAGATTGCCGTGGACCGCACATCCATCCAAGGTACCAGGCCTTTTATCTCGTGGACTTTTATTACCTTTGAAAGTCAATCCAAGTTCCCCGGGGCTTTTTGGTAACAACCAAAGCCCAAGCATGTCTCCTTTAGGCATGACATTCCAGTCAAAGTCTTAGTTAAAAAAAAAACCTCTATTAACAACTGGTCTTATTAGTTTTATGCAAGGAAACTTATGTCATTACTTACTTCTTTAGAATGTCAAACTCTGGAGGGATCAGATAGGGAGAAAAATATACAGTGTGAAGGAAAATCCTCGTCCTTCCAATATTCACTGAACTTGCATTTCCATTCTTTATATTTTTATTTTTTCCCCCACTCAAATATTTTTTGTTTCTTTTACCATTACAGTTGTCCCACGCTTTTCCCCCTCTTGCTTCCCTGCACCCTGCCCCCCCTTCTCCCACATTCAGTCCCCACCCAGTTGTCCATGTTCATGGGTCATTTATACATGTTCTTTGACTAGACCTTCCCCTTCTTACCCTCTTCTCTCCCTCCCAGCTCCCCCTTTGTTACTGTTAGTTTATTCCTTGTTTACATACCTCTGGTTCAATTTTGCTCATTTGTTTGTGGTGTTCATTTGTTTCCCATAATAGGTGATAGCATAAGGCATTTTTCTTTCATTGCCTGGCTTATTTTGCTAAGCATAATTCTCTCTAGTTACAACCATGTTGTTGCAAATGGTAGAAGTTCCTTCCTTCTTTCAGTACTTATTCATTGTCATTTTCCCCCTTTGTACTCGTGTTCCTCTCTGTCTCTCTCTGTTTTTTCATCTTCTTAAAGCAGACCCTTTAGCATTTCTTGCAATGCTGGTTTGGTGGAGATGTATTCTTTTAGCCTTCTTTTATCTTGGAAACTCCTTATTTCACCTTCCATTTTGAATGAGAGTCTTGCTGGGTAGAGTATTCTTGGTTGTAGGCCTTTGTTTTTCATTGCTTGGAATATTTTTTGCCATTCCCTTCTGGCTTTTAGTGTTTCTGCTAGGAAATCTGATGAAAGCCTTATTGGAGTTCCCTTGTATGTTATTAGTTGTTTCTCTCTTGCTGCCTTTAGGATTCTCTCTTTGTCTTTGAATGTTGCCATTTTAATTATGATGTGTCTTGAAGTGGGCCTGTTGGGGTTCATCTTCATTGGAACCCTCTGTGCTTCCTGGACTTGCGTGACTCTTTCTCTCCTCATGTTAGGGGAGTTTTCTGTCATTAGTTTTTCAAAGATGTTTTCTACCCCTTGCTCTTCTTCTCCTTCTGGAATTCCTATGATATGGATATTATTACGTTTCATGTTATCCTGCAGCTGTCTTAGAGCCTCTTCAGTCTTGTTCAATCTTTTTTCGTTTTGTTGCACTGTCTGGGAGTTTTTGTCTATACTGTCTTCCAGCTCGCTGATCCGATCTTCTGCTTCCTCTAGCCTGCTTTTAATTCCTTCTACTGTGTTCTTCAATTTAGAGATCGTATTCTTCATTTCCTCCTGGCTCTTATTGATAGCTTCTATGTCCTTTTTCATGCTGGTGTAATTCTCAGTAAGTTCCTTGTATCTTTTCTGGAGTTCCTTGTAGTTTTTCTGGAGTTCCTTGTAGTTTCCGCTGAGCTCATTGAGCTTCTCCATAATCCATGCTTTCAATTCCATATCTGATAGTTGGCTCCCCTCTATTTCATTTAGCACTCTTTCTGGGGACTCTACCTTTCCTTTCGATGGGGGGTTGTTTCTCTGTCTCCCCATTTTTGTGACTCCTATTGTTTGTTGGTGCTTCTTAGAATGATCTGCACTTCCTGGTTCTGCCCCTGGTGGTGTCAGATCCTGTACCGGTCTGGCCCTAGGCAGCCTGTTGGAGACTTCCAGGGATCTACTGCCTTTGTCTGTCTTCTTTAGTTGTTAATCTATTCAATCTGTGATTAGCAATCAGGTTTAAGGACTGTGGGTGTGGCAGCTTAATTCCTGTAGGCAGGGCTTTTGCTTCCCCACAGGCTGACACCACTTGGAGGGGAATGGTCTGCCTGCAGTACTGGGAATGAGTCAGCACTGGGACCCAGTCGGCTGCTTCCCCAGTTCTCCCCTCAAAGCCATCACAGCAAACTCTCCCCAAGCGTCTCCAGTCCTCTCTGCCTTCCCTCTGCTTGGGCCCAGGGTAAATGGGGGCAAAATATTTTTGTATGTGATCCGCTTAAGAGCTCTTTTTCTCCAGCTGTTTCTTTCCAGCTAGCAAGAAACCCTGTGGCTTTTCGCTTTTCTCAGCTGGATACTATTTTACTTTCCACGCTGTTGCTGCAGGCTGGGGAGCCCGGCTGGGGATTTAGACACTGCCCTTCTCAGGGGGAACCCCCAGCTGCTGAGCTGTTTCTCAGTCCCTTCAGCTGCCACCCGTGTGAACCCAGCCAGCCCTTCCACGTCTCCGCACTCCCTACCGGTCACGTTGTGATGTAGCGGCCTTTCCCGACTCTCTATGGTTATAAGACTTCTCTCCAGCTAGTGTTTGGTTGATTATTCCAGATGATTTCTCCAAAATTAAGTTGTAAATCCAGACTAGTTCTGGGAGGAGGTTAGTGTAGCTTCCACTTACTCCTCCACCATCTTGTTTCTCTATAAGTATTCTTATAACCAAAGCTCTGAACTGTGCCTCAGAAAGATTTCCTATTTGCTGCTTCATTAGATTAGATATTTGCTGTCTGGTCAGCTGCATCACCGGGATCATTATCATGATCTGTGCCATCCTGACAGTTTTATGTTTACCTTTGCTTCCTGTGTGGGGCTATCACACCTCCTAAGCTGTAGGGGGTGGAGCCCTGTGCACTCGTCACAATCAGGTGACCCTTCTCACCACGCTGTGGTGTTTTCTGTGAGGGTGGGGGTCCAAGATGGATTCCTGCCATTTGCTCTCCTCTGGGAGACTGGGAGCCTCCTCCTCCATCCACACCCTCTCCAGGCCTCACAGTCCAAGGCAATTGGGGTCTGCCTTCCCCAACATTGGAATCGCAAGCTGATTGATCTGGTCTGCAGCTGGGGGTGCTCTCCAGGCGCTGTAACCTCCCCTTAAATATGGGTGTCTGTGCTTACCACCATCCCACTGCTGTCACTGCTGCTGCTGCCGCCAGCACAGCTTGACCTCTCTACCCAGGCTTCGCCCCTCCTACCTGTCCAGACAAGCACCACTTCTTTATAACTTCATACATTGGACTTCAATTTATTTTCTGGGACTTCTGGTTATTTCTGGTTTTGCAGTAGTTGTATTCCTTCTTAATTGTGGAGGGAGACAGAGCGTGTCAGTCTAGGTCTCCATCTTGGCCCAAAGTCTCCTGTGTGTCTGATCACTGCCTCTTGCAGGCCCCCAACAGAGGACCTGGCCCACACCCAGGCATGTGCCCTGACTGGGAATCGAACTGGCGACCTTTTGGTTTGTGGGATGATGCCCAACACCCTCAGTTGCACCAGTCAGGGCCATTGGTGGATTCTTGTATGTACCCTTACAGGGGATCAAACCTGCAACCTTGACACATTGAGATGATGTAATGAGAAGTGTGGCATTTATTTACATTTTTTTAAAAAAAACTTAAATGTTTAGCTTATTGGGATCAAGCTAAACAGGTAATTCTCATACCTGTTTCTGCATTCAATCTGTTGTGATATGTTGTTTGGGTTGAAATATATGAAGAAAGCCCAGCATCACACAAGTATGTGGTTGGAAAAGGGAAGAAGTATATTTTAAATAGTTAGCCTTTTCACTAATATTTTGCTATATATAGCATTTCCTATATTCTGACTCAGAGTTTGGAAGTGAGAGCCATAGGGGAAAAATAGTTATTGGCCAGCTTCCACTTCATACTATAGAGCATGGAGAAAAGGGAATCAATGTCAATGTTGAGAATTGTGCAGTATGTATTGAAACATTTAAAGTGAAGAATGTTATCAGAATTCTGCCATGCAAACATATTTTTTATAGAATATGCATTTACTCATGGCTTTTGGATCACCGCACATGTCCAGTGTGTAAATTTGATGGCATCCAAGTCCTGAGATATTGGGGAAAGCTTGAGGATGTGCAGGAGATACCCACTCCAGAATCAATCCCTATAAGTGTTTTAGCTGAAAATTTGATTATTACTGTATAAGACTGTGACAGAATTTGGGAGCAATTCACCACCATCCTCCACTAATCTATGCCACAGTGCGATGCCAGTTGTAAGGAAGATGCAGGTAAAAACTAACACCCTTACTTGAAACTGGCAGGAACAACCTTCAGCTTGGAGGACCCGTTTCCTAGTGCACTTCCCACTGACAGCAGCAACAACCAAGCTTTGAACTAAAGGACATTTTAAATTTTTACTTTAGCACATAGTTTATATATTTGAAAATAATGTACATCCTTTATCTCTCAGGTTATAATTTGGTACACAAAGGGCTAGATATTTTGTTTTTAAAGAGATTTTTTGATTAGTCTTTGCATAGTATTTATCTACTAAAATATATCATTTACAGGAAACAATATGCTGTTTCAGACTACCACAGAGGAGACAACTAGGTAGGGAAGGCACTCTAATGTAAAGGATGATTATGTTTCTAAAATAGTAGACTAGTTACTACTGTACTGTATAAACAAGAGTAAAACTGTATCTCAAAGATGGTTTTAGACTAGGTGAAGTAGAATTGTGTTATTAAATTCTGTAATTGATCAGTTTAATTTTCCCTGGAGGAAAGACTATTTTAGAATATTAAATTTATAAATGAGATGAGAGAAATCTACAGCTTTCTTGTACCTGGGTATTATTAAGATAGATTTCAAAAACTGAGAACACTTTTTCATTGTTATTTTTTTTATTTGGAATTAGGAGAAAAGCACCAAATGACTTTGGGATTTGTATTTTTGCTTTTATTACACAATTTCTTGTAACACCTTAATGGGGATGAAAATTTATTTTTTCTACAAATAAAAATGCTAAGATTCTGTAAAACAAATTAAATTAAATAAAGAAATACTTCTTTTCAGATAGCTGTAATTTTTTAAAAGTTGGCACTGTAGAATCTAAAGCTTTAAAAATGAACTTTTTGTACTGTTACATTAAAATGGTAGTCAACATTGTCTTTGAATGGAATTTTTTACCCAGTTATGATTCTATAACTATGCATTTGTTATTTGGAAAATATTGGCTCACTAAGTTATACAAATCTTCCAAATGTTGACACATATCATTATATATTATTTGTAAAATCACAAAAATACCCTCATTGATCTTAGGAAAGTTGGAATCTGTCAGATTTATAGTGATAGAAACAAGTTTCCCAAACTATAAGTTTCACTTAAAAGCTGCAATTTTTATCGTCATCAAATACTGTCAGTTGTTTCTGTTGAAGAAAGTGGATTTTTTTTTTTTCAAGAAAATATCTCAAATACCTAGATCTCAACAGCCACAGTTTTTCTGTTAAGCTTTCTGGTGCTCCATGCAAAAAGTGGCCAGGTTAGCTCCTAAGTGCTTTTTCCTGAGCAAACCCTCTGATTATGTGTCCTTCCTACTTCATCACACAGACTACTTAAAATGACATATATTCAAGAGTCAAGGTTTATTAAAAATAATCATTTTTACTGCTTTATCATGGGAATTCTTAAGTGAAACTGGCTTTTTTAAACCATGAATGTGTGTGATAAAGACAATAATTACTAATATAGTTTGGTGTCACTGTTATGATTCATGCTAAGGAACCAGCAGTTTTATCCACCAATGCTTTTGCACCATCAGTGCAAATGTCAATGGCGAATAAGGCAAATAGAATCTTAGTATTAATATAAAAATAATTTTGACCTCAAGACCTTCATAATGTATCTCAGGGACCAGCAAGTTCCTGGAGACAAATAGGGCCTTTGAGGACTTCTGGTTTACCCTATAATTTGAATTAACATCATAAATATGGAAAGGCTGAAAGAGACCTGCTTTAAAGAGAGGAAAGAAAAATAAATAACCTAATAGAGCAACCGCTTCAACAACAGGATTTTGCTTATTAAATATTTAAGCATTTAAAATTTTACACTGTATCATTACCAGATTCATCTAAAATGCAATAAAATTGGTTCTCTTGTATTCTTTAACATTGCAATAAATCAAATATTATTAACAAACCTTTAAATTCATTTAGACCAGAATAATGATAGCTTATTCTGCATTTGGTGATCTGTGATTGAATTCAATTAAGTTCAACAACTCAGTTTAGTAAACATTTCTATTTAGTTTCAACCCAGTGCAGTGTTTGAACACCACTTTAAATCAGTGCTTCTTAATGTGTGTCAAAATGGGATTTGGGAAAGGCCTTATAACTATAAAAAACAGATTCAGTAGTTAAAAAACAGACAAAAATGGTTATTTCTAGTACAAACTCCAGAAAGTAAAAGTCAACAGACTCAATTAATAGGAATACATATATTGTGTTGGCAAAAAGTTCATTTGTTTTCTTCTGTAAGATGGCTCTAGTAGCACTTAGTTGTCCTTAACTTCATTCAAAACAATTTTGTTAGAGTGTATTGTCATATCAGTGTGCATTTTAAAAAACTTATCAAAATTGGTGAATTTTTGTGTAGCCATTTTAATATTGAAGATAGAAGAAAATATGCAACATTTTCAGCATATTATGTTTTATTATTTTAAGAAAAGTAAAAATGCAGCTGAAATACAAAAAGATATTTGTGCAGTGTATGGAGAAAGTGCTGTGACTGATCAAAGGTGTGAAAATTGTTCTGCAAAGTTTCATGCTGGACGATACACAGTCAGGTAGACCAGTTGAAGTTGATAGTGATCAAATTGAGACATTAATTGAGTGTAGTTAACATTATACCATGTGGAAGATAGCTGACATACTCAAAATATCCAAATCAATAAATTTATTGCTGAAAATGGAAAATGTCTTTTATTTTACAGAAAAAACCATATGGACTTTTTGGCCAACCCAGTACAATACTTTATCTACTTCATAGGGGACAAATAAGAATAAGGAAGACAAGAGATTCAATTTTTATGAACCATAAAAATTAGAAAGCTATGATTTAAAATAGTCCTTCTTTCTTTATCATGATGTTAATAAACAATCATCAGTTGAAATATTGCATTTAAAAATGCTTAGATCACTGTACCTACCAGAACCATTGAACATAATGCAGGCTGAGATTTATGTTATTTCCAAATTCTTATGAAATGCCACCATGCATTATTGAACTAATCCCTTCCTTTATAACTTTCTTTTCTATATCTTAATGTTTAAATGAAAGATCTGTTAGTTACTATGTTCAAAATTCTGGTATAAATGTAATCTATCTTCTTTTAACTTTGTTTTCAATTACAGTTTACACTCAATGTTATTCTGTATTAGTTTTAGATGTATACAGCAAAGTGGTTAGAAAATCATGTACTTTACAGAGTGGTGCCCTTGCAGCTTTAAGTACCCACCAGGCCCCATACATAGTTATTACAATATTAATGACTAGATGCCCTGTGCTATGATCTACATCTCTGTGATTTTTCTGTAACTCTCAATTTGTACTGCTTAATCTCTTCAACATTTTTACCCAGCCTGCCTAAATGTAGTCTTTTAACCGAAGTTCTTCTGTATATACATACTTTTTCTTCTTCTTCTGGAATATTATTGTAACCAAACAAATGGAGGTTCGGCTGCCTGCTGCAGTGAAAGCCAGACTCATGAGATAGACGCTGGTGCGAAAGGAAAGAGGTTTCAGTCAGGAGCCTGCCACCTAGGAGAATGGAGGATGCCCATCTCCAAGACCATCTCCCCTTCCTGCTCAAGCTGAAGGTTCTGATAGGAATAGGGAGGGGAGGACTTTTTCCTATCTAATTATATTTCTAGCTTTGGGCACCTAGGGTCCTTTCCATTCATCATCTAGCTTTCAGCTTACTCAGTGTAAGAACCTCTCCCCCCACCCAGCACCATCTTGGCCAATTGGGGAGACTCCCCGGTGCTCCAACTGTCTACAGTAACACTATCTCACATTAATTGGACTAATTACACTGTTAGACTGATCCTATAGTTTAATTACCCATTTCTTTCATAGAGTAGAATCCCTGCTTTATCATTGGCTTCACCATTGCCTTAATGTTTCACAGTTTTTGAAAATTTTAAAATCTTTACATATTCCTCATATATATTATAATTGATAGTGTTATTTTATCTCTTCTTCAAGATAATGAGTATATGTATTTGTACCTAAAATTGAGTTCTACAGAAACTACTTGTGAATTATCACTGTCTATTGTCCTTTGTATTTTTCAATTTACAAGGTCCTTTGCTGTCTTTCTGGATTATGGTCAGTTTTGGATTTTAATTTGACATC